>NC_081295.1:3132500-3757500 GCF_030435805.1 Mustela lutreola | reverse complement strand
TAACCTCTATGCAAGTTTAAATTGTACCTCTGGTACTGAGATTATGGAAATACGTCCCACAGCATGAGCATCAGAGAGAGTTTGAGTATTTCTGCATTCCGAACACTCTCAAATAGGTTAATATATAATGAACAGAAAAATTTAGTCTTGCAAAAAATATTAAGTTCCATATAATATTTGGGTGGTCCAAATTTGGGAATATATACTATAGATGACCAGGTTATCAATAAATCCACCATAAGAAGTTTGAAAAGTCAAGTCAGATAAAAATACTGACCAAATAACCTGGGCTTATTCAAAACAGTAAGTTAAAGTCATCTCCAGTAAGGGACGTTTTATAAGAGACTTCGATTTGTAGAATTCTATTTGTAGAATTCCTTCCGTTCTGGAGGGAAAGGAGAAGAGAAGACCTCTCAGTGAAAGTAGATTGAAAACTATGATCTCTGTTCAATGAAAGAAAGTTCCCGCTGCCTATTTAAGACTTAAAAACATGAAATTTTATTCATAGAAAACCCTCCCATTCCCAGTGCTCTTAAATTAAACTTTAAACTTTATGAACTTCTGATGAAGTCATATTCAAATATTCAAGTATAAGATTATGCATGCATATGATCTATATAAGTAACTACATGACCTTAAAATCAAAGTCAATTTTAGTGAGTCAGAATAAATCAGATTATCACTGGAATATATCCTGCATTTTGCTCTCTCTCTCTCTCACTCACACATACATTGTGCTCATATAGATCACGTAAGCATAATGATTAACATATATGAACTTAAGCACTTAATTTGAATATAAACTTTCTCAAGAAAATGGCAACGTAAGCTCAGATTTACCCAAGCATGGTACTATCTTTCCTTACAATTTGTTGTTGTTGTTGTTATTCCTCTATTATGTGAAGACTCTATGCAGAGTTAAAACAATACAATCTGGCCCCTGATCGTTCCAGGAGTATTTGAGTGTGTTGTACAGGAGCAGCAGCTCTCCAGGGGACAGAAGTGGTTTCATTAGTGATGTTGAAGAGAAGGAGGAGAAAACATGCGAAAAATCACTGGTGGAAACCAAGTATCAGGCTTCCAGTCTTCGAATAGTGGAGGCAACACACAAGCACGGCCCCTCTCCTTCCAAAACATTGCAAATACCATGACTGAGCGCAAAGTCAAGCCCAACAGTCGTGTTCTTTCTCAAAGAGGCATCCACCCAAACAACAGAGAAAACTAGACGGAAACAACACTGGACTGTAGCAAGTGCTCAGGAGCTAAGGGGCTGGAAGCTGGCGTAGACTCCCAGAAACACCTGAAAAGGGCACGAGGGAGCTGGGGGGTGGCTGTGGGCTGCAGCCCAGAGGACCCCCCTACTCTCCACGTGGAGGGGACGGATTTCAGGCTCCCTTTCCTCCACAGACCACCACTGACAAATGCCAATCCCTAAAACTAGAGGCTTATTTTCTGGAAAAGCTCAACTTGGAGGATAGGAACAAGCTATAGCAGAGGCCTGGGGTGAGAAAAGAGGTTGCAAGCAGGAAAATTAATTCCATAATTGAACTGTGGAGACTTCAAAACCTTTCCCTGACAAGCTCCCAAGCTAGCTGAGGGTTTCTATGCCCCACCGACAGGCTATTTTTGGATTGTTCTCTGGGGAAAACCACCGGCCATACCCTGCTGCTCCCCACACCTTCCACACACAACCCACCAGCTGCTTCCTAGCCCAGCACCTCAGATGCCAGCCAGTTCCTCTGCAATCTTCATCTTTGCACACAAGCTTTCAATATGCATTGTAGGGATTACTCTGAAATCCCAACAGAGAAAGCAATACACCAAAAACAAAGGGGGAGCAATAAATGGAAGTTTTAAACCCCCATTAAATGTGTTTATTGGTTCCTTCAGAAATTCTGGATAGCAGTTGTTAATGGACACAACAAGGCTGCCTCGCAAATGTGTCAGTGTCTGTTCTCTGAGAATCAGAAGTTGGGAGGGGGTGGGGGTGGAATTTTCTGGGGAAAGCCCATGATGGTGAAAGCGAGGGAGTCAGACAGGTGGCCAGCGTTCAGAGGACAGTGCGGGACATCTTGGAGAAGGAGGAGAAGGACTGGGTGAGAGAAGCCTGAAATGGGAAATTCCTGATTCCCTCAGCAGGAGAGGCCAGTACAACCGTGAACGTTAGAGGATCCCCACATCAAATGAAAAAGTTGGGGCTCCAGCTCACTCCCTCCACACTGAATGGGAAGGTTCTGGTTCTAGGGCCTTCACGATGCCCACTCATTGGCTGGGACAGCTTGGGGAGAGTGTGGCCTGCGTAAAGAATGCACAGTCCCACAGAGAGGTAGCAGGACACCTCAAGAAGACAGATGTGTGCCCAAGAGCAGACACTGGTGGCTCATGAAGATGTGGGTATATTGCGAGAGCAGGTAGCTCGTCCTTTAAGGGCCCTTTTCTTGTTCACTGCCCGCTTTCACTTCGCCTCCACTCAGACTCACAGAGGTTCCGATGGCCAGTTTACGAAGGAGACAAAAACCAGAGCCTGGATTGCCCATGATACTCCGTAGTCTGTTATGCTGCTGCAGAGCTGTGGTCCCACAGAGGGATGGCACCGAGAAACATCACTGAAAAGAAATCCCCCAGGGAACACTTTCAGTAGCCCATCGGGTTTCTGATTTGCCTGGACTGAAAACCCGCCAGGTGTGGATCTGTGTGGAGTCATAGTGAACAACTAACATTCTGGTCCCATGAGCAGGAACTTGGAATAAAAGATGGAAATACAGATGACCAGCACTTCCCAGGAAAAGACCTGTAGATGGACCCTCAGGATGTGTATGATGTATGAAGGCCTTGTGTGCACACTCACCCAAGTGCACCCACTAATGAGGAGACCCTCAGAAATCAGGTGGACAAAAAGATGTTCTGTGCATGCCACACATTTCCTCATTCCCCGTGGAGTTTGCAGACGCACATGTAGAAAGTGGCCCGGGTGGCAGGAATGGGAGCTGAGCAGAACTTTGACAACCTGGACTTCCCCTCGCCAAGGCTTATCTGGTAGAGACTCAGCGGGTTGCCCAGCCTGCCCATAGCGGGGGCTGCCCAAGTTCCCAGCCAGGCATCATCCCCAGGAGAAGCAGCCAGCCATCTTGGGGCAGCTTGGTTATCCTGAAGCCTTCCTTCAGGTTTTGTCCTTATCAGAGTAGACACTTAATCTACCTATGAACGTGCCTTCCTCACCCACAGTGCTTCTGCCAGAACCACCATCCCAGGCTTGCTGGAGGCCCTTCTCACTGCCATCGTATTCCACAATACACAGCATCTACCAAGAAACCCCTTTTATTTTCAGGAGGAAAATTGTTGCAATGGGCTCCCCCACCGCCCCACACAGTTCAGTACTTTTGCCACATCCAGAAGCTGTTTGTCTTGTAGAAGTTTGGAATGGCCAGTTGAAGAATCATTGCACCAACTGGAAACATGCCGTGCAAGTTTAGAAAATCACACTCAAAGATGTGATCAGTGCTTTCACCCAGCAACCCACGTATAGGCCATGTTAGTGTCCCATTGCTGCACAGCAA
This sequence comes from Mustela lutreola, assembly GCF_030435805.1. NCBI lineage: Eukaryota > Metazoa > Chordata > Mammalia > Carnivora > Mustelidae > Mustela > Mustela lutreola. The sequence continues at coordinate 3,753,943 of NC_081295.1, read as the reverse complement.
ATTGCTACAGACGGAGCAGCTTCAAATGATAAGCATTTCTTATATCAAAGTTTCCGTGGGCCAGTTTAGCTGGATCCTCCAGGGTCCAGGGTTTCACAGGGTCAGGGTCTCAGGGTCTGACAGGGCCACAATCCAAGTGCAAACTGGGATTGGGCTCTCTCTAAAACTCACAGCTCCTTGCTCTTCCAAGTTCATGATATTTATTGGCAGAATTTATTTCCTTGCATTTGTAATACTCAATGGTGATTTGCTTCTTCAAGGCCAACAGGGAACAGCAGCTCTGCCTCCCAAGCTCGTCAAGGGACTCACCTGATAAGGCCTACCCACCAATAGGCTTTCCGTTAACTCAAAATCTATTGGTTCAGGTCTATGATTACTTCAGAAAAAAAATCCCTTCGCCTTTGCCATATAATGTAACCTCACATGTGTGTAATATCCTTCATGTGCACAGGTCCACCCACATTGAAGAGAAAGGGCTCTTACCAGGGGCACCACATTACATTTCTGACTACCACAGGTGCCATCCACAGGGCCAGGATGAAGGACCTTGTGGGTTTAGAAGTTTTACTCCCCTGGGAAGCATGTAGCACCAGCTGGACTGCATCAGAAGGGTTTCTGCTCAGGGGCAGAAATGTGGTTCCTACAGCAGCCATGGGGGAACCAGCTCTCCAGGTTACGGGCAATAACTTCATACACACCTCTGCTCTGCAGACCTTCTAAACTTTTAGTAATTGATTTCCTACATTAAATCTCCTTCCATTTGTTATATCTAACATGGCTTCTGTTTCTCTATTTGGACATCGACTGAAAAAAACCATAATTTGTCCATAATGTAGGCTCAAAAAATGTTAGCCTCTTCCTGCTCAAGAGATTGGGATTTACTGTCTTTTTTAGGCAATACATTTCTTTTTTTTTTTTTTTGGCTGGATACAGTATACTTTATTGATGGTACATGACAAGGTAGGGCTCCCCAAGCCCCTCCCCTTCTTCAGGGGGTCTGGGATGGAAATAGTGGAGGTTGGGAGATTCTCAGTGTTTTGGGGGATAAGTTGGGGCAGGGATTCCCCAGCAGCTGAGGGCCTCTCTCTTCCTCTTGCTCTGGCTGGGGCTGGTGGTTCAGGGGGCTCTTATTCCTTGGAGGCCATGTGGACCATAAGGTCCACCACCCGGTTGTTGTAGCCAAATTCATTGTCATACCAGGAAATGAGCTTGACAAAGTGGTCATTGAGAGCAATGTCAACCCCAGCATCGAAGGTAGAGGAGTAGGTGTCACTGTTGAAGTCACAGGAGACAACCTGGCCCTCAGTATACCCCAGGATGCCCTTAAGGGGGCCCTCTGATGCCTGCTTCACCACCTTCTTGATGTCATTATATTTGGCAGGTTTCTCCAGGCGGCAGGTCAGATCCACAACAGACACGTTGGGGGTGGGGACACGGAAGGCTATGCCAGTAAGCTTCCCATGCAGCTCAGGGATGACCTTGCCTACAGCCTTGGCCGCACCAGTGGAAGCAGGGATGATGTTCTGGGCAGCCCCTCGGCTGTCATGCTACAGCTTCCCAGAGGGGCCGTCCACAGTCTTCTGGGTGGCAGTGATGGCATGGACGGTGGTCATGAGTCCCTCCACAATGCCAAAGTTGTCATGGATGACCTTGGCCAGAGGAGCCAAGCAGTTGGTGGTACAGGAGGCCTTGCTGACAATCTTGAAGGAGTTGTCATACTTCTCATGGTTCACACCCATCAGAACGTGGGGGCATCAGCAGAAGGAGCAGAGATGATGACCCTCTTGGTCCCGCCCTTCAAGTGAGCCCCAGCCTTCTCCATGGTGGTGAAGACCCCAGTGGACTCCACAACATACTCAGCACCAGCATCGCCCCATTTGATGTTAGCGGGATCTCGCTCCTGGAAGATGGGGATGGACTTCCCATTGATAACAAGCTTCCCATTCTCAGCCTTGACTGTGCCGTGGAATTTACTGTGGGTAGGATCATACTGGAACATGTAGACCATGTAGTTGAGATCAATGAAAGGGTCATTGATGGCGACAATATCTACTTTACCAGAGTTAAAAGCAGCCCTGGTGACCAGGCACCCAATACAGCCAAATCCATTCACTCCAACCTTCACCATCGTGTCTTGGGCATGTGGCTGGCACTGCACCCGAAGATGGGCTGTCTGTCGAACGGGGAAGAGCAGAGAACGGCAATACATTTCTTGATGTTGTATACACATAATCCCATGTGGTTATGTAATGACCATTAGTGCAGAAGAAGACAGAATTCCACTAAAAATGGAGTAGGTTCTTCAATCCTTCAGAATTACACCAAACACTTGTCCCAGCATAGATCTTTATACAAGAATGGATTCTTTTTAAACTAGTGACAATCTATAAAAGAATCAAAACTGGAACCCAAGAGCATAAACATCTAGAATGCAACAGAAAGAGCTTTAAACACTGGACAGCAAAATTACCTGGCAAATTCCTTAGTTTTCACAAAAGATAGAATTAGTGGAGTCTCATGGGTGGCTTAGTTAGTTGAGTATCCGACTCTTGATTTTGACTCAGGTCATGATCTCAGGGGGTGTGGGATCAAGCCACGAGTTGAGCTCCACACTTAGCCCAGGGTCTGCCTGAGATTCTCTCCCTCTGCCTCTTCCCCTTCCCCCACTGTTCTCTCTCAAAATGAATAAATACATCTTTTTTTAAAAAAATAGAATTAGTGATGGATATTTATGTCTGTATGTCTACCTGCATTCCTTTATTTGTCTATAATCTCATTAATTAAAAGATTTGTGATATCCTTGCACAAATTACATACAGAAACATTTTTCTCCAATATAGCATGTGTTCTGAATGTGTTGGGTACAGCACAGCATCCCTACCCCAGCAACATCCCTAAACATCAGCATGGGTAGGCCTCCCTGGCAGTACTAGCTGTCAAGAAGCTTTTATAATCATACCTCTTGAATTCTATCAGGAGCATTCATTTATACTGTGAAGAAAGATCTTGACAAATGAGCTTCTGTTCAATCTGAAAACAATTGTTCAGAAATCCAAAGTTAGTGGATTTCGTGCCACCGTTAATGAAGTTTTAAGTATATCAGTTATTCATTTAAATTAAATGCATTCTTCCTAATGCAGCATTTGCTTAGGAATTGATAAATCCTATCACTCTGGGAGTAAACAAAGAGAGAACTGAAACAGGTAACAAAGTCAAACCAACCCACACCTGTCTCAGGGGGCTTTGGTTATCTTGCATTCTGTAGAACACTGGCACTTGAGCTGAGATTATTGCTGCCTCCCCTCCAATTACTACGCATCTACTTCTCTAGTCTTCCCACAAGAAGGTCCCCAAGGTCAGCGAAAGATTTCTCTTGTTTTTGGTTCTTCTTCTCCTTCCTCTGTTAGGAATGTCAGGTCACGGTTAAGAGAATATCATATTTTGAGATCATCTCAAAAACCATGAACTCAGCCTTGAAACAGTACATTGGGGAAGAGACGGGGCACATGAAATGATGACGCAAGTCTGGGTAAACCAGCTCAAGAAACAAGGAAACAGGAGATTTTTGATGTGACAGCCAGGACCTATCAAAACTCCATTTGGGTCACTTTTTCCTCTGCCCTAAAAATCCCATTCACATCCTCCCCTCAGATTTCCTTACACAGACACATCAAAGTAACACCATTTGCTCTCACATGTGTCTCCTGATGCAGGTCCTATTCAACACGCATTCAGAGACAACATTTGGTATCAGATTTGACTGATTTTATCAACCATAAAGCCTTGAGTCAATAGCAGGTAGAGAAATTGTGTCTTCATCTCTAGGCAGCTTATTTCCTAGACAATATCACAGTTGTGTGTGGCAAATTCCTATGTGCAACCTCTTATCAAAGATACTCATTGCAAATGAAATAATCCTATTTTTCTTGGAGAGGTTTAAATTTCTGACAAAAAGCCCACAACCCTCATTATAATTAGGAGTTTCCCAAGTTATTGAAAATAACCAACACCAACACAGAGCCCTTACTTGACCCCTCCAATCCTATGTTAGAATATCCGTACATCAGAACAGTTCTGCCCATTGCACTTGCATGCTTAACCAGCTCCTAAGGTGGTCTCTGAAGTCGTGGCAGATTTGCAAGCTTATACACTAACCAGCCTACATGTTTGTGTCTGCCAGCTGGACCACTGCAGCCTATTGGCATGTAGGCACTGTTAAAATGCCTAAAATTTTGTCCAGGACTTAGAGGAATTCAGACTGCCAGAGCTCCATAAATTAAAGACTGATAACACTCATCCTACTTGGGCCTTTTCCAGCTGTGCATTCCGTTCTGCCCCATCGCCACTTGGTTTGACTTGGTACATTTCCTAAAAACAAGGGCCAGGAGTCCAGTGCTGCCAAGCTGAGAGTCGTTTCCATGTTGGATGGAAATAAGCAATTCCAATTTAATTCTCCTTTAAATCCCTCAAAATAACTTGTAAATATAACCTGATTTTCAGCAAAAGCCAGATGATTCTGACAATAGTTCCCTGCTTTTTTTGTAGAAATTCAATGTGTTGATTGATTTTTTAAAAATTCATCAAATCTTTCCACTAATGGTGGTTGGATGATCAATTTTAAATCTAACCAGAAAATACACCAATTTTATTAGGCCGAGTAAAATATTACCAGGATGATTCAAGTGAAGGAATAAATTACCATAAGGCACCATTTCTCAAGACCCAGACTGTATCAGACTAGACATACTCATTTCACAGAGTTGATGTCAAAGGCTGATGTGCGTTTGTAATCACATGCATAGATTGATCTTCTAACATTATCTTCTGAAGTCCATGAAGGGAAAGCTGAGGCTTTTTAAAATTGCTTAGCCATTGTAATCTTTAATTCAAAAGCAGAAGCTCCGTCTCCACTATCTCTAGGAATTTTTGAATCTAAATGAGCTAACGTACCAAACCAGTGTATTGACCATTCTTGTTCCAAGACTTCAAATCAATAAACTCTCCAAATCTAATAGTTTCAGTAATAGAACTGTTCAATCATTCACTCACAGACATAAGGAAGCATGCCGTTATGGTCTAGGGCAGCTTAAAAGATAATTAAATCAACACCATTCATCTTCCTGAGGATTGCCTGGGAAAGATGAGAGAAATAAATAAAAGATTGAAGACAAACTCCAAACTTATTTAGTGAAACATTCTGTCTTTTTGTAGGATTCCAATGCATACAAAGAGAACACCATCCACAATGATTTTCCAACACTTTCTCTTCCGTTTACTCTCACAACACCGACTATAGTTAAGGGGAAGACAGAATTAATGGAACAGCTTTTCAGTGCATACACTCATGTAATTTCCCACACGAGGCCACCACACTACGTAAATACGGGAGGCGCCATGCACCTTGTAGTCTCCCTGAATGACACTCTCTGTTGTGTAGCACCTCACCCACTTACAATTTTAAGACAGGAAATCAGAAAGAATGAAAGCACCCTAAAACCAAACTTGCCTGGTTAAATTGAGAGTGTTCCAAGATTTGCTTAAGTTCTACAAATTTTTATTTAGAAAACAAATGGGTCTCCTGGGAATTTTTAATAAATTTAAATATTTTAGTTAATTCAAGCCAAAACATCAGTGAGCTTTTATTCATATTTACCAGTACTCAGTGTTTAAGAATATTTAAGAAAAGAATTTTCAAAATCATTGCCCATTAGTATCTCTGAGCCAAGCAGGGACGGGGTGGTGGGGGGTAAAGGGTAAAACGTTATAATCCTCTGTCCAATTTTGGGGGGTCTACAAGTAAAATGTTTAGAGACAAAGTAAGGGTGTGTAGACATTTTATAACAGTCCTGTTTTCTTCCTAAGTAAGCTGAAAGTGGGTTACTTTAAAGTAGCTAGGTGAAACTGATAGCAGTTATACAAGAAATGGGAGGGACAGATTAGGATTCTTTTGTTCTTGTAAGGTATTTGCACTACCCAAGAAGCAGTTTGCTGTTATTTGAAAGCAGATTTGTGTTAGTCGTAAATGTATATGCAAAGTCTAGAGCAACTGCTGACAATAGTTACGAAAGAAGTATAACTGCTATGAAAGGGGGAAAAGCTAACCGTATAAAATGCTGAATTAAAATTACAAAGAGCAAAAAAAAAAAAAAAAAAGCGAAAGACAAATATAGGAACAAAGACAAAGTGTGAAGAATGGAAAACGGTAACAAACATGGTAGATGTCAATCCAACTATATCAACAATCACTTTATATGGCCATGGTCTATGTACCCTGACTGAAATACAGAGACCATCAGACTGGATGAAAAAATAAGACTGAACTATAAATTGGTCTACAAGAAACCCACTTTAAGTATAAACACATATAAATTAAAAGTAAAAGGTTGGAGAGAGATATACTATGATGACACTAAACAAGAGAAAATAGGAGTAGGTATATTAATTTTACACGGAGCAGACTTCACAGAAAGGTTAACACTAATAAAGAGGGGCATTACATAATGTTAAAGGAGTCAAGCCTCCAAAAATATATAATAATCCTTAATATGTGTGTGCCTAACAGTAGAGCATAAAAATAGGTGAGGCAAAAATTGCTAAAACTGCAAGAAAAAAATAAAAGATTGCACTATTATGCATGAGACTTTAACTCTATTCTGTCAGACGTGGACAGACCCAGAAGCAGAAAGCAAGGTCAGGGTTGACCTCAACAGCAGCATTGTTTAGCTAGGTACCCTGGGTAGCAACTGCCACTCCATCCAACATTAGCAAATACACACTCCTCGGCCCCAGGGACATTCACTAAGATAGACCACATTCTGGGCCATAAAACACACAAGGATAAAAATCACTCCATGTCTGCTGTCAGACCACATTAGAATTTCCTAACTACGTGGAGATTAAACCACACCCTTCTACATAACACATGGGTTAAAGAAGACATCCTAAGCAAGTTTAAAGCTTTTTTTTTAAAACTAAAATGAAAACAAAATACAACTTTTCGAAATGTGTAGAATACAGTACCAACAGTGGAAGAAAGCTTGAATGATTGAATGCATATGTTTGGAAGTAAGGAAGACAACCAAAAATCTAAGCTTTCACCTTAAGCAACTTGAGAAAAAGAGAACAAATTAAATCCAATGTAAGCTCAAAAAATAATAACAATTAGAGCAGAAATCAATGAAACTGAAAACAGGAAATCAATAGAGAAAATCAACAAAACCCAAAAGTCGTTTTTGGAAAAGATCGATAAAATTGACAAGCTAGCTAGCTAAGGAATAAAACGGGGGGCAGAGGGACACAATTACTAATATCAGAAATAAGAGAAAATGCATCAATATAATTCATATGGACATGAAAATGATAGCAAAGGAATATTATAAACACTTCTATGCCCACAAGTTTGATAACACAGATGAAATTGCTTGCAAGACAAAATCTGCCAGAACTCACACAGAAGAAATAGACAATTTGAACAGGTGTTATTAAAAAAAAAAAACAAACAAACAAAAACAAACAAACAAAAAAAAAACTGGAGTACCTGGCCCATGGGGATTCACTGATGAATCTTACCACACATTTAAGAAGGAAGTTATACCAATATGCCATAGTCTTTTCTAGAAGATAGAAGCAGAGGAATATCTTTAACTCACTGTATGAGAACAGCATTACCTAGATAAGAAAACCAGAAAGAAACATTACTGGAAAAGGACGCCACAGACTTACATCTCTCATGAACACAGATACAAATTCCTCAAACAAAAAGGACAAAACAAAAACAAAACAAAACAAAACAAAAACAAAAAAATCCTACAATGTCTAAAAAGAATTATAAATCACAGCCAAATGGGATTTATCACAAGTATGCAAGCTTGTTTTAACATTTGAAAATTAATGAATGTAAGTCATCACAGTAATAATCTGAAAAGAAGAAAATCACAGGATCATATCTATATATGCAGGAAAAACATTTGACAAAATCCAAAACCCATTCACAAAAAACAAAAACAAACAAACAAAAAAAGCAAAACCTCTAAGCAAACTAGGAGTCCAGGGGAACTTCCTTTAATAAATACAGAACGGCTACAGATAAGCTACAGTGAATGTCATCCTTAATGATGTGAAAGTTGAAGCTTGCAAAACTAGGATTTCCCCTCTCCGCATTCCTTTTCAGCATCATACTGGAAGTCATAACTGAAGCAAGAAAACAAGAAAATGAAATAAAATATAGACAGATTGAGAAGGAATAAATAAAAGTGTCTTTGTTCTCAGAGGATATAATTACCTATGTAAAAAATCCAAAAGAATCAACCAAAAAAAGAAAAAAAAAAAGCTTCTAGAACTAATAAGTAATTATAACAAGGTTACAGGATACAAGGTTAATATACAAAAGCTATGACAGATGTTTTAAGTCCTAGGTCATTCAGAAATTGTAAATTTAAAATAGCAGTGAGATATCATTCCATACCTTTTAGAATGACCAAATTCCAAACACTCAAAACACCAAATGCTGGTGAGAATAGAACAATAGAGCTGTCATTCATTGTTAGAGAGAATGCAAAATAACACGGCCACTTTGGAAAACAGATTGCCAGTTTCTTATAACAGAGCATACTCGCACTATACGATCCAATAACCATGCTCTTGATAGACTCCAAATGAGTTAAAAGCATATATGCACACAGAAACCTACCTACCTATAGATGTTTACAGCAGCTTTGTTCATAAGAAGGAACCCAGATGTCTGTCAGAAGGTGAAATGAGAAACAAACCATGGTGCATCCAGACCGCAGAGTATTATTAAGCAATAGAAAGACATGAGATATCAAGTAATGGCAAGACATGGAGCAACCTCAAATGGACATTTTTAAGTGATGGAAGCCAACCTAAAACAATTGCATACCATGAAACTCCAACTACAGGAGTCTGTAGAAAAGGCAAAGCTCTGGAAACAATATAAAGATCAGTGGCTACCCCAGCTTGGGAGAGAAGGAGAGGAGGGAGCAGTCAGAGCACAGATCATTTCTAGGGCAGTGAAAATGTTCTCTATGATATTATTATGGTGGATACAATAAACATTTGTCCAAACCCATAGTACATACAAGACCAAGAGTGAGTCCTAATGTAAATTATGGACTTTGGAGGATAGTGATGTGTAGGTTTATTGATTGTAACAAGGGTAGCACTTTGGTGTGAAGTGTTATAGTGAAAGAAGTTGTGCGTGTTTGGGAGGCTGGGATTACGTGGGAATTCCCTGTCCCTTCCACTCAGCTCTTGCAGTGAATTTAAAACTGCTCTAAGTCTCCAGCTATAGGCCTGTAGGGAGCAGAGCAGCAGACTTGGAGTGGAGACAAAGAGAAGGAGTGGCCAGGAGGCAGCTTTGGGACAGCCTGTGGTGACAGCATGCCAGAGGGGCTTCTGTTTACACTGGAAGCCCTGAAGGTCTTGTCAAGAGAACTTAGAGAGGGGCACCTGGGTGGCTCAGTGGGTTAAGCCTCTGCCTTCGGCTCAGGTCATGATCTCAGGGTCCTGGGATTAAGCCCCACATGGGACTTTCTGCTCAGTGGGGAGGGAGCCTGCTTCCCCCTCTCTCTCTGCCTACCTCTCTTCCTACTTGTGATCTTTCTCTGTCAAATAAATAAAATATTTAAAAAAAAAAAAAAGAGAGAGAGAGAGAGAGAACTTAGAGAAATGCCAAGAATCCAAAAGTTGTTGTCTCTGATGAGGAAAACCAGCTACTGGAGTCACTGAAATCCAGAGATGGGAAATTTCAAGAACTGATGAAATTGGCACTCGATTGGGGAAAAATCCGTCATGAAATGTAAGTTGTAGAAAAGAAAGTGGAGAAGAGAGAAGGTGATATTCAGCAACTACAAAACCCCTAAAGGAAGCAGAACAAATACTAGCTAGAGTGTTTACTAAGCAAAAGAAAAACTCGACTCAAAAGAAAAAGCAAGAAAAGGTACCATCTCCTCTGAAGACCTAATTAAGCATTCACATAGGGTTAGTGCAAGTGAAACTGTGTTCTCCACTGACTTGGGTCCCAGGGGACCTACATATACCATATCCAACTGATTTAGAGATGAGAAGTGGATTATTGGATCAAGTGAACAATCCTTCCACTAATGGTGTAGACAGTCATTAACCAGGGGATGGACCTGCAGCAGGCAGATTGCCAGATGTCCAGATTGCCAGATTGCCAGATTTTGCTCCACAAAACTCATGGCAGTCAAATGACATGTCAGTGACTACACTGCCACCAAATCACATCTTGTTGGGACCTCTGGGGCATAATAAGGAAAATGAAGATGATGGAGAAGTCATGTCAACAGACTCCTCAAGCAGTAGGACTGATTCTGATCAAAAAACATAAGAAACCAAATTCATACAGAATTGAATATGATAAGGGATACCTGGGTGTCTCAATTGGTTGACCATCAGACTTTTGATTTCAGCTCAGGTCATGAGCTCAGGGTTGTGAGATTGAACCTGGCTTTGGGCTACATGCTGGGCATGGGGTCTGCTTAGGATTCTCTCTCTCTTTCTTCCGCTTCTCCTACCTCACTTCCTCTCAAAAATAAACAAACAAAACAGAATTGGAAACAGTGGAATTATGTTTCTTAAAAAATTGTAAACCTGTAAAAAAAAAAAATAGCCAGGTAATGATGGCTATAGTGGAATTATGCAGCCCATTAAGAATCACTGGACCTTCTTTTTTAATTTTTTTAAGATTTTGTTTATTTATTTATTTGAGGGGGAGACAGAGATAGTGAGCTAGGAGTAGAAGGAGAAGCAGATTCCCTGCTGAGCAGGGAGCTGGATGTGGGGCTTGATCTCAGAACCCTGAGATCACAACCTGAGCTGAAGGCTGACACTTAACAGACTGAGCCACCCAGGTGCCCCTGTACTTTCTTTTTAAAACAAAAAATCATGGTTTCAAATCAAAACCACTGAGTTAATATTTAAAGAATAATTAAAATTTACTGTTGGAAAAAAATTACTCATTTCAGTGCTGCTCTATCCTGTTACATTCCAGTTGTGTTGGATTTGTACTTGGTAGTTCGGGAAATAAAAGCTGAGGGAATGACCCACGTACATATCACAATTAGCCCCTGGAATTATTTAGAAAATCATTTTAATTCAGAGCAGTGGATCACTGAATGTGTGTCATATCTCAAAATAACAAAATTCTCATTTGAAAGTGAAGGCTGGTAGCTTCTATCACAGTAAATGGAAGAAATTGTCTCAATTTGTGCTGTCTGTACCTATTGTAATTTTTGTAAATAGTTTTGTAAATACAAACTTTTGTTTGTAAAAAATAAAAATAAACAAAACTCTTCTTAAAAAAGCAATGGCATGGATGGAGCTAGAGATTATTATGCTGAGCGAAATAAGTCAGAGAAAAACAAATACCATATGATTTCAATCATATGTGAAATTTAAGAAACAAAACCGATGATGATAAGGGAAAGAAAAAAAGAGAGAGGAAGGCAAACCATAAGAAAGACTCTTGACTATAGAAAACAAACTGATCTCCAAAGAGGCTGCACCAACTTGCATTCCCACAAACGGTGTAAGAGGGTTCCCCTTTCTCAACATCCCCTCCAACACATGTTGTTTCCTGTCTTGCTGATTTTGGCCATTCTAACTGGTGTAAGGTGATATCTCAATGTGGTTTTAATTTGAATCTCCCTGATGGCTAGTGATGATGAACATTTTTTCATGTGTCTGATAGCCATTTGTACGTCTTCATTGGAGAAGTGTCTGTTCATATCTTCTGCCCATTTTTTGATATGAGTATCTGTTTTGTGTGTGTTGGGTTTGAGGAGTTCTTGATAGATACTGGTTATCAACCTTTTGTCTGTACTGTCATTTGCAAATATCTTCTCCCATTCCATAGATTGTCTCTTTGTTTTCTTGACTGTTTCCTTTGCTGTGCAGAAGCTTTTGATTTTGATGAAGTCCCAAAAGTTTATTTTCACTTCTGTTCCCTTTGCCTTTGGAGACATATCTTGAAAGAAGTTGCTGTGGCTGATATCAAAGACCCTGCAATTGCACTACTGGGTATCTACTCCAAAGATACAGATGTAGTGAAAATAAGGGCCATCGGTACCCCAATGTTTATAATAGCAATGGCCACGGTTGCCAAACTGTGGAAAGAACCAAGATGCCCTTCAACAGATGAATGGATAAGAAAGATGTGGTCCATATACACTATGGAGTATTATGCCTCCATCAGAAAGGATGAATACCCAACCTTTGTAGCAACATGGACGGGACTGGAAGAGATTATACTGAGTGAAATAAGTCAAGCAGAGAGAGTCAATTATCATATGGTTTCACTTATTTGTGGAGCATAACAAATAGCATGGAGGACATGGGGAGTTAGAGAGGAGAAGGGAGTTGGGGGAAATTGGAAGGGAAGGTGAACCATGAGAGACTATGAACTCTGAAAAACTGTCTGAGGGATTTGAAGGGGCAGGGGTGGGAGGTTGGGGGAACAGGTGGTGGGTATTAGAGGGGGCGCGGATTGCATGGAGCACTGGGTGTGGTGCAAAAATAATGAATACTGTTATGCTGAAAATAAATTTTAAAAATAAATAAATAAATAAGAAAAGAGAAACCACAAAAAAAAAAGAAAAAGAATACAAACTGAAGGTTGATGGAGGGGTGGAGGTTGGGGGATGGGCTAGATGGGTGATGTGTATTAAGGAAGGCACTTGTGATGAGCACGATGTGTTGTATGTAAGTGATGAAGCACTGAGTTCTACTCCTGAAACCAAGATTACACTACACGTTAACTAATTAGAATTTTTTTTACAAATTAGAATTTTAATACAAACTGGAAACATTTTTTTTAAATGCCCTTAAAAAGGTCTTTATTTTAAAAAAACCTCACACATAATTGGATCTTAAAACAGAAGTTTAAAATAACAAAGCAATGACTAATAAACTGGAAAGAAAAATAGACAAACCCACAAATCATATACTGTATTATTCCATTTATATGACATTCTTGCAAAGACAAGCTTTAGAGACAGAAAACAGATCAGCAATTGCCCAGGACTGTGAGCTGGGAGAACGGTTCGCTATGAGAGGGCAGAGGAAAATGTTTGAGGGTGATGGAACTGTATAAAATCTTTATTATGGTGGTAGTTGCAAGCCTGTACACATTTGCCAAAACTTACTGAGTCCTGCACTAAAAAAGGGGAATTTTACTATTTGTAAATTAATTATTGTTTTAATTTAAATCGGGGAAAATAAACATTAAAAAGTGACAGAAAATATTCATTGCAATCTTTTTCTACAGCTATATATTCTTACTTCCATCAATTCAATTACCTTTTTTCTCACATGTACCAATTAGTAAAACTTAGTTCAAAGATTAGCTCTCACCCATCTTAGCTGTGCTAAAATTGAAACTACCCCAGGGTTCACATTTTTTGTGTGAAAATATGAAATGAGTGCATTCAATAAACAAAGTAAATGATATCTGAGACCTCTTTCAGAATTCATGGCATTGCAATGATTCATCACACATCTGTTTAAGCAATTCTTTGAGGTTTTTGTTTGCTAAATCTTCATTAACTCATCTGAAAGTTGAAAACAAAAGTAATATGAATCCCTGTATAACCAGAGATGTGGTTATTCACTGAAATTTAGAATCAGAAAGTGACTTTATGATCAAACACTCCAAATCCAGATGGGTTGGTGCCCAGGGCAGCTTGTTGGTGACCACCCCGGACCATGTCAGATTATGTCAGCTGCTTTTGCTTCTACTTCCCATCTCCATCCAGCACCTAGTGGAGTACAGCAAGTTGATCATGTCTTTCTTTAACTCCAAACTTCCCAATGCATTCCCGTCTCACTCAGAGTAAAATCCAGAGTCCCTAGAGTAGTAAGCACGGCCTCACATGATATGCCCCCTTCTTGCTTCTGGGACTTCACTTCCTGTGACTCTTTGTCCCCGTTCTTTCCCTTCCAGGGACAGAGGACTCATGGCTGGATCTCAGCCACTATAAGGCTGGCTCCTCTATGAGAATGCTCACCCCCAGCATCACTTCATCTCTGGTTCTATGTTTCTTGGTTCCCCCAGGTCTTTATTCAAATGCTACCTGAAACCATCAGGCCATCCTATCTAAAGGGACAACCCCCCATACCCATTGATGCTGTTCTTCTTAGCATTTACCAGTAATTGACGTGCTGTAGATCTTTGAATAATGTTTGATTAATTCTATTCAACTAGGATGGAAGCTCCACAGCGCACGGAAAATGGATAGGAGAGTTACCCAGGGGGAGTAGAATTAGATTTAATTGAAGAACTGTCCACCATCAGCCACACGGGCTCTACGGAACCTCCTCAGCATTCATTCTTAAATGCCATGGACAGCTGATTCTATCACCCTGCATCCACCTGCACTGGAGACTGTGATTGTGCTGCAGTTATCCTGCACCTGATTCATGTCATTGCTGGTGTGAGGGAGGCACACATGACTTGTCTGTGGGACCATAGCTTTCTAAAAATTGTCTGCAGACAGGACTGAGGTCTGGACTTGGCAGTACACGTACTGACTGGCTGGAACACTGGCTTGTCTCCCTTGGAGATGGGCAAGAATATTTCCTTTGGGAAGAAGAGTGCAAACAGATTATCTCGTGCTGCTGGATGGCTAAACGGACATGAAAAGTCAAACATCTATCCCCATAGTATAAAGTTGTCACTGGAAGGACTGGCAGTAGCCAGGTGACAGTCCCCTGCCATCTTTTTGCCTCTAGGAAGGGCCACAAACATAGTCCTTGCCAAAGGGACATAAACAGAAGTATATTTGTCATTAACAAGTCACAGCAGGAGAAAAGTCAGATGAGTCCTTCACCTTGCCGTGCTCCTGTCAACAGGGCAGTGGAGGTGTGAGGTGTGAGCAACCACAGACTCGAAGCCACAACAGTCTGACCACGACCAGGGACTGGGCTTCTACCTGAGCAAGCAGCAGACTCCCACTGTGAGAAACCCTGAAAGACTGGGGCCCGCTGGGTACCGGCTCTTACTCTACCTGACACTCAGAGCTCAGAGCTGGTTTCCCATACGTCACCCTCCGCCTTCTTAAAAGTTGTTCTCACCCTCTCCCAAAGTGAGAAAGTTAAGGCTATGAGCTCATGGCTTCCAAATAACACCAACACACGCACGCTCATGCGCACGTGCACACGCTCACGCTCATGCACACAGAGTGGTGCATCTGCCTAGAATGGACTCCTGAGTGAGTTACCCAAACAAACACGATCTCCTTCTTACTTTTTCTGCATGCATAGGTATGCATTATGCAGTGTTCTTTATTAATGATGACGATTTTTTTTAATGACAATTCTTGGTACCCCATTAAAACATAAAATGGAATTAAGAGTACTAAACAGAGATCACTATAAAGTGCTCTGTGAAGAAATCAAAGAAAATCTGAAAACTTGGGAGTCAGTGACAAGAAGTGCAGAGGAGAAGCAGGAATTAGACGGTGAGGGGCCCCCTCACATGCCTGAGTATAGGGTTTGGGTTTGATATTAAGTAAATGTGCCCTTAGTAAATGTGTTTAAGATTCTCTCTACTTAAATGTCACCCACTCAGAGAATTCTTCCCTTCCTGGAACACCCACCTAACTAAAAAGTCTGTCAGGGAAGTGCGTTGTGTCTCTTCACCCCATGATCCCTTTCCTGTCTGCCTTCGTCACTAGAATAGATGCTTTCTGACTCAGTCAGAGGTGGTTTTCCTGCTCAGCCCCCATGTATTCTGGGGACTAAGCAGATGATCTGGCCCAGGGTGGACATTCAGTAAGTATCTGCTGAATGACTAAAACAGGGAGTGTTTGTGACAGTCCATGTCACTCTGTGCTTGTGCCTAGACCCACAGCAATCCAGACATGCTGTCCCAAATGGCAAATAAACCCTTCAACCTTAGAGCCAGAAATACAGACCTAAGTATGTGGTAAGTTGCCATGTTCTTCTTTAAGTTTTGCCAGTTTATTTCTCTATCAGTGGGACCAGTGCGTACCAGGTTGCCTTTCTAGAAAAAGCAGACATGAACCAGCCTTCCCCCTACTTAGAGAACATGGTAAGTAACAGTGCCATGGGAACATATCTTCAAGCCATCCCAGAGCTGGAAAACTCATTACTGAACACACTAAATAATGAGGTGGGCTGGGTTTTCTTTTTCTTTTTCTTTTCTTTTTTTTTTTTTTTAATTCCACATGCTGACCCTCACTGGGTTCCCTTGTTACCTCCAAAGCAGTCCTGTCCTGTCAACACACACTGGCATTGAAAATCCCTATTTGGGTATAAGGAAAAAATACTTCTGTTTCTGTAATGCCATTCAGGCATGATAAATAACACAGTAAACTAAAAAGTATTTGTTCTTCTCCAAATCCCTTTCCTGAGCAAAGGTGTGTGTTCAATAAATAGCCAACCACTTAAGGAATTGCAGAAGAATAAATTCTAGACACTAACGAGATACATAAGGAAAATCAAGATAACAGGTCTTCTTCTCAAGAGTGTTTGGTTGAGGGTGTCAAACCCGAAACTCTCACTGCAGGTAAATTTATATCTGGTTTTTAACAATATAAGTAGGGCCCCTCAAGGGACAACCTGGAATACGTCAGGCACAGGAGTGTCTCCACAGAAAGGAACTCTCATGGGCGTATGCTGCTAAAGACCATGCAGGTCTGTGGAGAACAGAAAGCCAGCATGACCTAGGCAGCAGCAATCCGACAGGGGACTGAACTGAGTATGGTGGCCTGTGGCTCCACTACAGCAGCAAAACAGATTTATCGCTCTGGTTTTTGCTTTGTTTTTTAAGATTTTATTTAAGACAGAGAGCGCTTGAAAGGGGGTAGAGGCAGAAGCAGGTTCCCCACTGAGCAGGAAGCCCGATGTGGGACTCGATCCCAGGACCCTGGGATCATGACCTGAGCCGAAGGCAAATGCTTAACTGACTGAGCCACCCAGGTGCCTACTGCAGCTCTGTTGCTTATTCAGAGGTGATCAAGTTTAGGGAAAATGATTCATTATAACCAAACTCCTGGGAGATTGATTTATGAACAAGAATGCCAATATTATCAGTTGATAACATGAGCTTCAGCTGAGGAAGCAGTGGGCATCTGTTGTACAATCAATAGGTCTCTTAAATTTATTTTCAGGCTACATTCCTTATTTTACTTAGTTTACCTATTATAATAAGCTCTTAGGTGATTTTCCCAGGAATTAACGGCACTGAAATTATCACATATTTCTGTGATGTCAAGCTACTGCTCAAAAGATCAAAGACAGTGTTAATTAAGCATAAGACTTACTAATCCCCACAAAATAACTAGACTGCTAGCTGAAAATACATGCGAATCTAGACAATCGTATAAAAACAGTGATCAGTTTATAGTTTATGTAAATTCACAACAAATGCTGGAATCAATAGAAATGTTTATCTTTCCCATGGAAAAGTGATCTCTTTGTCTGATTCATGAATATATTTTTATAATAATGGTTTCTTTTAATAATTTATGTTCACGTGAATTATGGATCCCACTGCCTTTCACACCAAAGGCATGCAAATCTGCTAGCCATGTCCCGTGTATCAGCAAATTACTCAAGAAAATGGCACGCATTTATTTGAAACGCTATGAGTCATTACCTTCAGATGCTGTTATTAATTTAAAGTGCAATGCTGAGTGGCACAGATTTCCCGATGTTACCACTAAGTTGATCTACCTCATGATACGAAACCTGGTTTTGCTGAACTCTGAGCATGTAAGTACTGATTTTTCCTCATGAGTGTTGCGTTCTCACTTTGAAGTCTAAATTTGATTTTCAATGCAGAACAAATTAAGAAGTTTTAAGCACTGAGTAGATTTCATATGTCTGAAAGCATATGAAGGGATTCTGTTAAAGATGGCTCAGTGAGCATCTGTAAATGGTATATCCGAGTCCTCTCTCCATGTATATCTCACAGAAGCTATATACCGACCCACTTGAAGGTTTTTCAAAAAGACAAAATGTTTGAGTTGTGATAGAATAAAAATACTGATAATAAACATTAACTGAAATTCTTAATGTTAGGTATCATTATATGTCACTAATATATACTAAGTGCTTAATATATGATATTTTGCTGTGGAGTAGATATGATGAGACAATAATAGATATTAAATCATGCATATTGCTATTGTCCCTACTTTATACCTATTGAGGCTTAGTGGGGTATATAACTTCCTCAGTTCACGGCACCGGTAAGAGGCAGTCAGAATTTGCTCTACTCCCTTATGTGTTAACTGAAGAGACACTGCTTTTTATAATGCTAATACCCTCTGACCCTTTTCAAAAAAAATGAAAGAATGAATTTAACAAAACTGATCATACTAAGTTAGATATAAGTCATTATGGGGGATAGAAATAAACTTTACAGTCTATTCTGGATAATGCAAAACCTTCACAGCCACTCCAGGGGAGGTGACTGACTGCTGAGTGACCCGGTAGATTTCTGAGATGTCAGGTGGACCAATTTCATGAGACACCATCACTATGAAGTGGGGACACCCACAAATCATTATACATGTTACTGCATCTTCCCTAGGGATTTTTGGGTAGTATTGCATAATGTCCATGTAAACCGTAGAAAACAATAAAGAATCCAGAAAGAGACTCACACATCAATGGGCAATTGGTTTTTGACAAAATGTAGCAGAAGTTGACCAAAGGGCTAAAACTACAAAACATATAAAAGAAAACATATGAGAAAATATACTCAACTTTCAGTACATGAAGATATCTCAGTTATGACACCAATAACAAAACTACACAACAAAATAAATAAATAAATTGGATTTGAATCAAATGTAAAACTTCTGTTCCTCAAAGAAGTCTTCAGAAAATGAAAATGCAAGCCATTGACAGAAAGGGTTTATAATATACTTATCAGACAAAATAAGGTACTCAGATTATATGTAGAATTCTTACAATATAATAAAACAACTACATCCATCTATCAATCATGGGAAATCATAATGAAAATTAGCAAAATATTTGCAATCTCTTAAAATAAGAATGCATAAAATGGTCAATAAGTATCTGAAAAATGTTTATCTTTATTTGACATCAGGGAAATGCATCTTTACTTGACATCAAAGAAATGCCAAGTAAAACCTCAGTGATATAATATACACCCTAGAAAGGCTAAAATTAAGAAAATAAGCAATACGACGTGGATGCAGAGTACCTGGAAGTCTCACATACTGCATGTGGGAGTGCAAAATGGTACGCTCATTTAGAAAGCAGTTTAACCACATCACTATACCCAGCAATCCAGGCATCACACCGTGCCTCCATATCTACCCAAGAGAAATGAATACATGTGTTCACACAAAGACTTTCAAACAGATGCTCCTAGCAGATTTACTCAGGTATCCAAAACCTGAAAACAACCCAAATGTCTATCATCAAGTTGGGAAGATGAACAATTTGTGGTATACCCATATGTGTAATACTTCTCAGCAATTAAAAAGAAAAACCTATTTATATACTCAGCATCATGGACGAAAGTTAAAACTATGCCAAGTGAAGGAAGGCAGATAAAGAGCTATGATTCTACTTATGTGAAATTGTGGAACAAGCAAAGCCAGCCTACAGTAAAGAAAATCATACCAGAGGTATGCTAGTCATCAGAAGGGATAATGATCCCTCCGTAGGAGGGAGAAATAATTTTAAAGAGGCATAAACTAGCTTTTGGGGGTAGAAATGTTCTATAACTTGTGTTGGTGTTTATACTGATGTATACATTTGTCAAAAGTCATCAAACTATATAATCAGGTTAGATATATTTATTTTTTTAATTTTTTTTTTTAAATTTTTTTTTGACAGAGATCACAAGTAGGCAGAGAGGCAGGCAAAGAGAGAGGGGGAAGCGGGCTCCCTGCTGAGCAGAGAGCCCGATGTGGGACTCGATCCCAGGACTCTGAGATCATGACCTGAGCCGAAGGCAGAGGCTTTAACCACTGAGCCACCCAGGCGCCCCTAGATATATTTTTAAATATGAATTATAACCACAATAAATTATATAAGGATGGCTACACTATTACCATCTTCACCTCAGACTGTCAAAAATTTAAAGATGTGACAAGACATTTTTTGTTAAAACTTTGGAGAAACAGGTACTTTTGTACCCTGCTGGTTGAAATGCAAATTGGTCCATGCAATATTTAGCAAATCTACTTAGCATTTATATTTCGATTTAGTAATCCTGCTTATAGTAATTTACCCTAAAGATATACCTCAACAATAGAACTACTATACATATGCATTAGGTTATTCATGGAAACATTGTTTATAAATTCCAATTATTAAGAACAACCAAATCCCCACACACAGGAATTGAAAAAATGGATACCTCTACACAAGGGGTGTATTATACAGCTTTAAAGAATAAGGAAAAGCTCTGTGAACTGATATAATGTGATTTCCAAGATACATTGCTAAGTGAAAGTGAGTGCAAGTATCTTTAGTTTGTGACCTTTTGTATTAGAAAGAAAATGAAGAAAATAACTATGTATCTACTCACTAGTGCACAAAGAAGTACAGAATGTGTAAACAGAAAATAAATAGGAAGTAGGATCAGAAGAGCACAGAAGAAGTGGAAGGTAACACCTACTAGTATACTATTTTTTACAGTCTGACTTTTTTTAAATTTAGTTTTATATTTTTCAATGTTCTAAAATTCATTGTTTATGCACCCCACCCAGTGCTCCATGCATAGTCTGACTTTTAAAATGATTTCCTTGTTTCATAAACACACACAAAAATAATAAAGTCAACAATAATACTAAAATAGAATGCGAAAAGAAAGCAACCTAATTATATTTCAAATGAAAGACATAACCACACAGAAAAGAATGAAAAGAACTGACTCCACATGACTTTTGGCCAGTATATTTTTGTTAGATATCCTCAGGTTGAGCAGAAAAATGAAGCATAAACAAATATTAAATTCTAGTTTCTAGTTATTAAGAGATTTGTTTCTTTCTTTCTTTTTTTTTTTTTTAACAGTGGGTGTGACTTAGCAATTCTAATGCGACTGTCTGCAAATTCTGGGATTGAGCAAATAAGTAAATATATTGTAGCCAGTTAAGACAGGATTTTCCAGTTTAGGCATAAGGAGGGAGGATTTGAGAGTAAACCTTTTATATTGCATTTGAATTAGACATGCTAGAATGAACCCATGATTGATAGATTGATGTAGATGTAATGTACATATTGACATAAACATGTATAGTTGATATATTGAGAGGTAAACAGGTGTGTGTGTGTATCTCTTTGTGTGTGTGTGTGTGTGTGTGTACACATGCATGTTTCCTGGCTCTGTCTGTTAAGATGAACTAAAGGCAGTAATATCCAGTAGCAGTGAATATATCTCATCATATTATGAAATATCATAATCTTGGTTTTCAATAACTTTCTCACTAAAATTAAGGCTCATTGGAGAGAATACAGATTCAGGGCTGGGACTGGGAAAGTACAAGATGAGACAGAGCATATTGCCATGCCAGAAATTAAGAGAGCATTGAAAACATAATGGGGCTGTAACAAGAGGGCACAGGAACACATTTGCAGGAACTCCCATAGGTCAAAATGCATTTCTTATAGTAAGAATTCATGAGTCCATATTAAAGTGAAGAAATTAATGGTAGAAACTTAAAAGTGCTCACATTTTAACTCCAAAACATAAATTTGGAAGAAATTATAAAATTAGAAAAATACCATTTGATACTCATTATAGAAATAATTCATCCTGGGAAGAGTCATTAGTGGGTACTAAAAATACTGGATGAAATATTTAAGGAGAAACAAGATATTCACCTATTCTTAAAGTATCTTCTCACGCAATACCTATTAGTAACAAGGATAAAGTAATAACATTGTATTAGAGAAACCTGGGAGACATAACTTGAACAAAATGATCAAAATTAACATCACTGGTAAAGGGGCAAGTCGGTACTATGCGTCATCGGATTAAAAAAAAACATCAGTCTGTGTTCTTTCTGTTACAAATGCACGCCCCGAATCCATTTGTTAGTAAACATTCAGCAATCACAGATCAGAGGATGCTGAACACAGTCACTAGTCTGTGTTTGTCAAAATGTCACAGACCAATGAATAGTTCCAAGTTAGAGAAGACAAAGAAGTCGGAACTCAAAGCAACGAGTATTCCTGGATTGAATCTTGGGTCATTTTTTCCCCTTCTGCTAAAGCAGACATGACTGGGGTAATTGATTAAATTTGAATAATGACTGGTAGCTAACAAGGAGCATAATACAGCTGATAATTGCACTGCAGATATAAAAAAGAATGACCTCAATTTCAGGAAACATACACTGAATTATTTACCTGGAAGGAAGAACATGTCTGCAACTTAACTTTAATAGGTTCAGAAAAAAACTATAGAACATATGTATAATTACATTACTATATTATTATTCTTTATATGTAAAATAAATCTGGTATGAACAATTGAGGAACCTAGGTAAAGGGCTTATGGAAATTGCCCATGTGATTTTTGCAAATTCTCTGTAACTCTGCAATTATTTCAAAATATAGTGCTTTTGAAAACTATAATAATTAGGCACATCATTGTAAAAACAGTTAAAAACAAAAGATAAGGAGACCATATGAATAAAAGTCAAAAAAAGTAAAGACAGAAAAACAATCATACAAATGACAGCAAAAAAAGGAGACCGGAACAATAGAATGCCAGCTTACAAAGTATGAAAAGAAAGAAAGAAATGTCAGCCATAACTTCTATATCCAGTGATAATATACTCAAAAACTTAGAAGATAGAAAGACATTTAAAAAAATAATAAAAACTCAGAGAACTTATCACTAGCAGACATGAACCACAAGGAAAGGAAAAGTTCAATCTTCTGGAAAAGATAAGGACGACCGACATCAACACATGTATGAAAATATAAAAGAATATATTTTTAACTCTTCTCTTGTTTCCTTTATAATATATGTAATTAATGTGGGGCTAATGGCCTATGTAAAAGTAAATTAGCAGACAATATGTATGACAAAATGCTCTAATAAAAAGACTGAAATCATTGCAATGCATAAAAAATGTAAAATCCAGCTAGATGCTATCTACAAGAAATGTCCTTTTAGAGACAGCTTGAAAGTAAAATGATAGAAAATGTTATGCTATGCAAACAGGAGGCATAAAGAAGCTGGAATGCTTCTCTGATATTATCAGGCAAACCAAACTTCAAGGCAAGCTGTATCACCTGAGATAATGAGGGACATTTCATAATGATGAGAAGGTCATTGCATCACGAACACTTAATCATAAGTGTGTGTGAACCTGACTGTATCCATTAAGGCTCCACCAGAGAAACGGAATCAATAGGATATATATATTAAAAGATTTATCGAATGGAATTGGCTTAGATGGCCATGGGGTTTGGCTGGGCAACTGCAGAGTCCATAGAGAAGGGCAACAGGAAGGGCACACTGGAGATCTCAAGCATGAGCTGAAACTAGAGTCCACAGCTAGAATTTCTTCTTCAGAGAAGCCTCCGCTCTTCCACAGATTTTCCACTGATTGAGTCAGGCCCACCCACAGAGTAATCTTCCTTACTTAAAGTACACTGATTATGGACATCCGTGCACTCTAGTAAATACATTCACAGCTTACCCTAGATTAGTGTTAAGCACACAACTGGGGATTACAGGCTACACAAGTTGACAAATAAAACTGAATATCAAACTGAGCATAGAACCTCAGAATACACCAACAAAACCTCACTGAAGGAAGAGATAGACAAACCCACAACCATAGTGGATTGTTTTTTAAGATTTTATTTATCTGACAGAGGGAGAGATCACAAGTAGGCAGAGAGGCAGGCAGAGAGTGGGGGGCGGGCAGGCTCCCTCTTGAGCAGAGAGCCCGATGCGGGGCTCGATCCTAGGATCCTAGGACCCTGGGAACATGACCCAAGCCGAAGGCAGAGGCTTTAACCCACTGAGCCACCCAGGTGGATTTTAATAATGTGACTGCGACTATGTTGTTAAATTTATTGGCAAAACAGAGAACAGTAACAGAGAACAGAACAAGACAAAGAACCAATAAGCATGAGGATTAACTGAACAGCAATATCAACTACCTCAATGAACTCACACTTAAAAAAGTAAAATACCATAATATAAAAAAAAAAAAATCATTTTGTATGCTCTGTAGCATATTACCACAACTCTAGTGGCTTAAAACAACACACATTCATCATTTCTGTTTCCGTGGGTTAGACATCTGGACAGGGTTTAGCTGTGTCTTTGCTTTGTTGTCCCATCAGGCTGCAATGCAGATGTTGACGGGGCTGCAGTTTCATCAGATGCCAGACTGGAGAAGGATCAACTTATCAGCTCCCTCCAGTTATTGGAGAATCCATTTCCTGGAAGCTGAAGGATTTAGGAACCTTGCTTTACTAAATCTAGCAAGAGACAGAGAGATAGAAACAGAGGCCAAAGACAGAGACTCCAAGGCCCAGTCTGTGAGAAAGACAGAATCTTGTATAACACAATCACACAATTACAGGAGTAATTTTCCCTATTGTATTGGTTGTAAGAAAGGCACAGTTTCCACCCAACTTCAAGGGGAAGGAATTACATAAAAGCATAAGTATCAGGAGGCAGGATCCTGGGGGCCAGCTTAAAGTGTTTCTGTGACAATCCCCAAGCCCAACAACTGAAGAAATCAGACTTTTTTTCAAAATTCACATAAAAGGGAAGATAGAAATATAAATTTCAGAAAACAAAAGTTTAGAAGCTAGAAGCTAAACTCTCTTAAAGAAGCTAGAAAAAGATGCACACATTAAAGACAAAATAATTAGTAGAAGGGAAACAATAAAAATAAGAACAGAATGAATGAAATGGAAAAGACAATTCGAAAAAATAACAAATTACAGTGCTTACGAGAGTAAAGGTGAAAAATTCTTAAAATAAAAAACCCTCAAACTACAAAAATCATAATGAAAATGAGATTTCATTATAGACCCTCCAAGTAGTACAAGGTAAATGAAGGAACAAAATGAAAATTTTTTTGCCAATAAATTTTACAACATAGTCGCAGTCACATTTTTCGAAAAATGCAATTTTAAAAATTGACTGAAGCTAAATGGAAAATCTGAATCACCCTTTGTCTCTTAAAGAGATTAAATTTATTATTGAAAATTTCTCCACATAAAAATTTTAGGCCTAGATGGCTTCACAGTAAATTAACTCAAAGACTAAAAAGTAAATAGTACCATCATTTCAGAAATTAGAGGAGAAAAAAAAAATCAATTCATTTTATTTAACCAAAGCAAGCCAGACAGAGACATTATAAGAAATGAGAACTATAAACTAATATCCCTTATGAAACTTGATAAAAATACACTTAGCAAACATGAAAAAACCAAATACAGAAATACATTAAAAAAAAGACAGCATGACTAAGAATGTTTTATCCCCAAATTAAGGTTGATTGAATAATTAAATATCAACTAATTCACCATGTTATCAGAGAATAATGAGATTAACTATATAATTGTATCAAATAAAGTGTAGACATATATTTGATAATATTCAATCCTTATTCTAATAAAAGTTTTCAGCAAACAAATAAAAGGAAATTTTCTCAAATTAATAAAAGTCCTTTAAAAAATATAGTTAACGTTATACTTAATAGGAAAAGTAATGCTTTTCCCCTAAAGTTGGAAACAAGGGAAAGATGTCCTTTTTCAACGTTTTTATTCAACATTGTTCTGGAGGTTCTAACCAGTGAAGGCAAACAAGAACATTGAAAATATATATCCACAAAAAAATTAATTATATGTTATATATAGTTTCTTTATGCCTCCTGTTTGCAAATTATAACATTTTCTATCATTTTACTTTCAAACTGTCTCCAAATATATATATGTGTATGTGTGTGTGTGTGTGTGTGTGTGTGTGTGTGTGTGTAGAGAGAGAGAGAGAGAGAGAGAGTAACTTTATTCATTATAGCCAAAATCTGGAACCATCCAAATAGCCATCCACAGGAAAATGGATTGAAAAATAGTGCCATTAAATGGAACAAACTATTGATACATATGAATTAATTTCAAAGTATTAAATAGAGTAAAAAACCTGGGCACTAAGAAGTACATATTATACGGTTCCATTTTTACAAAGTTCTTAAACAGGAAAAAATACGGTGGGCTAGACGGGGGCCGGGGTGGTCCAGTCAGTTAAGCATCTGACTTCATCTCAGGTCCTGATCAAAGTCCTGGGATAGAGTCTGGCATGTTCCCTGCTCTGCTTATCTGCTTGTCCCTCTCCCTCTGCCCCTCCCTCCTCTTGTGTGCTTGCTCTCTCTCTCTCTCTATCTCCCTCTCTCAAATAAATAAATAAAATCTTTTAAAAAAATATGGTGGTCAAGAGCAAAACACTGATTGCCTCTTGGGACAGAATTGAAGAAAAAGGCACAGACGAACCTCAGTAGAGTAAGGAAAGACTCTACCTTGGTAAGGGTTTCAGTTATCCCAGAGCACACATTCATCAAAATCATCCAACTGTACACTTAAGACCTATGCATTTCATCTTGTGGAAATTTACCTCCAAAATTTTTATTTTTATTTCTTTAAAATTTTGTTTCTTTATTTATTTGAGAGAGAGAGAGAGAGAGAGAGAGAGAGCACATGCAAGGCCAGAGGGGCAGACAGGGAGGGAGAAAGAATCTGAAGCAGACCGTGCACTGAGCACAGAGCCCAGCGGGGCCTCGGTCCCACAACATGGAGATCTACACAAGTCAGACACTCAACCAAGCCACCCATGCACCCTTATCTCTAAAAACACTTAAAGAACTGTAGGAAAATATTGGAACTTAATAGTATGAGTTATGGGTATGGGTTCTGAATCAACTTTTTAAATATGTAAGGCTTGAAAGTGAGTAACTATGTTGAGGAGTTAAAAAACAGAAGCACAGATTCACAGCCACAGAGTAAAAGTCGGGAGCCGCAAACATTGTATACTTGTATCCACCCCCCACCACAAGATCCTGGTGGTCCTGCTCTTCTAGCAATGAAGAAAGTTCTGTCCCTCACCACCCACTTGCACCATCAGGAACGTTCCATCCTGTAAGACACTCTTTGAACCTCTGTTACTCTACTCTGCAGCTCTTACAAGACTGGAAGCCTCTCCACTTCTGAACATTTGCTCTCTGGTTGACAGTCATGATAAGACAGAACCTAGAGAAGGATAAAGACATGTATTTTGATGGGTTCGACTGCCACCCAAAGGAAAAGGGCATTAAACTTGAGGTCTGAGAACTCCCCTGCAGCCAGCAGTGCCTATCATAGCTGGATTCTGATGAGGTGGGATTGGCTGGAGAGAGTGGACATGGAGCCGTGAGGTTTCTCCTCAAACAGAAGAGGAGCAGTCAGGCACTTGCAGCAGAGGAAAATGGCGAGGCCACTGGACAACCAGAGACTCAAGCATAGTGATTCGCAAATAAGAGCTGGAAAGACACTCCTGAGCTGGCTTGTTTCAATGTAACCACTAACATCACAGAAAATGACATGCACCAGTCCAATAAAACCTAGACGTGGTGAGGATGGAAGTAAAATGTAAGGGCTTATTTTGGGGAGGGATTGAGATCTTTGGGACCTGAGATTTTTGTTTTGGCTTCATCCATGTACTCTTCAGTTTCTGTCACTTGACCTTTTTCCATTTTCCCCATTGAAAAATGAAATAATAAACATTCTTTCAGCCTTTTCTATAATATAGATAAATTGCAGGGGTAAACTTAATCAATACAAAATTACCCAAGTATAGCAGTTGGCAAGAAAAACACAAATTCACAGATACAAATAATCTTAAATTTGTTTTTTATTACATGAGAAATGAATCACAGAATAAAGATTTATCTTAAGGGAAAATACCAAAAGTTAGACAGAAATATCTTTGTAATATACACTTCAAACTGTAGGTGAGAAAAAAAGTCCTCCCGTCTCAGATATTTCTTTGAATATATGTAGTTTTTCACTAAAAATAATTAAATGAGTTTAATGCTAAGTGATGCTATGGCACCTAAATGCTTTACTTTAGAATAAATTCAGGCCACTCCATCAAAAACATTTGCATTTGCAAATCATGACAAGACTGTGTACCTTCTGATTTGTTTCCCTTCCATTTTACTGGTACTCATTCTATCCATGGATTGGTTATTTTTTCCCTGGTTCTTCCTCACTTTGTTTTGTTTTGTTTTGTCTCATAAAAAGGTGAGAAAATCTTCCAGTTCTGTTCTCAAGAAAGAAAGTAGATCTGATTTAGCTAATAAAATAGACTCATCAGTTTTCAACATGTTTAGTCCTTTGTGTGATCCTGGACTCAGTAGTTGGAAATGTTAATATTCTAAGAATTACTGGTGAAGATCTTAAAGTGCAATTATTAAATCCAGCACATTGACTAGAAATTATTGCACTGTGTATTTTCCAAGTCACATTTTATGAAATTACATGGATTATTATATTGGTAACCTCATTGTCTAATTCCCAAGTAGCTAAGTTCCTTCACACAAAGTTGGCTAGGTTAAAAATATCAATTCTACATATTCAAACATCTACCTGAGCTCCCAAACAGCATGGGAAAATGGCCTGGTAGCATAGCAGAATGAAAGGTCATAATTGGTTCTCTTATACTTTTCCTAGGTCATCAATAATATATCATTCGCTCCTTCTCCATTGTGCCGGTAGCACTAATTTACAAGTGCTACCTGGTCCCCAAGCCCCAGGGAGCCAAGCATCAGTTAGCAACTCTTGGATACCAAGTTATGAAATGTTTCTCACTATGAACTATCAAGACCCAAATGGAAAGTAACAAGAATCCTACAAAAGTAACAGTAGATTATTCAATTGCAAGTGAAAAATATGCTAACTGGTTGCATGTGACTTTGACACAGGTGAGGCAGTCACTGAATGGTTAATAAAACAGCTGTTTTCATGGAAAAGACACCTTCAATGTTCAGTAAAAAGAGGAAGGTGGTAGAGAGGGGTCAGAAGCAAAAAGAAGGAAGGGGACTTTGTTTCACAGCCTTTGTAAAGCAGGTTTTTCCAAAATGTTTAACATGATCTGTGAATTCTCTTAAAGAGAAGGGTAAGACTCAGGAAAAAATTCTATGTAACTCCTTAAATTGAGGACAAAACAAAGCAAAAAGACATGAATTAATGATTTTATGACTTCCTGCTTTCTATTTTCTTTCTGCTCATTGCTTGGCTGCAGAAATAGAACAAAGTGATAGAAAACAGACAACAATAAAAGAGCAGTAGAAGCCATCCAAGTGGCCACTGGAATATTCTAATGATTCCGCATTTTGGTGATGACCTCATTACATCAATGATTGCATAACATTTTGTGGCTTTATTACTATATTAAAATTATATGGTCTTAGGTCAGGTATGCTGAGCATGTCAAGGGCTAATGCTAATAATTAAATTAACTCTTCCATAGGTGATGTGATGCCAAGGACCTTGAGAGGTCCCACAGCCTCCAAATGGCCAACTCTATAAACAGGTTAATAGCTCACATTCAGAATTGCTTCAATCCCTTCATCATCTGTGCTTGGTCCCTGTGAAAATTCAAGTACCCCAGAGTGGACATAGGCCATGTGTAAGGCATTTGTTGTGTTGTGTGAACAAAGGATCCGAGCTCTGCCTTTTCAGAGACTGTTGGATGCCACCATAACTACTTGCCCCATCCTCTTTCATAAAAGGACTGCATTTCCCAGACTTTCACGACACGCCACAGCCTGTCAGATCTAAGTAGATGTTCCTCAGTGAGGGTTTTGGAAGTGG
Organism: Mustela lutreola; assembly: GCF_030435805.1. Taxonomy (NCBI): domain Eukaryota; kingdom Metazoa; phylum Chordata; class Mammalia; order Carnivora; family Mustelidae; genus Mustela; species Mustela lutreola. Next base: position 3,724,066 of record NC_081295.1, on the reverse strand, counting down.
AGCCACAACGTCAGGCAGGTGGCTAAGGGGAAAGGCCTTGGTGGCAGGCACCACATGTCACCCAGCCTAGATGACCACTTCCATGCTTCTCGAGATGTGCAAAGGAAATTACTTAATACAGATGCATTTTTTTATAGTGACTCTTGTTGGGATTTTTATTATTTGCAAATGAACACAATTTCTAACTAAAGCAGCAGGAAATATAAATATAGAAATGCCTTCCAAGGCCAACATAAAAATGAGTGTGTGACATCCGTTGACAGTTTGACAGCATTTGATGTCAATGGAGCCGAGCGAGCGGCACAGATCCCGAAGAGGAGGGCGAGAAGGGGCCGCTTGCTGCACGCCGGCAGCTGAGAGCACGTGGGGGTCCTGGGGGCGGGGACGCAGTCCGGAACAAGGACATCGAGGTTGGAGAGACGAGTGCAACCGTCTTGCAGCCAAGGTCTCGCTCCAGCAGGCGGAAGACGGCATTCGGAGCATCCCTACCTTCCTTAGCGTGCTCACACGTCCCCACATCTCGCAGCCCAAGGTTGTCCAAACCTAACCCCTTTTTCCTCACCTGCACCTCAGGACCTCTTGAAGCACAGCCAAGGGACAGGCCGAGGTCAGCATGCTGCCGTCAGGAGGAATGCAGAGGGCGGGTGACTTTGCTCCCACCCTGGCCAAGGGGACAACTGCCAGCACCCACCCCCTGCCCCGCCCAGGTCCACACACTGCTGAGAGCACAAACATGATGTACGCTGTAGAGACAAGCCGTCCCACCAGAACCTGGCCCTCCCCTGGGAAGACTGAGTGAGTGGGACGGGATTCATGCCTCCTCCACATGGGGCAGGAAACAAAGGGAAAGTTAACACACACACACATACCCCACACAAACCACATACATACCACATGCATGGCATACTACACCACACACACTCACAGATGCTACACACACAGCACATTCACACTACATCACACACCCCCTACACACCACACACAATACACACACAACACATTCACACTACATCACACCCACCACACAATAAAATACACAACACACCCACATGTGTACATGAGCACACACCGTGCACACCACATACAACTGAACACACACCATACACTTACCACATACACACAACACAAACAACACACATAGTATACACCCATTCCTACAACACAACACAAACAACACACATAGTATACACACATATCTATACCACATACATGTGCACACATCACATACACCACTACACATACACACCACAACACACACAATACACATGTACCACACTCAACTGCACACATACCACACATAAATGCACACACATACAGACACATAGGTGGGCACAAATACTCAGAATACATGCATTCTGGGACAGTGCATCTCATGAACACATAGCACACACGTACAACGCTCGCACCTCATTCAGCTCAGCGCTAGCAACATGTTCGCAACGAAGCCGTTGTTTTGATGATGGTTGATGACATTTTCTTTCCCCAGAATTTTTCCATTGTCTGTTTGGGCTCATGTTGGACTTCATCTTGAATCCAGGGATCCTAATGATTAACTTTATGTCTTAATAAGTTCTCAAGATTCTTTAGAAAAAAAAAAAAAACTTAAAAAATTCATGGATAAAAGAAGTATTCAAATATTTTTGTAACCAGAACATAAGGTTTTTAGATTCCATACCCTAGCTGTGCTACAGTTAACAAGCATTGGCAATGATAAGACCCAAACTTTTTATTTCACAGGTGAGCAACCCACATCATAAAGTAGTGAAGGGACTTTCTCAGGATCATCCCTGGTTAGTATTGGGATTAGAACTTTCCCCAGGGCTTGGGACTGATTCACAGCCCCGCTGTCATGACAAAGCCTGATTTCTCCCTCTCTGTAAGGCATACCACATAAAGAACCTAACGTGCAGAGCAGAAGTATGCTTTGTGCTCCCACAAAGCTACTGAAGGTCAACAACATATGGCCAGAAGTTTTAGGAAATATGGTCAAAGAAATTTATTCCCAAAGCCTGATCACAGATCCTCTAAAATTTCCAAGGATTGGCAGAGACCATCAATTGCCACGATGATGAACAATAACAAGATACATCATGCTTAAAAAAATGGGAACAGAATACTCTTTCAAAGCTGGTGATTCTCAATTTCATTTTGCGGATTTCTTTCTGCTGAATGATTCTGTTTCTCTAAAGCCATTCAAACCCTATAAGGTTGTTGAGGAGTTAATTTTATACTTTCTTAGAACTTTAATTTCTGTAATAACTGTCATTTGTTTAAGGACTACAAATTCAAGATGACATAACCTTCTTCCTTGAAAGAACAAAATGGTGAAATTACCACCAAATCATTTTTTGAAAAAGACATCTGCTTGCACTTCATTATAAACCAACTGAGAGAGATAATAACAGACAATAAGAGCATTGTTCATAGAGAATTTAAAAATTTAAAGAGTCTTCTCTTAATTATCACCGTGTCCCTTTGGTGATAAACTAACCCTCCCTACTGTGGCAGACCACTGCCTACACCCACCTTGGTCCATCCCTGCCTATACTGTTTGGTCTTAGCTTTATACAGTCAAAGTCAACATTAGACTAATCTAATGATCAGTAGTTATTGTAGTGTCCAAGGTCTGAGTCCCTGGTCTGAGAATGATATATCATAGTCCCTTTCTGAATGTTGATAGGGATGCTCTGAGGAAAAGCGTGTCTGACTTAGATCCCAAGGTGTTGAAACTATGTAAGCCAGGAGCTGCTAAGAACTCTCTCATAGCGCTAGGCGAGCTTGCTGAAACCAGTGTATTTTAGATGGAAGTAGAGCCAAGACACGGAGATGCAGATTCATGACATGTCTGAAGCTAGAGATGTGGCCAATTCTGATATTGAGTCAGCATCTTTTCTTCTATAAGTTAATTTGAACTTTTGGATTCTGTCACTTGCAACTGAAAGTACCCTGACTGATAAAACATCCGATTTGCGTATTCTGTATTTCCCATCACATTGTCAAATGCTAAACTCCTTCACGTGCTTCTGGTCTCCGATTTCAGTTCAATTTTCCATGCTTTATGAAGTCTCAATTCTTCTGATGGGCTTAATTGGACATTTTCTGAGTTCCCATTGAAATACATCTGTTGGCTTTACTCACAATATCAAAACCTGGTTTCTGTCATTTTTTCCTACTTAATCTGCTCTAGAAGATAATGGGTATTAAGGGTTAAAATATCTGTAAAATATATTTACAGCTAAGCAGACAGTCATCGATCATAAAACTGCTTAGCTATAAACACACACACTATATTCTTATCTTGCACGTGAGTAACACCTACTTTTCTTTGAAATTCTCCCTTCTCTTGGCCTCCACGTTACCTCTTATTCTTGTCAAACTAAAATACGAGCAATCTGTTCACTTTCTAACATGCTTCCATTGTTCCCTAAGGTGCCTTCAGGCATAAATGAAAACCTCCTCCTGGCACAGGTCACTATATGGAATCATGGTTGTTGATGGGCTGTGGCTCTGATTCCACCTTCCCCACCAGTTAGAATTTAAGCTTCCTGAATCTTCAAGATTCTTAGGTGCTCTGTTTACTGCTGTGTCCAGGTTACTTACCATCTTCACCTTGAGCATTAAGCATTCAGTAGTCGTTTATGAGATAAGTGATGGGAAGACTCAGAACTGGGTGCCCCACACCTTTCTGCCTCGACTGCCCTGGGGCTCTACGTGCCATGCCAGCTCAGTTGCTACAGCCATGCCCCCCTCGCTGACCTCACTCCTCCTCCTTTGGAACCTCTTCTCCTCTCATACTGGAGAGACCCTACCATCATTTTTACCTGCCTCCTCTCTTTCGGAATTCATCTTGAAGTCTTTCCTACCCTCTCCTCTCCTCCACCATCTAGAGGAGGTGCTCAGAGTATCCATGTCAGTCTCTAAAAGGGACTACGACGTAGGAGGTAAGAGCCCTCTGGAGCCGTTTGTTCCAATAGTTACCAGAGCATTCTGGTGTTCCCAACTTTTGTCTGCCTCTCCTACTGAGGGCAGGAATGCTGCCATTTCTGTCAGTGTCTCCAACACAGTAACACATCTTTCAATGCCAAGAGCTACTTTGAAGATGAAATTGTTTATTGACAGCAATAAACTTGGATTCTATGTTTACCCAAGGACACTCTAAGTCCTTGCTGCTCCCTGTTACAGTTTCCATACCGTGGCACTAGCATCATTCCACAAAAATGTTTTTTTTATTTATTTTTTTAAAGATTTTATTTATTTATTTGACAGAGAGAAATCACAAGTAGATGGAGAGACAGGCAGAGAGAGAGAGAGGGAAGCAGGCTCCCTGCTGAGCAGAGAGCCCGATGCGGGACTCGATCCCAGGACCCTGAGATCATGACCTGAGCCAAAGGCAGTGGCTTAACCCACTGAGCCACCCAGGCGCCCCACAAAAATGTTTTAATATATAGAATTCATTTTATAATTCTGTCATTGAATTAAAGAAAAATCTCCAGGAAATAAAGGGAAAAAAGCCATTCTTACAAAGTAAATCATTCAATGATAAAATAGATGTGTGACATCACTCTGAATCACTTTTTTTAATTTTAGTAGTTCACCATATGTCACTGTAGTAGCTTGTTTGCAAAATGTCTGCCATAATTACCTCCCTGTGTCCATGCACTTGCATAATCCACTCCTACGCGGAGCCCAGGCTTGCCCATGTTCCTTGTGGTAGGTGGAACAATAGTAAACATGACAAAGGCAGAGATTTGAAAAGTGCTTGTGCATTAGGTCTTGCTATCTCAAGCTGCCACTGGGGGGGAGCGGCGCTGGGGAGGTTCAGTCATCATGTGAAGGACCTTGGACTCACCTCACAAAGTAGGTAAGAGCCTTCATGGAGCAGAATGAGCCCACTGCCTAAGCACCCCACATATCCCACACACCCTAGACCAGCCAGCCTACCAATGACCAGACGTGAGTGAGGCCTTCCAGATCATGCACTTCTGGTTGTGCCCATGCAGACAGGAGAGCCCCCAGCCTACCCACAGCACCATGGGAAATAATAGGTTCATTGCCTCTAACCATGATGTTTGGCCATGGTTCATTATTTAGTGCAAGCTAACTAACAGAGTTATGGAGTTATGGAATAATCGAGCTAGACCCATAAGACATATAGTCAAACCAGAAAATTACTTTAGTTGAAGTAACTGAACTCAACAGATTTTTTATTTAGTATTGAAATAATCATAGCTCTGAAATCTATCCACTGAGTCAACAAATGTTATGGAGCACCTGTCTAATGTGCCCAGAGTATAGTCATACAATCCATTTATATGAGGTATTTCACATGAAAACAGTGAGTCCTTTGAGACTCATCCTCCCGTTCAGGATGTACTTTTGCTCTGCTAAGACTTCCATGCAGAGGCCTGAGGTCCAAGACCCTTGAAAGAAAGGATGACATTTGATGAAGCCGCTGTACAGTTTTTCTGCAGATTGGAAAGGAAAGGGGAAAACAGAGGAAAGGGAGAAGGAAAAAAATCAGGTTTTCCTTATTCCTCTGAGTCAAAAAGAAAATAGGAAATAAATATTTGTCCTCATCTGGTAGGGACTTGAGGGGAAAAAATGAGAGGCTGGTGGCCTACTAATGGAGAATAGGCATAATGATGGTTATTTTCCAGTCCACAGGAACCATGGGTTATGAGACATCTGAAAGACAAGGGGAGAGGGGAAGAAGCCCGCTCATGTGCTCCCCCTACAAAGCTGCTCCTGGAGGATGTAAAGTCAGTGCTTCCACGTGGCTGAACACTTTGACAAATCATCCTCAATCACCCTCTCATTCTCTAAGTCTATCTGAGAGGAGAGTGGTCCTTTCTCTTCTTCAAGGGTACCACTGCTTTAGTGTTGAGCTAGGCTTGTGCTCACATTAATTATGAGTCTCAACCCATGCTCATAAAATGTAGGAAACTACTTGCTTTATATCGAGGAAAGACAGAGTCATAAAGTGGCAGGAAGAGAGAGAGAGATAAAAGTCATAAAAGGGCAGCAGCAATGCCAAAGTACGTAATTAAAGAGAATCTGTCCCTGGGGAGGAGTGTTCCAAGGAAAGAATGAGCTAGTGCCCACACGGGCTTGTGGTTTTAAATGAAAAGACTTATTAGACAATCGAATCTGTGAGACAGCCCTGAAATGCAGTGGAGTGCTCTACTCCAGGATCGTCCTTCAAGCAGAAAGATCACTCCAGGTTGACTTACACAGAATCAAGCACACTGGGGACTGGCCAGAACAAATAGGAATCCTACTATGGGCCTGTAGATGCTCATATTCTCATGCACCTGCATGTGCCCACAGTTCTGTCCATAAATGTACAACATGCATTATATACATTGTCTATAGTACACATAGTAATCACAGAAATGGGCTGGGATTTTAGATCATGGTCTATTTCTGGCCATGTTTATGAAGCCTGGATATGGTTCTGAATAGGTTCCCTTCGGGAAGAGTTTAAGGCAACTCCTTAGACAGCCTTTAGAAAAACCAATTGTTTAGTTAATCCAATAAACAAACTACGTGTTCAATACTCCCAGTGACAAGCACCATGATAAGCCCAAGACATACAATGAGTGATAAAAACAGAAAAGGTGTATACTCTTATGTAGTCTATCATCTAGCAGGAAGTAGAGAATTATGAAACAAATCACAAATATAGAGGTATAATCACCAGGTATAAGTTCTAAAATCAAAAAGGTGCCACCAACGGGCACCATAAAAGTATGAGACCTAATGGAGGAGATCAACAAAGACCTCCTTAAAGAAATTACTTCCGAGGTATAATCTGTAGGATGAGAAGAAACAGCCTAAGTGACATTGGCTAGGGGCGGAAGGAGGAAGGGGATCAGCGCAAGGGGAACCTGTGGCATTTTCGGTGTCTTGTGGAGGTCACTGCACCTCAATAGAGAGCATAAGATAGAGGGTGATGTGTGATGAGAGCACAGAATAGGGGAGAGGCCAGGCTGGCCATGGCTTCAAAGCTGTATGGAACATTCTGGATGGTAGCAATGTAACCTTTAAGCCAAAGCTAACTTAGCCAGATTTGCTTTTTGAAAAGAAAGAGGCTGCCACACAGGGAATAGTATTCCAGGTGGGGCATGTAGGTAGTTTATACCACTGAAGAGGTAAAGAAGGTGGTAAGAAAGAAACAAACAGATTCGAATTCATTGTGATACAATCAATTTCTTTCTCCTGTTGTTTCCTTTGACAAATAAATATCCAAACTCTGAGCCTCCAGAATCTGCCTTGTATGTTTAATCATTACTGATAGATTTTATGCAACCACCTTTATGGGGGCAGACTTGGAGGCATTAACTGCTAGAGACTGAATTTTGTGCTTTCCCAAAGTTCATATGTTGAAACCCTCCCTGAGCCCTGGGATGGCAGCACCAGTTGGAGCCTTTGGGAGGTAATGAGGGTACATGAGGTCATGAGGGTGGGGCCCTCATGATGGGATTAGTGCCCTTAGAAGAGTCACCAGAATGTTTACTTCTGGGCTCTGCTGTCTGCCACACGAAGATACAAGAGGTAGGCAGCCTGCAACCTGGAAGAGATCTCTCACACGAACCCAACCATGTTGGCACCTAATCTTGGATTTCCAGCCTCTGGAATTTTGAGAAATAAGTTTCAGTTGTTTCTAGGCACCCAGTATTCGGTAGTCTATTCTGGCACCCCAAAACACTGACCTAATACGAAACTCTGTGTTATGCTACTGTTTTCCAGTCCATGTTCCACCCAACAGTTGTGTACCACAAAGCATATGTTCTGTCAAGATAGCTCAGGCTACAGAAACATTGGGAAACTGCACACAAATTCCCCCCTTGTATATGAATGTCTCTGAGTAGTCTTTTAGAAGAGACACCCAGTGGACATCATTTGACTCAACATCTACAAAATGCATTTCTTCTAGAAACATTTATTGATTTCATTTTGGAATACTCATTCATGTGCTTTTAAAAATAGGATCATAATAGGGGCGCCTGGGTGGTGCAGTTGGTTAAGCGTCCAACTCTAAGTTTTGGCTCGGGTCATGACCTCAGGATCATGAAATTGAGCCTGCATTGGGTTCCATGCTCGGTGCAGAGTAGGCTTAAGTGTTTCTCTCCCTCTCCTTCTGTCCCTCCTGCTTTTACTCTCTCTCTCTCTTAAATTAGCCTTCAAAAAAAAAAAAAATAAAAATAAAGTAAAATAAGATCACAAAAATTTATTTCAGGTACTGTGAGATGTTGATTTAAAGCCCTGGTTGCCACCCACACTTTCTTAGAACTTCATTAAATACACAAAAGTTTTTCAAATGAGACAAAAGTATGAGAATTAAGGATCGACCGCTCCCCTTTAGGGTGACTGGATAATGACTAGCCTTCATATTCTTTCTCAAAATACAGCAGCGAATTTCCTTTTTTTTTTTTTTTTTGGAGGAAGAACCACACCTTACCTTTCCAGGAACTTTGTATAACCTCTAACACTTGCTCTCTTACTGAACCTAGCACTTGTTAAACTCATAGAGGTGAACTAACCAACTTCCCAGGGAATATTCCATTAACAATATCATTTAAAAAAAAAAATTCTTACCAACTTTTTAAACTCAATTTAAACAATGACAAGGAATAAGAAAAGGGAAATACTACAACTGCAAAGTGTATTAAAATATTTTTCTTACCTTAAGAGAAGATATGAGGGGCGCCTGGGTGGCTCAGTGGGTTAAAGCCTCTGCCTTTGGCTCAGGTCATGATCTCAGGGTCCTGGGATCGAGCCCGCATTGGGCTCTCTTCTCAGCGGGGATCCTGCTTCCTCTTCTCTCTGTCTGCCTCTCTGCCTACTTGTGATCTCTGCCTGTCAAATAAATAAATAAAATCTTTTAAAAAAAAAAAAAAAGAGGAGATCTGAAAAAAAAAAACGAAAACACCTGTTTTCTTAATTAAATAATGACTGGCATATAACATTATAACATTTCAGATGTGCAAAATGACTCAATATTTGTAGCCACTGCAAAGTGATCACCACAGTAAGTCTAGTTATATCATACACAGTTGAATTTTTTTGAGAACTTTTAAGATCTACTGTCTTAGCAACTGTCAAATATGCAGTGTAATATTACTACCCTAGCCACCATATGGGGCAAACATCCCCAGGGTTGATTTATTTTATAACTGGAGATTTGTTCCACTTGGTCCCACTCGCCCATTTCACCCACACCTTGTCCCCATTCCCTCTGGCAACCCTCAGTCTGCTCTTTGTGTCTGTGAGTTTCATTTTGTTTTATTTGTTATTTGGAAGAAGGAGGAGGAGGAGGGAGGGGACGGGGGAGGGGAAGAAGGGGAGGGGGAGGGGGAGGAAAAGGAGAAGAATAAGAAGAAGAGGAAGAAGGAGGAGGAGGAGGGGGAGGGGGAGGGGGAGGAAGGGGAGGAGGAGGAAGAGAGGAAGCACTTGGTGGTGAAGCAGTAATGACAGGAACAGCACTAACCACTGTGGACTGAGGACCATTAACAGTGTGGACCTCACACACACATTGCCTCATCTTTGCTACTGAACTTTAAAGGGACTAGTTTTCATCATCTTCATGTGTCAGTCTGTTGGGGCTGTTGTAACAAAAATACCATAGACTGAGGGCTTCTGAACCATAGACAATTGTTTCTCACAGTTCTAGGGGCTGGAAGTCCAAGACCAAGGTGCTAGCAGGTCTGGAGTCTGGCGAGAACCCGCTCTTGTTCACAGACACCTGTCTTCTCCCTGAATCCTCACTCAGTGGAAGGGAAAGGGGGCTCCCTGGGGTTTCTCCATAAGGGCACCAATCCATGCACGAACTTTCCAACCTCATTACCTAATCACCCACCAAAGGCCCATCCCAAGGGTTAGATTTCAATATATGAGTTTGGGGAGGGCACAAACATTCAGTTGATCGTTGATAGCAGTTTACAGATGTGCAAACTTAGACTAAAGCAAAGTCCAGTATCATTTCTAGTTACATAGCCAGAAGCCATCACAAGACTGGACCCCAGATCTGTCTGTCCAAAAGAAGGTTCTTCTCACCTTACCACCATCCTTCCTTGACACTGACTGAATGCCAATAGACATCCAAAAACGTGCTCATATAAATTTATGTATTCATTTATTTATTGGCTCAGTGCTCTTACAATCACATCACCAAACTTCTCAGAAAATGATTCTATTACTTTTAACTTATTTACACTATTGAGAGAGATACTGTACTTCTGTGTACTCAGCTTGTGCATTCATGCCATGCTTAATTATAGTTTGTGGCATGCTGAAAAATAGCTTATGGCTCTACAAAGTGGTCACTTTGCAGAGCCATAAACTATTTTTCCACATAATGATAAACTTCAACCTCTCCTCCAGTGTCTTCTCTTTTTCAAAAAAGATATTTAATGAAATATACTTAAAAATAAAGGCCTGCAGGAAATTGGGTAATCACAACATAATGACAAGAAAGTATTAATTCATTCAATAAATATTCAACAAGCATCCGTTCTGTCCAGGCACTGTACTGGGGACTACACCTAAAGCAGTAAACAAGACACACTTTTTGACCTCAAGGAACTTGCAGTGTGATAGCAGATACAGACAGAAAGAATTTGTGATGTGAAAAGCACTACCTTAGAGGTAAGTACAGGTGCTCTGGTATTGATGACTATTTGCAGGTTCTGGAGTAACCTCCTAAAGACAGTGATGTCTCTGCTAAGAACATGAGTAGAACTGGACCAAATGAAGAGAAGAGTGAAGTGTTACACACACACACACACACACACACACACGTGCCTTTATACACAAGAAAGAAGTAGCTGGAATGTACATCATAAGGATAGAAACTCACTAAGAATCCTCAGAGTTATAGGAAATTACTTTTGAAGCAGAGCCCATATAACCAGATGTGTATGGAGCCAACACTGTATTTTCAAGGTGGAGAATATATTGGAGATAGTGAAATCTGAGGCTAGAATTTCAGCTGTCCCAGCAGGAGGTGAAGCATGACTGTTGAGTCTTCCAGGTAGTGAGTTCTCTAACCCACCATCTGTGCATCATGCAAATGGGAAATTAAGCAGACCAGTAGCCAAACAGGTCTGGACAATTAGTTTGAGCAAGAAATAGAGAGGTCAGAGAAAGAAACTCACTAAAACTCATTGAAGAGACTGAAAAGGACCAGGTGTGTAGAGACTAGCCTAGGACCCAGGCCTGGACTCAGCAGTATTTTCAGAAATACGGAGAAAATGATTGGCATCTGGGAGACTTGGAAGAATAAGCAGGAGAAGGAAGAAAACAAGACACTATAGTCATGAAAGTCAGAGTAAAAGGAAGACTCAGGTGGGGAGCAGTTTGTGAGGTGAGGTGGCCTCCAAAACCCTCAGTGAAGGGTTGAGGTGTAGATTTCTGATTTGTGATGAGCAAGGTAGAAAGTACATGGCCAATGCTTTGGAAAAGCTGTGTGTGTGTGTGTGTGTGTTTGGCTGGTGATTCCATTTTATTTCTTTCATTTTATTTGTGTATTTAATACAAGGTGGAGAAGTCATCGTCTGGAAGTAGAAGTTGAGCTGAAGGAAAACATCACCCTCTCCTTCTGAGCTTGGGGAGGTGAACGTAAGGAAGACAAGAAGGGCTGTCAGTGTGACAAGGCCACCACCGCACAGCTGACGCTGGTAGTTGAAGGAAACGCTGAAGGAGGAAGTCAGGATGTAGCTGGCTCAGCATGGGGGTGGGGGTTGTTTGGGTGCAGAGGGTTATTTGGGGAAGAGCTGGGCAATTGCACAGAGAAGGAGGGGAAGGATGAGGAAAGCTGAACAGACCATGGCATAGCAAACCTGCTGTGAGTTTAAGGGAACAAGGAGATGATATAGTTCCTTTTAAGAAGAGTGTTTGGTTTGGGGGATTCAATTGTGAGTTCCCTGGAATAAGAACCGAGGAATAGAAGTGAGGAGGACAGAAAATAAATTCACTATGCCCTTGAGAATCGACTGAAGGTAGAGAATGAAAAAGTAATCATGCCATTTTCTTGTTTCTAGTTCCACCTGTACTCCACAATTAGCATTCAATTGTCTTCTTCTAGTCTACCACTTTTCTATTCCCCCTTATTTTCTTTAAAAAACAAGCTATTGTATCACTGACTAAAAATCCTGAAAGAATTTCAGAGATCATCTAGCTGAACATCACATATTATAGGTGAGAAAACACTTCGGGAGAGATTATATAAATTGCTGGTGTCATATAGCTAAGATATAGTCAAAATTAAACCCAGATGTGCCAACTTCCAGCACGGGGCTCCTTCCAAAAGTATTGTAAATATTCTATCAGTTTTAGAATGTTGAAAATTTTCAGCTGATCATTCAAAAGTCCCATTTATCCATAACCTTTAAGAGTAAAACTTTAAGTCCATTTGATGCAAAGATAAACAATTTTTTCAAACTCTTTGGTCAGTAACCCAGTCTTGAGAGATCATTTTCCATATACAAGGCACCGTCTGTGTGTGTGTGTGTGTGTGTGTGTGTGTGTGTGTGTGTGTGTGTGTGGGGAGAAGGGGAAAAGGAAATAAGTTTGGAAAAGGGAAATGTAGTTTATAAATACAAGAAAAAAAAAATAGAGGGCAAAGTCCCTAACCTCAAATAACTTAAAATAGTTTTAGGGAGACGCAACCTGAAATGACAGAACAATTACAAAGCAATTTATCAAAGTTACATAAAGCATAGTGAGTACATAAGCCTGAAAGGTCAAGGAATGATTCTAAACAATGCTGTTCCATAAAGCAATATAAAAATCATGGCTGAGAAACCATGCATCCAGTTGGTGGCAGCCACACATAAATTACTCATAGCAAAACTCCAATGGAATGCATTCAATCCTATGCAGTCTGGCATTAGGCATCATTCTCCTAGGCTCGGGGTTGGAGTTGGACAGGAGAACAATATAGAGCTTTTATTGTTTTCAAAGTCACATAGTCTCTGTCCTTCATTTCATGGGCTTTGTGTCATTGACGTTATTTGACCGCATCACTCTCTCTGCTCTGCTGTTATTGATCATTCTCCCAGGTAAAGGGGCCCCGTGGTGTGAGTCTCCCCACCTAAACTTTGTTCTCTGTTTATCTGTGTCATTCTTCCAGATTGTTCTAAAGTTTCTCCCATTCTTTTCTCCCTTGCTTTCTCCAGGTGTCCGCTGCCCTCGCTGCCTTTGTGAAGCCATTTTACTTCTGCTTCCCAAGTTCTCAAATCTGCCTTCACTGTCTCGCTTACATTTCTTAGTTCCCTCCTGCTCCTTTGCTCCTTTGCTGGGCATCTCCCACGTACCTGCACCATTGTAATCTCGCTGCTTCGCTTCTCCCTTCCCCTGGCTCACGATCCGACATGGACTTTCCAGGAATTACATTTTTTCTATGAGTATAACTTCCAGAAAGCCTTGACTATACTCTTCTTGTGTTTTCCCTCTGGAACTCTGCAATATATACATTTTTTAACCATGCTAAGTAAAGAGAAAATATGGATGTCAGAAAGACATTTTCATGCCGGAAACACTTCACTACAAGAACGACTGATGTGCTTCATATATATCTGTGTGCATGCATATCTTGGCTCTTGTGAACATAATGGGCATATTATATATTCACTATGTATGTATGTGAGCATGTATAATATACACACCTGTATGCACATCTATATGTATATCTGTGCATACATATACACAGTGATAGATGGAGCTGAGGACTTATTGCCCACAGTATAAAACTCCCCAAATCCATGCCTAAATCCTTGGGCATTCCTTGATTAAACCACATCCTTTATGCTGCCCACCTCCTTCTTTAGATAAAGCATGAGCACTGATAACACACGGAGTTAAAGCATAGAATTCTATCGATGTTGAGTAAGTACTGCCCGCCATCCCCCCGATGATGTGTGGTATCAATCTCTGTGCCAGCATTCACCTTCTCCCCTTACTCACTGGAAAATTCTAGAAGCTCATTTCCGACCTCCCCACACACCTACAATGGTCTGCACTTACCTCAGTTCTTCTTCCTTTAATTCTACTCCTTCAACCTGGGTTTGTTTTGCTTTCTTTAACAGAGCCATCATCTCACTGGTTTGTATTTTTGTTGATGCTGTTTCGGTGAAAACATTGAAGTTCTACTCTCTTAGTGAATTTCAATTAAGTAATAGAGCATTATCAACTGTCATCACCATGGCTTACCTTAGCTCTTCTGGTTTATGTGGATACCATATTTCACTTAGCATAATGCACTCAAGACCCATCTGTGTTGTAAATGGAAGGATGGCCTTCTTTCTCATGACAGAATGAGACTTCAGTATGTATGTGCACCACGTCTTCCTTATCCAGGCATCTATCTATTGACCGACACTTAGTTTGTCTCCACTTCCTGGCTACTGTGAATACTATTGAAAGGAACGTGGGAGTGAAAATATCTCTGGGACCCCATTTTGCATGTATGCCTTTGGATATATGCTCAGCAGTAGAACTGCTGGATCATTCATTCCTAATTTTCTGAGGAGCCTCCATGCTGTTCTCCACAGTGGCTGCACCAGTTTGTGTTCCCACCAACAGTGCAACTCCCTTCCCTCCACATCCACCAACGCTTGTTATTTTTGTCTTTTTCATCGTGCCACTCTAACAGGTGTGTGGTGATATCTCATTGTGGTTTTGATTTGCATTACCCTGATGATCAGGGATGTTGTGCACCATGCTTTGTTAATCTCTTGCTTTCTCTTTTGTTGCTGTAACAATATCTTATTTCTCCTTTCAATCATTAGACATTATTGCCCTCATATGTTCCATAATTTCTCTTTTCTTCTCAGTTATTTTTCCAGTTTTTGTAGAAACAGCCTCAACCTTTTTCTCCCTAAAAGAAGCTAACGTTTATGCAACAGCCAACTCCCATTCTATAGAAAACAATAACATAATTGTGTCATGACTAATGGACATAACAACCTTGATCCTCAGCAGAGATGCCAACAGCACATGCGTGTCCAGTCAAACCAAACCATCCTGTGGGAGAACTGCCTCTGAGCTTCCTCAGCTGAACCATTTCCCAAGGGTTGGAGTGAAAAATGTTGTGGGCTTGAGTTGAAAACATCAGAGAGAATTCCCAGGTCCCATGACAGACACATCGCTCACCCTCTGCCAGGCCCAATGCTACTGCCCATAAAGCAACACATTCAATAGTGACTGACCCCCCCCCCCCCGCCAAAATTCTGAACATGTGTCTTGTGTACCATACGGAGTGAATCCTTAATAAGTGTCTTCTCTTAGAAACTTCTCATGGCTCTTCAACAGAAAGAAACTTGAATCTAATTGATATTTGTAATTAAAACAACTGTGACAAGAAATTGTGAAACCCATTAGGTAGTAAAATTTATTTTGGAAACATGTCAAAAGTTATGTTTTTAAATACTGGATATAAGAAAATCAGGGTGGCTTGGTAGCTCAGTCAGTTAGGCTCTTAGTTTTGGCCCAGATCATGATCTCAGGGTCATGAGATTGAGCCCCACATGGGACTCCGTGCTTAGTGTGGAATCTGCTTGAGGGTTCTGTCTCTCCCTCTGCCTCTCCCCTCTCTCTGGGCTCATGCTCTCTCTCATTCCCTCTCTGTCTCTCTAAAATAAATAAAAAATATTTTTAAAAATAAATAAGTATGTATAAATAAATAAATATTAAAAAGCTGATTGTAAAGAAGAAGATTTTGATGGGAATGTAAATATTTCAATTCATCCTCATTTCTGACCTTCCCATCATGGTAGGACATAATTGGAGGAGCAAATCTTAAAAGAAATCTACCAGTGGAACAGAGATTAAGTCATTCATACTGGTGTTCTTCTAGTACATGTGCAATTACTATAAACTAAAGGACATCCTAAACTGTTGCAGAGACACAAAATCTTGGAAAATAGACTCTTGCTTCATATTTGACTAAAAAATTCCCACAAGTCTTGAGTGTTTGTTAGACACAGTCTGATCATTCTTCTTTGGTAAAATAGACTTTGTAACCTTGAGTGACTGGGCTGACCAAATTTTGGAGACCAAAAGGTAGACACTGATTCTGAGACCCAATGCCTCATTGAGCACCACTGTGATGGTGTGATGGGGCTGGTTTCAAGCCCAGGATGAACCCACAGACCCCTACCACAAGATCAAAAGAGACCACTGTCCACCGTCATCCGTGGCATGAAACATTCTCATCCCTGATCCACTGGAAAGAAAACCCTTGTCTTTATTTTGAAGTGAAATCAATCAACTACCAAATAAATAAGAGCTAAAATCCTTAAGCTGTAATAAAACAGAAACTGCCAAATGCCAAGGTGGGCACACACACACGCATTGTGACGAAGCATCATAGAGGATCCCATAATCAGGGACACATACATGGGGAAAGTCTGAGTGTGGAGGAAGAGAGCGTTGCTTGAGAATGCGAGGAGGGAAACCCCAGGATGAGGAACGCATGGCTTACACCTGTTACGGTAACCAGGTTAGACCCAAGATGGAGTCACTCATGCTAAGCCCCACATCAACAAACCAAAGCATAACTAAGTTCCTGTGCTTTCTCTCCCAGAAAAGGAAGGCTGAGGTCCACCCATCCACCCTTGCCTGCTTAGCACACATTACCTGATGGGCTCCAAGCCTTCCCTTTGCTGCACATAAGGAAAATAACCGTTTTAACCAATCCACTAAGGCCCAGGATAACTTGCTTGTTCTTGTTTCATTTGGTCTAAAAACATCTCACTTTGTACAGCTCTTCTAGATCAACTGTCTCCCTGCTAGGCTGCACACTGCCTGACTCATTAACCATTGAATAAAAGTCTCGTAGATCTGTAAATTGACTGTGGAAAAATTTCTTTTAACACACCAGAGACTGGAGCATGGAAGCGCATTGCGGAAATCTCCATGGTTTTCTGAGACTTTGAGAACTGGGGCTGATCCCTTCTCAGGAGTGACATGCTTGTTTTCCCCTCCACGGAAAAACAGCAACAAAACCCCACTAAAATAAAAAGCCAGAAGTATGCACAAAGAGCCTGAGAAGCTCAGCTTACTACGTGGTTTCTGAGAGATGAGGGAATCTTCCAGCGGTCATATTCTCCACTTGGACATCTGCACCCACACCCTGGATGCCCTGAAACTAGGGCCATGTCCACTGGGCACCCTCACCATCCAGGCCTCCATCACAGTGGAGGCTCCCGACTTCCTAGGTCTATGGTCTTTTCACAGAACTAGACAAGCTAGCTGATCTGGAACACTGAGAGTACAGTGCTGCAAATTATTTTGGAAAACAAAAACATCATACTCTTATGTGAAAAATCACTAAAACAATGACTTTGTTGATTTGAAATTATATGTGTGCCTACATTTCAAACCCACCACTTGTCCTAAATTACATGTTTGCTTTTCAGCTGTGATGAACACAAAGGTTTAGTTTTTAACATGAAGTAGCACATGTCCATAGTAAACTACTAAAGAAGCCATAAATATAAAGGAAAGGGAGCCCTACCTGGCCCCAGCGACACTTTGTTCCATTACTAAAGACAGTATTTTTTTTTTTACTTTGTATTAAAAATTATGTATTATTTGTTTCAGGGGTTCAGGTCTGTGACTTGTCAGTCTTACACAGTTCACAGCACTCACCATAGCACATACCCTTCCCACCACCCATCCACCCCATCTCTCCCCTCACAGGCCCCTCCCCTCCAGCCACCCTCAGCTTGTTTCCTGAGATGAAGAGTCTCTCATGAATTGTCTTCCTCTCTGGTTTCATCTTGTTTCATTTTTCCCTCCCTTCCCCCATGATCCTTTGTCTTGTTTCTCAAATTCCTCATATCAATGAGATCATATGATACTTGCCTTTCTCTGATTGACTTATTTCGCTTAACCTAATACTCTCTAGTTCCATCCATGTTGTTGCAAATGGCAAGATTTCATGGCTTTTTGATGGCTGCATAGTATTTCTCTGTGTGTGTCTGTGTGTGTGTGTGTGTGTGTGTGTATACAAACATAGACATACCACATCTTCTTTATCCATTCATCGGTTGATGGGCATCTAGGCTCTTTCCATAGTTTGGCTATTGTGAACGTTGCTGCTATAAACATTCAAGAGCACATGCACCTTTGGATCATTACATTCATATCTTTGGGGTAAAGTAGTGTGATTTCTGGGTCATAAGGCAGCTAGCTCTATTTTTGACTTTTTGAGAAAACATTTTCAACTTTTTGAGTTACCTCCATACTGTTTTCCAGAGTGGCTGCACCAGCTTGCATTCCCACCAGCAGTGTAGGAGGAGGGTTCCCCTTTCTCCACATCCTTACCAACATCTGTCGTTTCCTGACTTGTTAATTTTAGCTGTTCTAACTGGTGTGAGGTGGTGTCTCACTGTGGTTTTGATTTGTATTTCCCTGTTGCCAAGTGATGTGGAGCACTTTTTCATGTGTCTCTTGGCCACCTGAATGTCTTCTTTGCAGCAATGTCTGTTCATGTCTTCTAGAGGCAGTATTTTTTAACACAAGCATGAACATACTATGCACACCATTTCCCACAACGTGTGCTGGGAAGTTTCCATAGAGCACACACACATCTACCTTCCCTCTCCAGCCACGAAGCATTCTCCTCTGTGGATCCTCCATGGTGCATGGAGCTGATGCCCTGCCAGTGAATAGTTGTTTCTACATTTTTGTTATAAAAATGTTAGAGTAAGCATCCTCAAACATGGTATATTTGTATACACAACATGCCTAGCAGTGGAATCTGCCTTTATTATTTTTATTTTTGCATTATTTTCAGTTTGATTTGTTGCTTGATTTATTGTTTAATTGGCTTAAAGTGATGGAGTAGGGATTCTTAGTTGGGATGAAATTTAAAAGTACCCCATGTGTGTAGCTTTACATTGTGAACACCACAAAAATTTGATCAAATATCCTTTTACTAGTCAAAAGGATTACCCCTTCAGAAAAGAAGCCATTGGTATCACTGATAAATGACTGAAGTTTAAACATTTTTTGCTGTTTCATTGTTTTCTTCTTCTTAAAAAAAAAATGTATTTAAATTCATCACTCAGCATCAGGGAAATGCAAATCAGAACCACTGTTTTCTTCTTAATGGAAACAAATATTAATCAATGTGTATTTAAAAATAGACAAAAGGGCAGCAATGTTCACAATAGCCAAAATACGGAAAGAGCCCAGATGTCCATCGACAGATGAATGGATAAAGAAAATGTGAGATATATATATCTCACATTTTCTTTCATATATATATATATATATATATATATATATATATATATATATATGAAAATTATACTCAGCCATCAAAAAGAATGAAATCTGGCCATCTGCAATGATGTGGATGAAACTAGAGGGTATTAAGCTAAGCAAAATAAGTCAGTCAGAGAACAACAAATACCATATGATTTCACCCATATGTGGAATTTAAGAAACAAAACAGATGAACATAGGGGAAAGGAAGGAAAAAATAAAGTAAGATAAAAAATTGAGAGGGAGGCAAACCATAAAAAACTCTTTAACTCGAGGAAACAGAGTTGCCGGAGAGGAGGTGGGAGGCGGGGTGGGGTAACCGGGGATGGGCATTAAGAAGAGCACTTGTTGTCATGAGCATTGTGTGTTCCATACAGCTGAGGAGTCACTAAACTCTACCTCTGAAGCTAACAACAAAAACAGACAAAAGACAGGAATTTTTACATTTCACCAAGGAAGCTATGTAGGTTGCAAATAAACACTTGAAAAATTGCTCGAAATCATGGATCATTAGAGAAATACTAGTTAAAACCACAGTGAGACATTAATACACATCTATTAGAATGGAAACAATTGGAAACACTTAGCATGGAAATTTTGAGTGAGGATGTTTAAGAACCCGTAACTGCTCCCCACTGTTGTTGGAAACATATATTTTAAAACCCAATTTGGCAGTCTCTTAAAAAGTTAAACATTCATGTACTCTCTGACACAGGCATTAACTCAAGAGAAATGAAAGCATCTGTTCATATAAAGGCTTCTATGTTCATGGCCATAGCAGATTCATTTGTAAAAGCTAAAAACTTATATGTCAATTAACAAGAGTAGATTAACTATGGTACATTCATCTTACAGAATACCACTCAGCACTAGAGTGAGTGAACTATTCATACACACTGCAGGGAGAATTCAGGATAACCATGGGTAATGAAGAAATCGGACAAAAAAGAGGGAACACTTTATGATTTTAGAAGAGGCAAATAATTCAATAGTAAAAGAAAGCAAATCAATGATTTCCTGGAGATGTGAAACTATAGAGGGAGGGAGAAAGTAGTCATGAAGGTAAAGCTGGAGGTGGTGGATGTGTTGGTTATCATTTACGAATTATGACTCTGATGATGGTGTCATCCATGAATATGCATTTCAAAACTTATAAAACTGCATACACCAGATATTTACAGTTTATTGTGCATCAATTACACCTCAATAAGATGTTAAAATAAATCACTGCATGTGAAAACCTGGATTTACCCCTCAATTTAGAAAAACAGAAAATTTAATAACCCTCATTCCCTCCATCATCTGTTTTCAACCTTGACTACAAATCCCAATAAACAATAGGAGCCCTTTCCACCGGTTGTCAAGAATATTCTATCACAAGTGCCACGTTGCTGGACTATGAGGTCTACCTTCCTTTCCTTCCCCATTTTCTTATGCATACAGCAATGACCTTGAGATGGATAGACCACCGAAGCTGCAGTAACCCACAAAACTTTAGATTATTTGTTCTGCCTGTAACACTGAGCAAAGGAGAGACACTGGACACTGTCCTAGAAGCTCTGGGAATTTCTGCAGACCCCTCATCCAGCAGAGACAAGCTTGTGGAATTAACCTTTAGAATAGGTCACTTTTCTCTAGTTTGCTGTAGTCCCAACTAACTAGTTACACTAGTTAACACAGGCAGTGATCTCATACAAAACACGGTTCCCCTGTGAGCCTTGTAGTTCTTGCAACCAATGAGCTCTGGTTACTCTTGATTCCCTCCCGGGACCATGATATTGAGCTGACTGGTATAAACAATGGAGACTGGCCAGCTGGGAGTGCTAAGATGACTTCAGCCACAAGAACCATTTAGTGACAAAACTGGTCAACCCCATGAGCAGACCACAAATGCAACACATTCCAGAAAGCTTCTGACATAACCTGTATTTGTGGGCTCTTTGCACATGAAGAAATTGGGTGAATGGCATGGGACGTCTAGCTGCACCACAAAGGCTACCCTCAGAGCTTCTCTGTGGCATGAGCTATTATGCTAAGAAAGAAGAGAGCGGATTCTCTGTAACACTCTACCCTCTCTCCAGTGGGAACTTCCTGGTGTTAAAAGAGTTTAGATTTTTGTATGAGGGTTTTCCCACATCTTCTGTCCCAACAAATATCCTGTCTAGGTTGTTAAACTTCTAGTGCTAATCAGATGAGACCTCTGGCTGAATGCTCTCCCACGTTCACTGTGCTCACAAGGGCTTCACCTGGTCTAAGCTTTCCACGGCAAGGGAGGCGGGAGCTGGAGCTGAAGGTTCTCCCACATTTCTGCACTTAGAAAGACATTCCCAGACTGAGCTCTGACATTTAATGAGCTGTTTCAAGAACCTCTCCCATTTGTCAGACTCATAGGGCTTTTCTCCAGTGTGAACGGTCTGCTGTTGAGGAGGGCGAGAGCAACAGCTAAATAATTTCCCACATTCACCCCAGTCATAAGGGGGTTCCAATGTGGACACGTGCAGGTTTGTAGCTGACAGCTGTTGGCAAGGAAGTCCTGTCGTCACAGGAGGCTTCTCTCATGGTCTCTGTAGCTCTTTGCAAATGGGTCCTGCCTTTGTCACTGCCAGTGGGTTTCCCTTCACTCTGCTGCATCTACTGCTGGTGAAGGTTTGCCCCGCATCATCTCCCACACGCCCCACCTTGTGCAAAATGCCCTTCAAGAGTAGGCCACAGACAGGTGGGGCATGGACACATGGGTGAAGGGGAGTGGGAGGCACAGGCTTCCAGTCACAGAGTGAGTGAGTCACAAATGAAATAAAAGTCACGCACAAGGGACATAGTGAAAGGTATTTTCAAAATGGTGTTGTTTGGTGACAGGTGGTGACTCCAGGTGTGAGCACAGCATAATGGACACTGTTGTGGAATCACTATGTTGTACACCTGAAGCTCATGTCACATCACCTGTTAACTGTGCTTCCATTTTTTGTCTATATATTTTTTTTAATTTTTTAAAATTTTTCATTATGTTCAATTAGCCAGCATCGTTAGTTTTTTTTTTTTTCTTTTTTTTTTTTTTTTTTAATTTTTAATTTTTTATAAACATATATTTTTATCCCCAGGGGTACAGGTCTGTGAATCACCAGGTTTACACACTTCACAGCACTCACCAAATCACATACATCGTTAGTTTTTGATGTAGTGTTCAACAATTCATTTGTTGCATTTAAATACCCAGTGCTCATCCCAATACGTGCCCTTCTTAATGCCCAAGCCCCAGTTACACCGTTCCCTACCTCCCTCCCCTCTGAAACCCTCAGTGTGTTTCCCAAGGCTCATAGTCTCTCAAGGTTTGTCTCCCTGTCTGAGTTCTTCCCACTCAGTTTCCCTCTCTTCCCCTACGGTCCTCTGCTCGATCCCTTGTGTTCCACTTAAGAGTGAAACCATATGGTAATTGTCCTTCTCTGCTCGGCTTATTTCACTTGGCATAATCCCCTCCAGTTCCATCCGGAACTAAGATGCCCTTCAAAAGACAAATGAGTAAAGAAGATGTATGTGGTACATATATATAATGGAATATTATATATATTAACTGTATTTTAATTTAAAAATAAAGAAAGAAGAGAATGCCGCACATGTCACAGAGACAGGCTTACCACAGCCCTATGGTCCCAAGGTCTTGTGGGGCCAACATCCCAAGGCTTCCAGAGTCCCAGAAGCCCTGCCCCTCGGAGCCTCAGGAAATGCCCCTCTCAGGTCACACACTTTTAATTTTAAGTCTTTTCCTGATGGATGCAACTTCATGGCTGGTGAAAAGATGACACGGAATTAAGGAAACTCCTACTCAAGCTGCCCCAACTTTCACTTGCAGAGATCTTTCTACATTTTGTGATTTTGTTCTATTTCAATTTTATTTCCTCCTCTTGTTCATTTCAAGGATTATTTCAAACATAGCCTACATAATAGTCTTTTGTTCACATGAGGATCTTCCAAGGTGTGTCAGTGTTTCTATGTTCCCATATTCCTACCCTCTGCCACTTACACATTACAATTATTTTTCCTTCCATTTACAGAAGGGTTTTAAAAAAGGGAAAGAATCCAATATATAGTTGACCCTTGAACAGTTCAGGTTTGAACTGTGTGTGTCCACTTACACACAAATAAACACAGTACAGTACTGTAAATAGATTTTCTCTTTCTTCTGATTTCATTAATAACATTTTCTCTCCTCTAGCCTTTATTTTATTTTATTTTCATAATGCAGTATGTAATACATTTACAAAAAAATTTGTGGGAAGTGACTGTTTAGTCTCTCAGCAAGGCTTTTGGTCCAAAGTAAGATCTTAGTAGCTAAGTTTTCGGGGAGTCAAGAGTCATACACAAATTTTTAGCTGTGTGGGGAGTCAGCACCCAACCCCCACATTGTTCAAGGGTCAACTTTAGTGTTACTTACCCAAGACGAATCAATAATTGACCAACATTAAGATTTCCTGGGGCACCTGGGTGACAGAATTGGTTAAGCATTTGCCTCTTGATTTTGGCTCAGGTCATGGTCTCAGGGAGGGAGAAGGGAGCCCCAGGTCAGGCTCTGTGCTTAACATGGAGTCTGGTTGAGATTCTCTGTTTTCCTCTCCCTCTTTCCCTTCCCCTACTCATGCTCCCTCACTCTCTTAGAAAAAAAAAAAAAAAATCCTGTATTTCATTAAATTTCTATTGTCAATCAAGCTCCATAAATCTCAAAGATGCTGTTGACTGAAGTGGCTTTCATAAAACAGCACTCTTCACAAAAGTAGTTTGCTCCAGAGTTTTCAACCAACGGTCCTCAACAGCACTCTTCACAAAAGTAGTTTGCTCCAGAGTTTTCAACCAACGGTCCTCAACATGCTTCCCTTTACAACAAACCTTAAGGTTAGACTTCCTTCCGCAGCAGCAAAGACTCAGTAACTAGTGGTTCTTCCACACTAGCAGGGAGGTGGAGACTCGGAATCCAGGACACACGTCCAGGCAGGACCTCCCTACCTGGTTCTGACACTTCCCCACGTGTCCCCTCCCTTCAACCCTGACCTACTTTCCCCACCTGGAAAAGGCAGGACAGTTTCTGCCCAAGATGTTTGTGACAATTGGTAAGAGAGAGAATATGAGGCTTTGAAGTTTCCAAAAGAGCGGCAGCTCCACTAATTAATGACAGAGCATTCCTGACACTCCCCGAAGTAACTCCTTGATTCAATATGATGAATAAGAAGATCAGGAGCATAAACGTTAAAACAGGAATCATTGTCCTGCATCCAATTTATGTAACTACCACTATGTGTTTAGAATTCCTATTTTCCTGGGAATCCCAGTAGACTCTCAACATTCTCCATAACAAAGGTCAGTGCTTCTGTACTTCCCAGAGTGTCACAGAGGGAGAAGGGCCTAGGTCTTCTTTCATTTTCACCTTACCCTCTATATCACCTTCTACACTGTAATTACTGAATTTTTAACATTAACTCTGATAACTGAGAACAAAAGATCAAAATGCAGGTGAGCAACCCAGCTTTCGGAGACCTACATCCATACGCTCTACCTCAGGCACGAAGTCTCGCTCACATCCATTCACGGCACAGCCCTGCACACCCCACCCTCGCTCCCGTGCTTTCTTCCATGCAGTCGAGTATTGCCGGGGAAGATGCTCACAAAGGCTTGGCTTGTTCGTTACTATTCATCAGGTCCATTTAAAGCTTGCATGCTCCATGTGCCTCAGCACTTTGTGAACCTCTAATACAGGATGTGTCACATTGCATTTAAACTGTTCATGTAGTTTTCTGACCCCCTCATTTTAAGTTCTCCATGACCCGGAATTGAGTTTGGTTTATACTTTTATCCTTAGCAACCAGCACACTGCCAAGCCATCATAGGCATGAAATGAAAGACAAACGAGTAGTTGAACGAATGTGTGAATGATTGCTCAGTGAAACTCGAAAGTTCACTCTAAAACTTTGGACCCAAGAAGCCTGGAGTAATGTGTGTTCGGAAAGGCTCTGCACGGATTGCCGTATCTCCCTAAGGTTGGAGGCTCCCAGTGCAAACAGCAGAGTCAGCCTCTTAATAGATCATGTTTCATAGTGGAATGGACACTGTGGTCTGTTAAGCCCTGAGAAGTTGACTCCAAAATGAACTTTTTGGCTGATTCAACTCCGTTCAGTGGGGAGACTGAGAAGGACAGCCTTGGGCATCAATTCCTTTAACACTAATTATCCAACCTATTCCAGATTAAATTCGGAATAGAGTGGCCAGGTCAGGCAATCTCCTTAAACTTTAATAGAAGTTAATTATTCATTGATCAAACTCATTTATACCTAATTAAAGTTTTCTTGCAGTAGAAAATACAAGATAACGGTTATGTTTCTCTCGTTGGGAGTGTACCTGATACAGAAACAGGTGGGGAAAAATCATGACAAGTGTATTACGCGCATTGTCAACCTCAGGCATGATTCTTTCAGGTGACTTTCGTATGTGAATGTAGTTTCCACAATACTTCCAAACTTGGGTAAATTTTGCAGCCAGAGGAACAGAGCTTTACTCTAGGCCAGCAATACTAATGAACACTTAAAATCAGCAACACTGACTTTGTGGCAGTAACTACTACCACAATCACATTGAAGCACAATCAGTGTGTTTCCCCATAAATATAACAAAATAATGAAAAAATAAAGTCTTGGAAGGGAATGGCGATCTCATGACCAACTTACATACCACCGTCCCCCAAAGTCCTCTGCGATGGCAGCATTGTCGAGAAAGTGGAGGAGATCAGATGCTTTTCCTTGGAAAAATAACATATGTTTATCCTTAAAAAGATGTTCTTGTGCATTTTACAGTGATCAGTTACAATATGCTGCCTGAAGTATGTCACTTTCTTTTATAGCGTGTTTTCTAATATTGAACATATTTCAAAGTTTTATATTTTTGCTTCAAGGATATAATTTCTTTTCTTCAGGCATATCTGTGAATGTCTTGCTCTCTTATGATGGCCAGATTGACAGTTTTATTTCCTGACATTGTGCACCCCCAATTAAAATGACTGTCTGGAAATGCCAGTTGCCATGAATAAGCCATTATAAATAAATTTCATACAGTTTGAATTTCTAAGGGTAAATGCTAAGTCTCTTTCTGAATCCATAGTGCTTTTCAATTTTGTTATTATTTTCATTCATAATAATAGTGATCTAAAACTTCGGTTGAAACCCTCAATTCACTGCCATCTTCACATTTGATGTATACAAAATGCTCCCAACCCCTGGATCTAGAAATATAATAAATGAGTATGCCCTACAGGCATACTCAATTTTTTCCTGGGGAACAAAAGCTCATTTCTTTCAATTACTTTTTGGAAAGGACAATGGGCAGAGTAAGGCCTTCTCAAGTTCCCATGCTGCTGATTTGAGAATTTCCCAACATTTCCAGTAGTTAAGCTGCATTAGAATTGTCAGGTTATATGTTAGTCTTCCCACCAGACTACAAGAGCCCTGTTTTGTTTTTCTTTTCACCAAGAAAGTAACAAAAAGTTCTGTCTGTGACATGAAGCAAGAAGAAAGCCAACACTGTTTGACTCAATCATGGAAAATAAAGTTTGGTTTGAGTTTGCAGGTTAAAAACATATCTGTGCATAGAAAGCCTTGAATAATATTTGCTGAAAACATACAATAAATGGATGGTGGTGTTGGAGGAGGACACTGAGAGGATGTAACACTGGCTGGTCCATGAGTTGGACCCCAACAACCTGGGGCTCCTCACCTCCTCCCCAGTCGTTGAAATGGGCAGTCTGCTTGCCTCCCCACTCCCGGGAACTGCCCAAAGATAGAGCCTTGAGACTGTGATGTGATGTGGAGACCATCCGGGTGGTAGGCATGGCTACCATATAACCTTTTAAGGCCTCGATATAAACTTTTAAGATCTGGTGGGTGGGCGGGAAGATCTATGCTTCTTCTGTCCTCCCAAGACAAGCCTCTGTGTGTAAATTCTCTTGCTTATGAAAGCTGCTACCTCCCTCTGGAGTGGCCTTCCCCTTTCTGCGGTCTCTCCCTGCACCACACACAGTGCTGGTTTCCCATCATAGTGGCGATGCTCCCAGGGAGGCTGTGGACCAGCAGATGGACAGGAGAAGGCAGGCAAGCACTGCAATGCACTGCCAGATGCAGCTGGCATGATGACTGCCACAGACACGGGGCCAGCCAGCCCTGTTCCCTGAAGGTAAATAATAGCCTAAAATGTATTTCCAAAGGGTGTGACTGTATGTGCACACTTAAAGATTTTGAGAGAGCTTTAGAAATCTTCATTGAACCATACAAAATATTTTCACTGGAAGAAGCCAATGCCGTTTCTCCAAATGAAACTCCATAATCTTGAACATATCTGAATTATTTGTATGTAAACACAAATTTCAATGCCATAGACTTATCATCATTTTAAAAATTATATATATATATGATGCTTATATGTCATATATATAAAGTATATATATAAAATATATATTATATATATATAAACATATATACATAAAAGTATATATATAAAATACTAACTGAACTGGCAAGATGAAGTAAGTAACTACTTAAGGTTAAGAAAAAACATGTTGGGGTCTCTCAAATACGTGTGATCCACACAAGAGATATGCTATCAGAAGCATACGGAGGAAAATGCAGGTCAGTTGAAATAGTTTTCAAGTGGTTAAGATGCTGGTCTGAAAAAGTTCTGCTTATGGATATACCCTGCACTATCTTAATGGCTTTCTTATACAATAATTTTTTCTCCACTAGCCTCCAGATAAAAAAGCATTCCCCAACTGATATCAGTGAGTCATAGCCCTGCCTTATTTTGTCATTATTTAATTTAAATCTCTTTTTTTTCCCAGGAAACTCAAAAAACAACACACCTTAGAACCCAGTCTATGCTGTTTCTCTGGATAAGCCAAGCAGAAACAATGTATTTTTCTCTTTCTGAAAGATAATAAACATTATTTTTGAAATAGTTGAAGCTTTATACAGGTAGCATTAGAGAACATATTTCAACTTCAGATATTTTCTGAAAATAATAATAGTATTAATTCTTATTGATCTGGTAAAGAAAAGGAAAAGTGTTTTCTTTACTAGGAAAGGATGAGATATTTAGGTTTTAAAGAGGAGACACAAGTGGATAATGGCACTAAAGCACCACACTATCTTGAGAATTGGCAATCAGTGCCCAATTTTGAAAGAAGTAAAAGCACAATAATTGGCAGCCACTGAGGATATTTTTTCTTTGCCAGCCAGCATCTCATACATCTTTTGTTAATTGGATTAAAGCCAGCTGCTGCGCATCCAAAACCGGATTTTTTTCACACAGGAGAGCAGAACGGTACAGTGATATTTACTCAATAGAGAGAGGAGTCCGCACCAATATTTAGGACATAACATTTATTATTTAAATCGACTGAGGGTTACCTTTCAGAAATTTCCAAATAATTCACACATAAGCCAGGACACTCTAACGCGCGGCCCCGCCCCCGGCGGCGGCGGCAGGTGCTCCGGGCGGCACCGCGCCTGCGCGCCGCCCGCCTGCGCGCCGCCCGCCTGCGCCCCGCCCCCGCCGCCCCACCTGAGCGGCTCAGGTCCTGCCACCGCCCCACACCGCCCTCCCGTCTCTCGAGGCCTTTCGGGATCTTGCAGGACGTCTGACTTATCCCTAAAGATATGAGCATTCCCAGTTTAGAGGATGGGGGACTTTGAGATTCTGTTTTCACTAATCCTGACAACCCCTTCTTCCAGGGGCTTCTTCTCTGATGGTAGCTTGTTCCCCGGGTTCGAAGAAAAGCCCCGAGTCCATCACCCGTGACTTCCCGCCGCCCCCTGCCGCGACCCCAGCCCCGGAACACCCGCCTGGGATAGTCTGCGGAGAACCGCTGGGAACAGGTGGTTTGTGAGAGAGTTCCTGGAGGGGAGGGTCTCCCTGACGTCATGGTCGTGACGTCACGGTGCGGAGTCGCCAAGTGCGTCTTGGCACAGGTCAGCCGTCCAAGGGCGATGATGCATCATCGCAGAAATTATGTGCTGCTTCTTTCATTTCGGGTCATCTCATGCCATAAAGCAAACAGAACTAAAGAAGAAAATGACCCCCTCATGCCTTATGGCTTAAATATGTATTAAAAAGCCATGCAGTTGGAAAAACCCCCTCCATGTAAATGCAGCCTGAAGCCATTCAAAATGTCATCAAGGAAATGATCTCATAAGCTCAGTGGGCACTGGTAATTGCATACAATAATACTGTTGCTTTGTGCTAAAGACCGAAGCTGTTTGAATTAACATTACCTCTCACTTCTGCTCTCACAAGCCATGTTGCCCCCAGGCTTAGCTGTTCCCTCCTGGGAAAGGAACCCACGGTCCAACCCGGCACTGAGGCCAGAACCAGCTGGTCAGTCCCAACACTCACTTAGCATAGTGCCCCTGACCCTCAGCTCCTCACATCCGCACACGCCGCTCTGTTCCACCTCCTAATTACCTCACCCAGATCACAGCCCTAGTCCCCAAATGATGCTCTGAGGCCACTCCTGCCGTCCACAATCTCTTCATCTGGCAGCCAGAAGGGTCATGGAAGGCAAGTTTGACAATGTCCTCCCCAGACATCCTGCTGTATTCTCCATGTCGAAGTCTCGAGTGTCTGTGTCTCCCGTGCCTCCTTCAACATTATTCCACAGAGTATCCATGATGTTTCTAAGCCCCTGACACTTGTCTTCTTTTGTTCCCCAAATGTGCCAAGATCCTCTGTGTGTGCCAACGTCCCGTCTCTGGTATTCTCCATCCCCCTTTCCTCTGGTCAAGTCCTGCTTCTCCTTCAAGGACAAGCATCAGAGGTGCTTCCTCATGAGGGCTCACTTCAAACGTCCAAGACCAGAGAAGACCTCTCTCCACCATACACTGTACTTTCTTCTACTACACGGGCCACCCTGGTGCTTTTTGGTAAAATTATTGGTAAACCACATGTGGACAGAGTCCGTGTTTCCCTGGTCCTTTGTTTCTCTAATACCTAGGCACACAGTAATCCCGGTGGATGCAATTAATTAATTAATTACTAAGGGTAAACACACTTCCTGGGAAAAGAGCTGAGGAATAAACAATGATGTCCTGGTGTTCTGAAATTCTGAATTAATGGGGGATGTGGAACGCATCAATGTTCAGAAACATGGAGAAATACATAACAGTAGGAGTTTTGATGTCTGATCTGGCAGATATGTAAATGCATTACTCAAAACTGGAGTTTTTAAAGCTAGCACCGAGTATATCTATTGTATAAGTAATGTATTATTTACTCCAGAAACCTATTTGAAGAATTTTTCTCATGCCCATTTCTTCAGATATCTGAAAATAATATGAGCTATTAGGTAAGGCAAATTAATATAAAGAACTAACAAATTTTTAGCTCTTCCTTCTTTTTCCGTTTGGTCTACATTGTAGACACACGGAATAAAGACAAAAAGTTTCAGAATTCATTCCACTTGATGGGGACGTTTTTACCATTTTGACTACATGGCTAAAACATTCATCTGTGTTATTTATGAGAGGAAAGAAATGAAGAAAGACTGCAGTATGGTGTTGTAAAGAGTAGCCCCCTTGTTCCAGAACCTCGTGGTGCTGGCGCTAATGAAGTAGCCTCCTGCTCTGCTGGCAGGTGCGCAGCTGCAGAGCGTCTTGTGCAATGTACGGCAGCCTCGCTCTTCACCCTGGGCACCTTCATCCAGGCCAGCCCAGGCGTCCGAGCAGCCTAGCGGTACGTCTACAGTGGGGACACGTGCTGGTCTTTCAAGGCCTGGGTGGGTTGCAAGCAGCAGTGGACCATATTTGAGCATCTTTGACTTACCTTCATAACCATCTGCAATGACTTATCTCTCTTCACATGCACCATTTCTCAGCTGCCCCTCAGAAACAACCTCATAGCCAGCACCAGACCTGATGGACTGTGCGCTTCTCTACCTGTGCGCCTCTCTGCGGGTCAGAAGTGATCACCTCCTCCTTCTCAAAATTCCCTAAGTAACATGGATTTCTGAGTCTCTTTAACTGCCTGTGTGGTTCTTCGTGCATTTTAAGGAATCCTCTCCTTGTGATCTCTAAGATTCTATCCTCTGTCATTTCTTTTCTCTTGGCACACTTCCCAGACTCTCTTAATTGTTCCTGATGTTTAAATAACACCTGTTAACTGATTG
The DNA here is from genome assembly GCF_030435805.1 of Mustela lutreola. NCBI lineage: Eukaryota > Metazoa > Chordata > Mammalia > Carnivora > Mustelidae > Mustela > Mustela lutreola. Next base: position 3,692,604 of record NC_081295.1, on the reverse strand, counting down.
TGCCAGAAATGCATTCCTCCCTGGCTTACACCCTGTATCTTAGCTACATTAGGAGTAATATCTATTAGGTTCCAACATTTCCTTAACTGATGCCTTCATCTTTCCCTCAAAACTTCACTTTTCTTTGTTTCCTAAGCTAGGGGAAGATTCCATTGTGCAGCAAGCCAAACCAGCCGCACCTTGGGTAGCCACATTAAACCAGGGGCTCTTAACTGAGATTAAATTTGAGGGCATCTGGGGAACGGAGCAAAAACCTGTTTGAGTGTGGTACAGATCTTTGCACTCTTCCTCAAATCTCTCAGCAAAGCTTTGTGTGTTCATGAGCTGACAGCATCTTCCAAGTCAACATTTTACGTGATTCTCAAAAATCCATGCACTAAAAAATGCCAAGAAGTATCTCAGACCCTGATCTCTCCTTCAACCCTCATACCCAATGTATCACACAGTTCTGTCCATGCTACTTTAATATCCACCCACCCTGTCCTTTCTGTTGCTGTTACCAGTGTCCTAAAGTGCTCAAAATCTCTTCTTCATAAAAAGAATATCTGCTTCCATTCTAACCCATTTTCTGCATTACCAAAACAATCCTCTTTCTAAATTTCTCCCCTGCCCCAAACCCTCCAAATGCCAACCCTCATTTTCAGAAAAACCTTGTAGCATGGCAAACTGACTGTCCATGATTGCATCTGGCCTGACCATCGCCAACCACACCTGACCCTTCCTCACTGGTCACCTCACTGGTCCTTCTCTCTGCATTCTCTGGACACGTCTTTCCTCAGGCGGCCTTCTGCCTCCTGCCCCACCCCCCACCCTGCTGCCACCCCCCATCCACCCCAAGTCATCACCATTGATTGCTTCTGGTCAATCAACACAATAATACCCCAAATCTCTGGGAAAGAGGTGGTTATCTAGAGGTGGATGGTCAGACAGTGTTTATAGGAGTGCGTCTTGGAGGTGAGGAGGAGTAAAGCGTCCAGTGAAATGACTTAGACATGATCCTGGACCTTCCCGGCACCCAACACGTTCCTCTTTCAGCTCCCGTCCTGCAGACAGGCTCGTGTGCTCTTTCAAGAAATAATTATTCACTGTTTTAACTTCTCTACTGCTTTCTAAGGCCCCTTACATGCTTACCTCTCAATGTTTTATGGCACTTTTATTTTTCTGAAACATTTTAACCTGCTAGAAATTGCATTCTCGTTCATTCATTAAGAAATTGTTGAAAAGCATGAATGGTCTGAAGCAGAGCACCAGCGCTAAGAACATGTGCACGCAGGAGACAGAGCCTTCTGTTCCTACATGGTTTATAATCTGGTAGCAGAATCGCCAGCGTACACGTCATTATCGAAGTATGTACTCAAGTATAGTTTTGATAGGTAGTAGAAGGGGGAACAACCACCTCCTTTGAGAGTTTATTTTCTGAAGACATATTTTACTTTTACCTTGTTCAGTTTCCCAAGGTAAGAATATATGAATAGCACTGCTTGCAGCCACTTTCATTCTGTCCCTTCTTGAACGGGGATGCAGGTGTAAACGTGCGTGTATCTGGGTACTTGGCATGGTCGTCCTGTACCCATCTCTGAGAGGTAAGGCCGCGCCCCTTCCACTGACATTTCCCCCACCCAAACATGCACACCCCCCCCTGCTATCCTTTCTCTCTACAGCTTCCTGGTACCTTTCTCCCTCCCCTTATTTTCAACTCTCTTTTGGTGTATATACTAATTCATTCACTGCCCTCTATTGAACCTGTGCTATTTGATTCAAAAAAGTGAACATAAGAGATTTGGCTGCGTGATCCCCTTTGTCCATGACTGACCACCTTTTCCTTCAGTGTTGTCCGTATCGGAATGAGACTTTCCAGGAATCAGGAGTCACAACTGGATTGCAGCGGTCACGGTGTAAGCAGCATGTATCACCCAGCACGTCCCTCAGGTCACGAGTTCACACACGTTGGTCTCAGGGAGCGGACTGCGGCTTTCCCAGCACCCAGGCCGTGTGTGTGGTATGGCTGCCTCTTGCTACCTCTTTTAAAGCAAGGCTATTGAGTAATCATTGTTCACCGTGCGTCATAATATAAAGCAAACATTACATCAGTATGATGCATTTGGGGATGAAAGCTTCCTAAACCACCACGATCTCACAGCTTTCCCTTTCTCCTACCTCATTCATGATGAGTGACAAGGAGACCAGTTTGCATCTTCTCCGCGGTTACTCACACACCTTCTGATTTGTGGCTCCAGAACCTCATTTTTATTCAGGAAGTTGATTTTGTCTTTGGTTGGTTGGTTGGTTGGTTGGTTTTGTTTTAATGTGAAATCACTGTATCATTTTATTGGCAACATTCTTTCCCTGTCCCTGGTTTAAACAATGTTGATGCCCCTTACAATCAGTGGGCTATCAGATATAATGAAATAGTGTCAGTGCTCAGACTTTTTAAACTATTATGATCTGCTACCCTGAATAGTTCAACATGCTCTCTTAAGAATAAGGATAGTCTCCACCTTACACCAGTTAGAATGACCAAAATTAGCAAGACAGGAACAATATGTGTTGGAGAGGATGTGGAGAAAGGGGAGCCCTCTTACACAGTTGGTGGGAATGCAAGTTGGTGCAGCCCCTTTGGAGAACAGTGTTGAGATTCCTCAAGAAATTAAAAATAGAGCTTCCCTATGACCCTGCCATTGCATTCCAGGGTATTTACCCCAAAGATACAGATGTTGTGAAAAGAAGGGCCATCTGTTCCCTAATGTTTATAGCAGCAATGGCCACGGTCGCCAAACTGTGGAAAGAACCAAGATGCCCTTCAACGGACGAATGGATAAGGAAGATGTGGTCCATATACACTATGGAGTATGATGCCTCCATCAGAAAGGACGAATACCCAACTTTTGTAGCAACATGGACGGGACTGAAGAGATTCTGCTGAGTGAAATAAGCAGAGAGCCAATTATCATATGGTTTCACCTATTTGTGGAGCATAACAAATAGCATGGAGGACAAGGGGAGATGGAGAGGAGAAGGGAGTTGGGGGAAATTGGAAGGGGAGGTGAACCATGAGAGACTATGGACTCTGAAAAACAATCTGAGGGGTTTGAAGGGGCAGGGGGTGGGAGGTTGGGGAACCAGGTGGTGGGTATTAGAGAGGGCACGGATTGCATGGAGCACTGGGTGTGGCGCAAAAACAATGAATACTGTTATGCTGAAAATAAATAAAAAATAAATTTAAAAAAATCTTAGGACAAGAATAAAAAAAGAATAAGGATAGTCTCTCATAAAAATAAGGCATAATTATCACACCTCAGAAAAATATAGACTCTCCCACCATGCCATCTAATACCCAATCCATATTCAAGTGTGTCCAACTGTCCCAAGAATGTCTGGTACTGCTGGTTTTCTCTCTCCACTAGAATTCACCCAAGGTATATGCATTGCATTTTGTTATAAGTGATATTATTATCAACACAGTGCACCAACTCAGTAGGAACAATATGTTTAAATAAAATTATCTGTCTTAGGGCACCTGGGTGGCTCAGTGGGTTAAAACGTCTGCCTTCGGCTCAGGTCATGATCCCAGGGTCCTGGGATCAAGCCCCTCATCAGGGTCTCTGCTCAGCGGGGAGCCTGCTTCCCCACCACCCCCCCACCCGCCTCTCTGCCTACTTGTGACCTCTGTCTGTCAAATAAATAAAAAAATTTTTTTTTAATTCTGTCTTAGGCAAAGTTGTTTATCTTCCATTCATCTTGTTTTTATTGTTTGTACCTCTTTCTTAAACAATTTTATCAAAGTATATTTGACTTATTACATTTGTAAAATTCACCGATTTCAAACGTGGGACTCAATGATTTTTATTAACTCTACTGAGTGACACAACCATCACCATAAATCAGTTTGGAAATCTTTTCATCCCTGCCTCAAGTAAGATCTCTAATGCCCACTAATGCCCATTCCTTCCCCAGCACCAGGAAGCCACAAGCCTACTTTCTGTTTATAAATTTGCCTCTTCAGGACACATGATATAAATGGAATCATACAAGTCTTTCCTGTAGCATAATGCTTTGGAGGAGGGCCTTGTTTTAATGCCTTACTTCAGTCTTTTGAGTTCATCTGCTAGCCTTGCCATGTGTTTCACAATCTCCGAGATGAACCCCACCGTCTGGGACCGTATGAGCTCGTGATTCCTACACCCACGTTTTGCAGACAAGCATAGACCCGCTTCATCTGTACCTTGACATCTTTTTCCTCTGCCAAATCGTGACATTTCAACCTATTTCTGTAGCTTCCATTATTAGGATTTTGGAAGATTCTCTCTTCAGTCCACTCTCTACACATTACCCCCAACTCCAACATGAGAACACAACATATTCATTGGGATTTTTACTTTGAAAAGATAAAATCCTGACCAAAAGTGGTGTTTTGATTCTCAGGGCGGGGGTGGGCTAGTACAGCTAGATTCCAGGCAACAAACCATGTTAACATGATTTGATCGAGAGATAGACATATGCCCGTATAGGTGTACAGGTATAGTCTATTTCTGTGTCTATCCTTCCTCTTCAGTGTTTGGATTCCCTTTCATTTGGTTAGCTTCTTTCTTAGGCAGCCTCTCTCAACATGGTAATTGACTTATATCTTCTATAAACTTAGCAAACCTGCAAGGGGAAGAAAAAAAAAGCTCTTGTCTAACAAAAAATACTTTTTTTCAAAGTTCCTGAATTGGAAAAGCAAATAAAGTTCTCATCCCTGAAGAGTCATATTGACCTTGAATTCCCAGGGGGCCAGTTCCTGGGCCTGGAACAGGACTGGACCCATCAAAGAACATGGACAGAGAGCAAAGGAGGTTGATTCCTTAAAGGAATGTCATGAGCTGTTACAAAAAAAAAAAAAAAAAGGAAAACAGGATACTGGACAGGAAAAAGAGTATTTTGCCAGCACACATCCTCTAAGCCAGAGGATGCAAACTTCCTGTAAAGGCTCAGGTAGTAAAGGCTTTGTGGGCTCTGAGGTACTTGGCATGACCACTCAACTCTGCCACCACAGTGCAGAAAGCAGCCACAGAAAATGTACAAATAGACAGGCATGGCTGTGTTCTAAAAAACGTCATTTACAAAAATCAGCAGCTAGTCTGAGGTGGGCTTCAGGCTGCCCCTTGCTAACCCCAGGGCTTTGTCACCACCAGAAGCCACACCCAAGGACAACAGGCATGTCCTCTCTGCTACACAGCCTGCCTGATGCTTTATGACCTTGCATCATCCATGTCTTTTTAAAAGACAATTCAAAGTTCTCCTCCCAATATTATCAATGAACAAGTTGCCCACTAATGAGCAAATGAGTATACAAACAATAAAAATGATGAGTCCCCAAGTGGAAAGGACTGTCGAAAGCTAAGACGAATTTTCTTCAACCCAAATCTTTATGTTTGTACACAAACAAGGATGGCAAAAATGTTAAAAGATATTGAGAGGACCTAAGCAAAATGAGTCAGTTGGAGAAAGACATACCATATGATTTCGCTCAAAGGTGGAATTTAAGAAACAAAACAAACAAGCAAAGAGAGAAAAAAGAGAGAGGGGAGCCAAGAAATAGACCCTTAACGGCAGAGAACACACTGCTGGTCACCAGACGGGAGAGGGGTGGGGAACGGGGGAGACGGCCGTGGGGATGAAGGAAGGCACTTGTCCTGAGCACTGGTGATGCGCGGAAGTGTTAGAACACTGTATTATACCCTGAAACTAGTATTATACTGGGTTTACTAACTGGAATTAAAATTTTAAAAACTTAAATAGAGAGACAGATAGATGCTCAGACAGAGACATGAATTAAACTTTGGTTCATATGTCCATACTTTCCTATTTCTAGTTAAAATCTTGACCTTGGCAAAAAAAATAAATAAATAAATAAATGCTTGACCTTGCTACATTTCTTTCTTGCTAAAGAAATAAATAAAATAAAATATTGCTATTTATTTTATCCAGAATGACTACATTATTTTTGCTTTATTAATTAAGAAAGCTAATAATTTCTGGAAAATATGGACAATTTCTTACCTTCCACCTAAAATTCATATATATATCTGATCTCACAACTAATATTTCTAAGACTATTCTAATGAAATATAAAGTAGATAAAAGTGAGCTACTAAGGTTTATAAAATCCTATAATTCAAAGTACTGACACCACAATAAATACAAAATTTTTCATAGCTTGTTACTTGTTTTTACAGCCTTAATCCATATGTAAATAGTATCCTTTCTTTATCATGAATTTGTATTCGGCCACTACTTCCTTACCACAGTTACAGTATTCACTTCACCACCTCCTCTTACATGTCTGATTCAGTGCTTACCACATTTTTATCATCACTTTAAAGCCTGCACGATGGACACCATCCCCAACCCACATGGTCCGTTCCCCTCCAGAATGTCATCAGTATTTCTAATTTCTTTCTCAAATAGAAAATTTGGTTCCTCTTTAGAATAAGGGCCTTCTTTTTCTGGGTGTCTTTATTTTTTTTTTTAAGATTTTATTTATTCATTTATTTATTTACTTATTTGAAAGAGAGTGCCTGCACACATGCATGTGCCTGGAGGGGTGAGGGAGAGAACGTCCTAAGCAGACTCCACATTAAGTACAGAGTCCCACTCGGGGCTCAATATCATGACCCTAAGATCATAATCCTGAGATCATGACCTGAGCCAAAACCAAGAGCTGGTCACTTCACCCACTGAGCCATCTGGGTGCCTTTAAAAGGCAAGCCTGAAAGTGGTGATTCCAGTAAGATGTGACCATGTTTTTATGGCAACTCGGACAGAATTACTTCTTGACTCGCATACACAGTAACGAATTCTACCTGATGCACGAAGGCATCAGTGAAGTTAGGTAATTTCCCCCAATTCACAGAGCTTATCACTAGCACAGCTTTGTTCTTCTGTGAAACCTAAGAACGACCCCTCACATCACCTGGTCTAATGAACCTGTTAGTTATGCAAAGCCGTGTGAAGCCATTCACAAAACTGTACCCTCAAGCAAATAACCCTCACTCCAGCACACATCGATACTGCAGTTAATTGTGTGCTGTGTGCCGGGGTAACTTCCTGGACCCCTTAAAGTGGACACTCACAGGGGACTCCTTTGCTGCCATGGCAAGCGTCCATTATGAAAAGCAGAGGTGCTGGTCTCCCAGTCCTCGGTGACCCTTACTGAGCAAACCACCACGGAAGTTAGCACACTCCACCAGAACCCAGTTTGCTCATTGGGTGAATGAGTCGAGTGGCACTTATCAAACTTCACCAGATCGTTGCAAATCTCAAAGAAAACATTTTATTTAAAAGCATCAGTTCAATTCTCAAGTGTCATACAAGGATGATGGTAATGTTGAAGAAGCCCTTTGTAACCCTTGCAAAGGGCTGCCTTACCTTGCAGCTAAGTTGTGGGTAAGGAGGAGTTTGGTTTTTATTTGAAATTGCACCTTGCGTGTGGTGGATAAGGCAAAGTGTGCCATGCTTTGTGAGGAACAAAGAAGCATAAGCCACAGTGCTCAAGACCAAGGAGAATGCTAATTTAATTGAAGAAATGAGACCTGAAGACATAACAGACACAATGTTTTAAAGCCTGGTCGGTGAATGATACAAACTCAGAACAGAGCTGTCCAGGGTGTGGGCTGCAGAACGAGTCCCATGAAATCAGGTCTGTTCTCAAATATAAATGTAAACCACCACCCCCCACTCAAAGACTCGCAGATTCGGATTTTAAAAGCTCTGTGAAGTCTTATGGTTAAGAAACCCAACGAACTTCATTGAAATCAACAACTCCCAAATAGCCTTGATCCCATAACTCTACTTAAATGAACAACAAAAACAAAACAAAACAAATCAAAATCCCAGAAAAATCACTCTAGAGGCCCAGCATGAACCCAAGCCCTGTGAGGTAGAGCTGGGGAGGTTTCGTGCAGGCAGAATGATGGGAAAAGACAAGAGTCAGGCAAGAGGAGAGAAAAATGGCTTCCTAGTCTGGGATCAGAGCAGGTTGCAGGTAAAAAGCAGAGACTGAGCTCTTCCAAGACACAAGTGAGCTATGTAGGTACCCTTTGATTGATCACAGTTCCCAGCCTTGGTGTCTGCCCAACAGTGGATATTTAGTGCATTTTGATCAATTAAATTCACAGATTAGGAACCTGGAATTCAAATTTGGAGGGCAGTGAGTAGAACAGGCTGAGTATGTGAGAGAAGCAGAATGTACAGCCGGGAAGAGGAGGGCAGGGGCTGGGTGGAAAATTAACACTTCCCCAGGAGTCGTGTCCAGACTCTGCCGGTAGGTATCCATCCCTCATTTCGCTTAAGCCTGACAATCGTCCTGGGACAAGTTAGTGAGTGATGTCACCAAAGCAGCAAGACTGAGGTTAAACAGGAAAAAAAAAAAAAAAAGAGAGAGAGAGAGAGAGAGAAAGAGAGATCCTAGGAACAGAGTCAAATGAACAGAAATTGGGAAGCAGAAGGTGGGAAGGAAGGGGAATCCAATGTGGACAAAACATACAACTCGGTAAGAACGGGGAGAAAATCCTCTAGAAGATTTGCCACCAACATTTTAAAACTGATAAATCTTATCTTTAATAGTGTCAGTAGAATCCAGATTCCTGAGCTATTTTTTCTTACTATTTCTTATAAAATGAACAAGAATGATACATTTAGGGTAATTACCATGGTAATTCATTCTCTTTTAAAGGGATATATCCTACTCCCTAGTTTCTGATCTCCTGATACCTTCCCGGGTCTCTGTTTTCATTCTCTAAAAATAATCTTTGGTAGTTGAATGTTTCATAGTTAATTCAGCTGCAGCCCTACATTTCATGCCATCTGGAACCACTAATTTTGTTTTGTTTGAATTATCCAAGTGTGCTCTTACCTGAATTTCAACAGCAGCTAGTCTTACAAAGCCCTCATTACTTTCTAATTTTCCAGAACCCATTTCTTCCTCTTTCAGTATTTTAAAAGAAATTATTAAGATACTAAAAGAATTGAAGCTTAGTGGAAAGCCCTACTTTGAGAGGTCTCCATTTTCACAATAAATGTCAATAAGATTTGGTCAAAACAATCAATTTTCACTTGTTAATTGTCTTTCATGTGTTAATTAAAAGATTTATCAGGGATTATTTTTAAAACCTTCGTTTTCAAATCAACAGGATATGATTTAATCTGCTTAGAAAGATATTTACTAAAACTGAGTCACAGTTATCGCACTAACTGTTAGAGCACAGGTGAGCTCCCAAGCAGGGGAAGGGAACTCGCAGTGATGTCATTGATCCAGGAGCACGTCCTGCCCAGGAACACCGCACAAGTCCATGGAAACCCGAGCTCTCAGGTACTGCCTGTGCCCAGCTCTGTTTTGTTCTAGACACTGGCCTCACGTGGAAGAACCAGCCCAGCGATCCAGCTCAACGCCTGCGGAGCTCTCCCGACATCACCTCCCTGGCCTCCTCCTGGCTCTGGCCCCTGTGCTGAGACTGAGCTCCAGTGTGTGGGGGCCTTGCTAATGCCCACAGCCTGTCCACCTGAACTTGCACCTGTCTGGTCACTTAGATTCCCCACAGGAGGCGGGACCTCCGCTACCTCACCTCAGAGCACCACACTAGCTTCTGGTTGATTTTTCCCTCATCGCTTGTCAGATCCTCTGACGTCTATGCCTTCTCTTGGGAGTGGACCTCCACGGTCCCTTCACACAAGCCTGGGAGGGACAGAATTCCCTTTAGCCTTGCTCTTTCTCAGTCCAGGTTATCTTGGTGACATCTGGACCAATTTTGCTGCAACCTATATTAAAAGCAGCTTTGATATCTGAAAAAACATTTAACTGGCCAACTGCAGAAAATAGCCACAAGTATAGAAGGACTCGAACTGCAGTTGTGTTCGAGTAGTATATGTAGTATAGTAGTATACGAGTAGTATACTACTTATACGAGTAGTATATACTACTCGAACACAATTGCAGTAGTATACGTAGTATATACGAGTAGTATAAGTAGTATATGAATGCTAAATATCCTGATTTGATCATTGTATTGTGATTATTGAAAAAAAATGTCTTTTTTCTAAAGAAAGACATTCTGAAGTATTTAAGGGTAGAGGGGTATTGTCTGCCACTTACTCTCTGATGGTTTAGGAAAATAATATATATTTAACACAGAATTATAATGTAATCTATAAATATATAAATCTATCTAACATATAAGAATGATTTACTTACTATGCAAATATATACATTATATATATACACATCTGTTAATCTGTTTAGAAAGATATTTACTATATGTCTCGAGAGACAGCATACTAAAGCAGTTGGGTAAAGTATAAATAATTAGTAATCTGGATAAAAGATATACAGGTTTTACTTACCTATTCTTGTTACTTCTCTATTGGTTTTAAATAACTTCAAACTATAAATTCATATCAAAATTGAAATTTATATAAAAACTTGAAGTGGGGTCATTTAGGAAATGTCAAAGAAAAGGAGAAATTCTTGTGGGAGACATCATTTTAAAGGCTATTTAATATAAATAAAGTAAAAAATGTGTCTATTGATAGAAGACATATGGAATCTGACCCATCACTTAATAAGCATTCTTCAATACAAAAACAAAACGATGTAAACAAAAGAATGGAGCTGGGATACTAAAATTCTGGACAAAACCTGCAAATGGAGAGGTTGTCTGGGTATCAGGGATTTCTGGCCACTGCACAGCAAATGTCCATGACAAGTGCTCGCTCTGACCAAGGTATGTCCACAGGCAATGAAAGTCTTTAACCCTCATCTGAGGGCTGGAATAGGGCTTCTTTTGCTCAGAGGCAGCCTTTGTAAGTTTTTAAGAGTTCTTCCAACCTTATGCGCTTGACGGTATACTGCATGTTGTGGCCACCTCACCCTGGCCACGTTCACCTGATTGTATATAGATACCCTCCCCAGGTGCGACTACAGGTGATGATTCAAGCTTCGTTATCTTTCTACCTTTTCATTTTTCTTGGGTACAATAAAAGAATCGATTGTCTTAAGGATTATACTCACTAATTATCTACAGAAGGAAATTCTGTGAGTTGCATGTTAAGTGGAACTTCTGATGAGGACAGAGGTGTGACAAAGACTAGGAAAGCCAGTGGAGGAAGCGTGTTTACAGCAGAAAGAGCAGAAGCAGAAAGTGGCAAGGGACAGGGACTCCCCATCTCTGACAGCTCTTTCTTCTGTATTTTTGCTTTAATCTCCTCTCACAGCCAATGAGCATCCTTTTTATGATCCACAATTAGGATATTATTAACTCAAAGCTTCTTCTTTATGATCCACAATTAGGATATTATTTACTCAGAGCCCCTACTTTAGTGAAAGTGAAAATTAAAATTTTGTTATAATTTGAATGCATTGAAATATACAATCTCCCTGCCTATTGATTTTCCACAAAGAAGCGAAGAGTACTCAGTGGGGAAGCACAGTCTCTGTAAGAAGTGGTGCTGGAGCAACTAGATGTCCACATTCAGAAGAATGAGGTCAGACTCCTACCTCACACCATATACAATTGTATCAAAATAGATCAACCACCTCGGTAAGTGAGACTATAAAACCCTTAGAAGCAAACAGCAGCAAATTAGTATGACCTTGCAGTTCACAATGAATTCTTTGATACAACATCAAAAGCAGGAGCAACTAAAGAGAATATAAATAAATTGGACTCCATCAAAGTTAAAAACTTTAATGCATCAAAAGACATTATCAAAGATACATAAATAAGTAAAAGACAACCTATAAAATGGAGGGAACATTTGCAAATCATATATTTGGTAAGGGTCTAATGTCTAAAATATATAAATAACTCTTGCATCTAAGGAACAATGAGGTGAGCCTGGGTGGCTCAGTCAGTTAGACATCTGACTTACACTCAAGTCATGATCTCGGGGTCCTGAGATCAAGCCTTTCATCAGGCTGCCTGCTCGTCAGAGAGTCCTCTCCCTTTACCCCTCCCCTCCCCTCTGCTCCTGCTCTCTCTCTCTCAAATAAATAAATAAAATCTTCAAAGAACAATGAGATATCACCTTATATTCCTTCAAATGGCCAAAATATAGGTGCTCAGGGGGCTCAGTCGGTTAAGCATCCACCTTCAGCTCAGGTCATGATCCCAGGGTCCGGGGATTGAGCCCTGCATCAGGCTCCCTGCTCAACAGGAAGCCTGCTTCTCCATCTCCTACTCCCCCTGCTTGTGTTCTCTCTCTCTCTCTCTGTGTCTCTGTCTGTAAACAAAATCTTAAAAAAAAAAAAAAAAAAAAAGAAAAGAAAAAAAGAATGGCTAAAATCAAGAGGACAAGGAATAACAAGTGTTAACAAGGTTGTGAAGGAAAAGGAACCCTTGTGCCCTCTTGGTGGGAATGCAAACTGGTATGGCCACTGTGGGAAATAGTAGGGAGGTTCCTTAAAAAAATAAAAACAGAAATACCATATGATCCAAAAATTCCACTACTATGCATTTACTCAGGAAAAATGAAAATACTACCTCAAAAAATGTATGATATCATCTCTATGTCTATTGCAGCATTCTTGCAATAGCCACCCCATGGAAGCAACTAAGGTGTTTGCAAATAGTTGAAGGATAAGGAAAATGTGTACACACATATATACACAATGGAACATTACACAGCCATGTAAAATGAAGCAATTGTGCCCCTGAGACAACAGGGATGAACTTAGAGGGTATTATGTTAAGTGAGATAAGTCAGACTGAGAAACACAAATACCATATGATTCCCCTTACATGGAATCTAAAAAAATGACCAAATAAACAAAAAGCAGAAACGGAACTATAAATACAGAAAACAAACTGATGGTCACCAGAGGGGAAGAGTGTGGGGGGTTGGGAAAAATGGGTGAAGGGGATTGGGAGACACAGGTCTCCCGTTATGGCATGAGTAAGTCACAGGAATAAAAAGCAGAGCATAAGGAATACGGTCGATGATACCACGACAGCAATGTCCTGGGACAGACAGTAGCTACACTTGTGGTGAGCGTCGCATGATATGTGAACTTGGCAAATCACTAAGTCGTACACCTGAAATTAATGTAACACTGCGTGTCAACTACACTCAAATAAAAACATGGAAATGTCAAAAAGCTAAACAATAAAAAAAAAAAAAAGAAAGAGCAAAAAGACAACGCAATTTAAGCCTGGGCCAAAGGATTTGAACAGACATCTCATCAAACAGAAGATATAAATGGCCAACATACACAGGAGAAGATGCTCTACACTCAGGAAATGTAAATCAGAACCACAGTGAGGTGCCACTTTACACCCACTAAGATGACTATATTTTTTTTTAAATGAAAACATAAAGCCGAACCCTCATATATTGCTTCTGGGAATGTAAAATGGTTCAGCAATGCTGAAAACAGTTTGGTGGTTCCTCAAAATGTTCAATACAGACTTAGCAACACCCTGCGAGTCCACCCTCAAAATTGAAAATAGGGTCTTAGACAGCTCGATGGAGGTGCAGGTTGATAGCAGCGCTACCATGACCGCCAAGAAATGGGAACAACCCAAACGTCCACCATGGATGAATGAACACACAAATTGTGGTATAAATGTACAATAGAAAATCAGCCACAAAAAGAAATGAAGTGTTGATACATGCTGTAGTATTGATGAACTTTAAAAATACTATATGAAGTAAAAGAAGTTGGCCACAAAATATCACATATGTTATGATTACATTTATTTAAAATATCCAAAATAAGTAAATCCATAGATAGAATGCAGACTGGTGTTTAACAGGGCCAGAGGAGGGAAGTCTGGGGACCAACTGGTTAAAACGGACAAGGTTTCTTTTTGAGGTAATAAAAATGTTTTGTTTTGTTTTGTTTTGTTTTGTTTTGTTTATTTATTTGAGAAAGTGAGAGAGAGAGAGAGCATGAGAAGGAGGAGGGTCAGAAGGAGAAGCAGACTCCCTGCTGAGCAGGGATCCCGATGTGGGACTGGACCCCAGGACTGCAGGATCATGCTTTAGCCAAAGGCAGCCACTTAACCAACTGAGCCATCCTGGAGCCCATGAAAATGTCTTATAGCTACATGAAGGTGGTAGTTGTGTAACATTGTAAATATTCTAATGTCACTGAGCTATTCACTTTAAAATTGTTAATTTGATGTTAGGTCATTTCATGTCAACAAAAAAGGAAAGAGTATACAATTTTCTTCCTTTCTCTTACTGATCTGAGTCTCCAATTCCACCTGACATTGAAAATATTAGATACACTTAGCAGCGATTTCTGGTTCAAAACTTGTTATCCTGGGGTAAATAGTGCAGTCAAGGTTTTCAAGTCTATATCTATTCAAACCACAGTCCTTTCCATGGCTGACTTCCTCTCCCTTCTTTGGGGTGACCCTCATGATATCATGGCATGGACCAGGAAAGAGAGACAGGGAGGGTATAGTTGCTTCTTCTCTGGTTTCTTCTGATACTCCTCGCCATCTGAAATCAATACTCATCCGCTCTTCCAGCTTGGATGGTGTTTGGAGGTCACTGCAGTGGGGGATGACGACCCAGCTTTTGACTTCCATGATTCTCTGTGAGGTTCCAGCAGAATCTCCGTTATTATGCCACAGCCTTTGCTAGGAGGAGCCCTTTACTGCACACGGTGTGAATCCCACTTGGGCACAGGGACATCTGGCTATGGTACATGCCAGATTCAGTTAGCAGAAAGGGTTAGTATGTGGTTGGTGCTCTCCATGATGGACGAGCAACAAAGCACTGGAAGGTGTAGCAGTAGGGCTGGCAAGTCCAAAATCCACAGAGCGAGCAAGCAGTCTGGAGATTCTGGTAAGCCTTGATGTTCAGTCTTGAGTCCAAAGGCTGGAAATTGAGGCAAAACACGTTGCATTCTGGAAACAGAATTCTTCCTTCTTTGGCAAACCTCAGTCTTTGCTCTTAAGACCTTCATCTGACCGGATGAGGCCCGTTCCCTTTATAGAGGGTGACCTATTCTGCTTAAGGTCAACTGACCGAATGTTAATTGTGTCTAAAAATACCTTCCCAGCACATGAAGACTGGCATTTGACCAAACAACTGGACAGCACATTTCAATGAGGTTGACACATGGAATTTTTCAACACAGTGTCACAGAGGAGTGTGGGTCACCCCAGGGCAGTGTGTCTTTAAAAGAGAAAATAAAATGGTTCTCTATGTAACCCATTTTCCTGTTACTTTTTGCTGAACCTAAACCTGACTAAAGCTTCTGCTCTCTTATTCTCCTTAAATTATGGGATGCTGAATCCAACTCCCTTCCTCTGGGAACCCTGAGGGGTCTAGGGAAGTGGAGTGCTTCCCGTTTCTCTCTTGTCCTCCAAACTCTGTTATCCAGACTCCTCTCTCCTCTACGATCTGGAGTTTATTTAGTATTGGGCTGTGGAGTGCAAACCCTGTTTTCCTTCTGCCCAGATCATCCACGATCTCCTCAGTCTCCCACCATCAGGTTCACACAGTCTCTCCTTGGCTGACAAAAGGCCATGGTCATGGGGAGCGAGGGCACAGGATAGTTAGGCTGCCACCATGAAATACTTCACATGCCCTGCTGCCACGTTCAGTTGCATTCCAGTCACACTCAGAGACAGAACAACTGTCCCTGGGCCACAATTCCAAATCCCCAGAAAAGAGAACATATGACCCCATTTGGAGTTCTTATCTGCTCCTGGGTCACACAGCTGGGACAAGGGACAAGGGTCAGGTGGGGACCTCCCTTGTGGTGAGGTTGCAATTCTAGACCCACTATGCAGGTGGGAAGCCATGCTTGCTGCCACATTCCGTATCTACAGTTAGATACAGCTGTGGGTTTGAGGGGAAGGGGGCAGGTGCAAGCAGGCTTGTAACACTGTCTGCACAGGTTCTTGAACCTTCATGAAGACAGACAATGACTTTCGAGAAAAGTCGGAAATGACACTGACAACGTGAGCGGCAGACCTGGGCTCGTGTGGAGCCGCCTGATGCACGGGGCTTCCTGTCACACTCTCTGCAAGTCCTGAGCCAGCTCTGCCTGCAAGAGGACAGAGATGCACATCACGCTTCTTTCCTTCCCTGCCTATTCGCTGTGTCCACTCTTCTCTTGCACTCTCTCTTGTGAAATTAAGTGTTCTCACGACCACTGTTGACCCACGTGCTTAACTTTATCTGGCTGCTCAAAAAACAGGCCTTCCAGGTAGTTCAACTAAGATTCTGCTCCCCCATGGAGACCTGCAGAGAGCCGGCTGCTGGCTTCACTCGCTAACAGAAAGGGGAGCGTGTGGCTGCCGTTCCTTACTCCCACACTCGTATTCTCTGCTAGACCAGCAGCTTCTCTGTCAGCGTCAGCCTCCCAAACTTCATAGTGATGGGAGAGGCATTTAGAACCTCTTTATCGTGGGAAGACTTACTTCCAACTGCAGCGGTGTTGGAAAAATTAGCCTGGGCCTACCCCTTCGATCTGAGCCTCCATCCTTCCAAATTTCAAGTTGAACCCTGAAATGCAGGGTTTTGTGGGGGGTTTAATGCTCACACTACGAGGTTTTCTTTTTTAACTCTTTATTTATTAATTTATTTATTTAGGGTCTTCAACAAGCTACATAAAGATCCAACATCAAGGTCACCCTTTCAAGCAGCTGGGACGTCTGCGGCCGCATCACCTGCACGCGCCCGAGCTCGTCAAGCAGCTATGACACAGCTCATTTTAAATTTAGTGCATTATCAACTACATATACTCTTTTCTTTTTTTTTTTTTTTTAAGATTTTAGTTCTTTATTTGACAGAGAGAGAAAAAGCGAGAGAGAGAACACAAGCAGGGGGAGTGGGAGAGGGAGAAGCAGGCTCCCCACTGAGCAGGGCGTCTGATGCGGGGCTCGATCCCAGGACCCTGGGATCATGACCTGAGCAGAAGGGAGACGCTTAATGACTGAGCCACCAGGTGCTCAGCCTACATATCTCATCTTCTTAATGAATACAGAAGTGACACCAACTACAGACCATACCCAAACTCCACACCAACCCCACTTAAACCAGAAAGGCCACAAAGGATGCCTCCTCAGACAGTACCATATTGGGTATGCCATGTCTTGCCATGCATGATTTGTTGGCGTAGCTGCTGCATTTGATCAGCCAGGAGATGGAGGGTCGGTCCACTCAGATGGGGTACTGAGATGAGTCCAAGAATAGAACAATTAATAAAACTATGTGGAGGTTAAGGATGGTGAGTCATCCTGTGGCTTCCAACAGAGGGAAGGCTTTGCCTCTCTGGACCTGGAGGCATGATGTGGTTACCAAAACCTGGAAAAGGGCCAGTGTAACTCTAAGAGGTGGCTGTCTGGACAGGCCATGATGCAGCTGAACCCATGACCTGGCAGGGAAATGAGCCCCATGCTCCTCTGGTGATTCCCATTCTGTAGAGCGCCGGAAGGATGCCACTGACTCCCTCCACACAGGGCCGCCTCCTGAGGCTCACACAGGATGGAGCAAGAGCAGAGCACACCTGTGAGGACCAGACCGTGATGCTGTGTACATACTGGGATAGCCCCCAGTCTCCCTGCCCTGCTCTGTCAAACCAGAGCGTTCACTGGCTCATTTAAATCCTCTCATGACCGGCTGGCTTCCATGTCCTGAGGACGGTGCTCAAGTCTCCTCTTTGGATGAAAGACCCAGCAGAAGAAGAGGTCAGGGTCAGTGGGGTCTGCTGGTCCTTGTTGCTCCTTTTTAAAAAGCCATTCCTGAGGTTAGAGACAAGCTCTTTTCACGGCTTTGTTCCCAACTCCCTATTCAGGTGTTTGGTGACTATCATACAGTCGTATAATATCTATTGAGCTCATGAATGATCCAGGATTTCATGGTCTTTTCTCTCTAAAATAGTCTTTAGGGAGGATAATTACATGTCCTAGGACCTGAAGGCTATCCTTATTTCAAAAACCTTACTCAGGGTTCCATCTTAAGTACACTTACCTTTGACAGACCAGATGCTCTCATTTTGAGCTCCAACCACACTTCTTGTAGCCACCAAGACCTGGTCTTAGTGTGCTGAATGTAAGCACTGAAGGCAAAAATGGCCATTGACAGCTTAGAGTTAATGCACTATAGTTATCAATAGCCGTGCTCGCTGACACATTGTAATACACCAGCCCTGAAACCAATTTTGTGTGTTCAAAGGAAAGTACAAAAATCAATTACCAAAGATGGATTATTTTTGTATTGCAACCTCTTGCCTCCCAGAGTAATCCAAAAATCATTACAGACCACCACGGCCGTAGACACACACTCTTCCCCTCTCTCCTGATAGATTTTTCCTTACAAAAAGGGGAGAAGGGTATGACCACCTGTTTATCGAAAGGTCTTTGTTTTACTGCTATTTCAATTTGAATGGGCAGCGCGTCTGTATTTCAGTTTTTACAAACTAAGTTGTCAAATTTAGTCACTTTAAAAGATAAGTGAACAAGAAACAGGATAATCACATGGGCTCTTATAGAACCATTTTTCTGTTTTATTAGTCACATTAGCATTCTATTGGCCTTTAAATGTCACAAGTTCAAGAGCACAGCTGTATGCATCCCGGAAATATTTCTTCTCATTGTAATAAAGCATGAGGATATGATTTCCGAGGACATAGATAAGATGACAGAAAAACAACAAAACGAAAATCGAAACATGTTTGGTACTGTTATATGAAAGAAGGTTGGTTATTTTTCAGTCAAATTTTGTCATTGTTCTAACACTGAGCTCATCAAGAAATGGCTTCATTTGTCTATTGAAACATGCAATTGTTTCTTCTTTTATTATCTAAAACGTCACTAGAAAAATAAAACACGTTTGTTCTGAGACCTGCAGGAAGGTAAGAAGTGCCCCTCATTCTAAAGGAAGGGAGTCACGTCATGATGCACAGGATTCTTCCAGAAGCTCTTGGTACCTTCCAACAAGCTGGGCATCACTTCCGACGTCACATCACTGTATTTACAGATAAGAGTGGTTATGACATTGCTCGTCTCTCAGAACCTGCATAGAAGTAGAGCTCTCCCAGTGGACCGACCGGAGAGCAAGAATAGGGAAAGAACAGAGGATGGATGGATTCTGATCGTCTCCAATGCCTCAAGTCCATGATCAGACTGTGCAGCAACAGGGAAATGTGGTTTGCACGAGCATTATCAAGAACCGACCCCCAGGAAGCACACGCAAAATATTTATTTCTTTATCCCACGCCCCTGGACACAACTCTTAGCATTTTCTGAAATTACGAATTCTTATTTCATCCGTGTGTCATCTGCATTGGCACAATTTCAGTCTCCCTTCCTGGTGCCTCTTGGGCCTGTCTTCCTTAATTTGCCTATCCTTTACAACTTTCCTGGTTTGCTATTTCT
Organism: Mustela lutreola; assembly: GCF_030435805.1. Classification (NCBI taxonomy): domain Eukaryota; kingdom Metazoa; phylum Chordata; class Mammalia; order Carnivora; family Mustelidae; genus Mustela; species Mustela lutreola. Next base: position 3,673,231 of record NC_081295.1, on the reverse strand, counting down.
GTAATTTATATTGAGCTTTTCAATTCTTTGCTCTGACGGCTAATTCTTACCTATTTCCTGTGCTACACTGTGACCCAAATTTGCTTTCTGAGATAGAGCAAGGCATAGGTTCCCCTTGATAAATAGTATTTTATTTTTCCCTATTGTCTATTTCAATGACCCTCAAACCTTGGGTAGAAAAGCAAAATACATCTATATTTTCTGAATCCATATGTGAAAGAGACACAACAGTCACCATGCAGTCTAGAGATCAAAAGCCTCACTTCTTAGGACAAAAATAAAAAAAAGAAGAAGAAGAAGAAAAAGAAGAAGACAACGAATGTACTGGTTGAACCATACAGGAAAGAGCATCACTAGTGAAGAACAAAAACCAGAGATTTCTATGGCTCTGGGCTTCTTTCATTCCGTTTCTCCTCTCAGTAGGTACAGCAGGTTCATATTTTCCTTTGACAAGTTACCTTTCCCTGAAGCCTGGAAGAGCACCCTGTGACATCTCCTGGACTCACATCGCCAAGAGTCACACAGGGAGAGAAGTTCCTCTCTGGGTCCAGCTGGGAAGGATCCAGCTTGGCTTGCCGGGGTGGGGTGGGCTGCTAGGACTGGACGCTCCCACTCAGATCTCCCGGGGGATGGAAGTCCCAGCGGTCTGTGGAACATACGGAGCTCCTGTGCGGAGGGGAGAGTGTCTGCTGTGCCGACGCAGAGCCGCCTGCTCCAGGGGTCTGGAGAGTCTGTGTTGAAAGCAGCCATTACAGAGGGATCTTCCATTCTTGTCATAGAGAATCGGGTTGTCATCATCCCTCCTGCAGGAAACATAAAATCTGGAAAAATTGAAGAAAACAGAGCTTTAAAAAAACTCTGGAGAGTTATGGATACAGGGAAGAATCAAGTGGCTCTGTCCTCGAGGAAGGGAAGCAGAATGAGGCGAGGCCCCACGGTCCCCCGGGCACCGTTTCTCACAATAAATGCCATTTCCAACTCGGAGGGCCGGACGCCACAGAAAGGCCCCAGAGATTGGAGTTTGAGTCAAGGGCCAGAAGGGCCCGTCCTCAGAGTCAGGGCGAGGCTGAAACAGACCAGCCCCAACAGCACTTAGAAACAGTCCTGACCAGAAGTGAAGTGACTCCCCGTACTCCACCTACCAAAAACAAATGAGGAAGGAAGGCGACACGTCCAGAGACTCTAAATTCTTAAACACTTTTATTGAGATACGCTTCACATATCATAAAATTCACGCATTCAAACTGTACAGTTCAGTGGTTTTTTAATACATCCGCATCATTGTACAGCCGTCACCGCTGGAACGTGACCATCACCCCAACCCCGAAACATCCTGTCTTCATTCCCTGATTCCTCCTCCAAACCCAGGCCCTAAAAACCCGTCTACATTCTCTGTGTGTCTTCTGGACATTTTACATAAGTGAAATCCTACAATATGTGGTCTTTTGTGGCTAGTTTCTTTCACTAGACCTATGAGGGGAATTTCTGGGCAATCTGGTAACTCTGTGTTTAACCTATTGAAAACTGTCAGTTTCCCAAAGTTCTGCTTCATTTTACATTCCCACCAGCAGAGTAGGAAGAATGCAGTTTCTCCCCAGCCTAGCTGACAGGTGGTATTAACTGTCTCTATTATAACCATCCTAGAGCGTACAAAGTGATATCACATTATGATTTGAAGCATTTCCCTAATGACATGATGTTGTACACCTTTCAATTTGTTTTTTAGCCATTTGGAGAAATATTTAGCCATTTCTTTGGAGAAGTATCTATTCAAATCACTTGCCCATTATTTAATCACTTTGCACATCACCCAACTTACTATTTTTAATAGTTTTATTGTGGAATTCTCAGGTTTCTTTGTATATAAGATCATATAATTAGCAACAGAGATAGCTTTACATCTTCCTTCCCAATCTTAGTACTTCTTACTTCTTTCCCTTGCCTAGCTGCACAGGCTAGAACTTCTGATACAATTTTGAACAGAATTGGCTAGCCAAGTCTTATCTGTCTTGTTCTTGATCTTAGGGGGAAAGCATTTAGTGTTTTGCTATTAAGTATGATACTGGCTGTGAGATTTTCCCAGATGATCTGTACTGGATTAAGGAAGTTCCTTCTATTTATAGTTCGTTGACTGGTTTTATAATAAAAGCATGTTGGATTTTTGCCAAATGATTTTGCTACCTCCACTGAGATGTTCATCTGAATTCTCTACTATTCTATGAATATGGTGTCTTACCCTGATTGACTTTCAGATGCTAAGTCATCCTTCTTATCCAGTGATAATCCAATTTCGTCATTGCATGATGCTCAATTTGGCTTGGTGGTATGTGGTCCAGAAATGTTGTGTCTATATTCATCAGTGATATTAGTCTGTAGTGTTTTTTGGGTTTTTTTTGTTTGTTTGTTTGTTTTTTGTTTTTTTGTTTTTGTTTTTGTTTTTGTTTTTTTGCTTGTGATTGCTCTCTGGATTTGACATCAAGGGAATATCAATGACAGAATGAGATAAAAAGTGTTTCCTCTTTTTCTGGATTTTGGTAAATTTTGTGAAAGTTTGGTATTAAATCTTTAAATGTCCAATGGAGTTCAGTAGTGAAGCACATCTTGACCAAAGCTTTGTTTCGTTGCAGATTTTTATTTACTAACTCAATCTCTTTGCTTGTGGTTGCTCTCTTCAGATTATTTATTTATTCTTAAGCCATTTGCAGTAGTTTGGTTTTTTTCTCTCTAACAATCTTTGCATTTCATCTAAGATATCTGACTTGTTGTCCTGCTCTGAACATAGTATTCTTTTATAATCATTTTATTTATTTATTTGACAGTCAGAGATCACAAGTGGGCAGAGAGGCAGGCGGCGGGAGTCGGGAGGTGGTGGTGGAAGAAGGCTCTCCACTGAGCAGAGACCCCAAGCAGAGCTTGATCCCAGGACCCTGGAATCATGACTTGAGCTGAAGGCAAAGGCTTTAACCCACTAAGCAATCCAGGTACCCCTCATAATCCTTTTTATTTCTGTAAAATCAGTAAAGATGTTCTATCTTTCATTCCTGATTTTAGTAATTTGAGTCTTTTCTCTTATTTTTTTGATCATTTTAGTTCTAGGTTGTCAATCTTATTGGAGAACAAATAGACAAATAGTTCAAAACAAAAAAGTCATTTATACAAGCTTGTACTTCAGCATTTCTTGTAGGGCAGGCTTGCAAGTAACAAACTCTTTCCACTTGTGTTTATCTGAGATAGCTTAATTTTTCCTTTGCTTTGAAGAATAGTTTCTGCTGCAAATGGAATTCTCAGTTGATATCCTTTTCTCCTTTAGCACTTTGAATATGTCATTCCCCTGTCTTCTGCCTTGTGTGTCTTGGAACAAGCATGTTGTTCACCTTACTGAAAAACCTTTGGTTGTAATAAGTCATTTTTCTCTTGGTGCTTTTAAAATTCTTTATTCTGATTTTTGTCAAATTGCTAGGATGTGTCTAGGTCTAGTTTATTCTACTCAGAGTTTGTTGGGGTTCTTGAATGTGTAGATTCATTTTGTTCATCAAATTCAAGGAGGGTTTTTTTAGATTTTATTTATTTATTTGACAGAGATCACAAGTAGGCAGAGAGGCAGGCAGAGAGAGAGAGAGGGAAGCAGGCTCCCTGCTGAGGAGCCTGCCCAATGCAGGACTCGACCCCAGGACCCTGAGATCATGACCTGAGCCAAAGGCAGAGGCTTAACCCACTGAGCCACCCAGGCACCCTCAAGGAGTTTCTTGACATTATTTCTTCAGATATTCTTTCTGACCCTTTTTGACCCTTCATCTTATTCTTATCCTTGTGGTATTCTTTTCTGCACATGTTGGTATCTTTGATGGGGCTCAACAGACCCAGGAAGCTCTATTAATTTTTCTTCACTCTTTTTTTCTTTATGTTCCCCAGACTCTATAATCTCTATGACAGATCTTCAAGTTCACTGATTCTTTCTTCTAACAGCTAAAATCTGTATTGAGACCACCTAGTAAAATTTTTAGTTTAGTTATTTATTTTTTGAGTCCCAACTTTCTATTTGAGATACATACATACATACATACATACATATATTTTGCTATGGAGTGAATGTGTGCCCCCAAATTTATAATGTGAAACCCTAACCTTTAACTGATGGTGTTAGAAAGTGGTTATCTTTGGGAGGTAATTGGGTCATAATTGGAGCCCTCATAATGGAATTGATGTCCTTATAAACAAGAGAAAGTGTCCCCCCATGTGATAGTACAATGAGAAGATGGACATCTATGTACCAGAAAAAGCATCCTCACCAGATACCTGATCTGCTAGCCTTCTGGTCTTGGACTTCCCACACTCCAAAACGTAAGAAATAAACTTCAATAGTTTATACCATCTACTCTATGGGTATTGTGCTATACCAGCCTGACCTAAGATAAATTTCTCACTCTTTGTTGATATTCTTTGTTTGGTAAGACCTTGTAGTCACATTTTCCTTTCATTGCATAGACACTTTTTGTCTACTGAGTCCAAATCTGAGCCCCTAGAGAACATTTTATCAACTGTTCTTTTTACTATGAATGTGGCATACTTTCTTTTACATCTTTGTATGAGACATACTTTTTTATTGAAACCTGAACATTTTAGATAATAACAAATCAAGTAATAGATTCCTTCACACACACACGCACACACACACACACAAACACACACACCGAAGTTTGTTTCTGTTGCTGAATTTAATACTCTTCATTGTTGCTCACTTGTTTAGCTACTTATGTATACTAATTCTATAGGTTCTATATATTTAAGTATATAGGATATATTATATATGGATAATATTGTATACATAGTATTTATACAGCATCTGAGTTCTCTGTTAACTTTTTCTTTAAATCTTCATTTTTATTTCTAACAGTGGCTTTATATGGGTCAGACCTGGATCAGTATAATTTAGTGGCCAACCAATGATTGCTTAGTTGGAAGATTTTTCTTATTTGCCTTTTCTATATGTCTTCTAGTCTTTGCTACTTTGGTCAATATGGGGATGTATGTCTTCAAACATCTGGCACTTATAAGACAGCTTTAACCTTTGCTTCCTGTTGTTCATACAGCCAAGGCCAACCAGAGGTGAATGACTGGTACTTCCTGCTTCCCAAAGTCTTTCTTGATCATACACACACCCCTATGTATGCATGTAGCCTTTCAGATCACAACTAATAGATCTCTTTCATTGTGTAGATTTCCATCTAAATTATGTCCAGGCTCTTGTCTGCCTCAGCTAAAATCACAGCCTCAGGCAGGTGTGATGTTGAATCAGTGAGCAGTTTGATAATACTTTTGTAGTAAATAATACATTTAAAATTTTAGATTAGATTAGAAAATGCCCAAAAAAGCAAAAAATTTCAGGATATATTGAAATTAAAGTATACTATCTAAAAAGTACTATTATGATTAAAGTCAGTAAACTTATAATTAAAACTCCCAGGGGTGCCTGGGTGGCTCAGTGGGTTAAAACCTCTGCCTTCAGCTCAGGTCATGATCCCAGGATCCTGGGATCGAGCCCCGCATCATGCTCTCTGCTTAGCAGGGAGCCTGCTTCCTCCTCTCTCTCTGTCTGCCTGCCTCTCTGCCTACTTGTGATCTCTGTCTGTCAGATAAATAAATAAAATCTTTAAAAAAAAAAACTCGCAGAACAAAAACTCCAGTTTCTGAGAGCTTTACCAATAAATTCCTCACATATTTAAGGAAGAAATGACAATCTTATTCTAACTTTCAGAGGATAGCAAAAATGGATGAAAATATTGCTAACAAAACCTAAAACCCTTACAAAAAAAGGAAACTCAGACTAATCTTTCATGAACATAGATACAAAAATCCTGAACAACAAGCCGACTGAATCAAACAGCAAATAAAAAGGATAATACACTAAGATATACTGAACCAACTTCAAAAGCAAGGCTTAGTAATACTTTTATAATAACAAACCAATATAATCCTCCAAATCTATAGCATGAGTGGGGAAATTCATATGATTAAATCAATGAACCCTAAAACATTTTTATAATGTATCTGTTAATGATAAAAATCTTTTCAGCAAACTAGAAGGTAATACGTTAATCTGATACAAGGTATCTATAAGATACATAGGGAGAACATATTCAGTAGTGGAATGTTGAGAGCCTTCCTTCTGATGGGCTGTGTTGAAACCATACCTGTCACCGTGATTATACATGGACCCTAACCAAGACAATAGGGAAGAAACAGAAAGGAAAGTATGTAAATGGAAATATGAAATTAAATCTGAAATTATTTATAGGAGTCATAGCTATGCACTAAAAAATTTACTAGAATCTATACATATTTTATTAGAATTAATAACTATGTTTAGAAAGGTTACTCTAACACCTGTTATAAATGCAAAAATAGAAAAGGAAAAATGCCAAGTCCAAACACATTCTTTATGCCAGCAAAAAACAAAAAAACAAAATACGGAGAGATATCTGTTCCTTTTCCTTCCTTTTTCTTCCCAGACAAATCCAGGTCAAGCCATCGATGGGTGCAGGGCCAAGCAAAATAGCTTTCTACTGGGGGTTGGGGAAGGCCCAGTGTGGAGTTTAGGAACCAGAGAAGTAAGAGGAGATATCCACACATGGGAACACAACAGGGGCTCAGGCCCAAGCCCAGGGGCATCAGAATTCAAGCAGGGCGAGCAGGGTATCCCAGGGTAGGGGTAAAGCAGGCCACCATTGGGGAGCATACCAAACAGGGCATGCTGGCAGGTACAAGGTCTGGCCAATGGTATCAGCCTGAAGAAGGTGAGCATCCATGCAAAAGGACAGGGTGAAAGAGAAAGAGCAGATTAGTTGCATTTGGGGATTGGCCAAGTGAGTAAGTCTATTCCAGAGAATGAGGGCAGGTTTTGCGTCAGCAAATAGTTTCTCGAACAACAGCAAAGGAGAAGGAAGCTAGAATTCATTCTGTGGTACTAGACTACAGTTAGAGTTGTCAGTGTGAGCTAACATATTTCGATACATGTAGAAATATATGGAAGCAAAATGTGCACACACTCACTCCTGTCCGTACACACACACCACACATACACCTATGTCCATATACGCCCTCCTCCACTGACTGCGACGCCCCAGAGCAGCTATGCCCAGCAATGACGATTACACCTAGCGCTGCCCAGATACAGTCTGTTCTTAATACCATTGTGTGCAGAAGGAACCAGAGCTCCCTGGAGAAGGAAAGGACTGATCCTATGCCTGAGGCACAGAAAGAAAAAGGAAGGAAGGAAGGAAGGGAGGGAGGAAGGAAGGAAGGAAGGGAGGGAGGAAGAAATAAAGAAGGAGAGAGGGAAAGAGGTGGGAGGAAGGAAGGAAGAAACGGTGCTTGGAGTATCTTGTTATTCTTGAAAGCAAAAACAGTGCTCCGAAAGTGATAGATGTGCCTAAGGACACAGAGGCCATCTCCAAAACGCACCCAGTGGCCCAATCTGGTACAATTCGAGCATCAGAGGGAAATAAACAACTAAAACTGAATGGATAAAATAGGAACCAGGAGCCCCTAAGAACATATATGCATACCTCCCTAAATACGGAAGAGGACATGTACATGGTCTGAGAAAACCTCCCCATAAATAGCACATTAATTAATTAGAAGGAGTAAAAAAGTGTCTTCACAGCAGAGGACCCCAGCAGGTGCTGCATAAACCACATGATCAAAGCAATCATCTTCTGCCATAGAACAAATGCACATGCTGAGCCTCTGGGTAGGGTGCTGGAGAACAGCACATCACCCACCATTTCTTCCTGGCTGAGTTAGTCAGGGTTCCCCCAAAAACAAAACCAATAGGATGGATAGATATGCGTATAAGGGGAGATTTGTCACATGAATTGGCTCCTGCAGTCAGAGAGGCCTCCGAGTCCAACCCTCAGGCCATTTGCCTGCTGAAGAACAGGAAAGAAATGGCTTAATTTTACCTGTGGCAGAAGAAAGCCTGAGAACCCTGAGCTCCCAGGTGTGGCAGCAGGAAAAAAGGAATGTTTCAGCTCAAGAAAAGAGAGAGGACTTTGCCCTTCCTTTGCCTTTTGGTTCCATTCAGTCCCCAGTGGATGGGATGGAGACCTGCACGGTGGTGAGGGGGGGTCTTTCCTGGGTGCCCTGAGTCCCATGCTCATGTCCTCCACAAACATCCTCACAGACACTCCCGGCAAGGACATTTACCAGCTCTCCGGGCATCCCTCAGCGCAGCCGACATGACACCTCCCCATCACCCATCGTGCTGACAAAATTCAAATCCAGAATCTAATCCTGAGGAAATATCAGAAAAACCCAAATGAAGAACATTTTACAAAATAACTGGTGTATAATCTTCCAAAGGGCCAAGTTCATGAAAGTCAAATATTGAGGACTGCTTCCCAGGAATTCGAGATCAGAGAGTCCCGACAAGCAAATACCGGATTCTGAATCGGATTCTCTTGCTGTAGGATGTCATTGGGACAATGAAAGAAAACTGAATGCAGTCTGGGGACTAAATATTATTACTGTATGAGTGTTAATTTCATGAGTTTAATAGCTGTTCTGCAGGAAGATGCCATCATTCACAGGAAATGAAGACTGAAATATTTAGAAGTGGAGCCCCAAATGATTCAGGATTTTTAAAAAAATTGTACTGTCTTATAACCACTTTATGATTTTTTGATTGTCTTAACTTTTCAAAAAAAGAAAAAAACACAAAAGTTACTACACGACTTCATATAACCATATATATTCCTATTATAAGTGTGCATGCCATTGTCATGCAGTATTTTTTTTAATTTTTTATTTTTTTTATTAACATATAATGTATTATTAGCCCCAGAGGTACAGGTCTGTGAATCGCCAGGTTTACACACTTCACAGCACTCACCATAGCACATACCCTCCCCAGTGTCCATAACCCAACTACTCTCTCCCTACCCCCTCCCCCAGGCAACCCTCAGATTGTTTTGTGAGATTAAGAGTCTTTTATGGTTTGTTTCCCTCCTGATCCCATCTTGATTCATTTATTCTTTTTCTGCCCCCCAAGCCCTGCCATGTTGCCTCTCAACTTCCTAATATCAGGGAGATCATATGATAATTGACTTATTTCCCTGAGCATAATACCCTCTAGTTCCATCCACATCATCACAAATGGCAAGATTTCATTTCTTTTGATGGCTGCATAGTATTCCATTATATATATATATACCACTTCTTCTTTATCCATTCATCTGTTGATGGACATCTAGGTTCTTTCCATAGTTTGGCTATTGTGGACATTGCTGCTATAAACAAAAGGGTGCACATGCCCCTTTGGATCACTACATTTGTATCTTAAGGGTAAATATCCAGTAGCACAGTTGCTGGGTCGTAGGGTAGCTCTATTTTTGAGGAACCTCCATGCTGTTTTCCAGAGTGGTTGCACCAGCTTGCATTCCCACCAACAGTGTAGGAGGGTTCCCCTTTCTCTGCATCCATGCCAGCATCTATCATTCCCTGACTTATTAATTTTAGCCATTCTGACTGATGTGAGGTGGTATCTCATTGTGGTTTTGTATTTGTATTTCCCTGATGCCAAGTGACGTGAAGCAATTTTTCATGTGTCTGTTGGCCATCTGGATGTCTTCTTTGTAGAAATGTCTGTTCATGACCTCTGCCCATTTCTTGATTGGATTATTTGTTCTTTGGATGTTGAGTTTGATAAGTTTTTTTATAGATTTTGGATACAAGCCCTTTATCTGATATGTTGTTTGCAAATATCTTCTCCCATTCTGTCAGTTGTCTTTTGGTTTTGTTGACTGTTTCCTTTGCTGTGCAAAAGCTTTTGATCTTGTCAAAAGATCAAATCCTAATAGTTGATGAAATCCTAATAGTTCATTTTTGCCCTTGCTCCCCTTGCCTTTGGTGATGTTCCTAGGAAGATGTTGCTGTGGCTGAGGTCGAAGAGGTTGCTGCCTGTGTTCTCCTGAAGGATTTTGATGGATTCCTTTCTCACATTGAGGTCCTTCATCCATCCATTTTGAGTCTATTTTCACGTGTGGTGTAAGGAAATGGTCCAATTTCATTTTTCTGCATGTGGCTGTCCAATTTTCCCAACACCATTTGTTGAAGAGACTGCCTTTTTTCCACTGGACATTCTTTCCTGCTTTGTTGAAGATTAGTTTACCATAAAGTTGAGGGTTTATTTCTGGGCTCTCTATTCTGTACCATTGATCTATGTGTTTGTTTTTGTGCCAGTACCATGCTGTCTTGATGATGACAGCTTTGTAATAGAGCTTGAAGTCCGGAATTGTGGATGCCACCAACTTTGGTTTTCTTTTTCAACATTCTTTTGGCTATTCGAGGTCTTTTCTGGTTCCACATAAATTTTAGGATTATTTGTTCCATTTCTTTGAAAAACTAGGTAGGATTTTGATAGGGATTGCATTAAATGTGTAGATTGCTTTAGGTAGCATAGACATTTTCACAATATTTGTTCTTCCAATCCAGGAGCATGGAACATTTTTCCATTTTTTTTGTGTGTGTCTTCCTCAATTTCTTTCATGAGTACATTATAGTTTTCTGAGTATAGATTCTCTTTGGTTAGGTTTATTCCTAAGTATCTTATAGTTTTAGGTGCAATTGTAAATGGGATTGTCTTCTTAATTTCTCTTTCTTCTCTCTTGTTATTGATGTAAAGAAATGTAACTGATTTCTCTGCATTGATTTTTATATCCTGACACTTTACTAAATTCCTGTGCAAGTTCTAGCAGTTTTGGAGTGGAGTCTTTTGAGTTTTCCACATGTAGTATCATATCATCTGCAAAGAGTGATAGATTGACTTCTTCTTTGCTGATTTAGATGTCTTTAATTTCTTTTTGATGTCTGATTGCTGAAGCTAGGACTTCTAGTACTATGTTGAATAGCAGTAGTGATAATGGACATCCCTGCTGTGTTCTTGACCTTAGCGGAAAAGTTTTCAGTTTTTCTCCATTGAGAATGATATTTGCAGTGGGTTTTTCATAGATGGTTTGGATAATATTGAGGTATGTGCCCTCTATCTCTACACTTTGAAGAGTTTTGATCTGCCAATATAATATTTTTACCATTGTATGTTATGGGCTTCTTATCCTGGACCATTTTTAAGATTTTCTCTTTCTCACTAAGACTTGTAAATTTTACTATTAGATGACAGGGTGTGGACCTATTCTTATTGATTTGGACCGAGGTTCTCTGCACCTCCCGGATTTTGGTGCTTGTCCCCTTTGCTGTATTAGGGAAATTCTCTACAATAATTCTCTCCAATATACCTTCTGCTCCCCTCTCTCTTTCTTCTTCTTCTGGAATCTCAATTATTATAATGTTGTTTCGTCTCATGGTATCACTTATCTCTCAAATTCTCTCCTCGTGATCCAGAAGTTGCTTGTCTCTTTGTTCAGCTTCTTTATTCTCCATCATTTGGTCTTCTATATCACTAATTCTCTCTTTTGACTCATTTATCCTAGAAGTGAGAACCTCCATTTTTTGTTGCACCTCATTAATAACTTTTTTTATTTCAGCTTGGTTAGATTTTAGTTCTTTTGTTTCTCCAGAAAGGGCTTTTATTTCTCCAGACAGGGCTTCTCTAATACCTTCCTTGCCTTTTTTGAGCTCAGCTAGCACTTTGAGAATTGTCATTCTGAACTCTAGATCTGACATATTACCAATTTCCATATTGATTAGGCCCCTTCAGTACCAGCCTTCAGTACTGTCCCTTGTTCTTTTTTTTGTCGTGAAATTTTTTGCCTTGTCATTTTATCCAGGTAAGAATATATGACTAAGAGAAAAAAATACTAAAAGGGTGGCAAAGACCCCAGGAAAATGTGCTTTAACCAAATCATAAGAGACCCCAAATTGTTTGGGGGGGGGGAGAAAAGGGGTAAAAAGAAGTTCAGAAAAAGAAAATTTAAAAAGAAAGAAAAAATTAAGATAAAATATAAAAAAGAAAAAAAAATATATATATATATATAAAACTGGTGAATAGAACAGAGTCACCCACTTAATTTGGGGAGTATTTTGGTCTCTTAGAAGAAACTACCTCCCAAAATTTTAAAGAAGAAAAAACATATATATATATATATATATATATATATATACATATATATGTATATATATATACACACACATATACACACATACACACATACACACACAAAATAAGGGTAAACACTATGAAGGGATGTAATATGACTATGAAGATGAAAATTTTTGTTAAAAATTTCTAAAAAGGGAATTGATATGATAAGTTGGTTGGGAGAATAAAGAAAAAGATCGTGGAGAGAATTTGCTCAGGTTGGAGACTAGAACAAAGCCCTGTGCTAGATTTAGGGTATATTTTGATCTAGTAGAAGTTGTATCCCAAATTTTTTTTAGAAGAAAAAACCCTATGTGTATACAAAAATTAAAGTTAGATACAATGAAGAATAAAATGACTATAATAATGAATGTTCAAAAAGATTTCTTTTGGGGCACCTGGGTGGCTCAGTAGGTTAAAGCTTCTGCCTTCGGCTCAGGTCATGATCCCGGGGTCCTGGGATCGAGCCCCGCATCGGGCTCTCTGCTCAGCGGGGAGCCTGCTTCCTCCTCTCTCTGCCTGCCTCTCTGCCTACTTGTGATCTCTCTCTCTCTGTGTCAAATAAATAAATAAAATCTTTTAAAAAGATTTCTTTTTATGAAAGATATTGTTAAGATAAACTAGTTTAAAAACATTAAAAGAGGAAAGAGTAAAAGTTTTAAAAAATATAGCATAAGAAAAAAATAAAATTTAAAAAATTAACTTTGCAAGACTAAAGAATCATGGGGAGAAAGCCATGAATTCCATGCTTTGCTTTCTCCTCTAGAATTCCACTGTTCTCCGTAGTAAGTGAACTTGGTCTTGGCTGGATTTCTTGCTGATCTTCTGGGGGAGGAGCCTGTTGTAGTGATTCTCAAGTGTCTTTGCCCAAGATTCAATTGCACTGCCCTTACCAGGGGCCAAGCTAAGTAATCTGCTCCAGTTCGCTTTCGGGAGCTTTTGTTCCCTGAATGCTTTCTGTAGAGTTCTGGAGGATGGGAATGAAAATGGTGGCCTCCCAATCTCTGACCAGGAGGAGCCAAGAGCTTGGAGCCACACTCCTCAGTGCGCCCTTGGAGAAAAGTGCACAATCACTCCCATATCCCTGGCCTCTGGCTGGTCTCTGAGCTCACCCAAGCTTCTGTGCCCAAGCTTCTCTGTCTCTGGCACACAGCCACACCTGGAGTCTCCAAACCCAGCAGATCACTGCTGCTCTTCCAGGGAGGTCTGGATCTGCCACTTGTGGTGTCCCTGCTCAAAGAGCAGTGGCCTGACTGTGCCACAGATCACAGTTTAAGGTAATCCCGTCCTCGGCTCCGTCTCTGTAGCTGGCTTCCCAGCTCTAACACTTGTGAGCTCTGTGACACTCAGACATCCCCGATTCTTCTGTGACCCTGTGGGACGTGAGACCACGCTGTCCCCGCCGGGGCTCCACCCTGATTAGCCTCTGAATCAAGGTCCCTCAGTGGAGCAGACTTTTAAAAGTTCTGATTTTGTGCTCCTTTGCTCCACCACTTGCCAGGAACTGGCCCCAGCCCCCAAGGTCTATCTTCTCCTCACTTTGGATTCACTTTTCTGCAGTCCTACCTTTCCGGAAGGTTGACTTTCAGATTCTAAAATTGCTGCTCTTCTTCTCTTCGATCTCCTGTTGTATTTGTAGGTGTTCAGGATGGTTTGATAAGCTATCTAGCTGATCTCCTGCTACCTGATCTCATCTAAGCCTGCTATCCTCTGCCATCTTACCTCCTGTCATACAGTATTTTTTTTACACAGAAACATATATACCAGAGAAATTTTCAGGGGAAGATACACCTCACATGCCAGCTCTTTCCAATGTGATTAGACAAATTTCATGAAATCCCAATAAAATCCCCAGAAAAGTAATATTTTGGTGGAAATTTGTAAAATGTTTCTAAAATTTATACAGAAGCAAAATGCCAAGATTACTTCAAAATAAGGTATTGGATAGCACAAATTCTATAAAGCCACAATAATTAAGAGATGTGTTATTGATCCAAGAACACACAAATAGAAATAAAATAGTAAGATCCATAAACAAAACTTCCCCCTAGTGGACACTTTATTATGACAAAGTTTGTATCACAGAGCGGTGGAGAAAGAAGTCTTTTCAAAAACTTGTGTTGGTTCAGTTGGGCATCAATATGGAGAAAAAGTAAAATGATCTGTAGCTCACACCACAACAAAACACTCTGCATTATGGTAAGGTCATAGTTCCCTGCAGAGTGCTATCCAACAAAATGTTCTTCAGCAACAGAAATGCTTAATATCTGCCCTGTTTCACATGGCAGCCACTGCTTTGAGTACTTGAAATGTGATTCCCGTCACTAAATCACTTACTTCTTATTTTTATTTTGTGTTACCTAATTTAATTTTAAATATCAACCTGAGGCTAGTGGCTACTATATTGGATATCATTGTTCCAGTTGATAATATAAAAGGATATCTTTATGACCTTAGGGTAGGCAGATATTTTTTAATAGACACAAAATGTGTTTTCCATAAGGAAAAACACTGATAAATGAGGCTTCATTTAAATTAAGAACTTATAAGGACCCCTGGGTGGCTCAGTGGGTTAAGCCACTGCCTTCGACTCATGTCATGATCCCAGGGTCTTGGGATCGAGACCCACATCAGGCTCCTTGCTCAGTGGGGAGTCTGCTTCTCCCTCTGCCTGCTGCTCCCCTTGTCTATGCTCTTTATCTCTTTCTATCTGTCTCTGACAAATAAATAAATAAAATCCTTCAAAAATAAAATAAATTAATAAATTAATTAAGAACTTATATTCATCCAATGACATCACTGAGAGGGTAAGAAGGCAAGCCGAGGGGTTGGAGAAGCTGCGATACCACAGACAGCAAAAATGTCCTCAAATCCAGAGTCTGCAATAACCTCCTATAAAGCAAGGAGCAAATTACACACAAAAAGAAAAGGAAATAATGGACAAGTGGCTTGAACAATCACTTTACAAGAGAGCTGTCCATGGAAATAGTGCTTTATGTCACGAGTCATCAAGTTAACTTCAACTTAAGTTAAAACCACAATGAGGCATCACCAGATGCCCACCAGAAGAGCTAAAATTCATAAGACTAAGAGGACAAGTGGCAAGGACTTGGAGCAGCAGGAGCCTTCACACTCTATAGGTGGCAAACCAGAACCCATTTTAGAAAACACAGGCTTCATCCTCTGGATTTAAATGCATGTGTACCTTAGAAACAGAATCCCACCTTAATGGGTATACCCAACATCAAGGCATGCACATGGGCTCTAGAGGTCTTGGACAGGACATGTAGAATGTTCCTCAGTTTGGGTTTATGGGATGTTTTCTCATGACAAACACACTGTGGTTTGTGAATACATCATGGAATACAGTGGAGTGTCACAAAGTAATGAAAATGAACAACCTACCACTACACCTAAGACATAAAACCCACAAACACTGTAATGAGTGAAAGGAACAAGATAGGAGGAATACATGAATAGGTTTCCTTTTGCATAAGCATCAAGTACAAATCCACCATGTTAGAAGTCAACACAGTGGTTATCTATGGGGAGGAGGTGTAGGAGCTTCTCAGATATGAACACTGTCCAGGCCCACCTCCTGGATCATGGGTGCATAAGGTTTGTGCCCATGTGATCAGACAATCAGCTTTATGCTTATAATTTGCCACCATTTTTTTCCATTGGTTACATGGCAATAAAAAATTATAACATCATTACTATTAATTCATAACCAGAAATTTATCGGATTTACTGAGTGGATAATTTTTTCCCATTGTTCAGAAATTCCAAGCCTGGTTTTCTGAAATTGCTGCTCTTGCCAATGGTTTTAAGTGCATGCTTCGGTGTTCCAAAGATTCTCAAAATTAAATTAATTTCTTTGAAATTCAAAAAATAATTGATATGATGATTTTAAAAGACAGTGAGAATATCACCAAATTCCACAAAAAAATTTGACTTTACATCCCCTAGAACAATGGCATGCTTTGCTTTAAATCAATGGATTCCTTCTAGGAAATGTTGATGGAGTCCACTTTTCCAAGGTGAATCTTAGGGTACTAACCACTTTGGTAAATAATTTCTGAGCTAAAATATTGAATTGTTGTTATTATCCTTCATTGTGTCATTAGATGCTTAATGGATGTTTTTCACACAGATAACAATGGACATTGCTACCCTAGTAGACATAAAAGAAACCATTATCTCACCCCTTTAATATCCTTCTTTGCTCTAGTTCTTTTAAAATCCTTCCAGAAGAAAAACATGCGTTCCTCCTCTCATTTTTCATGCCTCTCCAGAGCTTACATTAGTTGCTAATTGCAGTATCCTGTTTTATTTGCTTGGGTCCCTAGAGATCAAAGACCTTTTTGTGACTTTTCTTCCATAATACCAAGCATAAATTGCTATTTATTATCAACATATATAATATGCCAGCATTGTCAAGGGGAAATTTCTCTTAGATGAGAAAATTTGCATAAAAATAGATGCTTGCATTTTTTTTAAATCATAAGGGATATGGCTACTCTAATCCATGCCAGAGTTAAAATATAAAAACATCAAAATGCACATGTGACAGGAAAAGTCTAACCCATAAGCTAATACACATTCTACTTTGGTATAACCCACGATAACTCCTGCAGCCTCAGAAATTCTTAGTTAGATGAGACTAATACTATACTAACATTAATAAAGCAGAGTAGCCTTCACACAAAAGCCAAAGACTTGAGCGTTTTCTGAATTATGGGTTTCTGGAAAACTTGGCCTCAAGTTTCATTTTGGGATGTTTTGAAATATATTCCAATGACATCTGGGAAGACTTACATTTTCCATATGTTGTTTGTGCCTCCCAATATTCTTGCTTCCTCTCCCCTGCAACCTCCCTTGCCACTCTAAAATAAAGTATTCCCTTAAAATTTGAGGTCTCTCGGGTCTGTCAGAATAACTGACAAAAAGGCTAAAAGGCATTTCCACTAAACAGTGTATGACAAGCTAGTGTAATAAAGTATGGGAGTTTTTGTCATACCTCAGTGACCCTACAAAAGAGTTACCCATTCCTCTTATAGAAACAAATCACATTCCTCTTGATACAGTTTCTACCTGCAGAAATAGCAACAAAAACCACAAATCACTCACTGGCAGGGTTGTTCCCGTGCTGTGCCATCTGATACAATCCATTAATGCCATGTGACAGTTGTCAAAACCAACATTGTGTGGTGACTTCTGTGTGTGTGCACATGGGTGTGCTTATGTGTGTGTGCGTGTGTTTGTGTGGGTGTATGTTGTATTGATATTTTAGAGGAGGAAGAGAAAAGGAATGTCTCCTCTTTCAGTCTGGAAAAAAATGAACTGTATATTTTGTTAATTTTTTTTGTTAATATTCTTAATACCTTGTTCTACCACTGGGACCAAAAAGAAAGAAGAAATATAGACTATTTCTTGTGGCATTTTCTGATGGAGAATCATCGGGATTTCTGTGACCCACTGATCCATGGCTGTTAGCTCTCCACTTAAAATAGAAACTTTATAGTTTTGTTTTTCTTCTCTGCCACATCTTTACCTCTGTGAATTCTCATACTTGGTAACGTTATAAAAGGAAAGAAAAATCACTTGAAAATAGTTTACCTTTTTGCAGAATTTCCTTCCTTATTATCTCAGCTATTTGCACTTTGAATAGGAGTTTTCCATGCATGTGAAATGGCTTCTCCATCTGCCTGATCTTCTGGAGATAGAAAGTGAATGTTGTGCCATAGATTGAAGAGCTGAACATCAGTGTGGGGTCCATATGGCTCACGTGTGTCCTCGGCTGGGAAATAATGAGGCTGCTTTCACTGTATTTTGTTTTTGTTATTGCTGGTTTAGTACAAATGGATCCAAATGGAAATTGGAGGTCAAAAAGGAAGTGCAGGTTAAAGGGAACTAGAAGCTTGTGTTATGAGATGGCATGCTTTTAAGCCTTTTCCCAAGCTGGAGTTATTGTTGAGGTTTCTGCCTGCTTAGTTAAAAAGAAAAAAAAAAAAAAGTGAAATAACAAAAATAAGGTAGAATTGATTTAAATTATGTGCCCTTCAGTTGAGACTTTGGAAAGAGTCCCTAGGACTCTTTTTTATTTACTAAGGACTTTTAAAATTCCAATATGTTGCCCATAAAGACAAGTTATTTCATGAATTAATCTTTCTAGAACATGATACTTCTTAGCCATGGCAGATTTTTCAGGTTTCCACTAAATAAATAAAACAAGGGTCAGAACAGAGTAAGCAGAAAAGAAGAAATTTTATGCATCACCACAAAGATATCCAAAAACCAAAGGACCTGTTTTCCAGCTGGGACTTAGTTTTGCTATCTGAATTTTATCAGCACATTCAGCAATTTTCAGGCTGTCAACAGAGATATTCTAAATGCAGAAGGAGACTAGAGTCTGCAGGGGAAGAAACCAAAACTCCAAAGTAAAATCTTCTTTTATATCAAGACGCCTTAGCCTCTGGGTTTGTCCTTTTCTTTTGAGTTTGAGAAAGGGCGGAAGAAGCAGGACCACACGGTCTTCCCGTAAGTGCCTGAGACTTGCCATTGCTGACCTCAGTGGGTGGCTACCCCGTCTCTTACACAGCTCCCTGTGCCAGCCACGAGCACGGAAGAGGCTGTTTGTCATTATCTCCTAGAAGACTGGGGGTGGGGAAGCCAGACCAATAGGCCCGTGCTTCAGTATTGTCACCTGCACCAGAGAGACCTAAGCATTGCACTGGCATTCAGTCAGTAGGAAATTCAATACTTTATCTCACCTCTTAACTGGGTAGTTCAGTGGGTTGGGCATCCGACTTTTGGTTTCAGCTCAAATCATGATCTCAGCATCCTGGGCTGGACCCTGCACTGGGATCTGTGCTCCACAAGGAGTTTGCTTGAGATTTTCCCTCCTTCTCTTCTTCCTCTCTCCCATCCCACTCTCAAAAATAAATTAATAAACCTTTTAAAACAACAACTTTGGTTGTCACCTCTTTCAACATCAACTGGGGAAAGACCTTAAAAAGAATAGGTCTGAAATAGATATTAACTTACTCCATAAATATTCATCTTCATCTATCAGCCATCAATCGGTATGGTGATCTCAACTCTATAACAATAGATCCTTTAGAGTATTTAGAAGAAGCTTCAGTTGTTACTCGTGCTACCTCTTTTTCTATGCCTATTAAATTTTGCGTGAGAGTTATCTAAATATATGTCTTGTCTTTACTGATCAAATGATATTATATGAGAAATTTAGAAGTTAAAATCATTCAGAAAAAACAACAAACAAACAAAAAACCCTAGGGGAATTATCCAAATGATTTGGGATAGAAAACAATGCATGCAAAAAAAAAGATGTTTAATGTTGATATGAACCTAACATTCTAATCTATAGCTAATTCCCATATTTCTTGAGAATTTGCTTTGTGCAAGACCCTGTAAAAAATGTAATGGATATAAAAGATAAATAAAACTATCTGCCCTCAAGGAACTCCCATTTGAATAGTGAAGATAAAACAAAGACATTACTTACCCTAACATGGGTTGGAGTACAATGAAAGTAAGGGGTGTGGTCAGTACGTGGTAAGTAGAAGTGGGAAACAGTCAGGAATGGTCCGAAGAATATTTTATCTTAGGACTTGAAAGGCCATGGTCAGAGCTGGTACATTGTTTTACGATGTAAACAGAAAACCCAGGAGTAAATGACTGCTGTCCCAAAGGAATTCTCTAGTAGGACAAAAGAAGAAGGATTGTGGCTAGCTGAATAACAAAAAAAACCTACTCTAGTCACCTCAACATGCAAAGGAAAGGTTTTACATGGAACAACATGAACATAATTTTTTTTTCAAGATTTTATTTATTTGACAGACAGAGATCACAAGTGGGCAGAGACAGGCAGAGAGAGAGGGAGAAGCAGACTCCCCACCAAGCAGAGGGCCCAGGACCCTGGAATCATGACCTGAGCCGAAGGCAGAGGCTTAACCCACTGAGCCATCCAGGTGCCCCGAACATAATTTTTAATTTATTTTTAATTACCATTGTTATGAACATTGTTAAAATGCAAAAATTTAGAAAAAGTACTATAATGAAACTTCAACCACCCAATTTCAAAAATATCTAAGTTTTACTTTCAGTAATTCATCAATACACCTTCCGCTTTTCTGGTGGGAGCGAGCACATCCAGGCTTCACTACAGTTAATCCCAGACATCAACACCCTTGTACCCATATGTGCTCAGTATCCATTTTCATATAAGGACATGTTTCTAAAAATAAAACTATCATTAATGCACTTTAAAAAAATAAAGTGCATTTCTTGATATCTTGCAGCTCCCAGTCTGAATTTGGATTTCTCGATTCACTCAAAAATAACTTCTAATTGTTGACTTGCCTCAAGTAGGATCTAGAAAGGCTCATCTCTTACACTGTGTTGGTGTTTTTTTAATCCATAACAGGTCCCCCCTCCCCATTTGGACTAGCATTAAATGATACTCCCTCAAAACTCATATTTGGAACTCTCATCCTCCGTACGTCAGCATGTGACTGTATCTGGAGAAACATCATTTAAAGCAGTAGTTGAGTTAAAATGAGGTCATTGGGGTGGCCCTTAGCTTAATCTAACTAGTGTCTTTATAAGAAAAGGAGATAAGAACACAGGCACACAAAGGAAGGACCACATGAGCACACAGGTGGCCACCCACAAGCCAAGGACAGAGACCTGAGGAGAACCCAAGCCTGCCAACCCCTTCATCTCTGACTTCCAACTTCCAAAGCTGTAAGAAAATAAAGTTCTGCTATTTAAACCATCCTGTGGTATTTTGTTCTATCCCCCAGCAAATGAATACGCCCACATTCTGGACTTTACATGATTCTCTAGGCCCCATGCTTTTAGTTAACTAGCTGCCCGTGGTGCTGTGGTGGCCTGCCGGCGTCACCTTTACTGGTCCAGCAAACCATCCCCCCAGTGGTGAGTGTGGCTGCTAAAGGCTTACATCTGTGCCCTGCAATGCCCCTGGTTTGGTTTCCACTGCCACGCTCCCTCTGCTGATCAGGCCACAACAAGCACACTTGACCTGAGACCCACTTGCTCAATTCTTCCCCTGCTCTCCTGGCCTTCACCACCTACAGCTCCTTCCCGGGGCACATTCCCTCAGTAAATCACACCCACTGAACACTGGAGTGGGAGCTACTTTTAGGGAACTCGGTCTAATGTGGCTGGTGACAATCGAGGTCCTAAGAAGGGATTCTGGATGGGTTGGGATTCTGAAATTGGATGTCTGGAAGCCGGGATACAGTGCAGTTGCTGTGATTGGTGACAGCAGGTATATTCAGAGGACCTATCAGGTACACAGAGGTATGAGTGTTAAGGTCTCTGCCTGTGTAAACTAGAACACTGAAGGAAATACACCAGCTCTTGTAGTATCTCCAGCATTTGCAAATAAACACAAACAAACAAATAAACAAACAAAAAATGAGGGGAGGGGAAGTGGGAGTTATAAGGACTGTAATTTGGGTGGATATTCCTAAGTGCTATTCCTTAAACAGAGAAGCGATGGGCTCAGAGCCATTCATCAGAATTTAGAGCTCAACATGAAAGCCAGTAAACTTCTTTGGCAATATGTAAATGGATACTCATATCCTGCAGCTGGAGGCAAACAGAGCACTACCCTTGTATTCAGTGGAAAATCGTATGTAAGTCCCTTACTCAAAGTAAAGGTGCTCTGAATATGGAAGAAAGTGTCAAATGCAATAAAGTCGGACTAAAATTGTTTTTTTATTTATTTTTTAAAGATTTTATTTATTTATTTGACAGAGATCACAAGTAGGCAGAGAGGCAGGCAGAGAGAGAGAGAGAGAAGGAAGCAGGCTCCCTGCGGAGCAGAGAGCCAGATGCGGGGCTCAATCATAGGACCCTGAGATCATGACCTGAGCCGAAGGCAGAGGCTTAACCCACTGAGCCACCCAGGTGCCCTAAAATTGTTTTTTAAATGCATGTTGATGTAGAATTAAGAACCAAATTTGTAAAAATAAATAAATAAATAAAGTTTAGGTCTTTAAAAAAAAAAAAGAAATTCATACAGGAAAATCCATCATGTTCAAAAAATTAGGGCCCAACCTCAGTAAGAAAGAGAAAGACTAAACATAAATTGTGAAAGTCTCAGCTTTGAAAGACAGTGTGAATACAGCGAATATGTTGGCAGTTGTCCATGGTCCTGATTGCGCAAGGCAGGGAAGCAGGGGTTAGGGAAACAGTGCCCACTCCAACTGTCCACTCTAACAACTTAAAACCCTAATACTTAAGAAAAGAATATGTACATTTATTGCAAATATGACAAAGCATGAAATATGATAACATACAAAATCAGCTCTGTAGGTTGTACAATGCAAGTGACTACACCATTTGTTCTACAGAAGTATTAACTTTATGAACATTATCAAGGTGAAAAATAGCAATAAAAAGATAAAAGTGCAAACTTATAGATGAATGTCCCATTCCTCAGGTCAGATTGTGTCCTAAGTGCCTCCTCATAAATCCATCTATCTAGTCAAAAGCACATTCTGTAGAACTACGCTTTTTTTGGCGCCTTCCAAGGGTCACACTTCTTTAGTTTTAATATTGGAACAGTTTGAGGTATAGGAGATTTTTTTCCTTAATAAAACTTATTCTTCTAGTCAAACATTCAAAATTTGCTCAGATTTTAATTTGTCCCTTTTGTGAGAAAATAAATGTATTAAATTATGTGACCTGTCTGTAATAAATGGACTGCTCCTTGGCTACAGCTCTATTTGGCACCACTTTTTTAATTTAAATCAATTACTTTTTAAAAATTTTTTTTTAATTTTTTATTTTCAGCATAACAGTATTCATTAGTTTTGCACCACACCCAGTGCTACATGCAATCTGTGCCCTCTCTAATACCCACCACCTGGTACCCCGACCTCCCACCCCCCACCCCTTCAAAACCCTCAGATTGTTTTTCAGAGTCCATAGTCTCTCATGGTTCACCTCCCCTTCCAATTTCCCCCAACTCCCTTCTCCTTTCCATCTCCCCATGTCCTCCATGCTATTTTTATGCTCCACAAATAAGTGAAACCATAGGATAATTGACTCTCTCTGCTTGACTGATTTCACTCAGCATAATCTCTTCCAGTCCCGTCCATGTTGCTACAAAAGTTGGGTATTCGTCCTTTCTGATGGAGGCATAATACTCCATAGTGTATATGGACCACATCTTCCTTATCCATTCATCCGTTGAAGAGCATCTTGGTTCTTTCCACACCGTACACAAAGATAAACTCAAAATGGATAAAAGACCTCAATGTGAGACAGGAATCCATCAGAATCCTAGAGGAGAACATAGGCAGTAATCTCTTCGATATCAGCCACAGCAACTTCTTTCAAGTATATCTCCAAAGGCAAAGGAAACAAAAGCGAAGATGAACTTTTGGGACTTCATCAAAATCAAAAGCTTCTGCACAGCAAAGGAAACAGTCAAGAAAACAAAGAGGCAACCCACGGAATGGGAGAAGATATTTGCAAATGACAGTACAGACAAAAGGTTGATATCCAGGATCTATAATGAGCTCCTCAAACTCAACACACACAAAACAGACAATCATATCAAAAAATGGGCAGAAGATATGGACAGACACTTCTCCAATGAAGACATACAAATGGCTATCAGACACATGAAAAAATGTTCATCATCACTAGCCATCAGGGAGATTCAAATTAAAACTACATTAAGATATCACCTTACACCAGTTAGAATGGCCAAAATTAGCAAGACAGGAAACAACATGTGTTGGAGAGGATGTGGAGAAAGGGGAACCCTCTTACACTGTTGGTGGGAATGCAAGTTGGTGCAGCCTCTTTGGAGAACAGTGTGGAGATTCCTCAAGAAATTAAAAATAGAGCTTCCCTATGACCCTGCAATTGCACTCCTGGGTATTTACCCCCAAAATACAGATGTCATGAAAAGAAGAGCCATCTGTTTATAGCAGCAATGTCCACGGTCACCACTTTCCCCTTTTTTTAAGCTACAGGTTATTCACATCTCTCCACGTTCGTATGAGCCATGGGAAGGGGGGGGGGATTATTCTTAGACTTTTTACTAATGTGTGAAAGCTAAAAAACTGGCACCAATCCTACATTAGAGTCCAGTAACATGAAACATGAAGAAAGCCTTGAGAAGCTAAATTTAGTTGAAGTTTAAAAAAAATCCAATGTCTGAAAGTGAAATGAATGACTCTCAGTTTAAAGGGACAACAGTTATTCACTTGAGTGAACTGGTCATGCACATATGCGTGCATGCTTGTGTGTGTGTGTATGTGTGTGAGACTGTGAATGTGTGTGATGTGTGTGTATGTGTGTATGTACACTTAACTCTATGACCAAAATACTCTAAATGTACAAAAATATTTCTTTATACAATTGAAACTTTGTTGCAGATAATAACCAAATGTTATATAAGAAAGCCCTAGCAAGAAGTTCTTCATTTATGTAATTAAGTTTATAATTTGTGTGTTTATTTCAAGGTGAATTCCTTAAGATTCATTTCCTAATTTACAGCATTAGCACATTCCAACAGTAGTTGAGTTTCACACTTAATAAGAAATGTAGTATGTGTGAAATGTGTATAGAAATACACTCTTTATACCAGGAGAGGCTAATGAGAGGAATCAGGATGAGACCAATTGTTTAAACACACAATTTACATTCATAAATGAACCACTTTGAACCATCTCATCCATCAATAGTGACTAAGACCAGCAACAAGAATATGCACGTGTGACTTTTTTATTCTTGGTTACATCACTCTTCTATTTTGAAATCTTGATGCTTTCTTCATTCTAGCTTAAGCCCATTTATTGAAGACATGATAAGGACCCACTCTATGCTTTAGTGTACTAAATGTACACTGTGTTTTGAGGAAAATTCATATAAAATTAGGTCCCTTTACTCAGGGAGATTTTTACAAGTTACTCTCACACAAGACAAATGTAATATGTGTTTGAGTGGAAGTACACACAGACTCATGAGATTAAATGCAGAGAGAGTTCTATCCCAGACTTCCTGTGAGGACCAGTACAGGAAGGTTCACCATGGTTCAGGGAGAAAGGAAGGCTTCAGGAGGATTTTATGCATAAGCTAGATCCTCAAGCAGGAGTAGGATTGGAGAAAAGGATACTATGGATAAAAATCCAGAAAGAGGCAAATTGAAAGTCACACTTAGGAAACGACAGATGTTCCAGTATGATGGGCTTGTCCTATTTCATCAGTTCTCCATTTTTTAAAGTAATCTCAACACCTAATATGAGGCTTGAACTCATGACCCCAAGATCAAGAGTCCCATGCTCCACTGACTGAGCCAGCTGAGAACCCTTTCTCCATATTTTTTTGTCATAAAATATTTTGCCTTCTGGAAGTGTTCAGAAACTAGGGTCTTTTAATAAGAGTTGTAATTAGAAGTGAAGAACAAATGCCAGATTATGGAAAACAATAAAAAAAATGTTAATCCTGATAAGAGTATTTAACTGTATCATTTTTGTTTAAAATGGAGAATCATTAGATCAAATCTGCTCAGAGACAAGAAGAAGGGATTGGAGCCCTGCAGGTAGTCAGATGCCACCATGGATGGGCAACATTGCTAACATGTGTTGGACACTGAACCTCATGCCAGACACCAGCCTAAAGCTCTGACATGGGTCACCCTTCCGATCTTCACCCCATCCCGTGATGCTATAACCTTCAACCTATTTTCAGCTGAGGATACTGAAGCAATGGGGAAGACACTGAGATGAAGAGGACAAATAATGTGTCCATTGTACAGCTAACATGACAAAGATGCCCAGCCTGTGCTCTCAAACACTAAGTGGGAGTGCTTACTAGGGGGAAAAATGAATATGGCCCAAACGTATTATCAGCATTCTGATCTAGTTGAGGCTTTGACCTTATATCTTGAGTTCTTCTGGCTCACATCTCACCATATGTCCATCAGCACCAACTCCTAGAACAGTGAAATACTAAAAAACGAACCTTACTACCTATTGGCAGATTTCTGGAACAACTGGAGCTCTCGTACAAGACCACCAGGTGTGCAAAATGGACCCATGTTTTGGAAGACAGACTGGCAGTTTCTTATGTTAAAAACGCATTTACCACACAACACAGCAATCTCTCTCCAACTTACCAAAAATAAATTTTAAAAATGCTTTTCAACCAGACTTATTTATCATAACAAAACAATGTGAACAATCCAAATGTCCATCAACAGGTGTAAAGACAAACTGTGTCAGATCTGTATAATGGCATATTATTCATCAGTAAAAGAAAGCACTGATACAAAATACAACACAGGCAAAAACATGACAGTGAGACCAAGTCAGACAAAAAGGAGCAGTGAAATCCTAGTGACAAGAAGGATATCAGCAGTGTCATGGGCCGGGGTGAGGGACATGGGTGACTGTGAAGGTGTACGAGGCAATATTCTCAAGGGAATGAAATGTCCAGTTGTCCTGACTGTGGTTGTGATGGGACTACAGAAGTGGACATGCTTATCAAAACTCATTGAATTGTAACTAAAATTGGTGAGTTTTATTATGTGTAAATTAGACCTCACTAATTCTTAGTTTAAAAATATAAAATGCAAGGACAGAAGCACGCACACACATACATACATGGAGATCTTCACCTGGAGCTCAAAGGGAAGTATGCATTCCACCATGAATTAATGAACTTTTGAGTTATGATGGTTTAATCTCCACCCTGAGTTTATCCAGGATCGCACTATCCAGTGCAGTAGCCACTAATACCTTGGGTCCATTTAAATTTAAGTTAATTAACAACAAAAAAATGTAAGATTTCCTCAGTCACACCAACATGTTGGGTGTTCAATGGCCACTGTAAAAAGTTCTACTGGACAGCACTCATCAGAAATTATGCACAAGGAAGGCACACTATTTTGAGATCTAAATAGAGTAAGTTATTGTTTCTCTATTTGTCCAGAACTATACTGATAGAGTAAACTATTTAGAAGGAGCATGTAGGGTGGCTGTGTAATGGAAACTTTAAGCTCTCGTTGTTTTTATTTTGTGAAACAAAATGATTATTTCAGAAGGTTCTTGGTTAAAACACAAGACAGGTGATCATGGGAAGTAACCCATGAAGTTTCTTTCACACAATCTAGTGAGAACCTATAAGTAAAGATCTGTGGAGTTGCAAGCTGTTTAAGTGTGAAGGGAGACATGTGAGAGCAGACACGGGACGGATTGAGAAGGAAGTGTGCACCATGCTCACATGCCACCATTTACTGTCCTTGTGGGCAAGAGATTAATTTCTCTCAACCTATTTCTTTGTTTGTCTGTTTGTTTTCTTTTTTAAATACATACCTTAGAGGGATGATATGTTCCCACCAGAAAGAATGTGTTTTTACTGATTCTTATTTTCGGTAAGTTCACAGAGATGAATATTAATAACACGAAAATAGCATTTCATAAGGTCCTTCTATAGATCACACATAAGCCCAGGCCGCAGTTAGGAACAATCTCTAGGGGCTGGGGGTGGGAGAGAGCAACATCTAATAATTACTGCCATGTACAGCTCAGGTAAATTTTATATGTGGTGATGATTTGTATGTTAGACATTTCTCCATAGGACCTGTTTTCCACACATCTCATGCTACAAAGTCTAGCCATTCCCATATTTTTCCTTTCTACCTGATAGGTCTTTTACCAGAAATTGTTAAACAGTTCTAATGCAGTTGTTTTGCTTTAAAGAGACATGTAAGATTACTGTTGTGGAGAAATTCTGTGAAACAATAGTATGTTACTGGGAAGAATTTAAATTAAATCTTTTATGCATTTTCTTCCTCATCAGTTCACACTTGTGGAGTGGCCCTCCTCGTTCGGCCTCCCATCCTGTATAAGACGAAAATGCCCCTGGGAAAACTTGCACTTCTTGAGAGGTATTTATCAAGCCAGAGGACGAGTTTTCCATTTTTATTGCTGGTCATGCTCTAACGTGTTTGTAGACGAGATAGCAAAATTGAAATTGGGCTGGTCCTATCTCTCCATGCCAGCTGAGAGCTAGCAGGCTGGAAAAATTGTGGTGTGTAGCTCTCACTCTTTTAATGCAAAGGCTAGAGGTATCTTTAAGGGGATTTTTCTTAACTTCTCAGAAAAGAGAGACTCCACCACCTATTTGCATTTGATAGAAGGGCCAAACTCCTAACACACCACTGAAGGCCCTCTGAGGTCTGACCAAAAGCAACTTTCTCCATCCAAATCCCAGCATGGAACCCCATTTCCTCCTCATCCTCTTTGAACCCCAATCCCTTTCTACCTCCTTGCCATTCTCCATGCTCTATTCCTGGCCCTTTCCTCCAGCCCTGCTCAGCCCATTGAACTCCTTCAAGTTAAGTCTCCAATGGCTTTTTCATTAATTGTCATAGAAGAAACATTTCTTAGTGAACCCATACTCAGTCGTATATAATTGAAATTATCAACTAGTGTTCTTCAAAAATAATTTATTAAACAAGTGTTCTTTGCCATATGCCATGTTGTGCTTGTGTTGTTACCAGTAACAGCAACAACGAAAACACAATGATTTTTTAAATTAAGGATGGATTCTTTACCACAAATAGGAATTTCACTGCAGATTTGATATTATGGTTCAACATTATAACGAATTTAGGCTCTAGGGGCACCTGGGGAGCTCAGTCAGTTAAGCATCTGCCTTTGGCTTGGGTCCTGATCCCAGGGCCCTGGGATCCTACATTGGGCTCCTTGATCAGTGGACTGTCTGCTTCTCCCTCTCCCTCTGTGTTCTCTCTCTCAAGTAAATAAATCAAATATATTTTTTAAAGAATTTACATTCTATTTATCACCTTGTTCCACTCTCCTTACTGTTGGACTGTCATGTTCATGGTGATGAGATTCTGCTCCAACTCCACACATGTCTTCAATGTTCCTGGTAAGAAGAATGGGGAGAGGGGGAGGAAACACTCAGAATAATGAAGTAAAGACCACCTATGTTAGTTCTTACTAACATAGGTATATGAAAACATAAGTATATGAAAATGTGCTTCCTGCGGAAGTAATCATGACAGGACAAAAATGGCAATTCAATGTTTTAAGAACTCTGGAAATTAAAAAAAAAAAAAAAAGGTTGCATAATCCAAGAAGAATTTATTCAAAAGAAATGACATAATTTCTGTAAAAGCATGGAGGATTTGGTGTTTTAAATGGCCCTACACTTTCAGAGTCTTTCTTTATTTTACCTTACTCAGAAGTGATATGCTCAACAGCTTTTTTCTCCAGACCGTTATTGAGAATAATCAGTGGTGATTATTTAACATTACAGCTGCCTGATGAAGGGATAAAGATAAAACAAGAGGTACACACACACACACACACACACACACACACACGTTAAGGAAAGATCTGAGGAATGAGACATCCATAAAAGTTTTGGAAAATTCCAACATGCTCCTGGATATCTAGAAGCCCACATGTACACATAAAGCTACATGTATTCCCAGCAAACACCTTAGAATGTCCTAAATGCTCTCATCTTAGGAATCTTGAGGCTTTATGCAAGGGTGAGGTGAGTACAAGGCAGAGCTGGAAATGACAGAAGCACAGAAGATGGAATGCACTCAGAGCCATAAGCAAGCGCTGGAGATTTCATGGTTTAAAGTATATAAAGAAATTTCTGTCTAGTCATAGCTGACCACCAAGATAAATGACGCAGAAACTATAGTAGTTTTATATAATAGACTTTACAAAATCAGTTCAATCAAGTCATTAAAGGAAAAAAAAATAGCAACAAAAACAACAAAAAAGCACCAATAACTACTTCTGAAGAGGGGCAGGAGAAATATCTGATTTCCAGAGTTTTCACATGGTATTACTTAGAAATCTAGTTTTCAGCAAAAAAAATTACATGACATTCAAAGAAGCAATGAGATACGGCCCATGTGCAGGGAGAACACAGTCAACAGAAAGGATCCCTGAGGTAGCCGGCATGCTGGGCTTAGCAGACAAAGAGCGTAAATCGGCTATTGTAATCTGTTCAAAAATAAAAGAAACCATATCGAAGGAACTAGAGGAAAATATGAGAAAAATGTCTCACCAAATAGAAAATATCCAAAAGAGACAGAAAATTTTGAAAGGTACTGAATAGAAATTCTGGAGTCAAAAAGTACAGTAACTTGATTGAAAAGTTCACTAGAGGACCTTAATGTAGATTTGAGCTGACAGAAGAAAAAGTCAGTAAACTTTAAAATCAGTCAATTGATACTATACAGGATGAGGCAGAGAAATTAAAAAGAATGAAAAATAATTAATGGAGCTTCAGAGACCTATGGGACCATTAATAGGGCCAACATATGTATAATGGGAGTCCCAGAAAGAGGAAGGAGAAAGAAATGGGCAAACAGAACATTTAAATAGTGTCTGAAATCTTCCCAAATTTGACTTGTTAAAAGTGCTAATCTACACATTCAAGAAGCTCAACCCACTCCAAATAGGAAAAAATTCAAAGAGGTCTAGACCAAGATACATCATAAATCATCGAAGACAAAGAAAGGAACTTAAACCATCAAGAAAGAAGCAAAAATATTAACATTTGGGGCATCTGGGTGGCTCAGACAGTTAAGTGTCTTCAGCTTGGGTCATGATCCCCAGGTCCTGGGATCAAACCCCATATCTGGCTCCCTGCTCAGAGGGGAGTCTGCTTCTCCCTCTACTTCTATCCCTCCCCACCTCTCATGCTCTCGCTCTCTCAAATAAATAAGTAAAAATCTTTAAAATAGATACATATTTTATATGTGTATATAAAATATACATATATATTATTGGTGTATATATTTGCTTACATTTTATTGGTATATATGTTTTATTTATAATACATATTTCATAATATATATACATATATGTGTATATATATTAACATCTAATTTCTCATGGTGACCAGAAAGCAGTGGAATGACACATTCAAAATGCTGAAAGGAAAAGAATGTCAAACAAGAATTCTATATCCAACAAAACTACCCTTCCAGAATGAAGGAGAAATGAAGATATCCCCAGAAAAACAAAAGCTGAGAACATCTGTCAGTAGCAGGCATCCCCAAGAAGAGGTCTAAAGAGTGTTTGAGGATGAAATGCAAGGACAATGGACAGAAACTCAATCCATGTGAAGAAAGAAAGGGTACTGGTACAGGTGACTATATAAGTAAAGGTAAAGATGGCATAAACAGTCTTTTGCTTGCAATGGTTTCATCCTCTTAGCTGAAGGAAAACTGCATAAAGCAATACTAGAAAAATTGTGTTGATGGATTATATGTGTGTAAAGTTGTGATTTGCACAATAATAGGACAATGGAGGGGAAAGAGTAAAGCTGAAAAGGAGTGAAATTTTTGTGTACTACTAAAGCTAAATTGATACTAATATAAACTAAATGGTTATAAACTAAAGTATTAATTGTAATTCCAGGGAATAAAGTTAGTTCAATAAATAATAGGAGAATAAATAAGAGAATTAAAATGGTACATTAGAAAATAACACAAAGACATTAAAAGAATCTCTTCACCTCTTCACTTCTTCATATTTTTTTCTGCCTTGAGCCCCTCTTGAAAATCTGCATTTCTGGGAATTTGGCCCTTTCATCTAGGTTGTAAAAGCCCTTGGGGCACAATTGTTCACAGCATGCACTATAGTCTTTTTTTTTTTTTTTTCCTATAAAGTTGGTAGTGATGTCCCCTTTTTCATTCTTGATTTTAGTAACTTGAATATTGATTCCCTTTTTTTCTTGTTGGTCTACTAAAGGTTTGTCAAAGAACAAATTTTTTGTTTAGTTGATTTTTCTCTATTGCTTTCTATTCTTTATTACATTATTTCCACATTAATCTTTATTATATTCTTCTTACAGCTGCTTTTTTAATTACTTTTCTCATATTTTTCTATTTTTTTAGATAGAAATCTAGGCTAGTGATTTGAGATCTTTTTTTCCTTTTTCTTACTTTTTATTATTATAAAATATTTATTTGTTTGAGAGAAAGAGCTAGAGCAAGGGGAGGGGCAGAGGGAGAAGGAGAGAGAGAATCCCTTAAGCAGACTCCTGCTGAGCACAGAGCCTGGCATAGGGCTGAATCCCAGGACCCTGAAATCACGACCTGAACCAAAGATTGACACAACCTACTGAGCCACCCAGACACCCCTAGATGTTAGTATTTTTGAGGATAAGAGATAACTTGCTTTTTTTCTTGCTGCTTTAAGTTTATTTTTGTCTTTGCAAGTTTATGATGTGTCTTGGTCAAGATCTCTTTGATTCAAAGACAAGGCTCATGTTTGTTTTTTACCATCATTTTATTCCCAGTGTCCAGCCCAGGAACTTGGCACAAAACAATTGGAAAATAAATACATGTTGAAAGAATCCTAAATTAATGAACCTTGAGAATATTTTGATTGTCACTAAAGAAGAGATTTTAAATAACCCTAGGGATGAAATTAAGAAAGTGGAGATTCTGTAATAGAAATAGCATCATACACTTCAAACTAGATTCTGTTGTTGATGTTTTAATTCTCTATTCTCAGAGTCCAAACCAGGGAACTATTTTACCAGAATTAAGTTTCAGTAGAGAAAAATAATAACCGTATTAAGTGCATATGAAGCTCAGCAAGAGATTGTTTCTCTGGGTGGGGGATGTGGCTGGAGTAGGGGGCTTCTTATGAGAAGAGCCATCATGTGTGCCCACTGAGGGAATCTTGGGTCCCCTTGCAGCTCCTGCTAGCCCACACAGCTCCACTGGACGCCAGGATCTGTGGTGAAAATGAGGAAGGGAAGCCTTGGAAGCCCTTTTAACCCATGAATATTTTGCTCTTAAAGTCATTATTTCAATACATCCTGGACTTTTTCAAAGTATTCTTTTTTCCCTAAGAAGAGCAAATTTACAGTATATTTTTCCAGTTCTATATTTAGACAGGTTTTAAATGACTTTCTGCATAAAAGACAACTTCTCTGGGCACATATTTCTTGGGTAACAGGCATTTAGCTCAAAATTTGTTGACTATGGCAAACTGTCTTCTGAAACGGGTACAGAGGGAATGATGGAGGACAAGTTAAGTTTCTGCACCTTCGAATGTCAACTATTCATACTTCAATACTTCCAGAACCTTTTCAAGCTCTTGTAACTAAAAAGAAAAATAGCCTAGTAGGAAAGCTGGGCACGTGTGGGGGCAAGGAATATACAGGGCCTCTCGGCACTTCCTGTGTAATTTTGCTATGAGACTAATACTGCTCTGAGAAATAAAGTCTATTTTTTTTAAAGGAGGAAAAATACCTATGTGGATTGTGGAATGAATCTCTTCTCACTTCCCACTCCAACATAGAGTCATCATTTTGTAGATGAATCCTTCACACTGACTTAAGTATACGATCGTGTTTTTTACTTTTGATTTCACTACAGTCCTTTCTTCCCTCGTGCATCTCCGTATTCATTCTGCCCTGTTGAGTTTTTATCCTCTCTCTTCTCTTCTTGTGTGTTTCTTAGAGTTCAGTCTATCTTACGACCTATTAAGGATTTCAAGCAGTTTTCTACATTTTTCTTATGATTCCTGTAATAAAGCAATTGAAAGTTATGTTACATTCTCTCTATGACTCAAGATGTTACTCACTTTCCATTTTGGTATTCCATGGAATATTTTGTTTATTTGTTGTTAAAATAAGTCAAGCTCTAAGCAGAAAGTGGTTTTTGTTTTGTTTTGTTTTGTTTTGTTTTGTTTTTAACCAATAGGCAGGGTATGTATGTGCCTTTCTTTGAACCCCTTCCCCATCTACTTGGATGACAATCAGATTTCTTCCTTGGATATTCAGGTGCAGGACAAGTTGCTGGGCCTAATTTCTACCCCACTGTCGGAGTGTTCAGGAGACATTCATCCAGTGGGGTTCTTTTGGGTCTTCTATGGGGGTCCTCCTAAAATTCCCAACCGTTGAAGCACAAGACCGACCACAAATCCCAGCAGGCACTGCTATAGAGTCCCTCTGGTGCCCTGCCTCCCTGTGGCCCTCAAGTTGAAAGGTCCCTGTGTTGGTATCAGCTCTTCTCTTCCACCTACCTTCTGCCTTGTTTTTTTCTACTAGGTTAAAACGATACAAATGTCTGATAAAAGTATGGGGAAATTCCATCTTAGAAATTACAGAACTACAACTTGAAACAATGATGCATTACAGTATATTTATCTCTAATCTTAGTAAAGATTTTTAAGCAGTTATTTTGTGACTATGCATTATTGGTAAGAATGCAAATCAGCACAGGTATTTTAAAAAAGATTGTGCTCTTTGAATCAGTAATTCTACTTTCAGGAATTTTTTACAAAGAAACTGTAATAATAAGTATCATTCACAGCATTATTTGTAACAGAAAACCAAAGCACCAATAATGGGAGAATGGTTAAAATGAAAATTTATATTGAGATTTTAGGTGGTTCTTTTAGGTTATTTTTTAAAATATATTTACTAACAAGGGCACCTGGGTGGCTCAGTCAGTTAAGCATCTGCCTTCAGCTCAGGTCATGATCCCAGGGTCCTGGGATAGAGCCCTGCCTCGGACTCCCTGCTCCTCGGAGAGTCTGCTTCTCCTTTGCCTCTCTCTCTCCCTCCCTCTCTCTCTCTCTCTTTCTGTCTCTCATTAATAAATAAATAAAATCTTGTAAATATATATATATATATATATATATATATATAGAGAGAGAGAGAGAGAGAGAGAGACTAACATCTAAAAATGTTTATTATCTAAGTCAAAAATGTTTCATAACTCTGTCACACGCAATATGTCACATAGAGGGTTACCCCAATTTTGTTCTCCATATCCATATTTATATAAGCAAATATTTTCACCATATAAACAGGAGTTTATATATGTGTACTTATATAGAAAAAAGCTGCTAAAAACAAACACAAAAATGTATCAGTAATTATTTTTAGGTAATAATTTATAAAGTTTCCCTCAACTTTTCCTATTTCTAATAGATTTTGTTATGAGATTAAATTCCTTTTAAAATTAGAGTAGAAAACAAGTAACATCATAAAAATATTTGTATTACTGAGATACAAAGTAATGATCTAATACCCTATTACTAAATTAGTACTTTTGGCTTGTATTTAATTGTTCCTCAGACCTCAAAACTTTATTCAGTGCATAGCACAGAATTAGATGTAACCATGTTACCACAAAAACATAATGGCCACCCAGATAATGATTAGAAAACAGGTTCAATAATCTATTTACTCCGGCGGTGATTCATATTTAGAAACTGCTCAAAGCAAACTATACTCAAGATGATGTGAACCATTTAGAGTGCGGAAAGCAGTACTTTACGAAGCAGTACCCATATGTAGGTTAGAAATCATGAGTTGCTTCCCGACATCTACTAAAATAAAAGATGATAGACTATTCATTGAGAGAGAGAAAAAAAACAATACAAACTAGAGAGGGAACACAATTCAGTTCCAGGTGGAATTCTTCCTTACTTATTTGATTTGTCCTCTTATCATTATTATGCTCTCTCTTCTGGAAAGAGAACCAAGAATCAGAATTTTTGAAAATGCATTCTCTGCTGGTTTATGGGCACATATCACGACAGGCACTCTGGGAAAAACAACAGCACATGGGTGATTACTAGAAATTCAGCCTCAAACCTTCATAAACACTCCTAGTGTGCTATCAGCAAAAAAGTTTTGGTTGTTCCTCCAATGAAGCCCAGACAAAACAAGAGCTCACATAGCCTATCCAAGGCTTACTCTCTCCTGGGTCCCCTGGGTTGCCACTAGCTGGCTTTATAACCTAGAGTTAGTATAAAGCGGGGTGGAAGAAGTACTTCTTTCCACATTGGAAGAATCTTGGCCCATGCCTCATCATCATCTCTAAGGAAGTCGAATACCATAAAAGAGGATTCTAAGTGGCAAAGAAATCATAAAAGAACATGGGAAAATCTCTTCTAACCATTCATCCTTTCCATCCAAACGCTCTACTGACTTTACTTGCAAAAGTATAAAAGTCTTCTTTGCTGAAGGACCGCCTTCCTCATATTCATCCGCTTGACTCACCCCGAGGGCAAAGGGGATTAGAAAACCTCACGCCCCGTATGGGTTATGCTGAATCACCCACTGCTTGGACACTTTCTATAAAAATGAATAAAGTAGCTATCACTGTATATTTTGTTATGTTCTGGGCACTGTGCTGAGGACGTCCATGTATTATTTTACCTAATCCCATCAAACCTGTCCAGTATCAGTAGTGTGATTGCTACATTTTAAAGATAGAGATCTTGAGACTCCAAGAGCTTCTGGCAGCTGGAGAAGCAGATCGGGGATTCTCACCCAAATGGGCCTGAAGCCAAAACCTCCATTCTTCCCAACTGTATCAGGTTACCTGGAGAACCAATCAGCTTAACTAAATCAGCTTGTTTTATACAGTACAGAGATAGTTTTAATGGACTCATGCTTTACTTCGTCCCACATGTTCAGTGCAGATTTTAAGATCAGAGATATTCTAGGTAATTAGAAGTCATCTGCTCTCTATTCTTCTCTGTTAAACCAGTGGACCTTGGGCATTTGTTTTTTATAGCAATCAGCTTATAATAACCAATACAGAAATTGTTATCTTGAAGTGGGGTATTGTCCTAATTAAACCCTAAAATATGTGGCATTGTTTTAGCAGGCAGGCAACAGGCAGCCAAGAACACTAGAGAATCTGTTCATGCCACAGAGAAGTATTTGGCAAAACTGAGCTAATGTGGTCAGTGGTCAGTGGTCCTGACCTAATCTGGTCAGCAGAGTCACAGTGGGTTCAGAGGGAGTCAGAGCATCCCAGTGTTTGGGGTCCTTTGGTCTGTCTGCCCTTAGCAAGGTAGGCAATAAGCTTGGGAAACACACTGACAGTTTTCAAGAAAGAAAGTAAAGAGAACATTCAAAGCCAAGGAAGTTTGATTAGAAATGCCAAGTGCTTCTGGCCTAAAACAGAAGAGAGTAAGACCAACTAGAGCTTTGGACAACAAAGGCTACTAAGACTCTTCATTTGACCAGTGACCTGGATACATGTTCGATACCAGACTCCACCCTGAGCTTCTTGTCCACCAGGAAGCATGGCCAGAAGAACGAACCATACAAGTCATGTCTCAGAATAAACGGGGGTATGGTCATTCCCCCACACAGCCGACCAAAAACAAACAGGTCAAAAACCCAGTTTCAGAGGGAAGGGTACAGCCTAAGAAACCATGATCCTGGTCTAAAAACAATCCGTGATTATTGGGTAGGTCTTGAAAAAGGCTTCAGGAGCCAAACTTTGCATGTGCTGGAAGTAAAATGCAAGTTATTCAGTCACAATCCACAAGCTGACTTCAACTGTAGCCAGGGAAAGGAAAGAACAGGAATCCCCATTCTCCCCCCGAACGGGAATCCAAGCAGTATTCGTGTATAACAAGGTACCCCCAAAACTTAGCAGCTCAAGAATAATGGATACTGTTATGCTGAAAATAAATTAAAAATAAATTTTAAAAAGAAGAATATAAACTCAGTATCTCACACAGTTTCTGTGGGGCAGGAATCCAGGGTCCACTCAGCCAGGCGGGTCAGGGTCAGGAGTTGTAGTCAAGATGCCTCAGGGGCTGTGATCATCTGGTCTGGACAGGGGCTTGGAGGTCTGCTTCAGGGGGTTGTCCTCAGCATAAACAAGAACGCCAGGGGCTGAGACGCGTTCGGGGTCACGTTGGCAGCTCACTTCCACAGCCGTGGACAGTGTGGTTGTGCTGGTGCTGCTGTTGACATTGCCGTAGCTGTTACTCAGCTTCATACTCACGCTCTTCCCTTTCCACCCCACGGATCCTCCCTGGGCAACGTGTTCTACCCTCCCGGCTTAGGGTGCTACTGCACTGGTGACCTACAGACGCCTGCCTGCAGCTTCGATCCATCTAATGTGCCGCAAAACCACGTTTTGTTTTGCCTGACTCACATCTTGATGTGGGGTTTTACAAACCCTGAAAACAACCATCTTTAGGTAGAATTTACCACCTAATCCCCACAGACCTATAAAACATGACTCCTATTCAGATGTGTCATTAAAGCCTTTCAAACGCCGCTCTCAACAATAATGAAGTCCATTTCTTCACATCCATTTCTGTGGGACTGCTGCCCACAGTTATAGCTGAACAAGGAGCCCGTCTCCAACCATCTTGCCTTTTCCCAATCCATTATGACCATCATGTTTTCATACATACAGAGCAAAGAATGGCACTCCTTTGCTATAAAATATTCAGTTTTCTTTTTTTTAACCCAAACTTTTTCCTTTTTTAAATTTTGTATTTATTTATTTGGGAGAGAGAGAGAGCAAGCACAAGACAGGTGGTAGGGGCAGAGAGAGAGGGGACGCAGACTCCTTGTTGAGCAGAGAGTCCAATGCAGGACTCGATCCCAGAACTCTGGGATCATGACCTGAGCTGAAGGCAGACACTTAACCCAGTGAGCCAGCCAGGTGTTCTAAAAATATTCAGTAGTTTTCTATTTAAAACTTTCACCCTGGCCTTTAGAAATCCTGCAAGTTGATGAAGTTCATTCCTCTTAACATAATCAGTCCTTTGTCTTTCTTCATGTACGTTGTGTCTTCTGCATGAAGTATCCTTCTTAATTTCAACCCTCTTTCAAATGATCTCTCCAATTCCTGTTTCTTCAAGAAGCCATTCCACTAACCATATAGATATAGATAGAGACCGAGATCTGTATCTCCACAGATAAAACTGGCATCTCCTTTCTTGACCCTCAGTATTATGTTGTGCTTTACTTACCATTCATCTGCAATGGAATAAAACCATTGACAGACGTGCCTGGCTCCCTCACTGGATGTTGAGACTGTAGAGAAGAGGGACAGATTCTTGACCATCCTGTTAATCTGAGGGCCTGACCAGAGGCCCCTCCCCTGTTGTAGGAATTTGGTTAAGTGCTGCCTAAATACATGTTCAAAAAATTATTACTGAGTTATTTTAGATCCCGAAGTTATACACACCGAAAACACGTATTCAATTAGACAGAGATTTTGCCACTAAAATCCAATCCAGCCATATTTATCTATCACTTTTATGATAAAGAATTTGAATCATTGTCACCTAAGGTTAAAATGTCAACACCTAACTCCATGATGTGAGAGAGAAAAATAGAAGGGGAGGGAGGAGGTGGCGGGAGGAAGAGAGGTACAGCTGACTTACTGTCCTAAATTGGGGAGAAACATCGATTCCAAATACTGCTTTTTTACAAAAAGGTTTCTCCTCAAAAGCAGCTCAGAACAGCTGAGAGTAAGCTGGGTCTTCACCAGACTGATCATCTTTCTTCCCCAGGCAATAGTTTCAGCAGTGATGGAAGTGTTTGCTTTAGGTCCATCTCAGAGACTTTGCCCCTCTGGGTGCTCCCCTCTTTCCCATAGTGGGGTACGCCATGCCTTCGGCCAACATTGGTCGCACCAAAAACCCGGCTTGACTGTGTGTTGGACACTAGTCTTGAGCAGATCGGAGATGCTTTATCGGCTTTCCCACTACATGTCTCTAGAAAAACCTATTTTTGCCAGCATTAAAAATCACCAGACCACATTTGAGCTACCGATTAGAAATTCTCCGTTCGTAATCCTCATAAACGCCTGATGCACTGAAATATATGCATAAACTTTCTTTTCTGAAGCCAGGAGAAACATCAGCTCATTAATTCACCCTCTTTCTTGAAGGACAGAACTCATGAAGGACAAACACACTCTTTGGAACACGCGAAAAGAATGCCCAGGCATTGGAAAGGGGATTTTCTACAGAAAATGAGAGACCCCGCCTCCCCTGCAGCTGTCAGTTCCCACAGCTCTAGAAGAAGGCTTGTTGGCCAACTCATCACTCTTGACTTACAGCCTTACCCTCCTGCGTCTTACCTCCTGGTTCTTACTCCTGCATCTTACCTTCTAGTTCTTATTCCTGACTCACCCAACACCAGAGAGGTACTGGGCCAAACAGTCAAGCAGGCAGGAGGACAACTACGGTTTTCTGTCCTGCCACAGCACAGACCACCCCGCCCGCTGCCCGGGCATCCGGGATCCTCATACCGCCCCGTCCCTTGGCTTCCCACGCCGTCCTCCACCCCGTCCTCCACTCCAGACTCTGCTCCGCACACTGGATGCTTCAGTCCCACTATCCCAGAAGTCTCTGTCAGGGTGGAGATCTAGATCTATACTTTCGCTGTGCATCCCAAGCCCTTGAAGAGTGCCTAGGCCACGACAGGTGCATAGACAAACACTTGCTTGGTGAGGGAATGACACATCAGGAACCCAAACATCAGAGTGAGACGCTAAAGTGAGAGAAGAGGTCCCCTTCTGGGCCTGCCTAAGGAGCAAGAGGCGGCCCCAGCTGCGGTAGAAGGGGATGAGGTCACAGTGATGGCGCAGGTCCCTGGCCTAAGTGGCCTTAGTGGCCCTGCCCACTTCTGAAGGTCCTGGACGCGGCGGCAGAGGGAGGCCTGGCCATTGCAGGCAGCACTGCCACTGGGATCCTTAGCGTGGCTTCTTGGCTCCTCGTAGCCTTGGCCATCTGCTGAAGACTTCCAAGGCCAGAGAAATCCTTTACCCATGTGCTTTCATAAAATGGAAAAGATCAAAGATTCTCTTCTGTATAGAAACCACCTCGATATTCTTTAAAGGAAGGCCCACTAATTTTTATCAACAAGGAGCCCAGCCGATTCACCATCAGCGAATGGAAACACCGCAGTCTCTGCCAAGCTATCGCATTCCCTCTTTTACTATAAAAGCTGCCATATGATTGTGGTGTTTTAAAGGCAGTGAGCCATCTGTAAAAGGAAGCTTAAACAGCTTTCTAAACACTCTCTCCCTCCCCCAGAACATTTCAAGAGGGGGCTGTCTTTGCTCTTGGGAGTTTTCTTTCTTCCTCTTCAAAAAAAAATACGGGTAATATTTTTCTGCTTAAAAGAAGAGGGGCTTGGTGCATGGAGGCCAGAACTGTAAGGGGAGAAAACACACCAGAGAGTGTTAGAGCTCAAATGCCATCAGGAGGGGCTCCGTGAAACACCGTCGGCCACCTGAAATCCACATTAGAGCACCCGTTACAGTGAAATTACAATGTATCAGACAGAATGCCGACCCCCCCACCCCGCAGGGAGCCCAGTGAGGCTGGAGCCCCCGGAAGGAACAGCACAGGGAGAAATTCTGAAGGACTAGCCCCACTACTTAAAATTCAAAATATGATGGACACCCAGAGGGTGCAGTTTTTAAGAAAGTCAATGAATTTCTCAGCACTTCTGAAAAATATCTACTGAGGATCATCCCATGGAAATCTATATGTTCTGAATAAGCCCGGCAATAAACCTATTGAGTATGCATGGAAACCATGTCCTCTCTGAAGAGCTGTATGGTTTCTCATCTTCAGAAACACCAGCTCTTGAATCAATGGTGCAATACATTTTCAGAGAAATTGCTGGACCATGTGCTTCTTACTGGCATAACCCACCCCATGGCCATAGTGGTCTCCATATCCCAGGACAGAGGTTGGTGTATTTATTGAATTAATAAATCAATTTGGTGTTTAATTGGAAATTTGAAATCTAAACCACTGGGTTACTAATTAAATGGATGATTTTATTAAATATCTATTTTATTCTTTTTTTAATTAATTAGTTTGCTTTTCGGACTCTGATTGGCATCTAATCCCACTTCCTAGTTGATGGGAGAATATCTAGTATATAACCAAGGCCAACCCCTTTAGGGCAGACGCTCCAAGAACACAATAATTTGGTTTCCAATTGTCAGTATGACCACTGGTCAAAGATACCTTCCCCTGGGGCGCCTGGGTGGCTCAGTCATTAAGCGTCTGCCTTTGGCTCAGGTCATGATCCCAGGGTCCTGGGATAGAGCCCCATATCGGGCTCCCTGCTCCGCAGGAAGCCTGCTTCTCCCTCTCCCTCTGCTGCTCCTCCTGCTTGTGATCCCTCTCTCGCTGTGTCTCTCTCTGTCAAATAAATAAATAAAATCTTAAAAAAAAAAAAAATGATACCTCACCCTAAGTCAAAAGCAACCTTTCAAATGAGGCCAAATACTCCAATAGAGAGTTAAACCATGTCTGGTGATTTTCTGTTTATTTCTTCTTTTCCTTTTCTCTGTGCTATATAATTCCATAATTGCTTTTGCTGACCTGAAAAAAATGTAACATGTAAAGGTTTCAAAAATGTTTTTTGGGGGCACTTAAATATAAAAGTTTCATTTCAATTTTTTTTCTTGGAGCACCTGGGGGGTTCAGTCAGTAGAATGTCTGCCTTCGTCTAGGGTCATAATTCCAGGGTTCCTGGGATTGAGCCCCACGTTAGGGTCCTTGCTCAAAGGGGAGCCTGCTTCTCCCTCTCCCTCTGCTGCTCACTCTGCTATATGTACTCTCTCTGTCAAATAAATAAATACATAAATAAAATCTTTTTTAAAAATTAATTTTTTCTTTATATTTCTAAATGTGACCCTTACACAGAGAACTTGAGATGTCAACCCAAGGAAGTACAAACATAATTTGAGTGAGAAAATAATGTGCCTCAGCTCCCTGTCTGTGGAAGAGCTTAAACGCAGAGCTGTACACGTTAGTCGACCGTGCTAGATGGGACCACACCAGGCTACAGTTACTTTCTTTATTCTTTCCTGTAATCTGCTTTGCTCACAATACAAGAAGAGACAGCAAGTGACAATACGAGGTGACTCACGGAGCAGGGAAGCAGTCAATCAGCTGTTGCATTGTTCCTGAGCATGTGTCCCTTGGAAGATGTGGGAATGAGCAGGTCATATTGTTCCCCATCAAGGGAAAACAATCTGTAACAGAGACAGGAGAAAACATACAGAAAAATGCAGAGAAAGAGATAAAGCAATGAACAGGGTGCACAGCCCCTGAGCTGTCTGACCCCACTGGGAGGCCCATCCAGGGGTCAGGGAATCGCCCACAGCAGCCCCCAAATCCATCCCAAGCCCAGCTGTGCTTTCAGCTCCTCCATGGCCATGGTCCACCTGACTCAGCAATGAAGATAATTTTGAGCCTTATAGTTGTCTGGGACTTAAGGGCAGTGGAGAGAGTCTAGAAATTTCCCTGTGACTTGGTGTCTCCTTCCCTGGACAGGCTGGGGAACTTGGAGAAAGAGAATGCAGAGACTATGAGCTCCCATCTTCCCTGAGTCCTCGGAGAGGGTCCTGGCCATGTCTCAGCGCCCTCGGGAAGGTGATGGGCTGCCGGTGAGAGACAAACATCTCCAGGTAGCCTGGGACAGCTGGGGTTAAACTGCTCAGAACAAGACCTGGCCCATCACAGACTCAGTAAATACTCATCATC
This sequence comes from Mustela lutreola, assembly GCF_030435805.1. Taxonomy (NCBI): domain Eukaryota; kingdom Metazoa; phylum Chordata; class Mammalia; order Carnivora; family Mustelidae; genus Mustela; species Mustela lutreola. The sequence continues at coordinate 3,629,752 of NC_081295.1, read as the reverse complement.
ATCACCACGCAGATGTTTGCCTCAGGGTCATAGTTACGCGGGCTTTATAAAAGTGTTCAGATACAAACTTTCCTTTTCAGAGAGATCGTACCCACTAAACGTCCAGCCAGCTGTGGCTGAGCATAAACTCATACGTAGCCCACGCTGAGTAGTAAGGCTTTTCAAAATAACTTTCAACCTAATGTTTAATTTTTGATAAGGGAAACAAAGGCAAGAAAAATCTGGCTTAAATTAAATCTTCTTACAGCTTGCAGCCCACAGCCCGCTTAATGCTACCCGAAACACACAGAGCATGACCTTCCTCCAGAACCCATGATGGCCTTAACATTGGTATTTTGCTAGAGACTACAACTAACCTTACCGTCACAGCACCTGACCCTCAAGGTCTTGAAAGCCTTGCTTCCACATTCCCGGGATCCCGCGAGACTTACGCTCTCCCCAACCACACTAATTACAAACTATATAATCAATCACGCCTCCCAATCCCAGAGCAGCTCTTTCCACCCACAGGTCCTGTTCCCATGCTATAATAAAATCATCTTTTTTGCACCAAAAACATCTCAAGAATTCTTGGCTGTCACTCTTGAACCCAAACTTCAAAACACATCCATTTTCTTAATTACACTTCCTCTCTAGTTTCATTTGTTGTAAGACTGAAGAATGTGCCACGGAGAAGGTGCAATAGGTGTTCATTGACTGTACTGTCATCGGTAAGGCTCCCAGTCACGGTAGGTTATTAGTAGTTAAGTTCGGGGGAGCAAACATTCTGTGAATTTTCAATTACACAGTGGAGTGGGGGTCATCATCCCTAACACTGCATTGTTCAAGGGTCAGCTGTATTTTACAAGTGGTGCATTGAGAACCTAGGTCACGCAAGCAAGCTATTTTAAGGTAAGTTAAGTCACATCGAATCCACTAGGTCTTTCTTTCCACCTTCAGAACTAAAGCACACAGGTTCTGGGGCCAGATTGCCAAGTTTTGATTTCTGGGTCCACCACTTATTAGCTGTGTGTCCTTGGGCAACTTACTTAACTACTCTGTGCCCCCAGTTTCCTCCAGTGGAGTTAAATTCCTAGCCACCTCAGAAGATTATCAGGGACTGAAGGATTCAATTTATGCAGTGGGTAATGTTCTATCAATTTCTTCTATAAGTTTATTAAAATACCTGCTATGCAGATAGATTTGTCATGTAAAAGTTTTAATGATCCACACTTTTTCTATCCCTTTGACTATTTTGAGGTTTCAGGATTACGTGGGAAAGAACATGATTTTCGTACCTACTTGATTAATCATTGCTTGTATCATTAAGATTGCTCTTATTTACCCTTCTTCATGCTTTTCCCTCTTTTTCCTGAGGTAGATCATATTGCTCTCTTTAAAATAATGCCTTTTTGGTTTCTCTTTTGCCCTTTCTATGTTTTTGACCCCTTCCAGATCCCTGTGTTTTAGGTGCATAGCTCTTGCAAATAGCATGTCGCTAGATTTCTTTATTCTGAGAAAACTTGTCTTTAACAGGACATTGAACCCACTTAAATTATTGAATTGATCTCTAAATACATGACCTGCTTTGTTCCTGTTATAATGGGGTTTTCTCCTTCATTATTCTGTAACTGGTTACTTTTTCTGCATAGGAGTGTTATTGATTTTTGTGTGTAAAATTCAGATCCTACTACCCCGATGGATTCTTTTGTGATTTGAGATAGTTTTATTGTTGCCTTTCTCGGGCGTGCAGGGCTTGCCATCATACAGCTATTAGTACCAGTCTCCCTTGTATTCTGTCCTATGCCCTAATTGTAATCCCTGCTTACTTGCATCAGCTTTCCTAACAAGCTTAGTATCCTCGCTTTGTTCCTGACCATGAAGGCGATGCCCCTCATCTCCCCAAGGGTCCAGCCTTAATACTGAGGTATTTATATGCTACAATGTTAAAAATGTATCCATCCATGCCTATTTTCTTGGAAGTTTTTGATAGGACAGATGTTGAATTTTGCCAAAGTGTTTTTAAATTCATTTGGAAACAATCATATGATTTATTTTTGTTAGATCCAATAGCATGGAGAATTGTATTAATAGATTTCCTAATGCTAAATCAGATTCGCATTCAAGGTAAAAATTCCCCTTAGTCATGGTGTCCTTCTTGTCTTAATTTTTTCAATATTTACTAATACTTGTGTTTTTGCATTGATATTAACAAGCAACAACAATCTACATTTTCTTTTTGGTGTATTTATTTGTATCTAATATTGATTCATAAAATGAATTTAAAAGTCTTGACTCACTTTCTATGGTCTGAAACAATGTTTTTAAATTTGAGATTATCTGGTCTAATATTTGGTAGACCCCCTCTGTGATAGCATCTGGGGCTAGTGAATTTTGCAGGCTGATACCGTGATAACCTTCTGCTTCTTCTGTGGGAACTGGTTTAAGTTTTTTATTTGTAATGGGATCAGTTTTATTTTCCTAAAAGATTATTAATTTCACTGAGGTTTTCAAATGTATTTGCACAGTCCTGTAAAAAAAATTAGGTTGTCGTTTCCAATTTTCCCTCTATCAATAGATACTTCACGTATTTGTGTTTTCTCCTTTATCTTGATGAACTCGGCTAGTAGATTTTCTTTTTTTTTTTCTTTCTTTAAAAATACCTTCAAGAAAATCTTCAAAGTACCAAGATTTTGAGTTATTAATTTGATCTGACATTTTCTGTTCTGTACCGCATTAGGTTTTTTCCCTTTATTTTTAATATTTTTATTATGTTTTGCTCTATTCACTTCTTACTTTGAATAATATTTCAAATTCCTAATTCAATCCTTTTATTTTCACTCGTATGCTTTTATTGCTACAGCTATTTATTTAAGACTATGAATTTTCATCTAGTCCCTGCTTTAAGTGTATTCCATTGATTCTAAAATGTAAATTCTTTTTTTCCCAGAAATTCTTAAATTTCAATTCATATTTCCCCTTTCTTCCTGGAGTTGCTTAACAGAAGGCTTTAAATTTCCAAATGAAAAGAATTGGGGAAGTTCTCTTTTTTATACTTCCTTTTTTAATTTCTAGGTTGTTTTTAATATTTTGGTCTAGCTTGTTTATGATATATTTATTATATGGGATTTACTAATGCTTTTTTGATAATCTGATATATAATAATATAAAATTTTTGAATGGTTTATATGCAATTGTGAGGGAGTTCTCTTCTTTATTTTCAGGATGAAGTTACATATAAACATTATATACTTTCTTTTAGATACTCTATAGATTCTTTATATTCTTACCTATTAAGGCATTTGACCTCTCTTATACTTTCAATGTTAATATATGTTTCTCCTTCTATCTCCTGCAGTTTCTGCTTTATGTGAATAGTGACCATTTGATACATAGATATCCGTATCTTCATTGTAAGTTTTGACTCTTCAGATTATACAATATCTTCTTTTAATGCTCTTTTGCCTGAATTCTCCTATTGAAATCAGAATTATATCACCAATCTTCTCATTGTTTCCTTCTGCCTGGTATACTTTTCTCATCTCTTTATTTTTAGCTTTTTGACTCAATGAATTTTAGGTATGTCTTTCTTTATAGCATAGAGCTAAGTTTTATGTTGTGTGCTACTGTGAAAATAGTTCTCTCTCTCTCTCTCTCTCTCTCTCTCTCTCTTTTTTTTTTGATAGTTCTCTTTTAATAGGTGAGTTAAGCCCATTCATCTTTTATTGATATGATTGACTTGTTGGTTTCCAACCTGTCATAAAATTTTCTGTTATAATAACTCTATGTATCAGGTCATATTAACTATGTCTCTTTACATGGTGATCATCTCTGTTAGTATTTTTCAAGTTCTTTTGGTACTTTTGGAATTGCTAACTTTTCGTTCTAGTTGTTAAATGCATGTTTATATTTCTTATAGCAGTTCTAAGTTACATTTTAGTGAGGATTAACTAGCAGCGTCACTATCTTAGTGAGGTTTAACTAGCAGTGTCATCTGTCTCACACCCATTTTGTAAAGATTTGTTGATGTTCTCATTCTATTTTCCCCTCTGTCTCTTCCTTTACTTGCACTTTCTATATGACAACATAGAACATTCTTGATTTAATCTTGGCTTATCAGTTAAAGTATTGAATTATCAGCATTCCTTTGTTCCTGTCGCCGGCCAGAAGTCTGTCATCCTCTAGCCGGGGTCTCCTGGGCTTATGATCATGGGGCTCCCTAAGCTCTTACATGTTCACAGTCTGTTCCTAAAGCCTTACACTTTGAGGACAGTGTGGTTCTCAAGCCTGCCCAGCTCCTTCAACCATTTAAGTAAGTTTGTTTTGGAAAGTCTCGATGTATGCTTTGAATAGGCTAGGTCTCAGGTTTAGCCATTTTGGTTCAGTTTTCCCAGAAAAACAACAGCCCCTTCCACTATATACATTTATGCGTTTTCTCTTTTTTCCAGAATATTGGAAATTAGAGTATTATTTTAACTAGAAAGTAGAGTATTATTTTAAATATTCATCATTTTATTTTATCTTGTTTTACTTCCTCAAGAATTCTGATTCTATCTATTTTCTGTCTTCCATTTCGACCACCTTCCCTCTAATCATTTTTACTTTTGTTTATGTAATGTTCATCTTCTTAGTTGTTTTTCTATTTTCCTCTAATTGTTCTTATTAAATTTTCATTTTACTTGATTCACCCTAGGACATCAAATAATTTTTCTTTACTTCTTTGATGGATTTTGCCTTTATTTTTTCCATTAAAAAGTTTCTATTAACTCTGGTCTCACACACACACACACACACACACACAGATTATATATGTTCAGTTTATTTATGCTCAAATTAATCCATGTGTGTGTATTATACACACACCTATATGTATATAAAGACTATATATACATATACATATTCAGGTTACATACTTACATATAATTAGATTATATATTCAGAATTTTTGTATATATATAAATAAATATATATTTGATCTCAAAGGCTTGTTTGAGAGGTTTGGGAGTATTTTTAGAAATGGGGGAAGGGCAAACGGAAACGGAGAATCCTTAGCAGGAACCCAGCACGGGGCTCCTTCTCACAACCCTGAGATCATGACCTGAACCAAAATCAAGAGCTGGACAATTAACTCACTGCACCAGCCAGGCGCCCAAGAGTCTTTATTTCTGTTTGGAGTATTCTATTCCTTCTCTTTTGCTTCATGGTTGTTTTGAGGGGGGAGAACTTTTATCAGTGGAAAGGTTGTGATTTGCAATTTTTTTTTTTAGAGAAACTTTATATGAAGTTGCTTTGCATTTTTTTTTTTTTAGAGAAACTTTACATGAAGTTGCTTTTTTTTTTTTTTTTTCATTCCTAGACATTTATGGATGGGTTCATCATTAGAAACTTCTTCCATCAGCTCAGTAAAGCCAAGCTTATTATGTGGTGATTTTGGTATTGGTAGCAGAGGGAGTGGAGCATCTGGTTTCTCTGTTTCTGCAAATTCCTTATTTTCCTTCTCTCTCTCCCCTGACATATCTCTGAGAGGCACCCCCCCCCCAACAGATCTCATTCTCTCCAAGAGACAGTGTTTCCCTAAAGCCACAGAGTCAGTGCTGCACATTTTCCAATCCCTAACCCTGCAGCCAGGCTCTGACCAAGGTTGAGCAGGGTAGACTCAATGTCAGACTTTCTCTGAGAGTGATTTCCCCTGTATGTCATGTTGGTTCCCACTCTCCTCTCCCATTGTTCGTGGGTCTCTGATCCCTCCTTCCCCCAGGTTCTGCCCCTGATGCCTTGTAACTGTGATGGAAACTCTTTTGGAATTTGACATTTTCTTCTTTAGGCAACTGAAATCTTTGGTATTCTCTACCTCCCAGCAATTAGGGTGGTGGGGCTTATGTGTGACTTTACTTACATTCCCTGAGGACTCCAGTTTCTGGGAAGATTTGTGAAGAATTTCTGGCTCAGGTCATTCCCATTATTCACCTAACACAAGAGCTCACCCATTTCATTATCTGATGACGTTTACTTCCCCTCAAGAGTAGACCTTTCCATTGTCACTCCTTTGTGGACATTCTGTCTTTTCTCTTTGGTAGCTCTTCAGGTATCTGTCCCTATATTTGATGGTCCATGTTTTTCAAATAATGTACCTCTGACTAAGTTTGGTTTTGTGAGCTACAACTAAGCTTATTGTGTTTCATCATACTCGAGATTCATCTCTGTTTTCAATTCCAGAAAATTTTCTTTGGTGTGGCTTTATTATCTAGTTCTGGAGCCCTTCCTTATTTGATACATGATCAAACTTCAATTTCTACCCAGTGTCCATTTTCCCTTCTTGCTAGTAATAAAAATCTCAACTTTTGTTTTTGCATACTAGGACAATGGCCATATCAGTAAATTCTGGCCAACAAGCAGGGAACTTGAAGAACTTTCACTTCTGTTATCAGTTATACTGATGTATTGTAAGGGGTTAATAATGCAAGCTGATTAGATGGCACTTATTTCCAAAATAACCATTCATATATAATTTCAAGTATCAGTAGCAAATATTCCTTCAGCATCTCTTCAAATTGTAGTATATATTATCTTCTGATTTACATGTAAAACAACTGGGATAACATGAATTAGTATGACCATAATCTAGAGGACAATATGTCAAGTCACAGACCTAGGGAAACAGCTTTGCATCTGAAGAGGTACCAGATTGTAAGTATATCCCAGCTTTGCCATCTGCTGCTTGTGTGACCTTGGCATGTTCAATCCAAGTCTCTCTTAGTTTCTTTAGTTGTTAAATGGGGCTATTTTAGAAGAATCAGTAATGATGGTGCCTCGCATAGCTCCTGAAACACATCAGGCAAGATTAAACATTGGGTCTGTGTGATGCTTCTCATCCTGTAGTTCATCGAACTTTTAAAATCCCTACACTCTAGTGGTGATGATCGGATGTGCAAACATCTCAGAGCCATGGTAAAGCTCTGAGAGCTTCACAGCTCTAGTGTAACATACTTGGTTCAGCCAGGAACAAGTGAGCCTGCTAGTGGCCCAAAGAAACACAGCTCACCTTGCTCTTCCAACCCCCTCCCTGTGCTCTGCACTAGCGCTGCTCACCCAGACTCAGATCATGTACTCAATTGTTTTTTTTTTTTTACTTTATAAAAAATTATTTATTTATTTGAGAGAGAGAGAGAGAGATGGTGGAGGGGAAGGAGAGGCAGAGAGGGAGGAAGAGAGAGAATCCTCAAGCCGACTCCCCACTAAGGATGAAGGGTTTGATCTCGCAATCCTGAGATCATGACCTGAGCTGAAACCAAGAATCAGACGCTTAACCGATGGAGCCGCCCAGGCTCCCCTAAAGATCTGGTATTTTAAACATGATCCTTCCATGTTTGTTGTACTTTAAATAGCACATGGGTCTCATTCTTCAGTTATCCTGTTCTGCTTTATGAAGTCAATACAGGAAACATCTATAAATGCCCAGTATATATAATTACATATACATTATAATATTTAACATATATATATATATATATATATACACACACACACACAAACATACATACATAGCAGTAAAGAGTCTCATTCACATCGGCAACAGGTGTTTGCATAATTCACTTCAAGAAAAGAAAGAAGCCAAGGTCTCCATTAGCATTAAAGATTGAACGTGTTCACTTGTTTATTTTATTGCATCAGACTTAATGTTGCTGCCCAACTTGTACCTTACTTTGAAACATCAGCATCATTCTGCAAATAGCCCAGCTCCTGCTGGGGTCTTCAAGAGACACTGTGATACAGACAAGGAGACAAGTGGAAATGAAATGAGCATGGCTGTTCTCTTCTTTGCCAGAGCATTTCAAGTTTTTATCTTTGCTCCTCTTCCTGTTTTAGAATCTCTTGTGCAGCTTCCCTCTCATTCCAAAACGGACACATCACAAATGGGAAATTAGTGGGCAACAGATAAGGACTTGCTAATGATGTGACTACTAGGTGGTAAGATTAGGAGCCTGTAATTTAAAGCAATCACTGACGAAGCTTTCCAATTCATAAAGGGCAGAAAAAGAGTGCATTTGTGCTGACAGAATCAGTTTCTGTTCTCATCTGCAGTTATCCACAGACAACGCTGCTTCCTTTGCACATGTGTCTTGACTATTAAAATGTGCAAGTGTATTTGGCTGAGAATTAGTCATTAGTATAAAACTAGAACACAGAGGCAGAGTGCACACACCAAACATTACCATACAATAACATAATTATCTTATTATAAACAGAGTTGCTGTAGAATGTTAGATTTTTCTGACCAGGAATGGCCCTGAAAACACCTTAGTTCAACCATAATATGCCCCAGCCATAATTTATTTTGTAGTACCATCTTGCTTCTGACCTATGCTGTGAAATGCTCCTTTTATTCTCAATTCTGGGGCATAGAGACCACAGAACAAAAGCTCCAGGGAATGGATTGAAACTAACCCAGCCTTCCGGAGGCCAGACCAGCAGATTACAATGCAGAATGCCAATGTGTTGGTTTATAATGATGAGAAAACAGACAATTTTCTGATGACCAGCATATGTAGACTCAGGTCCAAGAAACGTCTTGTCCCAGAAGTGAGCTTAGAAGACAGAATTGAATGCATTCCTCGACAGGCACAAAGGATAGATGAAAATAATACATACATTTAATTATGCATTTTAACGCATTTTTAATTGCATTTAAGACATTTTAAAGCATGGTACGAAAAAGCTACAATATAAAAAAAGACACTATAAGAAATAATGGTGTTAAAGTCCATGATTAGACATGCATTTGGCTTGTATTAAAAAAGAAAATATCTAAAAGTCAAGTAAAAAGAGATTCCTCAGTAAGTTTCAAGGACTTCCCATAAAAATTAAAACCAAACAAAAAATACAATATTTTTATCTTTGATTTTTCTGTCCTACTTCTCCAACATCTATGGCACCAGAGCCATGGAGGATGGTAAAGTTTTAAAAATTTTACAGAAACTTCAATAATATTTTTTTTTTCCTGAAACCTGTGTATTTTTGGCATCTTATTACAATTTTACCATCAGATGAGTCCCTAAGCTACTGGGAAGTAAAATTAAAGGTCCCTTTTATCATGCAATAGACATGATTGCTCCAAGTAAACAACAACAAATGCCTAGAACATCCTAAGACACAATTTGGTGAACGAGCCACCCTTTCCTCACTGATGCGTAGCACTGATTTTGTTTAAAGATTATTTATTTATTTATTTATTTATTTGACAGAGAGGAAGACAGACGCTTAGTGACTGGAACCTCCCGCCCCCTCTCCGCCGGTGTCCCTCCAGCACTGATTTTAATACGTACTTCATTCTTGTATTGCTCTAGATCCTCACCAGCCCACGATGTTTTTAATATTGTGGTTTTAAAGTACTTCTTGGAACCGTGTGAGAGAAGGGCTACCTCCGAGCCGGGCAGGGTCACCCTGCTGACCTCTGGGGGTGCTCAGAGCGTCGTCCTGACAATTGGCCAAGAGAAGGATGAGGTGGGTTGGCTCGATGTTTTGTCATGGGCTGTTGAAGGCTGGGACCTTCCCTGGAGACGCGTGTCTGTTTTGCTCTGGGGCCTGTTGTGGAGGTTGTGCACCTGCCTTCCCAGGCTACACTCTCTGGCTTGAGCTGGGTGCCAGTGGGTATAAAAGACACCTTTGCTGGGGCGCCTGGGTGTTTTCGTAGTTCGAGTGTCTGTCTCTTGATTTCATCTCAGGTCATGGTCCCGGGGTCATGAGATCCACCCTGTGTCAGGCTCCGTGCTCAGAGGGGAATCTGCCTGAGGGCTGGCTCTCTCCATCTCCCCTCCCCCAACCTGTGCATGCCCTCAGGAGCACTCCCTCTCTCTAAAATATATAAATGAATCTTTTTTTTTTTTTTTTTAGATGCCTTCAGTGCACCTCCACCTGGTCTCCTCTGACACTGAGTGGTATTTGCCAGGGGTTCCCAAAGCACATCCCATGAAAGTGGGAATGCGGTGGGGGACAGAAGGTAGCTGCAGCGGGTGTGTCTTCACAGCCCTGTGGCGATGAGCAGCAGCCCTTTCTCCACCTCGAGGCATTCTTCATCTTTACATATGTGAGTGGACCCTACAGAGCCTGGAAGTCCTTCCAGTTATCCTACCCAGGGTAATCAGGGCGATGTCTCATATGGCAAGGGACCCCATTATTAACCTACAAATATATCTTTGTTTGCAAGCACTTCTCTAGTATAAACTTCAGATAAAGTCTTGTCCGGTTCTAAGAGAAAGAGCATTAAGGTTTGGGTTGCAGTTTTGCTAAATATATAGGTCTACTTGCTGAGTCAGAAGCAACAATTTTACAGTATTTCCAACTTTCTTTCCTGCCTTTCAGTATAAAAGGGAGGAACATGTACACAACAGTTTAAGATAAAGCCAAACAGTAGGACACATAGGCAAGCAAGAAAAACGGAGACAGAAAATGTCGGTTGCTATAAAGGGCAACTTTAAGGGCACCACGAGACGATTTTAAAAGCCGACATTTATTATTGACCCCATCCAGTCACTGTTCTAAGCGCTTTGCATGTAGGAACTTGTTTAATTCTCACAACAACCTATGAGGTATGAATAGAAGATTGATGATAGATAGATGATAAAGATAGATAGATAGATAATAGATGACAGATATCCACTTCTCAGATAAGGAAACAGACAGAGCAGTTAAGTAACTTGCTCAAGGTCCAACGTGAAGAGACAGTCTTCAAATGCAGGGAGTGTGACCCCAGAGCTGGGGTTCTTAACCACTCCTCTAGACTTGAATGCAAGTAAGCTAAGAGTAGTCTGGGACAGAAAAAGTCAGCATGAAGGAGTTAACCCTGCTTCTGTGGTGTGTGTGTGCAGGCACACTTTCTTGTGCTAGAGGGAAGTGCAGGATTTCTGGAGAGAAACATTTCATGTGGTTGCAAAGGCCTGGATTCGCCCCCATAGGCCCAGTCGGGACAGGACTCCTCTCCACACCCATCTTTAGCTCCATGTGCTGGAGGATTCAGAAGGGAATGGAAACCAGCTGCATACAGAGAGGGGAACCCAAGGACACTGACTTAGGGGAGTGTTCCTGGGGGGGCATGCAGCCAGCCCTCTCAGCACATACTGAAAAACCCAAACCTTGTCAGGAACCAGTTCCTAAACCTGCATATCCAAGGAAGCTTGACCATGGACCTAAGCAAAGGCCAAGAAGTGTCTGCACATCTGTAAGGGCCTGAGACATGCACCCTCCTGCTCATCAGGCAAACCCCCGAGATGGTGGAGGTAAGTTCGGGAGAACCTGGAGGTAACTGATCTTAAGAGGAGGGATGATTCCCTGACAATTGTTAAGCTTTGTTCTTAAGTCAGGTGGAACCTGAAGAACAGCAAGACGTCTGCGTGTCACCATCGGGACCAGTGGCATTTCCATGCTCTGGACATCTGGAAAGAAATACCTGTGCCTCTCTCACTCGGAAAGGGGTTATATGGTATTCACACATGCTTGCTTCCTCCAGTGTTCTCCTGGAAAGTGGGCACATTTTTAAATGGTCTGGACTGGGTGGACCCTGTCTGAACCATTACAATCCAATAATCAAAATCCTAATGACCTCATTGGACAAATCCAAATCTTGTAGACAGTTGCTCTGTTCAAGCTGGATTGAGTACCCTCAGCTAAAACCTTTACAGCTTATGGATTTAAACAAGTGCCAGCCACAGGCAAATGTAAGCTGCTTTGTAATTCAGCAAACTGGTCCAAGTGTTCTCATCTCTGCTTCTGGAATTCAGATTTCTCAGGTTTGGAGAGGTCCTAATTAGCTGAAGTTAATACAATTTGCACAGATCTCCACCACTGTGTAAGCCTCTTACAGCCTGAGGACGGACATAATCTCACAGAATCACTAATCCTATCCTGCAATGGGTCCCCATCTCATTAGATGCAATTGCCTTGGACTGGTGACATTGCAGAGGCCTGAAGTGTGCCCGGACACCAACTAGAGGGAATTATTTGAACTGGCAAAGTGGTGTTTTGGGAAAACAACAACAACAACAAAACAACTCCTGTGATATTTTTACCCAGACTTAGCCTCTCAAGTCAATGTCAGTTTGCCGAGGAGCATGATTTGGACCCATTTTCTCCGTGGCTTCTTTGTGAATCATCTAGACATCTCAGGCTAAGATTCTTTCTGTCCACACCCGCTTAGACCCCTACTTGATTTCCTCCACCATTTGTACTGTGAGGACTCAGAGAGCTCACACCATGTGAGGAGGGTAGTCTCAGCATTCCTAGGATTCTAATCTCCAGTTTTGTCTCTACAAAGGTGTTCTGGTCCTAGCATCCAGCTCCAAGGGATACATTCATAGTTCTACAGAGCTCTGGTCCTCCTCACATTCAGGAGGCTATGAGGGCCATAGACAAAGAGGTCCAAGTTTACAAAATATATTCCATTTCATTACGAGAATTATAAGGCATTTGCGGCATTCACCATATATCTACGCCTCCGTAAATGAGAAGTCTGTTACTGCCTTTCCTACTTTCATTTCATTGGTGCAATGAGGAAAAGAAGATGGTCTCATTTCCAAATACATTCATTCATCAAATAGTCAGAGGACTGAAGGATCTTGGTAGCTCTACGAAGGTCATAGTAGCTCTAAGATGACCCCAATAAGCCCACATCCCTTTGTACTGGGGTTGGCCCCTGTGACCAACAGAATATGGCACAAGTGATGATATGTCATTTCTGAGATAATGGCATGAAAAACACAGCTTCCATCTTGCATATTCATTTTCTCTGTATATATCTGTACCTGCCCCCAAAGCCCCCATCACTCACTCTGTGGGAAGCCAGCTGTTGAGCCTGGAGCAGCCCCACAGAGCAGCCTACAGGAGAGGAGCTGAGGCCTCTGGCCAGCAGCCATGTAAGGAGCATCAGAAGCCGACCTCCCACCCCAGTCTGGCCTTCGGGTGACTGAAGCCTGAGCCAGCAGCTTGGCTGTGAGTGCACAGGAACCCTGAGCCAGAAGCATCCAGCTAAGCCTTTCCCAGAAGCCTGGCCCTCAAATACTGTGAGAGATAAGGTATGTCTGTGGTCTTCATCTGTAGGTTGTAGAGTAATTTGTTGTGTAGGACCACACATCGCTACACCAGGTTGCTGGAGAGGGTGAGAAGTCACCATCACACCCACCATTATCCCCTCGCTCCTTCCTCCGTGGCCAAATCCAGGAGTTGTGGGGCTGTCGCATTAAGGACTATGGCAAACGTGCATTCTCCGGGTGCCTGTGATTCCTTCACAAAATGTACTGAATTTCCATATTTAAATGTTCTGTATAACTCATTTGCTTCTCTGAATAGGATATCTTGCATTCCAAAATAACCCCCATTGAGAAGGTTTTAGTTAAACACAGAACAAAATCAACAAGATGGGCATTTGCCATCTAAACAAAATTCCAAATAATAGGAATTCTTGGATTCACCATGACACAGGCCTCAATCACGGTGAGGACTACTGGACTCTGTCCTAGCCTGTTCCTCCTCTGGAGGCCGTACTAGGAAGGGCTTTCCCCAGGGACCTACCTCGCACCCAAATTTCCACGTTTACCCTTAACACTACCTGATATTCTCCTCCCTGAGAACCAAACTGATTTGCCAAGAGATCTGACAATTTGGGATGAGTTCTAACCACATTAAGTCTTTGCTCAAGAAATAACTCTCCATCCCTCTCTAAAATAAAGCTAAGTCCTGCCAAAATGCTTTCCCTGGGATGTAAGATGAGGTCACATGGGAGGGTGTCCAGGACTGCAGTGCTGTAATAGGTGTGGAGTTGTGGACTGTCCCCTCTCTTGGTGTCAGTCTGCTTTTCCTCTGTTGCTGCTGCCACACTGTGCCATAGGAGTGTTCTAATTACAAAGCCTATCTAGGTCAGCATGCACTGAAACCCTCGCCTTCCTGGTTCCCCAGGATTTTCATTCTGTCACAGAAGGGATATCAGGTTAATATGACAAAGCTTCTTTTTCACAAAGCCTGTAAGATTGTCCAGGGCCTCATCAACCAATACTGATGTTTACAGACACAGGATTTCACCAATTATTAATATTACAAATATATAAAATCTAAGGCATAGCAAAATTGTTGTTTTTATGCAGCTAGTATAGTGACCACATGATTTTTAAAAATTTTCTGATTTAATATCTAGGCTAGGAATGAAAGACAATATGTTATTCTAAGACAGGGTTTTCTTCTCAAAGTATGATGACCTACATCAGAAGCATATATATTCTTGAGCCCTATCTCAGCATCTAGAGGGGTCCAGGAGTTTAGGGGAGTCACCATTTTCATGGTTCTGGACCTTCAGGTTTGAACATGTGATGCCCTAAGAGGCGACTCACACAGTGTATTGAAGGAAAAGTATGATATCTACATATTCTGACATGAGTTCAGTGTTTAAATACATTAAGTGGAGAAAGTAATAGGACATCTACATTTCATATATTCAGAGCCCCTTAAAAAGAACTGGGATCTCCCCCTGTCCTTAGGCGTAGGGCTCATCTGTATCTTACTCACTCTGGCAACCCCCATAGCTACTAAGCAAGCTTCTTGTACATGGTGGGTATTCAAGATACAGGTGATGTATGAGCCCTTGAATGAGAGATGATGGGACCTTCTCCTGGTTCACTTGTCCCAAGTTACTCCCAAGAATCCCGTAATACTGACAATAAAATTGCATGACACAACAGATCAACACAAAAGTCTATGAAGGAAGAAATGCTCTTCCTCAGAAAATGCCACAGAGACCTCGTCATCCCAGCCTGCCGCCTGGAGAAGTGACTCCTGCATCTCACCTCATCTCCGACCTAACAGGCTCTGGCACTGTGTTAGCACAGCACCCCCTTTCTCACCAATTTGTAATCAAGAGCTGAAATGGACTGTTTCATGATCACAAACTTTATTCAAACTCTGCCCCAAAGCCAGAATCCTCTTTCTCTTTCCAGGAATGAAAACCACATGAAAGGGGAAATGGGAAATCATATCATGATCCGTCTCACTATAGCTAGTTTGACACATTTAACCCTCTAATGAGAAAAGAAAAGAAAAGAAAAGAGAACACCAAGAACCTGTGTTTCTGGGCCCCTCTATTTTCCACAGAGACCACGGATTCGGTCTCCAGAGCCTCCGTCTTGAATTAGCAAGGTCTGTATAACACAACAGGTACTAACTGGCTTAACGCGACTAAACATTTTGCTGTTCGCCGTACAAAACAAGGGTTTCAGACTCAATTTCAGTCCACATCTCAGAGTTTTTCTGCTAATGCTTTCCTTTTAAAATTGAATAATCTGCCTATCCTTCAGAAATGCATATTTGAGCGAACTATGGGATGCTCCTTCATATCAGGACTTCCTTTGTCTTTGAATCCCTCGTGGCTCCATGTCAACCAAATTTTGCAAAGTTCACGTCACCAGCCTTTGCTCCATTTCAGAAACCCACAGAGTCACTGACATGCATATCATTTTTGAAAAGAAGGTAGGGAAATGATTTACAAGAAGATAATAATGCATTTAATGCATAAATTAGGAAGTCATCAGGTATTATATATATGCTTATGGCACGACAGCTAGAAAATGAAAAAAATAACACTTTCAGAGTCGGAAATTGACAGGAAGAATGTATCATGTTGCTATTTTCACAATGTAAATGATTTCACATTTTTGGATCCAGTGTCAACCAGCTGTGTTATCTTAGAAAAATTACTTCACATCTCTGAAATCCATCTTCCTCATTTTGCAGTGAGGGGATTTGACTAAATAAGCTGTCCCTAAGTCAGCCCCTTCCTGAATCATGTGTGGGGCAAACTGTACCTGGTGAATGGCCCTGACAGCCAACAAGCAAAGGTTGATAATCTATCTCTTGTACTTTTATGAACAACAACCAAAAAAGCAGTGAATCCCCTTTCTTCTCACATTTTAGTGCTCCTCACCCCATAGCCTGCCACTTCCATAGGATCTGCCTCACTGGCCCTGAAATAAGCTTGGCCTATTGTGACACTATTAATATCCTAACGGTTCTCTGCAGATCTGCACAGCACACTGACAAAGCATATGTGGGGCTGCTCCAAGGCATCACATCAAAAACCCTATTTATGCAAATTTGCAAGCTGCGAATTGACAAGACACTTTGTCTGAAAGAGTCTTTATTCATGTCTGGGAGCAGTCGACTGACAGGTTGCATTGTTGGAGCTCCACTGTGAGCCCCAGGCTCCTAGGTGTGGGCAACTTTTGTTCCTTCATGAAGCACCACACACAGATGAGTAATGAGTGATCTGAAGCAAGCCAAATGGGGCCATGTTCACAGCAACCCAGATCGGGCAGTTAGCCACTGAAACCTCGGACTGCATGTCGCCTCCAACCCCAAGCATAGGGGACTGGTCTCTCATCCTTGCCGCACCTGGAGTCTTCCCACTAACAGTGAGTGTAAAATAGTGTTGCCATGCTCTGTATGCAGCCCCCAGCAGGTGCAGTATCATTGGTCCATCTGGAAAAGCTTCTCCATAAAAACATACATGTGCAGATGATACTGGGTATGATGTGGCTGGCAACATACAAAGGAAGGGACAGACAATGTGATCCATCAATCTGCAATCCACCCTGGATTTGCAGAGTAGAAGAGACCTTCTCTAACTGAGCTGCTGATTCAATCCAGATTGCAAGCATAGCTCACAAATGACTTTCGAGCTCAGAATCATTGGGGGCACCTCTCAGTCATTAAGCATCTGCCTTTGGCTCAGGTCATGATCCCACAGTCCTGGGATTGAGCCCTGCATCAGGCTCCATGCTCAGTGAGAAGCCCACTTCTACCTCTCCCATTCCCCCTTCTTGTGTTCCCTCTATCACTGTGTTTCCCTCTGTCAAATAAAGAAATAAAATCTTAAAAAAAAAAAAAAAAAGAAACTTTGGGATACAACTCAGGACAAGCTTTTGAGTAGTGTGGTCCACATGTTTGGAGAGCAGAACTCTAGAGGAGCAGAAGCTCCCCAAATATTCATTGACATGTCTCAAACCCTTAATCAAGGAATAGAGGAAAAACTACAATAAAGTTTTCCTAATTTCCAAACGACTGGCTCTTCTGACTATGTTGCAAACAAAATGAACTCAAGACCATGCACACCATCCACTCTTTTCTAGACATTCAAAATATATTCTTGGCTCTAGAAAATCCAGCAAATATGGTACCCAAATCAAGTTTGTATGCTGCAGAATTATTTATACTAAATTTCATTTTCTTTTTATGACATCAACTTACCTTGATTATCTTTAAAATAAACAACTCTGTCAAAATAATTGTATTTCTAGAGGTCTATAAGTATACAACCGGTGGCCATGAAAGCACAGAGCCAACTAGAGATATGCAAACAAGCAAATAAGTGGAAATCCAATATATCATCCTTTGACTGATATACTAATATTAAAGGATCTTCAGGCAATCGGATTACTAGGATTAATTCACAGAATCAGGAGATGAGCCCCACCGGTCCTAAGCAATAATGGACTGGCAACTTTTTCCATCATACCTGATGGCAGTAAGAGTTTGTGCTCAAGAGGTAATAACTTAGAGAAACAAAGGAAAGCCCAGGTCCCAACAGACACCTCACCCTAAAGGACAGGGAGAAACAGTTTACTAGTCATGCGAAGTTTTGCTTTCCACCACCTCACAAAGAAAATCAGAGAACGGAGAGAGGCCAGGAGTGTTTCTTTAATAAAGCACCTTCTACATGGAGAGAAATTTCAGGTGTGGGGGAAAGCATTCCCTTGTAACAAAATTATTGCTGTAAAGATACAATTGAAGATTTTGTTTGTTTGTTATCTTACATGCAATGTAATTCTTTATTCTGAAGTCTGAATTCTTACCATATATTGGTCCCAGATTAGTTCCAATTCTAAATATAGAATATGTACACATACATATTATAAATATAATATATAAACATATAAAGAAGTAATGAATACAAATAAATATATTAAAATATATAGGATATATGTATTCTTTGTCACACGAGCTAAGAGAGTGTCTTAAGACTTACTCATAGAACTCAAGCTGGCCTTATTAGGACACGTGGCTAGCATTATCCTTGTCTTCAGTTTGCTCCCATCTTCTTCTCCCTTTGTCCCTCCTGCTCCTCCTTCTTCTTCACGTCACTGTCATCAAATCACTTAATCTTCTCATACATTATCCATCCTTGAAGAGATTTAGTAACCAGGAGAGGTACAAAATAAATGGATATTGCGTTTACCCCATAAAGCAGCTCTACCCTGACAAATGATACATCAAGAGGCATTTTCTACAACGACAATGCATTTCATCTCGAGAGTTCTGATTTCCTGTCAAAATCAAAACAAAACACTGAGCTTTTCTTTCCATATTGGAACCACAATTCCACAAAAGCAATCACTCTTCTCTCTCCACTTTCGAGGTGCATGAATCTCAATATATTTCTCCAGCTCAGATATATTTGGGTGCCAAATATCTATAATCCATGTATAGCTGGTTGTCCACAGACAATCCAAAGACAACATATTCTCAAATGAATTGACTGCTTCCCTTCCAAATATCTCCCAATAAAAATCCCTTTTCAATGATCATGGTTGTATCTCTGCCATGTTGTCCCCAAAGACACTTAGCATCATCCCAGAATCTTCAGTATCCCTAAACCCTAAAAGCTGTAAGTAAACACATGTCAACATACTTATATCAACATTACCCAGGACTATAGAAGGCTCCCCTTTCCCACACCTCAGCACCAATTACTAAAGTACTATTTACAGCAGCTCCTTTTGCCAGTATCTCATGTCTGGCTCTGAAGGAAAAATTACAAAGCATAGTAAAAGTCATTTGGAAGAGACAAGCAAACATCAGAACCAGACATGGTAGGGATATTGAGATTATCAGACCTAAAATTAAAACAGCTATAATTAATATGGTAAGGGCTCTAATGGAATATAATCAGAGAAACAGAAATCCTAAGATAGGACCAAAAATACATGCTGGAAATAAAAGCACTGTAACAAAAATGGAAAATGTCTTTGATGGGCTCATTAGTAGACTTGACACAGTAGAGGCAAGAATCTCTGAGCTAGATGATACATCAATAGAATCCTCAAAAACTGAAAAACAAAGAGAACAAAAACTGAAAAAAACAGACAGACTATTTATAAGGATTGTGGGACAATGACAAAAGGTGTAGCATACACATAATGGGAAAACCATGAGAAGGAAGAAAGAAAGAACAGAAAAAAATATATTTGAAATAAAAATTGCTGAGAATTTTCCCCCAAATTAATGTCAGACACTAATCCACAGATGCAGGAAGGTTGGAGAACACTAAGCAGGACAAATGTCAAAAGCAAAAACAAAATACGTAGGCATAACATTTTCAAAATACAAAAAATAGCAAATATAAAGAAAAGTCTTTAAAGAAGCCAGAGGAAAAACCACCTTGTCTTTAGAGGAACAAAGGTAAGAATTACATCAACATTCACGATGCAAGCAAGAAGAGAGAGGGATGAAATATTTGATGTCGAGAAACTAAAATCACCAACCTAGAATTCCATACCCTCAAAAATTATCTTCTAAAAGTCAAAGAGAGGGGTGCCCGGGGCTCAGTCAGTTCAGCATCTGCCCTCAGCTCAGACCATGATGTCAGGTTCCTGGGATGGAGCCCTGCGTCCCGCTCCCAGCTCAGCAGGGAGTCTGTTTCTCTCTCTCCCTCTGCCAGCCACTCCTCCTGCTTGTGCTCTCTCTCTCTCTCCAATAAGTAAACAGAATCTTTAAAAAATAATAACTAAGTAAATACACAAATAAGTAAATAAATGTGAAAGAGAAGTAAAGACTTTCTCAGACAAAAATTGAAGGAATTTGTTGTCAGTAGACCTGCCTTGCCAGAAACATTAAAAGAATTTCTTCAGAGAGGAGGTTGATGCTATAGCTAAGAAACTTAGATCTAAATAGAGTAAGAGCATGAAAGAAGGAATAAGATAAGAACTTTTTCTTTTTTTTAACTTGTATTTTTCTTATTCTTAATTGATCTAATCAAAAACAGTTGTTCAAAATAATAATAGCAACAATATATTCAAATGTATGCCTGCACATATGTGTACATATGTATATATATTCACTTATGCCCCTATATGCTTATGTATGTTTACATATAAGTAAAATAAATGACAACTATGATACACGGGATGGGGGATGGAAAAAGGATTATTTTGTTACCATAAGGTACTCACATCTCCCGGAAAGGGGATAGCGTGCTTTAAAAGTGGACTTGGAATAGATATAAATGTATGTTGCAAACTCTAGGGTAACCACTAAAAAAAAAGGAAAGGGAAAAAAAAAGGTAGTGTAGCTGATATGCTAAGAGAGGAGAGAAAATGTAATCACATAAAAGATTCAATGGAAACCATAAAAGGCAGAAAAAGAGTGGAAGAGACAAAAATAGGAACAAGGAAGGAAGACAATGCATGGAAAACAGTAACGATGTGAAAGATATTATGGCGAGTATATCAATAATCACTTTGCATGTCAATGGTCTCAATGCACCAATTAAAATACAGATTGTCAAAGTGGATAAGAAAATTATATGCTGTCTACCCCCCAAAATCCACTTTAAATATAAAGATACACATAGATTAAAAGTAAATACAGGAAAGTATGGCATGCTGACACTAATCAGGAGAAAGCAGAAGAAGATCTATTGATTTCAGACATAGCAAGGAAGTTATCAGGACCAAAGAGGGGCATTACGTAATGATCAAGTGGTCAGTTCTCCAACAAGACATTTCAAAAGACTTCTAAGAAAATGAAAAGCTAAAAGAAAAAGGAGATATTTCCAAAACATATATCTGATGACGGACTCATCACCAAAAATATAAAAGGAAGACTTACAATTCTATAATAAAAAATAAAATACCCAATAAAGCAATAAGATAAAGATTCGAACAGGCCTTTCACTGAAGAAGAGCTATATAGAAATAGCAAATAAGCACCTGAAAACGTGCCAGGCATCATCAGCTACGAGGTCGGTTTGATACCACCATACAGACCTGCAGGCACGGCCAGTAAACTGAAGCCACTGAGGGTGGGTGCAGACGTGGGGCAACAGGAAACAGTGGTCCCCACAGCCCACGAGAACGCAGTGTGCTACAGCCACTGGGCAAACAGCCACCCATGGGTATTTACCCGGGAGAAATGAAAACACGTATCTGCCCAAAGACCTGACTGCAATGTTTCTAGTACTTGGTTCAAATGCACCAAAAACCAGAACAACCCAAATGTCCGTCTGCTGGTGAGCAGATAAACAGACGGTTACCTATGATCCAATGGAATACAATTCAGAAAAAAAAAAAAAAAAAGAAGAATGCTTGGTTCAAGCTACATCATGAATGAATCTCAAATTGATCATGATGAGTGAAACAAGCTGAATGATTAAAGGGCAAATAATACAATTAAAACACTGAAGAAAGGATTTGAATAAACCTTTCTCTAAAGAAGATCCATAGGGCCAACAGCCCACAAGATGCTCAGTGTTGTCAGTCATCAGGGAAACGCAAATCCGAACACCGAGCAAGTACTTCACACCCACTAAGATGCATACGATAAAAGGTCAGACAATCCTAAGTGTTGTCAAGGTTGTGAAGAAATCGAAACCCTCATTCACAGGGGGATTAGAAAACAGTGTAGGAAAGTGGTTTGGAGTTTCCTCAAAATATGAAGCACGGCATGATTGTTTAGCCCAGCAATTCACACCTGTGTGTTTGCACAAGGGGGGTGAACGTTTGTCCACACACACAAAAATGTAGGGAATATTCAGAGCAGTGTTATTGTCATTGTCCCAAACAGTGAAGCCGACTTTAAAATCCCTCAGCTGGTAAATCGGAAAATCAGAGTAGCATATCTATCCAATGGCACATTACCTAGCTGTGGCAGTGACACACCGAGGCGTGCCCCAGTATGGATGAACCTTGAACGTGCACTACCCACAAGGACTTGGTCACGAAAAGCCACAGGCTGAATGATTCCACCTGTGAAACGTCAGGAACAGGCAAATCGACAGACAGAGAAAGCAGATGAATAGCGGTCTGTGGGGGCTGGGGAGCAGGTCACAGAGACTGGATGCTGAGAGGTATGGGTTTCTCGAAGAGTGATCAAAATCACCTAAAATTAGGTGGTGGTGATGGTCGCACCACTCTCAATATACTAAAAAAATGCAGAATCGCACACTTTACATGGGGGGATTGCACCCCTGTGAACTGTATCTCAGTAAAGCCGAATAAAAAAGTTGAATGTTCTACTTAGTTTTAAATTTTCCAAAATTAAGATTATATAAAATAGAAGGTTCACTCAACTCTCTTCTGCCTCCCGCACATGTGTAATTTTATTCGAATCTTCTCCTCCAAGAGACGGAGAAACAGAAACAGACACACCAAGGTGGACAGAGAGACGGATATACAGACCCAGAGAGCTGTAGGCATCCAGTTGTATCTGCTTATATGCAGATGAGTAAATAAAACTTAAATGACTTTGTCCGTTGTACTTGGGTTGTCTCCACTCTTCGGATTGGGGCTTCAGTGCCCCACCCACTCCCCACCATCGCCCGAGGCAATGCATCCGTACAAAAGCCCTGGTGAGCAAGAAAATGTTGCCACAACTGTAGTCAGAAGCAAGAGGGCAGCAGAGTGACTAAAGGAGACAGCAGTAGAAACAAACCCAAACAAGCCTGAAACGCTCCTTTGGATCCACTCGTCTTTGTCTGGAATGTCACGTAAGGGAAGGGACAAAAGGGAACAAAGGGACCCCCTTCCTAATCGTTCTTCTGTGGAGCTTCCTGAATGTTTTCCCCCGTGAAAAGTTACCGTTTATCATCACTTTGTTTGAAAGTCGACCTTCCTGATCCTTTGGAATCCCGATGACAGGTGAACATCTTGACAGCAGGTTCTTGCTCTCATGCCCGTTTGTCACCACCATTCGTTAGACGCCAGTGTATACCAGTGGTGCTCACTACTTCCCACTTAAGAACAAACACTGGACCCAGGAGATCATTAAATGTTCACTGAACAAGTGAATACATGGGTGGGTGAGTGCAAGAAGGACCATCTCATCTTAAAATAAGTATAGAGTAACTGCTCTACACCAGGGAGGTGCGTAACGACTAATTATGTATTGCCGTTCCTCTCGTGTCAACCTGCACTGGACAAGCGGTATCATCATCGGGGGTGAACATGTATGGAGCAGCTCTTGGAAGTTGGGATCCATCATCTCTGTTTCTTTACAACCTCAGCTCCTGCTACAGTGCCTGACCTACAGTCAGCATTCCATAAATGCTCTCGAAATAAAACCAGTGAAACAGTCATCATTTCAGCTTCATTAAAATCACAAAAACATAAACATTCAAATGTGGGAGATATCTCTACTTGTCGAGGAAGCTCCAAATATTGTTAATAAAATGCGGTTTGCTAAGATTTGAATTCTTTCTTGTGCATTATGCAGATGATCTTAGGTCAGCAAGGGAGTATATAGTTATTTGCTGTCCTATCATAATGTTTACTGGTATCTTTAGATCATCATATTCCCAACTGATGAAGGTGATTTAGCTAAACATAAGATGGACATTAAACATTTTTTTAAAATACAATTTGTAGATCCTAACAATACTTTCTGTGTGGTGGTTTTCAAGATTGCTTAAGATAGTATATCAATATAAAAATGTGTCGTTACAGAAAGACAACCCAAATAAAAAGGAGCAAAGGATCTGAGGAGATGCTTTCCCAAAAAACGATACACAAATGCTCGTCAAGCACAGGGAAGAGGTTCAGTGATGAGGGAAATGCAAATCTGATACACGATGAGATTCTGCTTCAGACCCACGAGGAGCGTGAAAATAAAGACGAGAACAGGGAGTGGAGGACGTGGAGCCCTCGCGCGTGGAGGGCCCCGTCACCCACGTAGGGCACACACTAAGCCTGCTCTCCTCACCCTGGCCTCCAACAAGCAGAGGCTCTTTCCCACTCCCTCTCGTGTTCCGACTGACTGAACCTCCCCCATGCTCTCGCAGGAACTGCCAGGACCACTTTTCTTTCCAAAGTCATAGCTCACTTATTACTTGTGTCAAGAGGTCTTTTGAGGAGGCACGTGGGTGGCTCAGTCAGTTAAGTGTCAGACTCTTAGTTTTGGATCAGGTGATGATCTCGTGGGTTACAGGATCCAGCCCCACATTGGGCCCCACACTCAGCGGGGAATCTACTGGCAATTCTCTCCCTTTGCAACTGCCCTGGCTCTCTCTTGAGTAAATAAATCACTCTTTAAAATTAAAAAAAAAAAAAAAAAAGAGGTCTTCTGGGAAGGGTGGCCCACCTGTCGTCACAAGATTTGGTAAATACACTAAGTAGGGGGACACTTTTCGCTGAAGGAACGTGGGAGCAATAGCTTGAACCACCGGTGAAGCCTCGCACTGTCTTAAATTGCATCCCTCCTCCGTCCTTCCGAGCTGGTGCAGGGGCAGAAGGAAAAAGACTAGAGACAGAGAAATACTCCAGAAAGGATTGTCTGATACACTCTTCTTTAATGATCATTGGCCCATGCCGTGGTCAAACTCTAGTGTTTTACGTGAGCTTCAGACCAGCAGTGGCTACAAGAAACTTTTTAATACGTGTCTTGGGCAAGAGATGAAAAAGAAATGGTCAGAATTATTATCTGTGACAGAAACAGCTCAGGGTGAGGATGGCGTTGTAAGCCGGTGCACGTCACAGCGGCGGGAGGGAGTGCGTAGGCTGGAAGGTCCGTTTGGAGGCCTCCTACAGCACTCGAGTGAGAGATGGAGCGTCTGTGCTTGTGGCCAGGTCAGTTTTCAGTCCCCGTAGTCATATTTTGTGAACCCAACACTGTTGATGTCGTTTCGGTTTCAGAAATGGCTCTCGGCGTCTTCACCTCGAGCAAAAATCATCCCAGACCGCATGTTGTGCTCCTGACCCGGCTGGGCTTCCTGCCCTGGACCCGGCTGTGGCCGACCTTTGTCCCTACAGCCTACAGACAACGAACATTTCATCATGCCAGCCGCCTTTTCGTACGCCAGACACATGGAAAATACTAATAGTTGTCACACGATTTGTCTTATTCCTGCAATTTTTCT
This sequence comes from Mustela lutreola, assembly GCF_030435805.1. NCBI lineage: Eukaryota > Metazoa > Chordata > Mammalia > Carnivora > Mustelidae > Mustela > Mustela lutreola. Next base: position 3,604,614 of record NC_081295.1, on the reverse strand, counting down.
ATGCCTTTGTCTTGCAGTGTTATGGCATCTGTGTGCATTTAATGTTTACTGTATTAAATAGACTGGACCATAGTGGGGTGAGAGTGTGGGATAAGCTAATTGATAGAGATCTCAGCTTGGCTTCAATCATCCTAAAATTTTAACTCACACGGACATTTCATTTTTCTAACCTGGACATTCTGCAGAGATAAATGAAGACAGATGGTGTCGCCCAGGAGCTGGTTACCCTGATGAAGGATCTCAGGGACTCGCAGCTGTAAGCAACGGTGACCTCTGACTTCACGCATGCAGGCAGGTTCGGGGAGAGAGGCGGCAGCATGTTAGCCCAGCTGCTCCTGCCATGGGAGTGCGGACAGCGCTGCTGTGATTATTTTCTGTTTAAATTCTGCAAACCATTAGTTCGGATATGAAAGGCGGATCGTGTGACTCTGATGTATTCACAGCTCTTCGAGGCAGCAGCAGAAGCCACAATCTGGTGCTAGAATCCAGCACCGTTCCGTCCAAACTGTCTAAGACCTAGACCTTTATCACGTCATGGCGTGTATTTTAAGAACCCAGTCAAGTTTGTGGTGTCATGTAATTTATGACCAACAACAGTAAAAGTGATGAAAATGGGGAGCGCTTAAAAAATAAAAAAACACTTGGCCCCTCTGTCTGTCAGGCTATTCAAGTAGAAAATCAATGTCTGGGGAGGTTTTCCTGACACAGGAAAAACATTCCAACAGGCAATGATGAATTGGAAGGTGAGAACAAAGTCTCTTATCTGTACATGGACTAAAACATACTTGACAACGACGCTTACATTCTGTGTGTGTTCAGATAAGGAGAGCGTGATTGGTGTCCCTTGGAATCATCCACTGAGTGTTTTTGCCTCATTCTGAATGAATATTTGTTCAGAATCCAGATACCACAGACTAACATAGAAACAGATGTATACAGAAGGTCGTCAAGTTGACAAGAGTGAGGTTGTCTTGGAAGGGTCTGAGAGAAGAGTGGGAGAAACAGAGCACATTTGGATGTCCGTATGAATTTTTATTTTGTAATGGCCCTCACTGGAAAAACTTTAAATGCATGAGGATAGAAATTAACTAGAGCGTCAGTGCCCTTCTATACTGAGAAAACGTACCCATCACCCGGTAGATGAGAATTCAATGTGAAATGAAACATGAAAGTTAAAATAATTACCACGTGAGACGTTAAAGTTAATTATCATTCTACTCATTTAGAGTGCAGATAAGGAACAAAGCAGTGTAGCTAAAATTATTTATCAAATTGAACATAGACAATAAAATACATATTTACTGGGTGATAATATTTTCATGAATGTTAACAACCAAAATACTTGTCCTCTCTTTTGCCTAGAAAACAGTAAAAATAATACAATTCTTGTAAATGTCTGCTTCTTCATTGGCAGCATGAGAATAACGGTATCACAGATCGTTGTTGCAAAAATTAGACTAATTATATGTAAGCTGGCACATACTTGGTACCCTGCTGTGGGCTTCCTTGGCCTGGCCCCCACAAGCGGGCAGCGCCCCTTCCCACATTCCGAGACCTTCCTGGGAGCATGCTGCCCAGCCTGGTGGGTTCAGGCCACCCCCTCAACTTCTCACCTCTGGTTTGCTCAGTAATCAGATCTGAGCTGCCTTTCAAGGAGCTAAGTTGTTAAATATGTTGAATTGGGCCTCTCCAGTCAGAATTTCTGCAGAGTAGTAGGGATCACAGTGTTCTAAAGATGTATGCTAGCCAAGACAAGCCATGTGCCAGACAGGAAGCCCTTTGGAGAGCCCTCCTATCCAGGCAAAGGCTGTATTTCTTCTCATTCAAGCCTGGCAAAGGGGAGTATGACATTTACCCTATAAACTATAAGAGACCCAGAGAGTGGGAGCTTGACCTTCATCCAGAAAGGTTCTGAATGCAAAAGGTTGGCTGAAGTTATCCATGATAAATGACAGTGGCCTGCTAGGAGTTTTCCATGGACGAGACTGGCCACGTGGACCACCAGCAAAAGAGCTTGGAGGAGGGGACATCGAGGTGAAGCGTCGGTGAGGTATACCCCAGCACGAAATCTCTTCATTTTCCTAGTAGAAGCATCAGCACGGGATTGGGGTTGCAAAGGTGTGGGTCGAGCAGGACCTTAACTCTCCCAGCTCTCTCCTCTCGCTACTCACCCCAGAAGGACCAGAGGAAACAGAGTAAGAGAAGAAAAAGAGCCAAGAGCAAAAAGGCGAACTATATTTTCTTCCTCACTGTAGGCTTATGGGTCAGGCCAGAAGATAAGTGAAAAAGAGACAGTTTCAGTTGCATGAGAACCTGAAGCTTGGGTTTAGTTCCAGTGCATGAAACTATCAATATGTGAATTTGACTAGAAATTTGCCGAAGCTTTTGTTTCGTGGGGGAAAAGGCCATATGGCAGCAGTCAGGGAGAGCTGTTCCTCCTTCACTGTTCTGAGCCCAGATCATTTCCATAAACCTGTCATGACCATCAGTGTTTCATGTCCTTAATATATTTTCTCCCCCACTAGTTTTTCAGTGCTAACAACGAATGCTTGGGAGCATTCTCAAGAAAAGCTTTGCCCCCAGCCCTGCGTGCCCAGAAGGCTGTTCCTATTTCTGTTACATGTTCGCCTTACACATTCATTTAAGCACTATCTTCACTTAACCTAGATTTATTAATATCTTACTCTATGTACAGAAAGGGAGCGAATGGCACAACTGTTAAAAGCATGGGCTCTTGTCATCATAATTCTCCTGGTTTGAGCACCAGACCCACCCCCCCACCTCCCACCCAGCCCCCAGCACCTGTGAAAACTGCACAAGATACTTAACCTTTTGGTACTTGAGTGTTCTTATCTGGAAAGTGTAAATAATACTGCTATAAGCATCCAATGAGTGGCCCATGCAAAAAAAAAAAAGTAAATGTTCTCTCTGATCACGAGAACTCCGGAGCGGCTAAACCAGAAAGAGCTGAAGAAAGGTGTTCTAGGCGGAGAGCAGCAAACGCAACGGCCTGGGTGAGGGACCTGGTTTTCCCGTTAGAGCAACAGGAAGAGGGCGAGTGTCACTGTCAACAAACCACCCCAAACTCTGCTCATGTCTTTAAGCACCCGGCTCACCTTTCCTGTGGGACACCGACTTGAACAAGTCAAGAGAGACGCTACTTTTCTGTCCCAGCGGGGCTCACCGTCGTGTCCACGGTCCGCCGTTGGGTCTGCGGGGGGCTCCTTGCTCTCAGGCTGGCTGGGCCGCCGCAGCTCGTCCTTGCTCCGCTGGCATCTCGTCCTCCAGCCGCATCCCTCCCACCGTGTTCCTTTATTCAAGCCGGTTACGAGGCCGAGCCAAGTTCATGGAGCAGAGAAACAGCTTTCGTCTCTTGACGAGAGAAGCTTCCAAGTCACATCACAAAGAGTCACCCATCTGGGAACATGATATTCGGGGCTCTTGGACCATCTGCACCATGACGGCTGGCGCAGGGGATGCGGTGAGAGAGATGGGCAGCCGCCAGGTGGGTCAGAGCAAGCGGGCCACGGTCAAGGACTGGGGTCTTTTACCGGACGCAGTGCAAGTCACTGGGAGCTCGTGGGATTTATGTGTTTGGAATAGTACTTCAGAAACTTGGATAGTAAGAGGCTGCAAAAAGTAGGAACACGAGCAGAGTGATCATCGACAAGTAATTGCAGTAATACAGACACTATGTGGTGGTGCCTTGGATGGGCACCTGGGGAGCTGGAGAAATTTCAGCTAATCAGGAAATCCCTTATAAATAGAGCTGATAGGACTTGCTGATGGGGGAACTGTTGGCATTATGGAGGCAGAGGAATCAAGCTGGACACCTCAAGCTCCAGGTGCTGGGGAGGTTACAGGACTCTTTGTAGACAAGTGCAAAAATGGAGAAGGGATGAATTCAGTGAAGCAATTCAAATACCATTTTGCACACATGGCATTTGTGATTTCCGTTATTCATTCACACAGTGACATCAAGTAAGCAATTAGTTGTGTGTCTGGATGCCATGAGGGGCTAAGAGGTAGAGGCATCAGCACACGATGGTCTGCTAAGACATGGAAATGTATCTGATCACCCAGGGGAAGAATATAAGTAGACAATGGGGTCCAGGACCAAATCTCATAAAAAGCAAATATTTAGAAGCTATCTGGAGAGTGGGAAGACAGCGAATAAGACAGGAGTATCCCAGGCAATCAGGCAGCTACACACAAAGGTATACTCAGCACCTTGGAACTTGATGGTGACATGTTAGGTTGGGTCATTCTCTGTTATGGGGGCTTTGCTGGCCTCTCTCCCCTGGATGCAAGGAGTAACTTCACCCATTTATGACCAAAAAAAAAAAAAAAAAATGTCTCTAGACATTACCAAGTAACATCTTGGGGACAAAAATCACCCCCTTTGAGACCCATTGCTTCAGAAAAAGAAACAAACAAACAAACAAGCTGTGAGTTGCCCCAGGCCACATTCAACAGCCCAGTGCACTGTGGAGAGGGAGTGCACAGCTCATTTGTTAACAAGGAGGTCATGGTGACCCTGATGGTGTGGTTCTGGCCCTGAGGCTGACAGGCTGGAGACAGGAAGAGCTAACGTTTCAGTATGTGAGATAATAGGAAGCGTAAACTTTGTGTGGAGACAGACAGGAACTCCCCTTGCCGTGGTGAGCAGCGCAGAGCAGAGAGAACAGTCAAATCACTACGCTGTACACCTGAACCTCACGTAACACGGAATGTCAAACATACAACAATCTGAAATCTTTATAATTAAAAAAAAGGGAAAAACATAAAATATATATGTCTCTGCCTCCAGTCTGTGGTCCAGAGCTCCTGAATCCCTTATAAATCCCTCAGGGATAAGAACACTAGGAGCGTCAGCTGTCCTAACGTGGCAACTCGGGGTGGTCACCTGGACAAGCTCTGGGCACCAGGAAGAGCAGCCAGGACGTGAAGGTGGGAACGTTTGCCCCCACCCCCAAGCCCCGCACCACACTTCCCCTGAGAGGACAAGGGGCCTGGAAATGGAGGGAGGAACGCATCATGGCTACATGAGGAAGCCTGCATGAAACCCCAGGGGCCTGGGGTTCAGTGATCTTCCAGGCTGGCACTGCACATCCACGCACGGGGAGGGGGCTGCCCCCAGCTCATGGGGACAGAAGCTCCTGCACTCGACACCCTCCCAGACCCCATCCTATTATCTCTCCGTCGGGCTGTTCCTCCACCAACTGATAAACCTGAGTAAGTATTTGCTAGTTGCCTTAACAAATCAAGCAAACCCAAGGAAGGGCTCCCTGGAACCTTTGATCTAGAGATATTTGGTCAGAAGCTCACATAGGGGGTCTAACTAGGGAACGGTAGCAGTACTGTGGGGCCAAGCCATCACCTGTGAGATCTGATGCTACCTCCAGGTAGTCAGTGTCAGAACTGAGCTGGGTTGCCAGACACACAACTGGTGTCCCAGAGACTCACTTGGTGTGGGGAAAAGCCTCCACACATTTGCTAACCGGACTGTCAGTAGTGAAGTGTTTGCTGAGACCAGTGAAGAGGACTCACAGGAGAGAAACACACTGGGAAAGAACTGCATTTCTCCAGACCTATAGACACATCAAGTCTAAAAGCAAGAGAAAAATGACTTCTTACCTTGAAGATAGTCAGGAGGGAGGAATTCCCTCTACCTGGCAGGCCAGTCAGGTCTTTTGTTCTATTCAGCTCTTCAACTGATTGGATGGAGCCTACCCATATGGTTGAAGGGCATCTGTATTGCTCAGTCTAAGAGTCAAATACTAATCTTATCCAGAAACGCCCTTGCAGACACACCAGAATAATGCTGGACCAAGGATCTGGGGACCTCATTGCTCAGTCACATTGACACAAATTTAACCATCACAGGTGTCATGGGAGATAAAAAAAAAAAAAAAAAAAAAAAAAAAAAAAAAAAAAACCAACAACCTAGGATCTTTGTCTTTAATTTTTCTGCCATTCGTACACCTGGCTGAGAGTTTCACCATATGGGATCCAGGGACAATGTGAGGAAAAAGTCACCACTTAGGACTCATCCAACCTCCATTCTTGACTTAAAGCTCCAACCCAAATATTCAAGTGACTTGATATTAGTATATCATTATAGTTACGTGAGCTTCTTCAGCTTTATGTAATGTCCCACTTCCCCGGCAGAAACATGCTTCTACTCAGTTAAATGTGCCAGTTGGTAATTATGACAGGCACAATTCCCCAAAGTTACAGGCATCTAAAAATAGGCCACCCAGAAAAAAATCAGAGGAGACAAGAGACTCCCTCTAGGGTCTACTCCACCTGAAGATTTTACAATCATACAGTCATAATCTGAGCAAGGCTTGCCCGACCGTTGCTCCCTATCTCTCGGGTTGACCAGATCTCCCACCTGTCTACCTGTTTCCCTCATTCTCACCGCATCTATGAGTTGTGGCTTTTTACTCTGGTTTCACTGAGCAAGCTCACACTCAGCTTTCCCTTTAGAAATAGAGCCCCAAGTAATTAATGTCAGCCCATAATAAGTTTATCTCAAATGAAATGTCTCTCCGGGTCATAAACATAAGGCTGAAAGCCAAAGATGTTCCTCCTATCCACTCAGGTCCACTGAGACCTACAACCCCCCTGGTCAACCCTGCCAGGCTTCCCACAGGGAGGGAGACTCAGAAAATCAATAAGATACTTGTTTCTAGGGGAAGATAGTTTCTGCCTCTTTGTCCTTACCTTTTGCCCACTTGGTTTTGTAATCAACTTATGGTTCCAGTAGATGTGTTCAGGCAGCAAACCTTTTTCTCTGTAAGAAACAAGCTGGCCCAAATTAGACGTGGACTGATGGTCATGGTGCTTCTACTCAGTTAAATGTGCCAGTGTCCTAGCCCATGTCCTATCCCCAGAGGTGACACCCTGAAAAATAGTGAGAAAAATGTGTTTATTTCACATTGACCTTGCACTGAGTTGTTCATACCCAAATCGCCTCACTCTGAATCCTCTCTCATTCCCCACATCCTGTCCACCCTTGCCTCCTCTTCGTGTGTTTCTTCTCATAGGACTTACCATCTTCTGACGAGGTACAGCTTAAATGTTGTCTGTTTTGTTATTTTCTGTCTACAAATCCCCACCACCTCCATGAGAATATGAACTCCAGAGGGCAAGAATCTTTGCTGGGCTTCCTGAGAATCCCGTGTGCCAAGAACCATGCCTAGAGCACAGCTGGTGTTCAGTGTGTGTCACATGAATGAATCAGATTTTCCCTAAAGGCATTTGGGAGGAAACAGGGAAGAACCGGACCAATCCAGTCTCCTGGATTCTCTTTCCCCCAAGAGATGAGCAGGGAAGCCAAGCAACTTCTTCTCTTACACCTTTCCTTATCTTGTCTCGCCTCCTAACTTCTGACTTCATCTTCACATCCAATTCTAATTGGACTACCTGGCTGTGATCCAACAGTCTCCCCAAAATCTGTTTGCTATTTGTTCAAACTTGAGTGACAATCAACCACGTTACATTACTTTTTTAATTACAGTTTCTATCTTTATACCTCCATTTCTAACTCCTCTCAAATCTGTTTTGCTACATTACCTTTTTAATTCTCAGTTTATGACACGGGCCTCTAACACCCTGCTCCCATGTGGCTTGATTAGCTCAGCATGACGGTGGGAACAGTGGGTCAAGTCACTCTACCAGTCCAATCAGAGTCAAACCACGGAGCCGTCTGGATCAATTTCAGAACCTTTTTCTCCAACAGTGTGTGGCACCGTCGTGGTTTTAGGTGTGTCTTGGCCGCACCCACAACACCTCTTGAGGGCTGTACCACTCAGTCAGTTTGCATTACTGTAGGCACACACAAGTGCCCCCATCTCTGCATGTAGACTGTGCTGTCCTTTGCTGTCAGAATACTCCTTGAGGGGGACCCGGGTGGCTCAGTTCATGAAGCATCTGCCTTGGCTCGAGTCATGATCCCAGGGTCCTGGGATCCAGTCCCGCACCAGACTCCTTGCTCAACAGGGAGCCTGCTTCTCCCTCTGCCTGCCGCTCCCCCTGCTCACGCCCTCTCTCCCGTGCTTTCTTTCTTTCTCTCCCTCTGAGACAAATAAAAAAATAAAAATCTTAAAAAAAAAAAAAAGAATACTCATTTGAGAACACCTCTGGATCCAAAACTGACAACAGTCTGGTTCCCTGACTTCCATTCATTGATTTTCTTGGGTAAGTGGTTTCTCACACTACCTGAGAAATTGTTAAAAAAAAAAAAAAAAAAGGGAAGAAGAAGAAAGAAAGAATTTCTTCTCCAAAGATGGAGCACTAAGGATTGATGAAACACCTTCTTGTCTCCCATGTTATCCCATATTTGTCAAAATCACTGAAGTAGAATGCGTATCATTTGTTGTTTCAAAATATTTTCTTTTTGAACACGGTTCAGGGGAACCTTGGAGCAAAGTAAATACAGATTAGGAAAGTCACAGGTGTTCCCTCTTACATGACTTTTTTGTCTCCATGAAAGTTTAAACATTAAGTAGGTCTGCTTCAGTCTTCCTTTTCAGATCTATCTGTCAATCACTACAGTGTTAAAGAACTCTAGGAAACTGAGAAGATAGTATACATGGTTTTTGTTGTCAAGACCCATAATCCAGCAAAAAGCACAAAACATGTGTTCACAAAAAGCTACATTTTCTGTAAACAGTCAAGGTGAATATACTATGACTCAGAGAAAAGGCAACAACTTTCGTTTACACTGGTTAGGATTGGGGTCATCAGAATGGAAGAGATGGGGTCTGTGTCTCAAACCTTAGGTCTGCTTGATGGATGCCCCGGAGGACAGCGAGGGCTCACAGAGAGCGCAGAAGAGCAGAGACGGCAGGACTCACTGGACAGAGGCACAGATGGCTGCTGGGTCATTAGGGCTCATTAACTCATCCGTTCATTTATGAATCCACATCCACTAGTTCAGTAAGTTCTTTACTGAACAGTTCAATCTGAGGACACTGCATGGAGTGGGTGCAGAGAGTACGGGCAGAGCCAAACAGAAAGAATTCCTGCCCTTGGGGTACCTGGGGGGCTCAGTCAGGTAAGCGTCTGACTGTGGTTCAGGTCGTGATCTCAGGGTCTTGGGATCGAGCCCCGGGCTGTGCTCCCCACTCTTCAGGATGTCTGCTTGTCTCTCTCTCCCTCCTCCCCTCCCCTGCTTATGCTCTCTTGGTCTTATGCTTTCTTGGTCTCGCTCCAATAAATGAATAAAATCCTTAAAGAAATAAAAATAAATAAAAAAAATCCTTTCCCTCCTGGAGCTTACATTTTCCTTCAGGAGACAAAACTAAACAAGTCTGCTAAACAGTAACATCCAGGCTGTGCTGGTGTGAGAGAGGAAAGAAGAGGGATGATGGGACAGGACACCCTGGCATGGGCTAGAAGAGCCTTCCAGGAGAGGGGACAGTGCCCAGCAGCACGAAGAGCACAGTGTGTCCTGATGATAAAGTCAACGCAGTGGCTGCCAGTGGACGAGAAAGGGTTAAGCCGCAAGGGACCCAGGCAGGCTTCACCTTCTCTGGGGTTGGGGCTTGCACAATGCCACAAGGAGCTGGCACTTTATCCTGAGTGTCCTCGGAACACTGGAGGGTGTTCTACAGCAGGAACAAACATAATGACTTTATTAGTGCTGATGTAGGGGAAGCAATAGAGGGGCATGTGTGCAAGCCAAGAACCCAGGGAGAGACGCTGACTCTCTGACGTGGTTCCCAGGGAAAGGGCCTTGATTTCGGTACTAAGACGGATCCTTGATAACATTCCAGAAGAATGTTTAGTCATTTTTATCCTTACGGGAAAAATCTGTACCTTACGGGAATATCTTCTCTGTGTTTAAGTCACAGAGAAGGAGCTGTGGAGAGGGAGAAAGTTAAAATAAATGACGAAAGGAAGAATGAAAAGACTAAAATCCTGAAGGACACGGAAATGCCAAGTGGAAGGGCTTGCCTTGGAGAGGAGGGTTCTTCTTGCTCTAAGACGGATGGACGGGAAGACGGAATCTGGCTGCGGACAGAGGACAGAGAGCACGAAGGGTGGTGGACGCAGCAAGCGGAACGGAGGAGCGTGGTGTTCCCGGAAGACGGTCCATCTCTCCCCGGCGCTGTCACATCCTGTGACGCGGCGGACAGGCTGGCCACCGTCCCCAATGCAGGCGTTCAGATATGCTGAAGGTCCGTGGACTACTGGGGCCATCAAGAATTTGAAGAGGACCACATAATCCGATGGTGGGGATCGGGAAGGGAAGGGACTACTAGGAACTCGTGGCGGGATAACCTTCCAGAAGCACAGAGGAGAGCCGAGAGCCTGACAACCCCTCTCCTTTCTCAGAGCATCCAGAAATGTGGAAAGGAGACCTCAGTGAGAAGAAAGTTCCAAAAGTGACATCAGCACGGTCCGGCTGGTTTGGGATGCCGTGGAGCCAAGAACGAGCAAATTCCAGACGTGAGACAAAGTCGGGGCTTCTAAGTCCAAGTCCAGTCTCCTTCCCCAAGGAGAAAGCCAGGATAAGAGTTGATGCTTGTAGCAGGAACTGTATGCGTTGAGACTGAGTGACTTAGAAGATTTATAAATAAAGTAGCATTAGCTAGAGGGGGTCTTATGAGGATTAATGAAGAATTTACCTACTGGAGTTCACGAACTTGACCAACCCTAAATTCCCTTCGGAAAATGCCATAATTGGCTCCACAGGGCTCGGACTTCGACAGCAGTTGCCCTCCCAGGCAGGAAACAAGCTGAGCCAAACAAAATAGGGGGCTCCACAGTTATACCCCCCTGGTCATCTTTTACCGCGCCGGGATTCTTCTGAACTCTTCCGCTCACTCACCAATGTTTCAGGCCCTGTTTCTTCCATTCCTGTCCCCATATTTGCTCCTCCCTAGCATTCTGGAATGAGCACATCTCTCTGGAGAGAAGTCAGACTTGCAAGGGCTCATCACTGGACCACTGTTTTAGAAAAATAGCACATCTGTGACTTAAATACATTCCCGTGCCCCAAAACTACAGTGATGTGGGGGAAGAGACGCCTTAGCTGATGATCACTCAGTAAGGGGAAAATCAATGGACTCCATAAAGATTTTTGAGTAAAAATCTTACTGGGATAGGCACGCCTGGGTGGCTCAGTGGGTTAAGCCTCTGCCTTCCGCTCAGGTCATAGTCTCAGGGTTCTGGGGTAGAACCCTGCATCGGGCTCTCTGCTCAGCAAGGACCCTGCTTCCCCCTCTCTGCCTGCCTCTCTGCCTACTTGTGAACTCTCTGTCTATCAAATAAATAAATAAATAAATAAATAGTCTTTTTTTTAAAAAATCTCTGGGATCTTATCCCCTTACTGGGATAGCTCAGGCACGACATTAAGGAGGCAGCACCTTAGTTCCTCCAGCCACCTGTCGGGACACCCTCAACCCCTCCAGCTGGGTTTTATAGGGTCTGAGACCCATTTCAGCCTGGTTTATACTATGTTTAATTCTTCTGCCATCTTGGGGCACCTGGGTGGCTCAGTTGGTTGGACATCTGCCTCTGGCTCGGCTTGTGGTCTCCGAGTCCTGGGATCGAGCCCAGCCTCTGGCTCTCCCCTCAGGGACGAGTCTGCTTCCTCTCTGTAATCTCTCTCTCGTTCTCACTGTCTCTCAAATAAATAAATAAAAATCTTCCAAAAAAATAATAAAACCTCTTAAAAAATGAATCTGCCATCTCTTTGAAACTCAGTCATTCTTATAACATTGGTATCTTATCTTCGTTTGATCTAAAAATGCGGCGTGCTGGCAATGGTCAGCATCAGACGGCTGCATGGGCCTCGCGGTGGATCTGGCTGCGTGTGGCTCCGGAAAGTAGAGGCCACTTAGTACTGGGTAAAGGAAGGGACTAAATTAGAATCGTGGTTGGCAGAAGTAGTCTCCCATCTGGCACTGTAATTCCGTACTACCTTGACCTGCAACAGTGCTTGCTGTTCCGAGCACGAAGATTCAGGGCGGGGAAGGGGCCGGTTTAACAGATGCATTATTTAGAACACCTTCTTTACCTCTTTAAGAAACCAACTGTATAAAAATATATTTTAACACGGCTCTCTCTGTGGCAGCAGAGCGAAATTTCCAGTCGCCTGATGAACATGACCACTTGGCGGCTGGGATGAGCCCCCAAGCTCTGACGCCTCTTTTCGCGCACGACATCAGACATGATTTCAAGGAGGACACTGTCTCAGTTCCCTCTCCGGCGACCTCGTTCCTGAGCCTTTCTTTTTAAGGGCCAGTCTTCATTGCTGCTGACACGCGGCATTTTCAAAGACTCAGAGTGGTCTTTATTACAACCCTTGACTTCACCTTCTGTGCCCACAGGAAATTTTATACATGATCTCCGCCCTTAGACGGGTGCCAGGGCGCAGCGCCCGGGCACGGTTTCATGCTGCCACCTACTGGCAAAGGAAGATTCTGTTCCCCTTCTCGTTTCATTTATATGTGTTTTTGTCCTAAGACTGTTCTGGTTCTTTTAAAGCCATAAAGATTTAGCTCTTATCTTTCTACCTAAAACTACAAGTCAGATTTATAATCCAGTTAAAATCCCCACTTCAATCTCTGCTAGTCAAAATCTGTAAGATCTTGGCACGGAAGAGGGGCAAATCAGGGAGGCAAGTCTGGAGCCCTGTTTTTATTTCAGATGCAACATTGTAGCCATTTTTCAGTGTTTCCACAGGGCCTGCCCCCCCATCCAAACCAGCCAACAGCCCTGCCTTCCCTCTGCCGTCCTGCCCCAGACCCCACAGCGCCCCAGCTGTGACCTAGGCCACGAACCAACATTTAATTCACCTCAAAGGGCCACTGCACTCACGTGCAACCAAATAATCCGATCGCTCTGAAACAGACATTGACACTGATTGTCACTAAATATAATAAGTGCCTTATGTACATTTCACTGGAACCACAAGCTCAAATTAGCCTGTCAGAATTTCACTATTCCTCATGCCAGCGTGTCAAGTGACACAATTAGCTGGAGAGAATAAAGAAAAGGCTTGTCAGAGCCCTCAGCACATCTCTCTTCTTCGAGTTCCTTCCCTTTCCATGGTGCCTGATTAAATTCAAATTCTTTTCATGCTTGAAGCGTGCACGCACGCCCGTGTGTCCGTGTGTGTGTGTGTGTGTGTGTGTGTGTGTGTGTGTTACCCTTCAAACTTCAAAACGATCACACTATAAAGAATTAGGGTAAAATGGGTGTTTGGGCTCACAAGAGCCCAAAGGCATGTTCCCCCTCTTACTTACCTTTTGCAAATGAGAACTAATCACAGGCCAAATCCTAGCCCTTTGTGAGAAAAACAAAGTACACTGAAAAGAAGGGTGTGAACCTGGAAAGATCACAGTTTGGGGAATCCCGACCAAACCTGTGTGATTAAGACCCCCCAAACCCAAAGGCTTTGGGACCAGCAAGAGGCGGCGTTTTTCGGGCAGCAAGAAAACAGAAATATGCTTTATTCAGTATTTAATGCTGAATCAGAAGGGCCTCTTTGGTGCCATGTTCTGCCTCCAGAAAAGGGAGTGTGATGTTGAGTCCTTTAGGGAAAAGCTGAAAGCACTGCCTGGAACAGATCCGCTAACGTGGGGAACATTCGTCAGAAGATGCACATTCTGTCCCGCAGTGGAACTGGGCTGTTCCAGATTCTCATCCCAAGGCTGGTGAGGAGAGCTCTTTAAATATTGGAGGAATGTGCCCCAATGACATGCCTGTTGCAGAATCATAAGGACTTGAACGGGCTCCGCGCCCCTGTTTCCCAGCCTCGGGCTCGCAACGGGGAAGCCACAGGCTCCAGAAAGCCATGACCTCTCACCCAACCTCCCCAGGCACAGACAGGAGGTAGAGGGAGACCAAGGCAGGGCCGGCGCTGCTGGAGTCGGCATGAAGGAGATCAAGACCTCAGACCCTCAGGAGGTAAGTCACCTGCGGACAAATCGTGACAACTTCCTCCTTGCCTTTAAAGGCTCCTCTCGTGCTGCATGGTCCGAGTTCTCCAGAAAAGCATCAGCAATAGGGTAGCAGGAGAGGAAGAGACTTCTCCTACGGAAAGGGCTTGTGGGATCATTGGGGCCAGGAAGCCCAACTCCATGGCGTGGCGGGCAAGAGTTGACCTTGCTGTCTTGAGGCTGAGTTCCTTCTCCTCCCAGAAGTCTGTTTTTGCCCTTCAGGCCTTCAACAGATTGGATGAGGCCCACCCACATAGTGGAGGGCAGTGTGTCTTGCTTCCTGTCACCTGATGGCACATGTCCACCATTTCTGCAGGGCACCCCTCGCAGGGACCCAGACTGCTGTGTGCCCAAGCGACCAGGCGTCACTACCCAGCCAGTTGTCACAGAAAATGAACCACCACACCTGCCATCCTAGACGTCCTAGCTCCCCTGATTACCAAGGAGGCCACAGGCCTCTTTCATGCCACTTCAGACTCTAGAACTGAGCTTGGCTGACATATAATGAGATCTATTCCGTTGTTCTCTCTCACCAGCTCTGCCTGAACGGTCCGCTGGCCTTCTTCATAAGGGCCAGAAGCCCCTGCAATCGCCTGGCCCCAGAGAAGCTGCTCCAAGGGCACAGTGCAGGGCCTCACATGGGCTCTCCTCCATGGGCGAGACCCTCAGGGCCCACCGTGGTCGTGACCGCCTACCGGCAGGACCTGGCTCTCCTCCTCACCGAGCACACCCCTGCCAGCCCAATGTCAAATATGCCACTGTGGCAAAGGACATTCAGATGCCTAGATGTAGAGTTGGAATAGAATTAGCAGGTATAACCTGATACGCGTGGCTATTTTTTTAATCCCCGAGAGAATATAAATGTGTTTATTCTTCTATAAATGTGTTTATTCCACGACAAGAGTCCTCTGAGCACCCGGGATCTCAGGCTTGGCCAGTGGGGGGTGTCCCTCTTGGCTTCCTAGATCACAGACGTGCCCTCTGCATGATCTCAACCTAATCCCGCGCACTGACCACAGAGAGAGCCTCCCGCATGCTGTCCATGTCCTGGCCTTCCCCGGCAGGGAAGAATAAAGGGACAGAAGATTCCAAGGCACAAGGATGCAGAGCCCAACAGCCGAGAGGGATGCCGGGCAAGCTGGTCAAGGCAAGCAGAGACGGGCGCTGCCGCTCACCGTGGCTTCCGCCCAAGACGTGCCAGCCCCGGTCCTCCACCCCAAGGCTTCCAGAGGACACCTACTGGCCAGCCTGCTGAGGATCACCACCAGGACAGACCCTCTCCTCCCTCACCCTTGCCCAGGACAGTGTGTGGTGCAATGGTCCTGTGTCCATAACCCGTTCATACAGCAGGTGCTTTTTAAAGGAATGATGGGGGGTGATGCCAGGAAACCAAGATCTAATCGGTCTTGCTCATACTCTTCTAGAAGCGGGCAGCCAGAGACCACAGCAGGAAGGATGTGGTCATCCTGCTGCGTAGTGACTACTGTCCCCAGGCCTGTCCGGACACAGCACAGTCGAGGCAGAAGACCGCCTCAGGTGACAGGTGTTGCTCGAAACACTCACAAAACCCCCGCAATTAAGTATAAACAATGAACTGTGCACACGGGCTGAGGAGACAAGGGCGACCATGCAAGTCCCAGTACGTATCGAAGCAAGAGAGAACTCAGAACTTCTGCCTCAACAGAGTCAGAACTGTCGATATATGTGTGTGTACATATATATTTCAAAATAAGTTATGTTTTCCATTAAGTGTGTCAATGGCTGACTGGTAAACATCCTCATAAGTTCTTTGTCTTTTTTTTTTTTTTTTTAAGATTTTATTTATTTATTTGAGAGGGGGAGGGGGCACACAAGCAGAGCAGGGGAGGGAGAAGCCCAGGCACCTCATCACAAAATCTTTTGTTGTGACATGGCAATCTCACCCAGAGGAAGAATCCCCTTCCCTGCCCTTCCCTGACAAGCAGTCAAGCCTGACGTAAGGACCGCTGTCCCCAGTCGCTGGTCCGGAGAGACAGGCGTCACACATGGGCAGGAGAGCTGGAGGAGCTGAGCCCGGGCAGTCGGGGTGCCAAACTTCCAGGAAAGCGAGCACTCTAGATTAGCAAAATTGCACATCGTGCCATTGAAATTTCCAAAATAATAATTAGTTTTTATCAGGTAGATAGACCATATTCTACAATATATTTTTTGTTCTTACTATTTTTTACTTTTGGTTTGTATTTCTAACAGCTTTGTTGAGATATATTTAATATACAGCTGACTGTGCATATTAAAATGCACCATTGTTGGTATCTTGACAAGTTTCTCCACCACTGTTAAGCTTGGGTGTATGAACCACGTACAAACCCTGTTCTCGCAACTTTGAAACCCGTTCTTCCTACCCTCCTGCTCCATCTTCATCCCCAAGAACCACTGGCCTACTTTCAATCATTACAGATATATTTGCCTTTTAAAGAATTTTACAGAAGCAACACCATGTATTTTATACCTTTTTCTGTTCTGTTTCTTTCACTCAGCATCGTTATTTTGGGATTCATCCACTTGTGGTTTGGATCAATAGTGTATTCCTTTTTATTGTTGGCTAGTATCCTTTCATACAGATAGACTACATTTTGCTTATCATTCATCTACAAATGGACATTTGGGTTTTTGTTGTTGTTGTTTTGTGTTTTCCAGTCTGCAGCAACTGTAAGATAGCCAGGAACATTTGCGTAGAAATCTCTGTATGGATGTGTGTTTTCATTTCTCAACAGTGGATGCCAGGAGCAGGATGTCTGAGTCCTGTATATGTTTAAGTTGTCAAGAAACTGCCCAACTCTGTTCCCGTGATGCACCATTCCGCAGTCATGCCAGGGGCAAACGAGAGATCCAGGCCCTCTCCAGTCTGCTCCTTCCTTTCGAAGTAGTAGGTGTGGCCAATGGTGGTTTTAGGTTGCATTTCCCTAAAGTCCAGCCAAGTTAAGCATCTTTTCATGTACTTATTTGCTATAGTTCTATTGATTTTTTTTCATTGACCGATGTCATCATCAACTATTAATAACATTTCTGGCTTTACTATCACAATTTGTAATTCATTTCACATAGATGCCCAAGGTGCAATTTCCTTCCGATCTCTATTATTTACTTGTGGACCACACAGCATGATATTAATAGTCCATCAATTGTAAGACAGCTCCTCTGGGTAAAAACAAACCAAAATAAATGCTTACCGCTTTATACTCAAATCCATCCAAGAGATAAACTTTGCATACATCCATCTATCAAAGAAAAAGATGTACTTTCCTTTAATAAATGGGTTTATTTTCTGAATTTACATTTAGTAAGTATTAGTTTCAAATCATTTGAACAAGATGGGGGACTCTTATAACTAACTTGACAACTTATTTTCTTAAGTATATTTTCTAAGTTCAAGGGCTTTTAATACAGATTTTTAAATTTTTTTTCTGCCAGTACCTATGCTTTATCTCACCATAGTTACCACTTTTGCAACATTTAAATACTCCAGTCTTACTCTTCTTTTTAATTTCAAAGTTTTCCAAAGCAAGCAGAGTGTAAACAGAATAAGTAAGCAAACTCTGTTGGCTAAATATTTAAATACATATATCCCTTGTATATGTGTCTGAGTATGTGAGAGAAAAAAAATAAAGAACTTATGTTTCCTTTTAAAAATATCATTACAAGTGTACACATCCAGGGGATGTCTGGGTGGCTCAGATAGTTAAGTGCTTGTCTTCAGCTCCCGTCATGATCGCAGGGTCCTGGGATCGAGCCCCACCTTGGGCTCCCTGCTCAGTGGGGAGCCTGTTTCTCCCTTTCCCCTGCTTGTGCTCTCATTCTGTCAAATGAATAAATAAACGCTTTTAAAAAAAAAAATAAGTATACCCCTCCAGTAAGTGAGACATTACATATTTTGAATTCTCTACTAGTACACTACACAGAAAAAAAAAAAAAAAAGTTTCCAGACATGTAACAGCTCGAGTAAACTTTCATAATCGCAGAACATCTGAGCTACAGCCATGGTCCAACCAGCAGCGAACGTTCCGCAGGTGCCTGCTCCTGCTCCGCGCGCCACTGTCATTTCTCTCTTCCATCATGAGGCAGGACACCTGCGTGTGCCCTAAGCAGGGCCACGATGCCTGCTTGCTGCGGCTTTACTGCTTTCACCGCAATGGTGCGAACTTCTCTGGCAAAGTGGAGAAATGAACGTTCATCAGCAACAGAACCTGAAGACTCCAGACGGCGAGACATGGGCTGGCGGAAGAGGGAGAATCAGAAATCCGTGAACAGCAAGTACGGCGCCGGAACGAGAGAAACGGGTTTTGTTAGATGCAGACAAGTCTGTGCGAGAGAAGCTAAGACGGAAAAGTCCGAGTATATTCGGAAAAGAGGCCAACACGAATCTGAAGAGAATTCCCATCGCCCAGCTTTGCACTTGGGTACCCTACCCCCGGCAGCCCGCCCAGCGCCACCCTGCACCGGGTCCTCCAGAAGCCTCCTGTCGGTGTGGGGCCCCAGTCCCGAGGGGGCACCCCAGGAGCCCGATTTTTCACTAGAAATTACCAAAGGTGAGACAGTTCCCCACAACAAAAGGAATACACCAAGAATGCATCACTACGGACGGCCCACACCGTGTGCGTGAACCCTGGGAATAAAGGGCGAAATGCGACAGGTGCCATCAGCGTGCGTGGTCCGCGCCCACGCGGTCATCGACAGGCAGGCCTGGTCTAATTGAGAGAATGAAGTGCTTTGTTGCCATTCATTTCCATAATTAAAAGACATAATTAATATCCTGGTAGAATATATATAAAATCCGTTAATACACTCATATGCTATGAAGAGCATCCGGGAGGAAAAGCTGCGACTGCCTTTAGGCATGAAGTTGAAAGCAGCTGGGACCGGTTTTCCTAACCATATTTTTTTAAAAGATTTTATTTATTTATTTGACAGACAGAGATCACAAGTAGGCAGAGAGGGGGAAGCAGGCTCCCTGCTAGCCATATCTAATCTAACCATGTTTTTGTGTTTTGGATTCAACTCAGAAATACAAGAGCTGAAGTATTTTGTTCCTTGACCTTGTATGCTGAGTTCAAATATTGTCTAATCGTGCTTGAGATATTTGCTAAAATCCTACTTTGAAATTGCAGCAAATTTGCAAAATAGAGAAAAGTGTGAAGAAAGAAAAACTCACCTCTAAGCTACCCTTCAGATGCGAGTCTTACTTTTCCAATGATTACATATTCTCCAAAAGCATGATTTCTAATTGGTTCCCAATAGTCTCTTACATGAAAAACAGGATTTTTTTGGTGCATCTGTTTTTATTTATTTTTAAAGATTTTTTTATTTATTTAGAGAAGGAATGAGCAGGGGGAGGGACAGAGAGAGGAAGAGAGAAAATCTCAAGCAGGTTCCCTGCTGAGTACACTTGGGCTTGATTTCAAGACCGTGAGATCGGGACCTCAGCCGAAATCAAGAGTCGGACCCTTAACCGACTGAACCACCCAGGCTGCCCTAACACATTTCTTTTTAAAAAAAACAACATGTGTGGGATGCCTGGGTGGCTCAGTTGGTTGGACGACTGCTTTCAGCTCAGGTCATGATCCCAGAGTCCCAGGATGGAGTCCCGCATCGGGCTCCCAGCTCCACGGGGAGTCTGCTTCTCCCTCTGACCTTCTCCTCACTCATGCTCTCTCTCACTGCCTCTCTCTCAAATAAATAAATAAAATATTTAAAAAAAAAAAAAAAACGTGTGTTGTTTTACCATCATCCTTGCGAGGTAAGTGTCCCCCCCTCAGTTCCTTTCATCAGAGATATTCCTAGAAGTGAACTTACCAAGTCGAAAGTGCACACATGTTTATGCTGCAAATCTGCATTGCAAATTGCTCTCCAGAATATTTGCACTAATTTACATGGTTCCCAGCACTATTTGGGCATACTTTTTTTAAGCACCTTACTAGTTTTCTTAATAGAGATCTTATATACTTACCTCTGCTGTAGCTCCGAGCCGAGTATATCTGTATCCACACTTGCAGTGGCCAATGCATACCACACGGGTCATTCACCGTCCCACTCCTGCCGTAAATGAGTCATTTCTAATAAACACAAACAAAATGCTTCATGTCGAAATGGGACTTGCCACGTAAGCCCTTCTGAGGATAGTTCACCAGACATCCACGGCCAGCGAACAAGAGTCGGCGCTCCAAACACCCTGGGATTTGGGTCTTCTCCAGGACTCCCTGGAATGTGCATCTCACCACTTCTAGCAAAGACGGAGCTGGGAGGTTTCTGAAGCATGAATCCAGCTGCCATCCATCTTGTCCCCAAACACACTTCCCTCGGTGTCACCTTGCTCTCCCCCTGACACCCAGACGGCCTGTGATTTAAGGTTTTTCTTGACGGTGCCCATTTAGACCCATCCCCCTTGGTCAGCTCTCCATGTCTTAGATGTGTTCTGTTAGATGACAGAATGTGGAATCCAAGGGGTCTTTTGTCTAACTTGAGAGCCACCCATCATTTAAATGCCTCCTGGCCATCTGGTCTGTGCACACTGGTACCTTCCTGCGATACTGCGTTGTGTTTTGCTGTTTCAAGTTCATCTCCTGCCTCAGGGAGATAGACAGACAGATAGACAGACAGACTGCATGCACACACATGTATACACCTAAGTTACTATATGTATTACACAACCCTATGTATTGAATACATATTCATAATCATATCGCTAACAACTATGGGTGTATAATTACTCCATTATGAAGCTTCCATGACTAGTGTTCTGGCATTGACTACCAACGTTTTCCTACAGGAATCAAAAGGAAAAGCCAGAACTCAGAGGCCTTACGAGTTATGGTTCAGGCTCTCTTTCTGGTTGATATTTCTGGTTTTCCATCAGCTGTGACTTCATTTGGGCTCCTCCTGCCCTCTACTGATTCACACTAGTCCAGGGCAAGTCACTGTCTTATGCTGGTAGGACTAAAACTCTAGAAAGCTCAGTCATCTTGAAATTGGCATGCCCGTTCTGCAGCCTTGGGGTATGTAGACACTCCTGTTTCTCTCCAACTTCTCACTTTGTTTCTCAGGACTCCATGCTTCTTAACTGCAGAAGGTTTGGAAGTTCCAAGTGCTGGTCTACCTTGATGACTCAGTCTGAAGGACAGGAGTGGGAGAGGGAAAACATGGTTCTTTCTGCACAAGGCTTAGACAGAAGTGCTGCTAATAACATTACTTCTTGCCAATGACATTGGATTTGGCATAATCCACAACATTCTTCAGTCTGGGATGATGGTGCTTGGCCATGTGGTTTCTTAGGGGGTCCCTTGAGACTTTTACCCCAAGACCTCACTAGTTGAGCCCAAGATCACGGGTCTGGAAGTTGCTCTTTCTGGTTACATGCAGAGAATGAATTTCTCAAGGTGAAAGCCAACCCTGGAAGGACTAGCTCCAGAGATGGAACACCTCACAGAGCCAAAGTCAGATGCCCTTTTCTGTCTAGAAATGCCCTCCAAAGAGTACAACATTTTTCCTTTTTAAGACTTCAAAAAACAAAGTATTTGGCTGTCCACCTTTCCAAAGACATTAGTTGCCTTACCATTCCCTTCTAAGAAAATTCTGTCCTCATAATTCGTAGGCAGTTTCATGCCGCCTGCATGTCAGGGAACTGGCATTCTCTCTCAACGAAGAGTAAAATACACAATTAACTTGTGGAAAGGCACCTCTTGGGTTAACCACATCACTACATTAGCATCATGAAAACTGAGTCTTCTGGATACAAATGTAATTACTTTTATTCTCTGTTGTTTCAGCTAATTCACTTCTCATTTGTCACCCCCAAATTTGTAAACCGCAGCACTTTAGGATGTGTATGAAAATCTCCAGAGAAAATAAACGCTGAAGGATTTTTCCTACAGATCACTGTGGCGCTCTTTGGAGACATGTTGCTGTTGTTGCGATGTCTCTGGGTCAAAGTGACATCAAGAATGACTTCTTATTAAAAATAGAGCTTCCCTATGACCCTGCAATTGCACACTGGGTATTTACCCCAAAGATACAGATGCGGTGAAAAGAAGGGCCATCTGTACCGCAGTGTTCATAGCAGCAATGGCCACGGTTGCCAAACCGTGGAAAGAACCAAGATGCCCTTCAATGGACGAATGGAAGCAGAAAGAGTCAAGTCTCATATGTTTTCACTTTTTTGTGGAGCATAAGAAATAACACAGAGGACATGGGGAGATGGAGAGGAGAAGGGAGTTGAGGGAAATTAGAGGGGGAGACGAACCATGACAGATTGTGGACTCTGAGAAACAAACTGAGGGTTTTGAAGGGGCGGGGTTGGGAAGCTGGATGAGCCTGACGGTAGGCATTAAGGAGGGCACAGCTTGCATGGAGCACTGAGTGTGGCACATAAACAATGAATGCTGGTACACTGAAAAGAAATTTAAAAAATTAAAAATTTTTTAAAAAGGAATGACTTCTTAGCGGAATATTGCAATTTTTCTTACCGGTTTTTCCTAAAACTATACACTATCAATACCTATTTCTTGGCTGCAAAAGTTCGGGGTATTTCTTGTTTGTCATCGTGCGTTGTTGTTGTTGTTTCCTCTTTAAATATTTCATTCCCTCTCACATATGGGCTGAGGATGACAGACCTCCCACCATGCAAGATAATTTCTGGTGTGGTGACAGCAAGACTCTGTTCCCGTGCCAGAGAGGGAAGAAGGCGCTACTATACTCCCCCTCTCCTCCCTTCCGCTGCCTCCCTTCTCCTCCTCCGTGGAGGCAGCAGGTGTGAAGGAAAGAGCTTTGGGAACAGCAAGCCAGTGATCGAAGCCCTCCAAGATAGAGTTTTGATTGTACCTCAGCCCCTTGCCCGGCTGTGAAGACCTTGTCATAACAACAGCTCAGTGTGTATTGAATCAAGTTATTATTACACGCATCTCAAAACTTCTGACTTTATGAACAAGTGGAAGTGTCTGCTAGGCGCTGCCCAGCCATGATAAGGTCTGCCCGTCTGTACTTTGGTGGTTCAGAGCCCTTTCCTTAATATTTGTGGCAAATAGAAATGTAAGCGTGATAGGAAGTCTCCGGGCACGGCTCTTCAGATGGACAAGGCATGGCCAGGAGTCCCTGGTTGAATGCAGAGCTCTCTCCCTCAGTCTGCAGCCTCCCAGAGAGGTTTGTCAAGAGAGCATTGTTAGAATCATAACCATTTTCTCACCATGGCTTTGCTTGGAGGATGGAGCATCTTAAAGAGGCATAAAGCAGGCTACCCTGCCATCGTGTGGCTGGTACGAAGAAAAACACTCCGTTCTGTCTCTGAAACCAGTAATAAACTCTGTGTTAACTGAATTAACGTTAAATTAAAAGAAATTAAAGAGAAAAGAAAAAACTATTCAAAAGTGACACTCAAAACTTGATCCTTATTATTTGGAATGATGATACTCATATTTCACACAGAGTGTTCCAGAAAACTGAAATAAGAAAAGGGGATGACAAGAGTCTCCAACTTGGGCCAACTCCTACCACCCCTGTGGCGCCTCCCAAACACTTATTTGGAACTTTGCATAAAAATTCATGAGTTAACAGCTGCCAATCAAATTTACTGGTTCACATATTTTGAGTGCGCAGTTCAAAGAGTTTTGACAAATGTAAACATAAGTGTTACTACCATAATTACATATAAAATTTCCGGCACCCCCAAATTTCTCTCTTGCCATCATACCAAACCACACCCCACACCAGCCTAACCATTGATCTTTTCTCTTCGTTTTTATGCCACTAGACTTTTGAACAAATTGAATCATACAATGTCTTCTCTTTGCCTCTTGACTTTTTTTTTAATTTTTTTTAAAGATTTTATTTATTTATTTCACAGAGAGAGAGAGAGAGATCACGAGTAGGCAGAGAGGCAGGCAGAGAGAGAGGGGGAAGCAGGCTCCTCACTGAGCAGAGAGAGCCCAATGCGGGGCTCGATCCCAGGACCATGAGATCATGACCTGAGCCAAAGGCAGAGGCTTAACCCACTGAGCCACCAGGTGCCCCTGCTTCTTGACTTCTTTCGCTCACCAGGATTTTGAAATGTAACCATGTTTGCACACAGAGAAAAGGAATTCAGTCCTTTTTTTTTTTTTTTCTGAGTGACATTTCACTGGACAAATTTACCACAATTTGTTTATTCATTAATTAGCTGGTAGATGTCAAGGTAGTTTCAGATTGGAACAATTATGATATCAGCCTGAACATTTGTACACAAGTCTTTGTGTGGACATACATTTTTCATTTCTCTTGGTAAATGTCTAGGACTAAATTCACACAATCACCTTGCAAGTGTGTGACAACTTTATAGGAAGTTTTCAGATCTTTCCCAAGGTGGTTATATCATTTTATGTTCTCACCATTATTATACCTGCTGTATCATATCCATGCCTACACCACGTAATGTCGATCTCTCTCACTGTAATTGACCTGGTAGGTCTACTGCAAAATCTCACTGTGCATTTCCCTGGTTACTAATTCTAAACATCTTTTTGCAGATGAATTGGAAATATATATTTTGTCCAGTATTATTATGCTTTCACCAATCAATTATCTTTTCAGTACATTAAAATAATTATAATAAAAATATTTTTTTATTTATATATACTCATCTCTTGTGAAGTGTCTGTTGGAATCTTTTGCCGATTATTATTACTAAACTTTTGGAGTTCTTTTTTTTTTAAGATTTTATTTTATTTATTTGACAGACAGAGATTACAAGTAGGCAGAGAGGCAGGCAGAGAGAGAGAGGAGGGAAGCAGGCTCCCCACTGAGCAGGGAGCCTGATGCGGGACTCGATCCCAGGACCCGGAGATCATGACCTGAGCCCAAGGCAGAGGCTTTAACCCACTGAGCCACCCAGGCGCCCGAACTTTTGGAGTTCTTTACATATTCTGGACATTAGGCTTTTTGTCAAATATGTGTTGCAAGTATTTTTCTCCCAGTCTATGGATTGCCTCTTGTTATGAAGATTTAGAATTGTTACATCATCCAATGAACTGACCCCTTCATTATTATGAAGGGCTTGTCATTACACCTGGTAGCATTCCTTGTTTTAAAGACTTCTTTGTTCCATATTAATATGACCATACCAGGTGTGATGATACTATTTGTTTGGAATCTTTTTCCCATATCTATGTAATAAAATAAGAGTATGATTACACAGAATTGGCTAGCATCTTTTGTCTATCCAGTGTGCCTCTAATCTGGAATGTGTGGGTCCCTCACATTTACTGTGATCTATCCATATGGTCTGTTTTACATTTACAACCTGCCATTTTTTTTTTATAATTGCCCCATATGTTCTTTATCCCTGTCTTACCCCTTACCATGTCTTTTCTTTGATTCTTATTTTTGTCTTCATGTTTTAAACTTTCACTGGTTGCTCTAGCATTTATAATATGCATCTTTATATAATCACCTTTTACCTTCAAATAATTTCATACCTCTTCACACACCTGTGAAACACTTAGAGCAGTGGACTTTCATTGTCCCTCTATTCTTTGCAATTCTGTGCTTTTGAACATCAACATGCTATAACCTCCACAATGCATTGTCATCATGCTTTCAACAACCAAATATCTTTGAAATAGATGAAAAAATGTAAAAAAACAAAGTCTTTTCTACTTACACAACATTTACTCTTTCCAAAGTTCCTCATTCTTTTGCATCAATCCAAGTTTCTGTCTGGTGTGTCTGTCTGTCTGTCTCTCTCTCTCTCTCTCTCTTTTTTTTTTTCTGAAAGAATGCCATTCAACGTTTCCAGCAGATAGTGACTATTCCCAGCTTTTGTGTTTATGAAAAAGGTTTCACTTAAAAATATTTTGACTTTATATAGATACGAGATGGAGAGGGGTCTCCTCCCTCCCCCCAAACTGTCAACATTTGTAAGAAGTTCCACCGTCTTCAGGCTTGCATAGTTTCCATCAAGAAGTCTGTAATCATTCTTATGTTTGGTCCACCATACATGTCTTTTTCTTCCCTTCATCAACTTATTGGATTTTATTAACATTACTTATGTTAACCAATTTGACTATGAAGTGCCTTTTTAAAGATACTTCTTAGGGGGTGCCTGCATGGCTCCATCGGTTAAATGTCTGCCTTTGGCTCAGGTCATGATCCCAGGGCCCTGGGAACGAGTCCCACATTGGGTTCCTTGCTCAGTTGGGAGCCTGATTCTCCTTCTGCCTGCCACTCCTCCTGCTTGTGCTCTCTCCCTCTCTCTCTGAAAAATACATAAATAAAATCTTTAAAAAAACAATTCTTAGGATATTTTTAGCTTCTTAGATAATGTGTATTTGTATTTTGTCATTTTGAACAACTGTTGAACATTATTTCTTCAATAACTGCCCTTTCTTCTCCAATTTCTTCTGATCCTAAAATTTCATGTGTGTTAGACGACTTGAGTTTTCCCACATCAGTGAGGTCCACGAAGTTTTTTCAACCTCCTTTTTTCTCTCTGCGCTTCAGTTTGAATTTTCCATTCCTATGTCTTCAAGTTTCCTGGTGTTTTCTCTTGTCTATTATGTTGTCATTCCATCCATCAAGGTAGTATTTTTCACCTTTAGAAGGGACATTCAGTTATGTCTGTGTTTTGTTTCTTTCCTCAGTGTATTTCTGTTTTCCTTCAATTATATGAGCATATTTATAATATTTACTGTAGCTGTTTCAAGATCCTTGTCATTTCTGGATCTGTTTATATCGACTGACTTTCCTCCTGATCATAGGTCAAAATTTCCTATCCCTTTTCATGTTGATAATTTTTTATAAGAACCTGGATATTTTGGATGTTACATTGTTAAGTGTTAGGATTGTCATTTGTCCCTTTAAGAAGTATTGATAATCTCCTCCATACCCATCCATGTTGATACAAAAGTTGGGTAAATAACATGGAGGACATTAGGAGAAGGAAAGGAAAAGTGAATTGGGGGAAATCGGAGGGGGAGATGAACCATGAGAAACTGTAGACTCTGGGAAATAAACTGAGGGTTTTGGAAGGGAGGGGGGTAGGGGGAATGGGTGATCCTAGTGGTGGGTATTAAGGAGGGCACGGATTACATGGACCACTGGGTGTGGTGCATAAACAATGAGTCTTGGGTCACTGAAAAAAATAAATTTTAAAAAAAGATTAAGGAAAACAGGAAAAAAAAAAGAAGTTTTGATCATTTTTTTTGACAGACGACTAGTGGTAATCCAGCCGATCCTTTCAAACTTTATGTTCAAGCAAGACAATTTTAAAATAGTCTTTCCTCTAAAACTAATTTAACCTTAGTAACAAGAAGTGGCCTTCTGTTGTCTCTACTGGTTGCCACAAGTGTTCAAAATATCTCTCACTCTGGCTGAGTGGAATTTAAATGTCTCCTGGCCCTATTGGGGTGAAGCCTCAGAACTGTTCACCTTACAGTCCCCAGCTGTTGTTGTTTTCATAGCTTCATGGAGTTTCATACTACATATGTGATGATAAGTACCTCAGAACCATTCAAAGAATCCATTAAGCATATTTCTGGAGTTTGTTCTCTGCAAGGCTCCCAACTCTTCTGTACTCTTGTCCTGTGAATTTCAACACCTTTGTCTCTCCATGTACTCTCTTTATCTCCTCCACTCAGCCATCTCACTCCCCGCAACCTGCCCCCTGCTCCAACGTGCACCTTCTCTCGTCTCTCCATGTACTCTCTTTATCTCCTCCACTCAGCCATCTCACTCCCCGCAACCTGCCCCCTGCTCCAACGTGCACCTTCTCTCGTCTCCTCTCTTGGGGAACACAGTACTACACTACTGGTTGTCCAGTATCTGAAAGCAATTGTTTCATTATTTTGTACAGTTTTCTAATTTTGTATAGTAGAAAGGTATTTCTAATCCCAGGTAGTCCATCAATTGATAGAATAAGAATTTCTAGGAAGTTATATTTTGATATTCAGGGAAATCCATAGTGTATTACCTCCCTGTGGTCACTGTAACAAATGGCCACAAACTTGATAGTTTAAAATAACCAGAAGCTATTCTTTCCCAGCTCTGGAAAACAGAGTCTGAAAATGGGGTGTTGTCAGGGCTGTATTCCCTACAGAGACTCTAGGAGAAAGTCTGTTCTTTATTTCTTTCAGCTTCTGATGACTGTCATCACTTTTTGACTCATCCCTATGTCACATGGGGAAAATTGAGAACCATATTACAGTCTACTCCCCTGGTTTAAAATATGAAAACTGAGGCCCCAAAACATTATAGATATCCCCACTTGGGAAGCAGATGAAATGTAGGATTCCTAGACATCACTGTCAGAGATTCTGAGTTAGTGCATTTGGACTAGCAACAGGGGATCTGTATTTTCCAAAATTTAAAAAAAAAAAATCCTGATGCAGGTGGACAGTGGACCACACTGAGAAACACCATTCAAAGGGATCATACCTCACCAGGAAATGAAGTAAATAAGAAAGCCCACAAGCCAAGGGAACAGGGTATAACACCAGAGCAGACAGCTGATTAAAACCAGTTCCTTAACCAGAACCTTAAAACCAGTTCTAAATTGTACTAGTTTTCTTAGACTCAGAGAGAATTGATTATATTCTCCATAATAAAATGAACTCTAGCTCCCCTGAAAACATTATCACTGTGTGTTTTCACTTGAATTCACACTGAGACAGATTCCCTTGTTCTCTAAATCTGGACCTCTGGCAAGGTGATCCTAATGGAAAGCCATTGGCCATATTGGAGGGTCTTTTGTACCTACAAATTAACCAGGTAATGAGAAAACCCTAGAACACAAGTTCCCAATGAGTCTTCTACAGCCGATTCCCACCTTTAAGCTGAAAGCTTTTCCCTAAAAATGAACACTTTCTACCTTCCCTATGGATGATAGCCAAAAGTTGACCCCAGAACATACTCTAACTGGGGACTCCACAGCAAATATTTTCAGCTATTGTAATAGCTTTAAAGAAAGGGCACACATGAAATACACAATAGGCTTAATTTAGTAATTTGCCCTTGAAACGATTTCAGTATTCTATAGATCAATAGGAACCAAGGTAAAGATTTTTAAAGTGGTCTGCAATGATGATTTCAAAGGCTAGAGATAACATCTACATGAAAGTTTACATGACTGGCATTTTTAGCTAAGGATCAGCTTGAAAATGATTTTTGTCTATGTGTTCTCAGAGCCAAACCACCAGTCGATTCAATCAATCCAAATAAATTCAAAAGTCACACTGGTTAGGGAAAAAAAAAAAAATGCTAGTTACTACTGAAGTTTCCACTTAAACAAGTCAAATATTATTTTTGGAAAAAAAAAAGACACTAACACTGTAAGAGTCAATACACAGTGGCACAAGAACTCTTCTTTATATCCATTGAAAGAAAGGAAGAATTCCGCTAGAACCCTTGACATTTACATTAGAAGGTAGACCCATGGAAGAAACGGTCTGAGCCTCACTCATCACAGCAACATACAAAAGGGACTTACTAAACACTTGAACAGTAGAATAAACGTGTTTTTCTGGAATAAAAAGATCTTAAGTTTTAAGAAAAATATTTTATTATTATTATTACAAAATTAATAATGTAAAAAAAAACCATGAATTTCAAAATGAGATGCTGAGTGAAATTCAATGTTTCTTTCTGCTGAATTCTCCAACTCCTGACCTGAAAAAATTAAACTGCAATAAATATCCTTTCTCCCTCATAAGTCTATATACTGTTTCATTTACACATGAGACTTAAGCCAATTTAAATAAAATAACATTGCTTTCAAAGGGAAGCAATTACTTAAGAAAAAAACACCTGTAAAATACTTTGAACATAGTTCACAAACCTTTTTTTTTTTAATATTTTATTTATTTATTTGACAGAGAGAGAGAGATAACAAATAGGCAGAGAGGCAGGCAGGGGAGGGGGGGAGCAGGCTCCCCACAGAGCAGAAACCCCAAGGTGGGGTTCAATCCAAGGACCCTGAGATCATGACCCGAACCGAAGGCAGAGGCTTAACCCACTGAGCCACCCAGGCCCCACCACAAACCTTTGAATAACAGCTATAGATATTTGACTTTTCAAAAGTCCCCTATTCGGTTTCACTCACATATCTATTGGTATTACCATTCCCTCCAGGGTGGGGTGGGGCACTCCAACAGGTGACCACAAAGGGATCACACGCCATATTGAATAGAGAAAGTGGGCTCTGGGCTGAATATTCCACTCTTTCATAATGAAGATTTTAACTGAAGTGACTCTATTGGAAGTCTTGAGTGAAAAATGATGTATAAGTGGAATGTAAAACATAAAATACTTTCAGCCATTTTAAATGACTTAAGATGAGAATAAGACCATGAAACTGGGGGCACTGGGAAGGTGGCACTGGGCAGGGGGGATGGGGATGCTCTGTGATCAAATGACAGAGGAGTAAACCCCAAAACATCATGCCAACATTCTCCACAGTAATGATTTTCAGGAACGTATCGGCCCGAACTATTAACAGAGACCCTTTGCCTGACTCTCTCCAGGGGGAGGGTCTCCCTCAATCTGTAGGGGATGTTCCACCAGCCCGAGGAGTGGATCTACAGGCTTGCTGTTCACTGAGGCTTCACGTACTTGTACAACCCAGTCCCAGCAAGTCAGACATCTGTAATTAGACATAATTCCAAGGCAATGCCTAATAATCTTTAGACTCTCCCATGCTTCAAAAGGCCTGTCAAGATGTCTAGATGTTTCAGGATTCGTTTTGCAAGAATGGATTACTCTATTCACAATGTATATCAGAAACATTAGCGCAGAATGATGGTGGGAGGGGCGCTCCACCTTCGCCTAGGATGCAGAAAACTGGAAGGCAGATGCCTCCTACCCCAGCAAGAAGAATAAGCTACAAAACTGCAAAAACACGGCCTTTTTTAACCCTTCAGAGAGCTGAGGCCACAGAACAAATAAGTGCTCTAAAATCTAGGGAAACGGAAGCCCCAGTGAGGAAAGGCGAGGGCAGTGGCCCACCTGTACCCGGGCACGGGAGCCACCAGTGGACCTGAAGAATTGAGCAAACAAGTAGTAAAAATTCCTCAAGGCAAGTGTGGGCAAGCCTGAGTGTAATGAGGCACAGGCGTCCCTTTACACACTCGCATTAGCTGCTCTCAGGAGGACAGGACAGAGAAAGCCCTGGGTCTGGTGCCGCCCGAGGAGGGGCAGCTCTCTGGTGCAGACAAGGCATAAGGTGTCTCCTAGACACTGCTCTCCTCTGAAAATAAAGCTGCAAGCCACTCATAGAGATGCAAACCTCATCTTTCCCAAGGCTCATAGATGTCCCCATGGCAGCTGGGGACATGGTTAAGGAGAGAAAGCCTTCTGCCTTGGGAAATAGGGAGGAAACTCCTGGAGCCAGGATCCTGAACCACTACGGTGGGACGCTCTGTCCCTGGAGGAGGGAAAGAGAATCTACTCCGCGTGAGACCTCCCAGAATCACGGAGGAAAAACCCATGAGCCAGGCACATAGGACCTGCCTAAGAGGAAGGCTAACATAAGCTACTTGCATATGCAATAAGTGGCAATGGCTCCCGGCTGGACACCCCCTGTTGTGACCTGAAATGTGTCCCCCAAAAAGACAGATGTCAGTCTTAACTGTGCGTGCCTGTGAATGTGACCTCACTTGAAAATAGGATCTTTAGAGATGTACTCAATTTAATGGAATAATTGCAGTCAAATAATTGAATTTGGGCTGGTCTTATATGAGTTGCCAAATATTTCATCTCAAACGTTTCCTTCTTTATTCAATCTTTTCATAACTACCTAAGCACGTCCTATTTGTGTTCATTTCATTTCAAAACTCAAGTAATCTAAGTTCTCCAATAAGCTTTTTTTTAATATATATATAAGAAAAGAGTATACATTTTTTTAATTAGTCAAAACTCTGGAAAGATTGACTACTTTACAAGGAAAATCAGGTCCCACATTTCAATGTATATTATTCAGTTATGGTCTTTTGCATAAGGGTTTATAATTCAGCTATACTAACTAGCCCTCTCTACTGGCTAGAACATCTTACTCGAACCCCTTGCATTTGGCAGTGTGGAGTCTTAGAGTCTCAGTGTGGAGTCAAGTTAGAGAAATTATTATTGATAAGTTTGAGAATATCTTTAAAAAATTCGATTTGGTCAAGGTTAGAAACTTTTTTTTTAAGACTTGATTTATTTATTTCAGAGAGAGAGGGGGTACGAGTGTCGGTGTGGACAGAAACAAAACAAAAATACCCACGTCTTCAAGGAGCTTACACTTTGGCAGAAAGAGACTAAGAGAGAGGGAAGTCCATGACACAGCATGTTGGATGGTGGCAAATGTCCTGGGGGAAAAGAAAAGCAGAAGAAAAGGAACAGGAACAGGGCACACTGCAGGATGAAAACAGAAGAATGGGACAGAGAAAAGTATGGAATTTGGGGGTGGGGGACACAATCAACAGATCAAATTAAATAATCCAGATTTAAAAGTCTATTAAAATGTGGCTATTTTGCCTATTTGATGTTTTTTAATTATTATCGACTGTGCTCACACTCTGTGCCTACTGTGGTTTCAACTATGACCGTCAGTCTCCATCCATAATCAAATATTTGCACTTACGTGAATTCTAATGTGCATAAAAGTATTTAAGAAGATTTTGCCAAGTGTGGCAAGAATTTCAATTCTAGGATATAAGGAATTCTACTCTGTATTCCTGGGGATCATTAGAGAAAGAGAAACCTGGGGTTGGGTATAGAAATGGAACAGAAAGCAGATGGCAAAGCAGGAATGGGGCTTTTTATAGTGAAGTCCTAGAAATAAAGTCGTGAAGAGGATATGAGACAGGACTGAGAGCTTGGTGGTGACCTCTCAGATCTGCCAAGAAGGGTGGTGAGAGAGGTGTCAGACACCCAAGTCTTGTTTTAAATGCCCGTACATATGTGTGTATCTAGAGCAAAGTGACACTGGCTCACGTCCGCAATGGAGACACGGAACCACCTACAGCAGCAGATCGAGGCTGGCTGTGAAGCTGAAACCCCAGCAGAAGGAGTATGGGCTGTACGGTGGGATTTAAATGGGATGCATTCCATCTTGAGTGATGGTAAGAGATTTAAGGACAAGCACGTTGCAGCTGGGAGCCTGCCCTGCTTACACACTCGATGACCTAGGTTCATCACGAAGCCCCACGGGCTGCTTCAATGTCCTCTGTATGGAATCAGGGTAAGAATGGTACCCGCTATCGTGGCAGCATGCGGACTGAATGAAGGAATACACAGAAGGCACAGGAGGCATCAAGGTAAGCATTCGCAGACGCGTCTGGCCTGTCCCTGGTTTAGGCTGGACGGGGAGAGTAGATCAAACCAATTCACATCCTGCAACTTGACATCCGAAATTCAGGTTGAGGGGAACAGGCAACAAAAAAACAAATTAGCAAATTAATTTGGACATCACGTAGCACGTATGTTTTGGAGAAGAATTAAGCAGAGAAGGGGCGGTTGCAATTGTCAGTAAGGTAGTCATGGAAGGCTCCATCAAGACAGCCTTGAGCAAAGGCTCAGTCCCCAGAGAGGGAACAGGAAAGGGCACAGCCTGAGGCCAGAGCGTCCAAGAGCATTCTGGGTGGAATGACCCAGGAGAGAAACCAGTGGGAAGAGGGGTCACAGAACAAGGGGTGGGAGGAACCCATGGAAACACCAGCACCAGGAACACTGGAATCTTCTCTGAGGGCCTGGGGTGCCAGGGAGGTCCCTGGGAGCAGGAGCGCCTGCCTCGGGTTTTAGAAGGACTCTTCTGGCTGTTGAACTGGGGGCCAGAGTTGCAGGGAGACCAGGGAGAGAAGCAGGGGGACCACAGGAAGTGATCCCTATAATGCAGGCCAAATATGACCTTGGCTGAGGATACCGTGGTACCCGGGTGGCTTTGGCAGGTGAGAGTCCTGTGATTCCGAAACTTCTGTGAGGATAAAACAAGCAGAGCTATTTTTAACAGGGAACGTGACGTTCAATCACTATCATCAGTCTCCTGGTGAGTTCCTGTCACCGCAGATGAGCAGACTGGGGGGCAGAGGGAGCTGGAAACTGAAATGCTTTTCATCGTGTCCTTTAAAATATTTTGCCAACTCAGATGTTCAATCTCTGAGTCTGTGGATGCGCACGACCTCATGTCAGTACCCCAGGACGACGCTTATGTCTGGCAGAAGTAAGTGCAAAGTTTAATTGACCTATTTAATAGAGATGGCCGAGTATTCATAGTCTCCACTATTAGAGAGGCTGAGGAACGGGCAGTGAGTCGATAAGATAAAATCTATGTACGGGCGGCTGGGAACACAGCAGAGGCTGGGCGTCAGTCGATAATGGACGAGTGTCCTCCCAGCCAACAAGGCACTGTCGTCAGGACGAAATCTACCCAGAAACCGCAACCCGTGACTTGTGTGACCACATCTTTACTAGTCACGGGAAGGACAGGCACAGCTCTTCCTCTACCTTCATGGTCTTCCAGCCAGACGAAGAATGGAACTGATGTGAGACAGATCAACAGGAAAAGAAACCCGACGTTCTTCCCCGCACGCACGGAGTCCCAGTAATGTAAAGGACCAGGAGAGGCCGCTTTTCTACATTTCAGACAAAACCACAACACACTTGTGAGGAACTGACAGGATAAAGAAAACAGGCAACTGGGAGCTTCAATTAGGAGGGAATTCTAAAGGGAATTTGGGCTGCGGTAATAGGTTAGGAAAAAAAGGAACAAACTTTGTTTCTAGGGCTTTCTCCGCCTTAAAGTTCCCATCTCCGATAATAAGGATGTCTTTTGACTTCTTAGTAAAAGGAAAGTATTTTTCCTGAGTGATTTGTTTCCTGTTTTCCTGCTCAGAGGGACAGAGGAGGCTGGGAGCCTCCTCGAATCAGCCTAAGTCACTTTTATTTAAAACGATCAGTACACCGAAGCGGCACCTTTTGGGGTGGCCTGCCCTCGGCGTCTACCCAGGGATGTAGCAGTTTTGTCTCCTGCTCTAGGATCATCCCTTCACTGAGATCTACAGTAATGGGAGGGGCTCCAAAGTCAGCAATACTGTCAGAACTGCTAACGCTTTCTGCTGTCAACATCCAGAGACTATTAAAAACAAAGTCACTTAAACCGCAATACCTACGCTTTAGGTTATATACAGAAAACGAGGTTTCTCCGGAGAGAGGATTATATCTAATGATATGAGATATCCATGAGAGACTGTGGACTCTGAGAAACAAACTGAGGGTTTGGGAGGAGGGGTGGGGGATGGGTGGGCCTGGGGGTGGTTACAAAGGGGGGCACGGACTGCACGGAGCTCTGGGTGTGGTGCAGAAACAAGAATCTTGGATCACTGAAAAAAGTTAATTAAATTAGTAAATAAATAAAAATTTAAAGATAAATAAAGTCAAGAAAATCAAAGGAAAAAAAAGGAGTCACCTTTTTCTGTGAAGTGTAAGGACTTCTGGGAGAATGCTGGTGGGGGAGAGAAAAGTATCAGAAGCAGAGCAGGTGTTGGAGTTTCAGGGCAGAGCCACCAGGGCACAAACAAGACACCATGAACCACCCCCCCAACTCCCATATAGGGTGATGGAGGCAGTGCCCAAGCCCCAGCCCGTAGCAAGCATGTGACACGGCCCAGCGAACCCCACCGACGAGATCATCTCAATCTCAATACCACTGTTGTTCTCTTTATTGAGCAACAGATACATTTTTCTCTAGATGTGCTCCTTTCCAAGGAAATGAATAAATAAATCTGAACTCCAAACATATATTGAAACATATCTTTGTATATTAACGTCTCCTCATCCTTTTTTGGGGAATAATAACCGGTTTCAGTGAACAGCTCCACACGGTGTAAGTGACTCTGGACAGTGTTATTAATCTTTGTCCCCCCAGCATCAGCCAGCCCAGACTCAGGACGCAATCGAGTGTTAGGAATAAATGCTTGGATGCATGAAATCATAAAGACAGTCTGACCCGAGCTCTGCAGGGAAGAGAGATCGAATCGAGCTGGCAGAGGAGAGGTTTTTTGAGGATGCTACAGGCCAGAGCTCAGATGCATGAAGCTGGCGTTCCTGGGGGAGGCAGGGAGCAGCTCTCAGCCCCCTGGGGACACGTGGCACCTGGGATTTCAGCCTCTCTCCGCATGTTACAGGATTTTTATTCTGTCAGTGCCCAAGGCTCTTGGTTGTGCCACTCCAAACAATGAAGAGGTAGACCAGGTGAGGAGTCACAGGCAGCAAACCACAGCGACAATATAAAGCTCCTGGAGAGGGAGGGGACCCAAGAGGGTTGCTGCTCAGCGTTCAGATCTCGGGGGTTTTTTAGGCTCTTTTGCAGAACTATCTTGAGCATCTTGAGTGCAGGCCCCCGTGGCCTGGCTGCTGAGGTGTGTCCATCAGGGCTCTGATCATGCCCCCATCTACCCAGTGGGTTATCGTTGAAGGGCTGATGGTCTTTGGGGCTGACATCTGGAGACCATCTGCCTCCGCCTGTGACAGTGGCCCATGTTTCAGGTTCACTGTTTTGTTGCAGGATGTTCTGCAAGTCACCCCTGCAGAGGCTGTTAGACAGGAAGCTCTTGTGGTCTCGTC
The DNA here is from genome assembly GCF_030435805.1 of Mustela lutreola. Taxonomy (NCBI): domain Eukaryota; kingdom Metazoa; phylum Chordata; class Mammalia; order Carnivora; family Mustelidae; genus Mustela; species Mustela lutreola. Next base: position 3,568,063 of record NC_081295.1, on the reverse strand, counting down.
TAAGCTGTCAAAGAAGGCGCTAGTGCGGTTTCCTCTTAGCTGTCCCGGCTCCCTGTGTTCTTGTTGGGGACCCTGCTCCTCAGTCCCTCAGCGTCCAGTTAACCACTGATGCACGCACCTGCTTCTGACGAGCTCTCTCTAACCTGTTGTGCTGTGACTGTCACTGCCACCCACAGCCCCTCCCTTCACCCTGGCCGACAACTGCAGCTTGACTCCAGAGCCCCTGTGCCTCCTCCTGAGATCTATCTTTGGCCTCAGAGGCCTGCTGGCTCATGATGGGGTAATCCTGAACTAGTCAAGATGGGACTGAACACGTCACTTCCCCAGCATCCATACTCCTAGGTGAGATCATTCAGAGCCTAGGTGTCCCCAGGTTTCCCAACTGCCCCTAGCAGGCCTGCAACATGCTTTCCATTAGGCAATCACCCTAGGACCCAGGGTCCCTCTGGCAACATGAAGGGCGGGCATCTTCTAACCTGCCACCCACCACGGACAGTGTGGGACCCCCTCAGAGGGGGATTGCTGCAGCAATTAATTTATAATTAATTAAAGTAATTTGGCATCTCCAAACCATGTCTCTCATGGGACTTGATTCTCCCAATTGTTATCATGCACTGTGATCACCTCTCATATGGAAAGAGGGAAACTGGAGGAAGTTAAGCCACTAACACAATTTCGACGACGCTCAGAACCCTCGTGGTCCTGCCAGGACACAGGGCACCGACTGAAAGATCCCCTGTCTCAGCTTCTCCTTCAGCGACTGGATGCTCCTATCAGATACTTGGGGTTCTTTGAAATATTGTGAAGAATGAACCAGTGAGAATGAACCAGTGCTGAAGTCAGCATTCTGCACATGCTAAGGAAACTTGAAAGTGCATGATTTAGATGGGGGGAAATGAATAGTCATGCTCTAAACTTAACACGTGAGAATGAAGCACAGTAGCCCAATGGGCTTAGCACAAACGTGAAGAGATGTTCTGAGAAAGAATAAACCAAGAGTTATGTTTCCGAAACAATTAGATTAATAAATGTTCAGCCATTTTACAAGAGCATAAACCAATTTTATTTGTGTGCAAAGTCCTTGAGATTAGAAAAATCAATAGAAGTCGTTTCACTTCACTACCTCGAGAGAATTTTAGCACATTTCGTCATTTCTGCCAAGAACTGTGAGTCAGTATGTATTGAAAGTATAGGAAAATGTGTAGCAGAGTATTGTCCAGAGAGAAGGAAAATCTGAATTACTTTCAATGAACCGAGAGGATTTCAAATGGAAAATACAGTGAAGCAAATAATTACCTTGAAACAGATCTTAAATATGCAAGCACATATGAGAGTGATTGCATTTCAGAAAAGTCCAAGATCAGTTCTTCTAAAAGTAGACAATAAGAAGTCTAGGTGATTTGGTTCAAAGAAAATTTTCATAACGAAAAATGAAGGGTCAGAATTCACATACAAAAAATCATACCCAGAGCACCTGCATGGCACAGTCAGCTAAGGGTCCAACTCTTGGTTTTTGACTCAAGTTGTGATCTCAGCATAATTAGATCGAGCCCTATGTCAGGCTAGGCACTCAGCACGGTCGGCTTGAGTTTCTCCCTCTCCCTCTGCCCTTCCGCACCCTGCGCATGCTCTCTCTCTCTCTCTCTAATAAATAAATCTAAAAAAAAAAAAAAGTCACCCAGTATTTACGCAAGAGTGGTCTAGATTTGAACCGCTGCCACAGTCCTACATGAAGGATGCTTCCCCTGCCCTTTGAGTGTCCCTGGCACTGGGGGTGGAGCTCATTCCCGTGGTTAAGGTTAACCGCCTGTGCACTCATCCCTCAGTCATGCAGCAGACATACAGGGAGACTTCATTGCATTTGCTTCCTACAGCGGCTGAAGCAGAGTACCACAGACTGGCTTACACAACAGAAACTACCCGCCTCAATGGTCCTGGAGGCAGCAGTTCTGGGATCGGGCATCCAAGGGCCATGCTCCCTCTGAAGGGAAGGTCCCAGCCTCTCTCCTGGCTCCTGTTGGTTCCCTGGCTTACAGCAGCAGAACTCACATCTCCCACAGTATTCTCCCTGTGTCCATGGTTCCCTTCTCTAGGGGTGCTGGCTGCTGTGGATGAGGGCCCACTGCTCCAGTATGATCTCAGCTTAATCATCTACAAAGAGCTTATATCCAAGTAAGGTCACATCTGAGATCCTGGGTCTTAGAATCCCAACGTCATTGGGAGGACATAGTTCTCCCCATAAAAGTCATTAGAAGGCATCAAGTATTATGAAGATTTTGAAGGTGCTGAAAAGTTACATGCCCTCAAGAATCAAACCCCTCTTCTTGGGGACACTGACCCATAAACAGCGTATGACCACATCTGTGACGATATATACCCAAGAAGGGCTGTATGCCCACTCTGCGACAGCAAGGGACAGCTTTCTGGACATGACGAACATCAGAGCTTAAAAATCCTACTTAATGCAGCAGTCAACACAGTAGAAGAATAAAATCAAGGGAGGTCTTCAGTTTTCTTTTCCCCTATGTTTGGATTGTGGCTTACTGGGGCATGTTCACAAGTTAAGTGAAAAGACCCATGGGGCACCTTGGGGGGCTCAGTCAGTTAAGTGTCTGGCTCTTGGCTTCCACTCCGGTCATGATCTCAGAGTCATAAAACCAAGCCCGGTGTTGGGCTCCTGATGGGGCTCCGTGCTGGGTGTGGAGTCTGCTTGAGATCCTCCCCTCTCCGTCCACCCTCCTCTCTCCTTCTGTTTGTATGTGCTCACTAGCTAACAACAACAACAACAACAACAACAAAAATTAACTACATGTTCAAGTTAATTAAGATTATAAAAATAGTTCACAAAAAAGGCAGTGTTTGATTAAAGTTATTGCTGTTTCACTCATTCTGTTGATTTGGTCAATGTCTTTTATCAGTGTTGTGAATAAGGATATATAAGTATCTTTCTCAATTCTTTAATAGAAATACATAGTAATTGGATACATTTGACCGAGTGGCAAATTAGCCTTTGTGATAAAACACTATTAAATGCACAGTAATCTTCCAAGATTCCTTGCAACTTTAAACGTCATCTAGAATTAGTTTGGTGTTATGACATTTCCGTTCTGCTACTGTTAATGCCTCATCCTTGAACATTTTCCCAGTTTCTTCCACTGCCAATTTCTCCTGTTCTTTTCATGTTTCCCACATTACAGAGACAGAAGAAAAACCCTCAGGATTGAGATCAAGGCTTCACTATGTCTATATACACACCACAAACCCCACTAGATGCTCAAAAAAGAAAATGAGTTATTTTTAGAAAATGCTGTGTGGTACATCTCCTTCTTAGAGATGGGCAGGGCACTGAAAGAATGGTGTAGAAGATGAGGTGATCTCAGACTTAGTTCTAATCTTGGACAAATCCCTTCATCTAATTGCTTCTTCATTCTTAATCTCTAAATTAGGGACTGGATTTAGAGCTTACAGATGTGTAAAATTGGAAGTGAAAGTTAAAGTCATCTGGTCTGATCAAACACGTATTTCTATTTTATATGTGTGCATGCAATGTTATGAAAAGCTATGTTTTTATTCCTATGAAAGGATTATCTAATAAAAGATGCTAAAAGTTTGCCTATTATGATGAATTAAACAATAATTTCAGTGAAAAAGCCTGGATAATTTATTTTTGTAAAAGAATGTGTGGAAAACTAGAAAAATAAAAAACATAGGCTAGAATAAGTAAACATGCCCAAAGTATGAACATGGATAGCCTCTGGGTATACAGAACTATAGACAGTTTCCTACATTTTTACCTTGTTCAGTATTGGCCAAAATTTCCAAAAGGTCAACATTACTTTTAGAAGACCAAAACATTACTCTCAGAAAATAATACATATTCTGAAGTTTTACCCTTCTCCCCCCAGAAAAGCTCAACTTCCTAATTTCAAAACTAGGGGAATGTAAGAGCAAGTGAAAATTCTGTCAGTTGCTTAATCCATTTTTCAAAGATTTTCAAAATAATTTAATTTTATGTAAAAAGTGAATGACTGTCAAGAGAATGAGAAAGCAAGCCACTGACTGAAACGGAATTTTTGCAAAAGACATATCTGATGAAGGACTGTTATCCACAATATACAAAGAGCTCTTAAAACTCAACAATGAGTAAATGAACAAGCCAATTTTAAAAATGGGCAAAAGCTCTAAGCAGACACCTCCCCAGAGAAGACACACAAATGGCAAATAGAAGGTGAAAAGATGTTCCACATCACATGCCATGAGGGACATGCCAACTAAAACAATGAAGTATCTCTACACAACTATCAGAATGAGCAAACTCCAGAACACAGAGGACACCGAAGGCAATGGGAACTCCCATTTACCACTGGTGGGAATGCACATGGCCACACGTGCAGCCACTTTGGAAGAAAGCCTGGTGGTTTCTTACAAAACGAAATACACTCTAACCAAATGGTCCAGCAACTGCACTCCTTAATATTTGCCCAAATGAGCCAACTACTCCTGCCCACATGAACACCTGCATATTAATGTTGATAGCAGCTTTGCTCATAACTGCCAGAACTGTGGAGCTTCCTAACAATGGAATATTATTCACCACTGAAAAGAAATGAGTTATCCATTCAAGAAAAGACATCCAGGAAACTTAAATGCATATTGCTGAGTGAAAGAGGTCAGTCAGTTAAGGCTACAGACATTATGATCCTAATAATATGATATTTTGGGAAAGACAAAACCATGGAGACCATGAAAAGATCTATGGTTGCCAGAGGTGACTGGAGGAGGCAGAACTACTCAGAGCACAGAAGATTCTTAGGACAGTAAATCTATTCTGTTTGATATGAAAATGGTGACATGTCATTATACACTTGTAGGGCCAGAGATTACATGGAAATCTCATGCTTTCTGTTCAATTTTGCTCTAATCTAAATTTGCCTTAAAAAACAAAGTCTATTAAAAAACTGAATAACTCTATTTATAAATATAAATAAAGTGCCTCTCCCCTTGGGATTTTAAATCATTGCTTTTAATGCAAAGAATAACGTAGAGATAGAGGAGAATCCTGGGGAATAATTCTGAGGATCTATAAAAAGAACATTGCTGGAGACGGAATAATTCTGAGGATCTATAAAGAGAACATTGCTGGAGACTTTGGATCTCCAACCCCCTTCCCCCAACACTACCTCTGACCCCCCAGCCCCGCACCCATCACTAACCCCCACCCCAACCCCTGTGCTGATCCCTCCTCCACCACTCTTGCCACCATCCTGGGGGCCACATGGATGTACCTATAACACAGGCCAATACTAGATCCTTTTTTTTTTTTTTTTAACATGATATGAATTTAAGTTGCTTGCTGTCCCTTGAAAAGAGATCCATACTTTAATCCTAACGGATTATTCTCACAAACAGAAATTCTCATAAAAGCTAAGTAACATAGCAATTGAAACTTAGCTCACTGGTAGATGGGCTTCCGCTTCTTATATTAACTTGGTGCTTGCTTCAGGTCCGCCATGTGGACAAGGGGGAGACGGGGCCGTACCTAGGCTTGGCAACAGAAGGAACATTTCTTTAATGAGCTTGAAATGCCTAGAAAACACACTTTGCAGTACTTACAATAGCTATATTTATAATTAGAGTTTGCATTTTACGTGAGTTGATCTGTACACTTTGCTCTAATGTAAATCTAAAATTCATGGACTTCCTTAGAAAATATTCTTACCTTTTCCTCCAGCTGCGGCGCAGGTGGGTGCACGTACGTACAGACTGTTGTGGGGCTGGGGGTGGGAGCAGATTCAGCCCCACTCCTTCATTTTCCAAAACAAAACAAAAAAAAAAAAACAGGCAGAGGGCAATGAGATGATGTCTTAACAGACAACTAGGAACATCATTCTCCAGGGGCATTCTCACCTGTCGAGCATCACCCGTTTCCCAGATGTCTCCATGCACCAGGTGAGTGTGCTGGGATCCTTCTGAGCCCTGCACTCATGTGGGGAGGCATTCCTCCTCCTGACACTTTTTCCCAGGGCTCCCCAAGGATTCGTGGCTGTGTTCCCGAGGTTGGCTTCATCCCAGTGCCCCTCTCTGTCACCACACACAGGGAACATGCTTTCAGCAGTTGAGCTATGAGCAAAACATCAAAGACCCCCCACCCCCACCCAGGGTCACCTCTGCCTGATGCCATGCAGCTCCTGCAGTGCCTGGAGAGCATGCCTGGAGAGTCAGACACGGGGACTTATTCACGGCTTAGGAGCGCACGCCATGGGAACCCATCCCCAGATTAGGATTCTGTACGTTGGAAGTGGATCTGAGAATGTGGATTCCCAGCAAGTTCCCAGTGACACCCACGTGGCTGGTCAAGGATCAGACCTGGAGAAGTACCACTGCACAGGTGAGCAGCACATCCCAAGGCAATGAGGACTCCAAGTTGAAGGCACACGTAAGGGGATGGGTTAGGAAGGAGACCTAGTAAAAGTAGTGCTAACACTAGCTGACCCTATTTACTCTATCCGGGCAGTGTGTTAAGTGTTTAACCTTCATTTTCCCATTTAATCCCCAAATAATTAGATGAAGGAGGGATGAGCATCACCGCCATTCCCCAGATGGAGACACTCACAGGGAGATAGACAGCGGGTTGAGCAGGCGGTGCCTGGGGACACTGCTTGTCTGCAATGTGCCCGCTGCTTGTGTCACTCCCTGCCTCCCATATCTGGGCTGGAAATGCCAGGTTCCCAGTCTCCCAGTTGTGACACATACCGTCCTGTGGGCCCTTTCAGATCCACTTTCCTTCCTTCTCTGCCTTGCCCTGGAAGGGCAGAGAAGCCCTACCTGCGTTCTTCCTGCTGGGGTCGGCTGAGGATGAGACCAGAGCCTCTGCTGACCCTTCTCCTTGGAGGTCAGCCTGGGCTGACTGTGCCTCTGCTCCCTGCAAGGTGGTCTCTGCCACATGACGCCCTCCTTTTGGGGTCCAGTAACTGCTCTTCCCCCTCATCCCTTTAGCCTAGTTATACTGACGCTCCAAAAGTACCAGCTGCAGGGTACTGCCTGGGCTTTGTGGGTGCCCCCTCCCCGCACCTCGGAAACCAGTTCTCTGTAAATAAAAGGTTCTGAGATGATCCTAATTTGAGTGAGCCTCCTTCCTGTAGGGCCCCGACGGTTGCACGAGGCTCTCCTGCAGATAGAGTTTGAGCATCTACCCAGTTTAATTCTGAGATCTGATGGGAAGTCTGATCAAGCTCCTGGGAAAGCTCTCCTTGATAAAAGCAAGGAATAACACAAAATGCCTCTCTTCTTTGGCCATTTACCATGACAGAATAAATCTAAATATCAAGCCAAAATATGAGGATGGCAGAACCGGAGAAGGAGCTAGGATATCCGAGGACACCGGTCAACTCTGGAACCGCCTATCTCTGGGCTTAACCTCTATAGCTAAGGACAGAGAGAAGGTCTGCTTTTTGAATCACTGGCCACGTCAAGGTGTTTTTGTCTATGAAAGGCACAGCACTGAGCTTCATGGTGATACCTGTTGTTGGATTTCCAGTAGTAAGTTACGGACATGGATTCCTCCAGTGCATCACTTTTTTTAATTCTTTTTATTTTAGGGGCACCTGGGTGGCTCAGAGGGTTAAGCCTCTGCCTTCGGTGCAGGTCTGGTCTCAGGGTCCTGGGGTCGAGCCCTGCATCGGGCTCTCTGCTCAGCAGGGAGCCTGCTTCCCCCACCCCTCTCTGCCTGCCTCTCTGCCTACTTGTGATCTCTGTCTAATATATAAATAAAGTCTTTAAAAAATAAAAATAAAATAAAGTTTTTTCATTTTAATTCCAGTGTACTTAACACAGTGATGTCTTCACTCCAGGTGTACGATGCAGGGCGTCAGCAATTCTATACGCTACTCAGTGTTCATGATGAGTGTGCTCTTTGTAATGCATCACTTTTGACACTGGGCCCTTAGACACCCATGGCTAAGCCTCAGTAATCTTACCTGTAAAATGGGGACAACATGGTTTTCTTGAAAGAGGGCTCACCAGGTGCTTTCACGAAGGTCTAATCAGGGGCGCCTGGGTGGCTCAATTGAGTGTCCAACTCTTGATTTTAGCTCAGGTCATGATCTCAAGGTTGTGAGATGGAGTCCCCTGTTGGGTTCTATGCTGAGCACGGAACCTGTTTGAGGTTTTCTCTCTCTCTCTCCCTCCGCCCTTCCCCTGCCCCCATTCACGCTCCCTCTCACTCTTCCTCTCTCTTTTTAAAATAAAGAAGTTAATCTTAAAAAAAAAAAAAAAGTCTAATCAGCTCTGAGAATAATGACAAGTTTATGTTGCTCATTCCTCCTTCAGAATCTGGCAACAATTTACAAGTTGGCAGTCCCAAAATTAAAGATTCAATCAGTTGGCATTTGACAACTAAATTGGACAAAAAGACTGATTCATCACGGTAAAAACTAGCACATCCATACATACCTCATGGCCCTAATCTAGCAGGCACATGCCTTAGGGGCAGAAAAAAAACTAAGTCTTTTTTTTTTTATTATTACAGATAACACAATTTCAACTTTCTTATTGTTTTAATTAAAGAAACAAAGTAGCACTAATAGTATACATCTTGTATATTATTGACAGGGGGAATAGATTCATGATTACTTAGAACTTTGAATCCAATTGTCTAAATTGCTCTTATCCAAATAGAAATCAATGCTTTGTATTCGGTGAATGCAACACAAGACACAAACTGCACAGAGTTAAGATGAAAAACCCATAAAACGAATGGGTGTGATATAAATGGATAGTCAATAAGCTATTAAAAATAGTTACTGAATATTTTACATGCCAGAAAATACACAGAAGGGGGAAAAGAAAGAGCTAATGCGTGTATTTTAAGATGCACAATCTTGTTAATGAGCAAAGAAATTAAAATATTTTTTAAAAGCATGAGTAAGAATCTTAACAACTAAAAGCTCATTATTTCCTCCCACCCCCACTTTTTTTTTTTTTTTTTTTAATTTGTTGTATTTAAGCTCAAGTTAGGGCAGCTGTGCAGGATACAAAATCTTCACAAAGAAGAAAGCGCTCCAGGAAAGGAACTTTTGGTGTAGGATTATACACATTTTTTTTTTACATTAAAAAGTTACAAATCAAAACAAAGGACGTTTCAGAAAGTGGCAGACCTTATTTTAACCTTCTGATATATGCAGGGCTGCATGACTTTAATCTTATGGGAACCAGGGAAGTTTCTTCCTTTTTCTTATCTATTGTGTTCAGAATGCTCCGTTTTGGTTGTTTTCTTTAACAAAGCAGACCTACAATGTGTGCTTGGGGCAGAAATAGAGCCCATGCTTTGAGGTTTTGCCAAGTCATTCTGACCTTGGTAAACATTAAAGAACAGCCTCCCTGGGAGCCCAGGAGCAGGGCCCACAGCCATGAAAAGTTGAAAATTTCCTTTACCAACTACAAAGCTGTGATCAAACAGTATGATACTGGCATCAAAATAGACACATAGACCAATGAAAGAATCCAGATCCCAGAAATAAAGCCCACATACACAGTCAACTAATGTTTGACAGAGCAGCCAAGAAGACTCAGTGGAGGAAGGATGGTCTCTTCAATAAATGGGGTCAGGAAAATGGGTAGCCACATGAGAAGAGTGAGATTGGAACCTATCTCACATAACTCACAAGAATTAGGTCAAAATGGTTTAAAGACTTAAAGAACGGATACCATAAAACTCCTGGAAGAAAACAGGGGAAAAGCAACTTGACATTGGTCTTGGCAGTAATTTTTTGGATAAGACATCAAATGTGTTAGCCCCAAAAGTAAAAATTCCTAAGTGGGACTACACTAAACTAAGAAAGTTCCTGCGCAGCAAAAGAAACCATCAACACAAAGGCAACCTACCAAATGAGAGAAAGTATCCACAGATCATATATCAGATAAGGGTTGATATCCAAAATACACAAAGAACTCAATAGCCAAATAACAAACAATCCAATTTAAAAAACGGGCAGAGTTCTGAATGCCTCAGGAAATATATGAGTGCATTGATACTTTTGAATTAGTGTTTTTGTTTTCTACACCATATGATTTCAATCATATGTGAAATATAAGAAACAAAACAAGGAAGCAAATGAAAAACCAGAAAGAGACTCATAAATACAGAGAACAAACTGGCGGTTGCAAGAAGGGAAGGGGGCAGTAGTATCAAGTGAAGAGATTAAGAGGTACAAACTTTTTATTATAAAAAAAAATGAGTCACAGAGTTGAAACGTACAGCATTGGGCACAGGGTCAATACTATTGCCAGAACATTGGTGATGACACTTAATGTGATGAGCTTTGAATATTATACAGAATTGTCCAATCATTACATTGTACGCCTGAAACTAATATAACGGTGTATGTCAACTATACTGAAAGAAGAAAAAAAAAGACTTAATAAGTGTTGGCGAGGAAATGGAAAAAAAGGGAACCCTTATGAACTGTTGGTACAAGGTAAATTGGTACAGAAATGGAATATAAATTGGTGTACAGAACAGTATAGAGATTCCTCAAAAAAATTAAACTCTGAGGGCATTTGGCATGGCTCAGCTGGTGAAGCAGCCACGAGAAAGGAGATCCTGCCATTTGCAGCAACATGGATAAACCATAAGGGCATTATATGCTAAGTAAAACTAGTCAGGCAGAAGCAACTACTTTATGATGTCGCTTACATATGGAATCTAGAAAAGCTGATCTCGTACAGAGAACAGAATGATGGCCACCAGCATGAGGGTAGGGGCAGAAAAGGGAAGATATTGGTCAAAGGGTACATACCTCTAGTTATGAGTAAGTTCTGGGTATGATGTATAATATGGTGCTTATAGTTAATACTGTATTATATACTTGGAAATGGCTGTAAGTCAGTCTTACACGTGTTCACCACACAAGGACTGTGGCCCTGCCGTGTGCTAGAGGTCGTAGCTGACTCTGTAAGGGTGATCGTTTCCTGGGATATAAACAACACCACCTACACATTGTACACTTTAAAGTTACACAGTGTTATATGTCAAATGCAACTCTCGGTAAAATTGGAAGAAGAAGAGCAGCTGGTCTATTTGGAGTCAGAGCACCAGAATGGTAAAGGTCTGGGGAGCTGCACATCCCAAGACCTTGGTTGGAATCACTTCTCTGAGCCCAGAAGCAGGGCACACAGACAGGAGAGGTTGAACAGTCTTTTATCAGTAGATGAGAGGACACTTATTTGAGGAGTGGCCAGCTGCTCAAACATGAGAGTGGCAGCAAAGTAAGTTCCGAGGGACCTGGAGGCAGAATTCTGGATTAGAAGCTGGAGAGGGTGTTCTTGCAAATGACTCTCAAGTCAGAATCCAGAAAAGCCTCTGAAAGTGTGGACAGCAGTGGAGTCAGTGCAGCCTAGCAGGTGGAAGAACATGGGGATGTGCCTAGGAAGCCAGCACCTGGAAGAAAAAGGTTTCAAGTGACCCTGCCTTATTTAACCTGTTCTCCTATTTCTCATGGTTTCACCTCCATGCTCACAAAAATCATAATTCATAGGCATAAATTCTCAGCTTCCAAATATGTTACTGGTAGACTCACTTGAATATGTCCCATGTCCAACTGCTCTCCTACACAAGCGGATGGGAACTCTGTTCTCTTCTCACTCATTCCCTCTTCTTCGGTCCTGACCTTCAGGGCTCAGGGCTCAGCCTTCCAGTCTGTTCACCTCCTCTTCCCTCTAGACACCCTCCATGGTGATTTCCCTCCTCTCCGGTTTCCACTTCCACTCACTGCTGCTGACTCCTCTTCTTCCAGCACCCCACCCACAGACTCAGTTCCACCCAACACCTCCCTACGGATGTAATTCCCTAGAGACACTAAGCTTCAGAATGTCCCCAAATGAATGAATCTTTACCTCAAAGTCTACTCCTCTTCTGTGTTCCCTATTTTAATGAACCATCTGAGTTGTCATCCAAGCCAGAAACCAGGGAGTCAGCCTGGATTCCTGCAACCCTTACTATCTTCATCTAGCCCCTCATACTGACTTAGCCGCCCTTGCATTTGGTCCCTTTTGCCTCCTCACTGCCTTTCCTGCAGCTCAAACTCACATCACCTCCAACTCAGACTCCCACAGTAGTCTCCTACTTGGCATCCTTCTCTCCAGTCCTATCTCCTACAGTACTTTTTTTTTTTTTTAACAATAATGCTAGAGTGATCTTTCTAAATATTGAATGTGATCCTTTACTGCTTAAAGGTCTTCAACGAGTTATCTTGTTTGACTCCATCCTTTCATTTTCTAGCACCACCAGCCACCAGCATCTGAGCACACATACACACACACCAACACCAACACCACTAGCACCAGCACCACCAGGAACATCACCATCACCATCATCATCACCAACACCACCAGGACCATCACCCGCACCACCACCATCACCATCATCACCACCATCATCTCCACCATCATCACCATCACCATCACCACCACCACCATCACCACTATCACCATCATCTCCACCATCACCACCATCACCACCATCACCATCATCACCACCATCACCACCATCACCATCATCACCATCCTCACCATTATCAGCATCCTCACCATCATCACCATCACCACCATCCTCACCATCACCATCATCATCATCACCATCACCAGCACCATCACCACCACCACTATCACCAGCACCACCATCATGACCACCACCACCATTACCAGCAGCAGCACCACCACCAGCAATGTCTGCACCAATTCCAGTCTGCTTGCTCTTTCACTCACATGGTTCTCTCTTACCTCGAATCACCACTCCACACATGAAAACTTAATGGTAAAAAATAACTTGCAAAGTTTATTTGGCCTTTCTGTCCCTTCTCCCCCATGAAGAATATTGAGTTCTGTGAGCTCATCTTTGTACTTTTCTTACTTATGCCACAGCCCCAGGATAAATTGTTGCATTCATTATTTCTTAAAATATATTTAAATTGGAATTAAATTTAATTTTTTAAGATTTTATTGATTTATTTCACAGAGAGAAACACAGCAAGAGAGGGAACACATGCAGGGGGAGTGGGAGACAGAGAAGCAGGCTTCCCGCTAAGCAGGGAGTCTGATGCAGGGCCCAATCCCAGGACCCTGGAATCATGACCTGAGCCAAAGGCAGATGCTTAACCGACTGGGCTACCCAGGTGCCCCTAAATTTAAATTTTAAATTAAAATTTAAAAATTTAAATAAGAAATTTCCTAATCTGTAAAATAATAACTGTAACTACCATGTAAGATCACATGGAAACTAAAAGAATCTAGGTTAAATTCATAGAATAGTGTCTAGCATATAATAAGTGTTTAACAAGTGTTAGCATACTTATAGAAATTTATAGAAAATAATATACTAATGAATCTACTATCAATATTAAACATACATTGATATCAGAACATTTGCTTCATATTCTTTTATTAACATATAATGCTTCATATTTTTAAAAGAAATAAAACACCATATATGCTACTGAAATACTAAATCCAGTTGGAGCCTTTTCTTTTCCCTCTCCTCTTTTCCCTACAGTTAATCAACGTCCTAGAATTAGTGAATTTCATACCAATGCATGTTTAATTTTATATTTATATTAATAATACTACCATTATGTACTCCACTGAAACTACTTTTTTCACCCAACATTACGGTTTTGCTATTTACTCATGTCGATGTATGTGGGTCTATTTCTTTTATCTGCTTTGTAGTGTTCCATTTAAAGATGACCACCAGCACCATTACTACCCTACTCAGAAAAAAATGATGCTGCTTCTATTTTCTAGTATCAGGGTTATTCGGTGAACATCAATAGATTAAATAACCAGATAGATGATAGATAGATAGATAGATAGATAGATGATAGATAGATGGATGGATGGATGATAGACAGGACAAGATAGACAACAAGAGAAAATGAGGAAGAGAAGCTTCCTTAGGTACGTGCACATGAGCTTCTTTAGGGTAAACACAGTAAATCATGTAGACTGGGTCATGTCACAATAATGAGTTAACCCTGATCTCCACTGGCCTGATCTGACAAAGTTTATGCCTTACACATGTTCTGTGTCCAAAATGGTGAGCTCTGTTTAAGAACTAGGTACACAGAAGACCCAGTGTCCCAGCAGCCTCACCACCTGGAAGAAACACAAGTCTTTACAACTTCTACAGTAGAGAAATATCTCTCCCACGGTCCACATTCTGATTAAGAAATCCCTTTGCTCACCTATTTCTTTGCATAAAACACAGTGCCATCCTCTCTAAGGGAGACAAATCCACCCCATCACCACATCCAGCTCAAAGTCCAAGATCCCTAAAGGATACACAGCTTTTTTTCCATCCTTTGAGAACCAGGATAATTTCCATACATTTATGAGTGGATGTTCATACCAAGGTGAGGACACACACAGCAATGCATGGTCTGTAGCGTTCCCGAAGCTCTAAAGAAAAGACCAGGCACAGGGTTAAGTCTGACGGCATCGGGTCGGAGGTCTTGTTCATTGCCCTTGTCACTGGTTTGGCCGTCCTTTGCCCTCCTCGGGCTCATCTGAAGTGGACTTAGGGGACTATGTTCTCTTAGGGGATATATGGATTCTTCAGCTGTCTTCTGCTCTTCATGGATGTTCAGGGGACCCAAGGCTGTTAAAGCTTTTGAACGGCAATGGACTCACTTACCTTGGTTGCCTGATAGCCTGTAATCAACAAACTCCCTCAAAAACTCAGTGCCCTTCCAATCCATTTGCTTCCAGTCAGTTCCATGTGCCCACGGTTTGCTTAGAGCCGCTCTCAGATCTCCTTCTTTTCTCCTCCTCATGGCTCATCTCTAATTGTCCATTTAGACAGGAAGCTATGGGCTTTGATGAAAAGGCCACACTTGTAATGCATTCTTTACTTTCAGACATATAATCTGCCTGTAGATTTTTTAAAACTTCACCTCTTAAATCTGTAAACAGAAATCAGTCATCTTTTCCCACACTGAGAAGTCACATTTTTGTTTCTCTGTATTCCTCTTTCTTTCTTTCTACAAATAAGCTGATCTCTCCAGAGCTCACCCTTCCTGTCATGTGTTATCACAACCATCCCACATCGCCTCAAACAAGCTACATAACCCTCATGCCAGCAGGCATAATTCTGCAAGATTCCGGGAAAACACGGGTATTCCGTGAGCTTGTTGCCAAATTACCTCCCAACCGTTCCTGTCGATTTACACTTGCTCCAGCAGTGGGTAAAAGTGTATCTACCCACATCCTTGTATCCTTTAGTTTTATCAGGCTTTCTTTTTAGCTGTTGGCATTCTTTTCACAAATCTGTACAACAAACAACTATCAGCTCCTTGAAGATTGGGGCCATGTTTATTTATTTTATTTTATTTTTTTTTATTTCTTTTCAGTGTTCCAGAATTCATCGTTTATGTCCCACACCAAGTGCTCCATGCAATTCGTGCCCTCCATCACACCCACCACCAGGCTCATCCAACCCCCCCACTCCCATCCCCTCCAAAACCCTCAGTTTGTTTCCCAGAGTCCACAGTCTCTCGTGGCTCGTCTCCCCCTCCCATTGGCCATGTTTTCATTTCCATACTTCCAGCAAGCAGCAACCATCTGAAATGTACCTGAAGTTGATCTAATGAATGTTGCTTAAACACACAAATGACTGGTGGGATTACTTATATTTTAAGTGAAAAGTTTACCAATCCAAAGAGAACCCATAACAAAGTGCCAGCTACAAGAGTTTGATCTTGACAAGGTCTGATTACAACCGATGTCACATCTCTTCGAAAACAGTGCTTTTGTGACTCCAGAATAAAGACCAAACAACAAAGAGACCTTCCAGCCCCCGTTCTCCTCCCCAGGAAATCCACTCAGGCCTTCCTGACTAAAGTCCCCCTAAACAGACCAGCATGCCCTTCTGCCTCTGGATCCAGCCTCCCCTCCTTTCTAATCGGATCATCCCTGAATCCTGCCTCTCGAGTCAATGGCTGTCCCTCACTCAACAAGCAAATAAATTCGGCTTTGATTGTTAGTCTGTTTCTTCTTACTCCTAGCAGTCTTTATGTCACCGCAATGTACAAATGTGTTTCCCTAGATCTTGACCAGTGATACATATAAAGGGTACAGCCTAATGCAGTGGTCAAACTCGAGGAATTGTGCACACCAAATCTGGGATTGGATCCCTGCTCTGTTTCTCACAGTGTAGTTTAAACAAGTCAATTCACCCCTTCACATTTTTATTCTGCCGTATGATGGGAAATAATGGTGCTTACTTAAAAAGATTCCAGCGAACATGAATAACCAATAGAAGGCAACTTGAACTTAAAGAATTCAACAAACATGAATAAAGCCCAATTTATTTCTATATACAGTGACATTTGCAGCTTCATCTCTAAAAGCAGGATGACACCTGCCCCAGGAACAGCTACTAGATTTGAACAGAGCTGTGATGAACACACATGCTGACCTTCACCTCCCAGCCCATAGGAAGCAAAACCCATTCACCCCCCCCCCCACACACACACACACATCACCCCTCTCTCACCCTGAGCTCAAACTCTACTCTTCCACGTTGGGATCAAGTCTCTTGTGTACTTCACCCCTACCTTTGATCCTCACCACAGCCCTGTATACGGCTGTCCAAAGAAATTGGACTTGTATTTGTTCTAAGGGTTCAGACTAGATTATAGGCAAAGTGGGCATTAAAAAAATCTGAGTCTTGGGACTCTTGGGTGGTTCAGTGGGTTAAGCCATTGCCTTCAGCTCAGGTCTAGATTCCAGGGTCCTGGGATCGAGTCCTGCATCGGGTTCCTTGCTCAGCAGTGAGCCTGCTTCTCTCTGGCTCTGCCTGCCTCTCTGCCTACTTGTGTGCTCTCTCTCTCTCTCTCTCTCTCCATCTGACAAATAAATAAAATCTTAAAAAAAAGAATCCGAGTCACAATGTTGTCATCAAGATCACAATCAGTCAAGATCCACATGTATTGCCAAACACCATGCTAGTGCTGCAACCTTTCAAAGCACTGCATCACTTACAATCAGTAAAGATTATTTAGTTTATGAATGTTAATTCTATGATTGCTACAGTAAATGTTTATATATAAACTTGCATTGGCAAATAAACACATTTGATCTGTATTGTAGCAGTGCTGAATTTCTTATTCCAATCAAATAATTGAAAGTATTTTCCCTCGGAGAAAAGTACTGAAGGAAAGCAGAATATACTCTAAGAACTACTATTGCTATGAATATGTATACGAAAGGAAAACTAATCACATGCACACATGTATTTATTCCAATATCTTGAGTAGGATACATATGCTACATTAACTTTATTAGAGATTAAAACTGACAAAACAAGATGTATCTTCATTAATTTATAAATCTGCAAACATTCGTGCTACGCACATGGTGGCTATGAATTTTCATAGGTCATTTTCCAATCACTTGAGTTAGTTTCTGTTTCCTTTAAGTTTACAAATTCTTTAATAAAATCCCAAAGGTTCCTTAAACACAAGTGAACACAATAGATTAGACAAAAATGCCTCAAGCATAAGAGAAAACTTTAAAACAAACATTTATTTTAAGACATATTTACTCAAAAACACAAAGTGAGACTCTGTAATCTTCCACTTCCATTTTAAAGGATTTCTTGCAGAATTTTGGCCCGGAATGTAGCAAAGATTCTCCTTGTATTTGGACACAATCCCCTGCAGTATTTTCCAGACTAAGTATAGTGAGGCAGCAGATGTAGATTTATCTTGGAGATAATGATGTTTAAACTTTAGGTCCACCCACTCTCATTGCCAATACTATGGAAGGAGCCTTCCCAATTTTGTATTTGTAATTCTATCTTCTTTTCTTTGAGGACACCCAACATACACAACCCACCTGTGTGGTTCACACAGTCACCATTCTACCACTGTTCTCCCGTGACTCTCTCTACCATGTGAGCTAGAAAGTAGAGTGTACTATTTCCTAGACTTTTCTGTGGCTAAGGATTGTCTTGGGACATGGTGCTGGGCACTGAGATATGGGTGTAAGTCCCTGAAAGCTCCTCCCCTTCTAAATAAAACAGAAAAGTCTCCTGATGAGAAGCTCTTTGCCTTTTGTCCTCCCCTTTCCCCTTTATTTCTCTATGGGATGTGGACCCATGCCTGAAGATAGTCACACTGAGGCCTCCAAGAGGAAAACCATAGGAAAGCAAAGAGGAAAGACAGAAGATACTGGTTCCTTGATATCATCATTGAACTGAGATCACCTACAACTAAATGTCTTTTAACTGTTGTTAGAAATTAGCACTTTCCATACTTAAACCAGAAATGGTTTTCTGTTGCTCCCAGCCTTACCAAATCCTGAAATGTGAACTGTAGTACCAATTCTAAGAAAATTAACTATATAAAGCTAAATGTATGTAATTGATACTATAAATCAGCCATTTCATTTTTAAATTAAAATTGTCAGAGTGGAGAGATTCAATTACCATATGGTTTCACTTATTTGTGAAACATAAGGAAGAGCATGGAGGACATTAGGAGAAGGAAGGGAAAAATGAAGGGGGGAAATCAGAGGCAGAGACGAACCATGAGAAGCTATCGACTACAGGAGACACACTGAGGGTTTTAGAGGGGAGAGAGATGGGGGATGGCTGAGCCCGGTGATGGGTACCTAGGAGGGCACCTGTTGCATGGAGCACTGGGAGTTGTATGCAAACCATGAATCTTGGAACACTGCATCAAAAACTAATGATGTACTCTATGGTGACTAACATAACATAATTTAAAAAAAAAAAAAAAAAAAGCCTGTCAGAGTAATAAATGCAGAGCATTCTTCAAAAATTTAATGTCACTAAAAGCCATAAAATTTGAGAAAGGCTAGTCACCATCTTCCCAACTTCCTGATCCCTGCCTGTGAGAAATTACCCTCAATTCTTCAGTTCTTTCCAAAGAATTTATTTCTACATTGCCAAGTAATATATAGTGATTGAGATTTAAATCTTGGGCTAAGAATTCTTGAGCCCAGGAAAGAAGATAACATATATATTTAAAGTAAACACTCATGAATATAAACATGTCAGAGCGCTGTCCTGTCGAATGCAGATCTGAGTGGACGGTTTTAAGGAGAGCATGAAATTGCCTCACTTCTTTTATCACGTCATCAACACTTACCGCTGCCCCTCCTCGCTCATCTTACTCTTCTCCATGGTCTGCTTCACCTGGCTTTCAATAACCTGCAGAACCAAAATCATTTGGGCATGTGTAATGGCATGAGACTGACCTTATCTGATGAGAAGATTGAATCAAAATTGAATACCACTTCTAGAATCAGGCACAACATACTAATGTATGTTGTATATAATTCAGAGGAATATACATATCCAACTGAAGCAGAATTACAATCTGTTAAGCAGCAAATTGTTAGTTGTTCTGGAAGGGTATCCTGAAAGTCATTAGAGAACCAATTCATTATATTCCCTGTTACCAGATAAACTCATTACAACTCACTGTTACATGTGCAAGGTTACAGAAAAGGTCAATTCTGATCGGCATATTCAGCTATTTAAAAAGGATGTTTATTTTTTTATTAATACATTAGCTTACACATGTCCAGTTTTAAGCTAATGTCTGCATAGTGAGATATTCTCAGCATTACAGAAAGATATCATTTAGAAAAATAATGTATATATTCTTATTTTGTTTAGGACAAGAGGCACACACACATCAATAAAGGAAATATTCCTATTGAACATTAATTTACAAATACTTACATGCATTTTCTTCTTTAAAATTCTGTTTGCTGTTTCCAATTTTATAGCTTCAGTCTGAAGAAGAAATGGTTTTAAAAGTAAGATGCTTGGTTAAGAATATTTGTTAAATACTTCTCCCCATTTATGGGGCAAAAAGTATATGTAAACGATGTTATTCTCATTTCAAAAGTACCCAAGAGCACACCATTTAAAAAACAGATGAATAAACAGAGCATGACTTAAAGGACATGAGGCAAAGAGAGATCAGTAGCCTCCTACGTCAAAAACTAGAGGAGATAAAGGTTGATGTTAGAAAAACCCAGAGAGGGGCCCCTGGGTGGCTCAGTGGGTTAAAGCCGCTGCCTTCGGCTCAGTTCATGATCTCAGGGTCTTGGGATCGAGCCCCGCATCTGGCTCTCTGCTTGGTGGGGAGCCTGCTTCCCCCTCCCCCTCTCTGCCTACCTTTGATCTCTGTCTATCAAATAAATAGAAAAGAAAAGAAAAACCCACAGAATTTTAGGAAAATTCTAAAGAAGTTACTTAATTTTTGTAATTAATAACAGGCTTTGTTAAGGTGGCTGAATACAAGATAAAATACAAATATCAGGGGCACCTGGGTGGCTCAGTCAGTTAAGCATCTGACTCTTGATTTCCATTCAGCGTGAAGCCTGCTTCTCCCTCTCCCTCTGCTCCTCCTTCCACTTATGTGCTCTCACTCATTCTCTCTCTTGTGCTCACCCTCAAATAAATAAATAAAATCTTAAATAAATAAATAAATAAATAAGAACAGACTGTAAACAAAAAAACAGAAGCAGTCTGATGCATTATTTTAAAAGAAAGAGAGAAGTCAAAATAAGTTTAAACCATCACCACCTTCCTATACACTTTATAATTCTGCTTTTTTAAAAAAGATTTTAAAAAGATAGTGCTGGAAAATACATGAAACTATACAACCATGAGAAGAAGAAGAATCACACGTCACTTATAAACCTGTAACTAAGTGGTAAAATTGAGTCAGATTCTACACAAATAAAAATCAGGTTATAACATATAAAAAGCAGGGCAGCATAACATTTCAAAACATAGATTACAATCTACATTATACTGTTCATCAAAAATCGGTTAGTGATAATTGTTAAAGACTACTTTGAACACAGCAGACTCTCCTTTCTATGGTAGTAACTGATTTCTATCTTCTAACGTAATTGTACAACTCACTGAAAATCTAACTGTGGAGTTTCAGTGTGACACAATGAAAATAATAAGGGCTTTGGAGCCCCCAAATTATTAAGCTTCAACCCCAGCTTTGCCACCTGTAAACTGTATCATTTTGGGCATGTTACTTAAACCCTCTGAGCTTCAGCTCAATCTAATTAGTACATATAGATACTAAAAGTTGGCGGTCATGACTTTTATGACAAGCATCTTCAAACTTTAAGAGACATCAATTGACCTGAAAGAGACCCAATTGGAACCTTTACAGAACAATACAGAATTTTTAATCACCTCTATTTTTGTTGTTTTAGCTAGACATATTAATTATTCTGATCATTTGCTACAAATGTTTTGCAACAAAAATATATTTGGACCAATTTTTCCATTATTGCTTACCCAGCTGCAAAATGAAATTGCTTCATGTGTTTGCCAACATCTTCAAGCAGAAGAACAATGTAAACATTCAAATAAATAAATTGCATACCTCTATGCTTTTAATCCTATTCTCAGTGATATGTGAAATTCCCGTATGAAGCAAAGTTGTTTTGATTTCTCTTTCAAGAGCTTGAATTTCATCCCATTTATTAAGTATTTCACACCTCTTCTTTTCAACCTTCTCAATAAGAGTGAGGTGATCCTCATCCATTACATCTTTCTTAGATAATTCTGGAAATATTTTTAAAAGCAAAGTAGTACTGTTTATTACATCATCTCTTATTAATGGCATTATGCGTTACTAACAGTATTATTATGTATGTTATATATAGCTATAAGATCTAATGTAACTCAAGCTCCAAGCATATCAATAAAAATGATCTGATCCCCTGGGGATAAAAATATATGTTTATAAAAAATAAAAAATTAAAAAAAAGTGAAATGAAAAAAAATGATCTGATCCGAGAATGGGGATATTCCTCCTCTAATTTATTTATACAATCAACAAGCATTTATTGAGTGCCCAATTTGAGCACCCAACATAACGTGAGGAAGGTGCCAGGATGACTTTGCAGGAGAAGTGTGACCAAGTTGAGACCCAAGGGTGAAAAGGCGTTAGACAAGGGAAGGGGATAAGGAATGGGGCAGAAGAGCAGAACTTGGCACGTCTCAGAAAACAAAAACAAAACAAACAAAAAAACAATGATATAGTAGGGTAGGAACATTGAGGAGCAGGGAGTGACATCAGTGAATACTAGATAGGAAGCAGGGGGAGATCTGAAAATTAGGAAATAAGTCAATGTGGAAGGCTCTTAAGCTGGGGTCAGCACACGCAATGGTCCTTCTACAGTACCAGAAGTAGGTGAGAAAGGGTGAAGCTGGAACAGGATGACCAGGCAGAAAGCTACTACACTCATCCAAGCAAGATCAGATCAGGATAGTACCTGATGCATAAAGAGAAGTGGAGAGATACAAAAAAGATTTAGGGAACAGAACAAGGAAGGCTTGGTAACTGACTGGATACAGATGCAGAGGACAGGCAGGTATCAAAATAACACCTAGGTTTCAGCTTTGCTACAGCAAGGAACAGAGGCAGTAGGAAGGAAGGGCGTTCAATGCAGCAGAGATGTAAGAGAGCTGGGTTTGAATCTCACCTGGGCCACTAACTACAAGCTGTGTTGAAGTGATTGATAGGGTTGGCAGGGGGAGATTTCTGCTACAGGCTTTCTGACTCTACTTCCATGTGTTTGGTGACGCCATTCACTGAAACAGAGAGTTTCATCAGGGACGTGCTGAGTTGAGGTGTCTATGGGATACTCAAGTGGCCATATCCAGTAAGTAATTGGATATAGGGGTCTCAAGCCTAAAAAAGAGATTAGGGAAGGAAAAAAGATCTGGAATGAAAGATGTGTGCATTGAACCAAAGACATGTTGGGTTCCAACAAATATCAGTATTGAAGGGTTCAGAAAGGTGATGGACACATTAAGAGTAACTCACTGCTGAAAAAACTTCATCATCAAACAGCACAGTTAGATTCTGACTGTAGTGGTAAGACAATTTCTTTGAGAAAGAATAACTAATCCTTTTTGGTAGGAATAAAAAGCAATTCAAAGAGTGATAACATTTACCCATACATGGGGAACAACACAGAAACCACTGCCATCATTCCAACTTGCCACATTTGGAAGAAGAAAAAACTTTGAAGATGAGTTTTGAAATTTGGGGGAATTAGC
Source organism: Mustela lutreola (assembly GCF_030435805.1). NCBI lineage: Eukaryota > Metazoa > Chordata > Mammalia > Carnivora > Mustelidae > Mustela > Mustela lutreola. Next base: position 3,544,935 of record NC_081295.1, on the reverse strand, counting down.
TAAGCAGACACACAATGAACTAAACAAGGAAGCAGAAACAGCCAAGGTTAAGCTGTTCAACTATGAAGTTTGATCCCCACCTTAACCTAAGCAGAAGGTTTTAACCTGCAACAATTACCTGGGGACACAGGAGCCAAAAATAGTGAAAGAACACTTCAATGACCCAACAGTTGTTACCCCTTTTCTACCAAAAGAGGAAGACAAAGGAGGCACCTGGGTGCCTCCGTTAGTTAAGTATTTGCCTTTGGTTCAAGTCATGATCTCAGAGTCCTGAGATTGAGCCCCGCATCAGGCTCCCTGATCTGCATGGAGTCTGCTTGCCCTTCTCCCTCTCCTCCCACTGACTCTCATTCTCTCTCTCTCTCTCTCAAATACATAAATAAATAGAATATTAAAAAAGAGAAAGAGAGAAAAAGACTGAGGTACCAGGAGGGGGACGCTCCACAGAAAATACATACATGCAGAGGCTCCTGAATTAGAAAGCTTTAGGAAAAGAATAAAGGAAGATGAACACAAGCCACCAGATTTCTTCAATAGCACTGGGAAAATGTCAGAAATAGCTAGAATCAACTATTAAGGAACATCTACTACAGTTCTAGAAATTAGCAATATCTTCTTGTTTATTGTTTTTAAATCACTGATGTTTTATCCTGTTAGCAGTTAGCAATAAAGATCTTAAATCTAAAAGAAAAAATGGGACATGGGTGCCTGGGTGGCTCAGTGGGTTAAGCCGCTGCCTTCCGCTCAGGTCATGATCTCAGGGTCCTGGGATCGAGGCCCGCATCGGGCTCTCTGCTCAGCAGGGAGCCTGCTTCCCCCCTCACTCTCCGCCTGCTTGTGATCTCTCTCTTTCAAATAAATAAATAAAATCTTTTAAATAAATAAAAGAAAAATGGGACAAATACCATATGATTCCACTCATAAATGGAATCTTGGAAAAAAAAAAAAAAAAGAACAAATAAAAAGCAGAATCAGACCTATACCTACAGAGAACAAAGTGATGGTTGCCAGAGGGAAGGGGCTAGAGGGGTGGATGAAATGAGTGAATTGGAGAGGAAGACTCGGGCTTCCAGTTACAGAATGAGTAAGGCACAGTGCTAAAGAGCAGAGCATAAGGAATTCAGTCATTGATACTGTAACAGTGATGTACTTGGATACATGATAGCTACACTCCTGGTGAGCATCCCATAATGCACAAATGTGTCAAATCACCAAGTTGTACACCTGGAATTAATGTAACATTGTGTCAGTTATATTAAGAAGAAAAGAAGAAAAAAGAAAGAAAAGAAGGAAAGAAGAGAAAAGACAAGAAAGGAAAAGAAAAGAAAATGGTGGAGCTGTCTTAGGAGACAGCAAGGAAATAGGAAACAGGGAGCTGGAGTCCCATCCATGACTTTTCTATAGGAGGAACCCAAGAATACACAACATGAGTGCAGGAGGAAGATGGACCCCACCCCTCATAAGTCCTAACACAGGGTCAGAAGACAAGCACTGCACCAGCCTAGGATAAAAAAAAGACGCCAGGACTGTGGCCACAAGAAGCCCTTGGAAGCTGGCCAACAGGTGACTCACCCAAGTGCTGCTCGCAGGGAGGAAAGAAGTAACAGAAGGAAACAAAAGATCCCAGCAAGAAGAGGCATTTGAGGCCAAGTTCTGCTAAGAACTTAAAACAGGCTAGTCTGTAAGTATCCCCCAGAAGCTGCTGAGGTGGGGAGAAAGTGATTCCAGCATGAGTTAGTATTTAACAAACTTGGAAGAAAAATGGCATTTGGCTGAATCATTGCATTAATAGTATAGAGCGTATTTTGGTTACTTAATCATATTCTTATCTGTGTATCTAATTTTAAAATAATTTTAATATTTATTTAATGCATAAATAAATGCATAATAAAATTTATTTAATTCAACTGTGTAGTCTTCCTCACAAGCAGCCATGAGGAAGAGGAGGAATGGGCAGGACCACTCCCCCGAGCCAAGTTCCCTGGTCCTACTTCCCATGGATACTTTCATTTATTTAATCCTCACAGCGTACCTGAGAGGGAAGTACCATTCTTATCCTCAACTAACAGGCAGGCAGCTGAGACTTGGAGTTGCAATAACCAAGCTGGCGGTCTTGGTGATCTACCAGCCCCGTGGCCTGCCAGGGAGATGAGTCCAGCCCAGCACACCATGGGAGTGGGGCTGACCTGACATAGAATGTGTCTGTAAGACAGAGGGCATTGAAAACTGGGACAGCCTGGGAAACGTATTGTTTGTGAACACTGATTTCTTTGAGCCGGGAAAAGAGATGCACAGGTTCTGGAATCCAGAATGGACTGTCTCCCTTGCTGCTACCCTGGCAACCACAAGAGGCCACAATCCCGTGTACTGTGGTTCAGTCCCATGTAGGGTGCTGAGTTGTGTCCACAGCCCCCTCCGAAGCCTGTCATTATGTCAAGACCCTTTCTATAGGGTACGATTAGTCCTTCAGCATTCCCTCATGGGAACTGTTCCATTACGTATATCACTTGCTCAATTTCTTAGCATCTATTCCACACATCTTGGTCAAAACGTGGCATAATTCTTCCTACAGGAGGTCTTGACTAAACTCGTTATTCCGCTAAAAACCACAAAGATCTTAGAGAAGAAGGATGTGGTGTCCATGTCCAGAGAAACTAAAAAGCCGAAGGTGCACAAAGCACCAGCAACAGCAGTCATAGTCTCCACACCTGACAGGACCGATTATAGAGATGAACAGTCTCCTGCACCTTTAAAGTACTTAATTTAACCTCTTCAAATTAAATGAGAACTTGCTGGATTTCTACAGAACTTGATGGAAAAAAGTACGCAAATAAAATTTAATAAGCTCTCTGAAAAAAAAGAAAAAAAGATAAAAACTTTCAAAGGAATAATAGCCGGCAACCGTAAATTGCAGATAGTCACAGACAAGGACATGAAGAGCCTTCACGCAGCCATCAGAAGGACACGTCCCACAACTACTTGCCTGATTTTTCCTTAGCAGATTGCAGCAGTGTTTGCTCCCTCTCGAGTTCACTTCTGAGTCTACAGGTTTGGTGATAAAAAAAAAAAAAAAAAAAAAAGGCAGTAAAACATCAGGACTCCATTCATACCTTTCTTCCCTATTTTATGCCATGAGTCTTTCTTAAAAATTGAGAAACAGGGGCACCTGGGTGGCTCAGTGGGTTAAAGCCTCTGCCTTCAGCTCAGGTCATGATCCCACAGTTCTAGGATCAAGCCCCACATCAGGCTCTTTGCTCGGCAGGGAGTCTGCTTCCCTCCCTCTCTGCCTGTCTCTCTGCCTACTTGTGATCTCTGTCAAATAAATAAATAAAATCTTTAAAAAAAATTGAGAAACAAAAAGTGATCTCAGTTTCTATCAAAAAAGGTTCTTTGAAACCCTATATAAAATGAAAGCCTCAGTCAGTCAAACTAAATAAACAAAAGAATACTTTCTTATGCAGATTGTGTAAACCACTAGTTGAAAAAGCTGGTTAATATAAAACAAATGATTTCCTATAGTGTTTATGGATATTATTTTGTTACTGGAAATTCTACACAGCAAGGAGGCAAAGAAACTAGAATTTACACTCTGAGATGGACAAGAGATAAGGGGCAGTGAAGACATATGACTGCAGCTAGAATGCACACTGCCTGTTCCCTGGCCCGGGTGATTTCCTCCCACAGATACAATTCACAAATCCCACTATTTTTACACTAAAAATAAAATAAAAGACATTTTAAAAGAAGGAAATGAAAACATCTATAATCTCTTTGTATCCTCTCCCAGGTTAAAACAAAACAAAACAAAAACTAAATCAGCTGTCTAATGTCTAATACATTGTGGGATGGGAAAAGGTAGTCTAATATGTATCTACATATCTCTTGTACAGAGAAATCCTGTGATTTTGTTAAAAACATCAGCACCACAAATGAGTCGATGCTTCCAATATACAAGGGCCTAATGGTTAAATAGCTTCACAGACATTAGTTCATTTTATCAGAGATGAAAAGAAATAGAAAAGTATTCTGACTCATAATTTTAGGAATTTGAAATTAAATGAATTAATAAGAATGGTAACAGCCTTGTCAATATGCAGAGTCAGGGCATTTAGTTTCCAGAAGTGTTAAACATGTTATAGCTTTAAATACTATGTTTTATTCCGTTGCTTTTTCTTTTTCTTCTGAGACTTCAGTTATATGTAAATTGGATCTTCTTTGCCTGTGTTCCATTTTAACCAGTTTTCCGTTTTTCCTCTCTCTTCTTATTTCTTTTGTTATCTCATCTTCATTCTCTGACTGGTTTTTTGTTTGTCCCAAAAGACTATCCCTCCTTGGGTGTGTCATAATTTTGTCTGGATATCTGACATAATTTTCACTTTTTCAACAATCTTTCCTCAGTGGTCAAATCCTGCTTCATGTCTTCTTTTTCATTGCTATGCGTAGTGTTTACATTTCTACCTCAAGGTCATTTTCACAGCTCAAAATGTTCTTTTAAGACTATTTCACTAAGTTTGGTGTGCTGTGGTACAGTTTTCTTCTCCAACTGTTGTTGTCGTTGGATGGTAGGGGTTTTCATCAGTTCAATTGCCTGGTCCTCATTTTATCAAGAAACAGTTGCTTGTGCAGACAGGGATCATTTGCAAATCTGCATTTTTCATGGGCAGGGATAGCAGTTTGGGGAGTGTGTGAGGTTCCTAATTCAAGAGGACACATTTTTGTCAGAATAGCAAAGTATGCTTTTATTCCATTTTATTTTGATCTTTTACTGGACAACTTTTTTTTTTTTTTTTTTTTTTTTTTTTAGGAAAGAAAGAACAGTAGTGAAAGGGTCATGTACCCTTCAATTTTTTTCTTTTATGGGATTCTAAACTCCGCTCCCTTCCTTCTTTTTCTCTTCAATGCACAGCTCTAAAGAATGCTGATCACTTCCTTTTAAAGCTCTTCCCACCATATCATTATCATTTCAGCAGTGTTCCTTGCTTCTATGCTCACTTTAAAGTCCTTTCCATTTAAGTCAGCGCTCTGATAGACCAGTAAACTCTGCGGTCTTATTTAGGAAAGCTGCTCTCCCTCCCTTCCTCGCCCCCACCCCTCTCTCTCTCTTCCTCTCCCTTCCCTCCCCTTTCCACCTCTCCTTCACCTTCTCCACCCCTCCCCCTCTCTCAGGACTTCCCCGTCCCCCTCTTTCTCTCCCCCTCCTCTCTCTGTTCCCGACCCACTTCTTCCTCTCTCTCTCTCTCTCTCTCTCTCTCCCTCCGGCACTAATTTTAGAACATGATAGGCCTTCAACCAGCTCCATTCTTCTCTCTTCCCCCACCTCCCTTGCTCTCACCAAGGTTTGCAGAAAGAGAGCAGATAATGATTCACTGGCATTTGATGTGTATTATTCTAGTTACAAGTATTTTGAAGTTTGGTGGGTTTTTTGTCTTCTACTTATCCTGAAAGCATGGTTGTGTCTTTTAGGGTTTTGTTTCTTATTTTGTTTTCTTAATGATATTTTGGGTGTGTTGGCTCTGCTTCAATCTTCTTTAAATCCTCTATAAAATATACGCCCTATCCAGTTGCGATTTCATCTGAAAGACTACACAGAAAAATTAAAAGATTTTTTTAAAGTTAAAAACATAATAAGATCATTCATGAAAGGTATCTTGACTTTGTAGCAGTGTCACCTGCTTATACAAAGCAGGTGACAAATCCCAATCTTAAACAAAGAGAAGATGTCTTCAGAGGCCATCCCAAACCACCCTCTCCTTCCCATACAAACACCAGATTTTGTTGAATTTCCTAGCAACAGATGTAATGGCCTGTGAAAGAGGCCAGATGACAGGGTATTAGTACAGGCAAAGCACCTTCCGCAACAGTGCAGAAAAAAATGTAAATATATATGCTTGTCACATGGTTTTAAAATATTATAAAATAATATAATCTCAACATGAATCAAATCAGACTGTTAACTCTTACTTGTCATTATGCTCCATGGCTGCTTTGGTGGCTGCGACCATCGCCCTCAGGTCCTCCTTGGCCTGGGTGACATCTGCAGTCTTCACTGGTCTCCTCTCCAGCCCCTTGGCATTAGCCAGCAGAGTCTAGGAATTACAAGGTCATAATGAGTAAGACACATGCAGGAAAGGTGAACATTTTCCCTTTTTGTTATTAATTGTATTCAAAATATCCTGTGTCAAACAGAAATTCTAGGTAAAACAGACAAATAGGATGAAAGGGAGAAGAAAATATTGGAGGAGGGATAACTAATCATGTAAAGATCTCGGTAAAATATTGTTTTTTAAGATTTTATTTTCTTAAGAAAGTTAAAAAGTGGTAGGAGTTCACTGTGGGTTTGGGTGGGAAAAAGAAATGCTAAATAAATTGTTCCAAGTATCTTATCATGAGCACCAGAATTATTTCTAAATTGATGAGAAACCATTTAATTTGATTATTCTACATGGATATAAAGCAATGCTAAACTCAAATGTGGAGGAACAAAGATCTCTGCTTCATTAAGTGATAGGTTGCCACATTTCCAGAAACAGAAAGAGGGATCTGACACCCTGTTGGCCAGGGAATTTTCATGCTGATATTTGATTGGGATGAAGGCATGTATGCTCCTTTTGGACTCAACCTCAAAACCCAAGGAATATGGTAGACCCCCAACTGGAGGCTTTGTTTATTCCTGTCAAACAAAAGTTTATTTTTCTGCAGCATGAAAAGCTCAAAACATGCACGTTTGGATTAAGGAGTAAATCAGAGATGGGGAAGATGGCAATGAAGTAGGAGGACACCAGGCTCACTTCATTCCTCAAATACAACTAGCTAACTATCAAATCCGTAAATACCCCCCCAGAAATTGAGCTGAAGACCGGCCGAACAAACTCCACAACTAAAGGTAGACAAAAGCCCACATCAAGGAAGGCAGGAAGTGTGGAGACGTGGATTGGGAGAGAAATGGGTGGTGGCCAATGTAATGAGGAGAGTGCTACAGTCTCCAATAAGGGTGAGAGACAGACTAGCACATAGGGTAACCCACAAGGGGGAACACAAATCCCCATACCAATTGGCTTGGAAACAAGAGGGGCTGAATTTCATGAGTTCTTGTAACTAGTAGGGCTTAAAGCCTAGAGTTTTAAAGGTCAGTGCGCCTGGTTCAGGGAGAGCTCCAAGGTCATTGGGGCTACTCCAGGAGACAAGGCAGGGCAAGCAGCAGAGATACAGAATGGAAACAGCAATCCAAAGAGTGCCTGGAGCACATAGTGGGGAGGTTATTTGCTCATCTTGGAGTATGTCCTAGAGAGGACGTGTTCACAGAGAGACCCCTCTGGGAACAAAGGAACTGACAAGCACCCTTTCCTTTACAACCCTCAGCATAAGCACAGGGCCACCTTCAGGAACCAATGCCACTTGGACACTCTCTACCTAACTTGCTTATACCAAGCTCTGCTCAGTGGAACCCACTATCCCAGCCACATCTGCCATGGTCCTAGTAAAGGAGATCTCCTGTCCCAGAAGAATAGCCTAAACCCCTGCCAACACCATATCTCCCAGTCTGGGAGTTTTCCAGGGCCTCAGTGCCAATGGTAGTGGTGACAAGTCTTATTTCAAAAGCGGAATACGCTTAGTTCAAGTGCACCACATTCAGGCAAGGGACAAAACACTGCCCACAATAGACAAAGAGAGCCTCTGCAGATAACTGTCCTAAAGGATAAAGTGGCCAGGAAAAAGCAGCAGAGTGCATGCAGCACACATTGGAGACACTCCCTGAAGTGCCAAGCCCTGTGGAATAGGGCACAGTACATGACAGGGCACTACAGGACTCTTCTTCATAAGGCCATTAACCTCAAGAACAGGGAGATGTAGCTGACTTTTCTAACACAGAGAAACAGGAATAGACAAAATGAGAAGACAAAAGAGAAGACAAAATGGGAAGAGTTTGTCCAGATTGAAAGAACAGGATAAGGCCACAGTCAGAGATCTAAGATACAGATGTAAGTAACAATCTTGAAGGAGTAATGATCATAAAGATATTCACTGGACTTGAGAAAACAATAGAAGGCAGAGTGAAGGAAAGTAATCAAGCTGAACAAAAGAGAGTAAAAAGACTTATGCAAAACAAGAATAGACTTAGGGAACTCAGTGACTCCATCAAACATAATAACAATCATATTATAGGGATTCCAGAAGCAAGAGAGAGAAAAGGGGACATAAAATTTATTTGTAGAAATAGCTAAAAATTTCCCTAATCTGGAAAGGGAAAGAGACATTAAGATCCATTAGGCAGAGAGAACACCCAACAAAATTAAAATTTTTAAGATTTTTTTTTTAATTTAAAAAGGAGGGGTGCCTAGGTGGCTCAGTGGGTTAAAGCCTCTGCCTTCAGCTCAGGTCATGATCCCAGGGTCCTGGGATTGAGCCCCACATTAGGCTCTCTGCTCAACAGGGAGCCCGCTTCTTCCTCTCTCTCTCTGCCTGCCTCTCCCACTTGTGATCTCTGCCTGTCAAATAAATAAATAAAATCTTTAAAAAAAATTTAAAAAGGATATCCACACCAAGACATATTGTAATTAAGTTGGTAAAATGTAGTGATAAAGAAAAAAAATTTAAAGCATTAAGTCATATGTAGACAGGGGCACCTGGGTGCCTCAGTGGGTTAAAGCCTCTGCCTTTGGCTCAGGTCATGATACCAGGGTCCTGGGATCGAGCCCGACATCGGGCTTTCTGTTCTGCAGGGAGCCTGCTTCCCTCTCTCTCTCTGCCTGCCTCTCTGCCTACTTGTGATCTCTGTCTGTCAAATAAATAAATAAAATATAATAAAAAAAATTTTTAAAGACATATATAGACAGTTACATATAGGGGAAACCCTACAAGGCTATCAGTGGATTTTTCTGTAGAAACTTTGCAAGCCAGAAAAGGGTGGCATGAAATATTCAAAGTGCTGAATGGGGAAAATCTGTAGCCAAGAATACTCTATTCAGCAAGGCTAAAATTCAGAATAGAAGGAGAGATAAAGAGTTTCCCAGATAAATAAAAACTAAAGGAGTTCATGACCACTAAACCAGCCCTACAAGAAATATTAAAAGGGATATTTTGAGTATAAAGAAAAGACCAAAAGTGACAGTACCAAAAGTAGGAAACACAAAAGCAGTACAAATATTTCTACAAAAGTCAGTCACGGAATTCACAAAATAAAAGGATATAAATTATGACACCATATACCTAAAATGTGGGAAGGAGAGGACTAAAGAACGTGTTCAAACTTAAACAATAATCAAGTTAATATAGACTGCTGTATGTGGATTTATTTGCAAACCTAATGGTAACCACAAATCAAAAACCAGTAATAGATATACAAAGAATAACAAAATCCAAATGTAACACTAAGAAAACCAACAAATTATGAAAGAAGAAAAGATCAGAAAAAAAACTTCAAAAACAAAGACAAAATAAGTAACAAAATGACAATATATACATATCTATCAATAATTACTTTGAATGTAAGCAGACTGAATACTCCAAGCAAAAGACACAGGATGACAGAATGGATAAAAAACAAGACCCATCTATACGCTGCCTACAGGAGACTCATTTCAGACCTAAAGAAACCTGCAGATTGAAAGTGAGGGGATGGAGGAATATTTATCATGCAAATGAGTATCAAAATAAAGCTGGAGTAGCAATATATATTTTAAAGATTTTATTTACTTATTTGACAGAGAGATAGAGAGTACAAGTAGGCAGAGTGGCAGGAAGAGGGAGAAGCAGGGAGCCCAATGTGGGGCTCGATCCCAGCACCCTGGGATCATGACCTGACCTGAAGGCAGCTGCTCAACTGACTGAGCCAGCCGTGTACCCCAGACAATATAGATTGTAAAACAAAGACTGGAACAAGAGACAAAGAAGAACCATATAGAGTAACAAAAGGGGTAATCTAATAAGAAGATATAACAACTCTAAATATTTATGCACCCAACATGGGAGCATGCAAATACATAAAGCAGTTACTAATGAACATAAGGGAATTAATTGATAGTAATACAATAATAGTAGGGGACTTTAACACTCCACTTAAATCAATGGACAGATCATTCAATCAGACAATCAGCAAGAAAACAATGGCATTGAGTGTCACATTGGTCCAGGTAGATTTAAGAGATATATATTTTAACATTCTACCCTACAACATCGAAATACATGTTCTTCTCAGGTGTACATGGAACATCCTCCAGAATAGATCACATATTGGGCCACAGAAACAGTATTAACAGTTCAAAGAGATCCAAGTCATACTATGCAGCTTTTCTGATCACAATGCACTGAAACTAGAAATCAAACACAAGAAAAAAATATGGAAAGACTACAAATAAAAGGATGTTAAATAACATGCTACTAAACAATTAATAGGTTAACCAAGAAATCAAAGAAGAAATCCAAAAAAAGTACATGGGAACAACTGAAAATTAAAAAAAACACATGGTCCAAAACCTCTGGGAGGCAGCAAAAACTCTTCTAAGGGGGAAGTTTATAGCAATACAGGCCTACCACCAAAGGCAAAAAAATCTCAAATAAACAACCTAACCTTATACCTAAGGGAGCTAGAAAAAGAGCAATAAACAAAACAAAAGAAGAAGAAGAAGAAGAGGAAGGAGGAGGAGGAGGAGAAAAAGAAATAATAAGATTAGATCAGAAATAAATGATATAGAAAGAGAAAGAAAGAAAGAGAAAGGAAGGAAAGAAGAAAGGGTAGAACAAATCAATGAAATCAGGAGCTGGTACTTTGGAAAAAAAAAAAAAACTAACAAAAATTGTTAAATAAAACTATATAGGATGCCTGGGTGGCTCCGTTAGTTAAGCCCCCAATTCTTTTTTTTCTTTTTTTTAAGATTTTACCCATTTATTTGAGAAAGAGTCAGAGTGAGATTACGAGAACAAGTTGGGGGAGAGGAGCAGAGGGAGAAGCAGACACCCTGAAGAACAGGGAGTCTGACTTGTGATTTGATCCCAGGACACTGGGATCATGACCTGAGCCAAAGATAGACGCTCAACCAACTGAGCCACCGAGGTGCCCCCTTTTTCTTTGATTTTCTCTTTTCTTTTCTTTATTTTGTTTTTTTTTTAAGCCTCCAGCTCTTGATTTTGGCTCAGGTCATGATCTCAGAGTTGTGAGATTGAGCCTCATATCAGGCTCTGTGCTCAGGGAAATCTGCTCAAAATTCTCTTTCTCCCTATCTCTCTCAAAACAAATAAATCTGTAAAAATAAATAAGTAAATAAGTAAAATTACAAATGAGAAAGGAGGAAGAACTACCAATATCACAGAAATACAAACAACTATAAGAGACAATTGTGAAAAACCATATGCCAACAAATCAGACAACCTAAAAGAAATGGACAAATTCCAAGCAACATATAACCTACTGAAGCTGAAGCAGGAAGAAATAGAAAAATTGAATAGACTATGTGCCAGAAAGGAGATGGAATCAGTAATCAAAAAACCCTCAACAAACCAAAATCCAAGATCGGTTGGCTTCATAGCTGAATTCTACCAAACTTTTCAAGAAGAGTTAATACTATTTCTCAAACCATTCCCAAAAAATGGAAGAGGGGGGAGAACTTCCAAATTCATTCTATGAGGCCAACATTACCCTGATACCCATAAAAGATAAAGACGCCACCAAAAACAAAACAAAACAAACAAAAAAACATACAGACCAGTATGGTTGATGAACATAAATGTAAAAATACTCAACAGGGACACCTAGTGGCTTAGTTGGTTACATGTCTGCCTTCAGCTCAGGTCATGATCCCAAGGTCCTGGGATAGAGTCCCACATGCAACACCTTGCTCTCCTGGGAGCTGCTTCTCCCTCTGCTCCTCCCCCAACCCCATGCATTTCTCTCCCTCTCTCTCTGACAGATAAATACATAAAATCTTTTTTAAAAATCCTCAACAAAATGCTAGCAAACCAAATCCAACAATACATTTTAAAAATCATTCACCACAATCAAGAGGGATTTACTCCCAATATGCAAGTGTAGTTCAATATTTGCAAATCAATGTGAAACATCAAATCAATAAAAGGGTAAAAACCATGGGATTATTTCAATAGATGCAGGAAAAAAGCATTTGACAAAGTGTAACATCCATTCATGATAAAAGCCCTCAAGTAGGTTTATAGGAAACAAACCTCAACATAATGAAGGCCATATATAAATATATATATACCAAACATCATACTCATCAGGGAAAAAATGAGAGCTTCCCCTCTAATGTCAGTAACAAGATAAGGATGTCTACTCTCACCACTTTTATTCAAAATAGAACTAGAATTCCTAGCCACAACAATGAAACAATGAAATAAACAAACAAACAAATAAATAAATAAATAGTATCCAAACTGGAGAAGTAAGACTCACTATTTGTAGATGCCATGATACTCTATAAAGAAAACCCTAAATATCACCAAAAAACTACTAGAACAGATAAATGAATTCTATAAAGTTGCAGGATACAAAATTGATGTGCAGAAATCTGTTGTATTTCTATATGCCAATGATGAAGCAGCAGAAAAACTAAGAAGACAAGCCTATTTACAATTGCACCAAAAATAATAAGACACCAAGAATAAACCTAACCAAAGAGATAAAAGACCTGTACTCTGAAAACTAAAATATTGATGAAAGAAATTGAAAAGGACACAAAGAAATGGAAAGAGATTCCATGCTCATGGATTGGAAGAGGAAATATTGTTGAAATGTCTATACTACCCAAAGCAATCTACAGATTTAATACAAACCCTACCAAAATACCAACAACATTTTCCACAGAACTAGAATTTTTAAAATCCTAAAATTTATATGAAATCACAAAGAACCCCAATTGCCAAATCAGTCTTGAAAAAGAAAAGCAAAGCTGGAGGTATCACAATTCCAGATTTCAAGTTATATTACAAAGCTGTAGTCATCTAAACAGTCTAGTATTGGCACAAAAATAGACACATAGCTCAATAGAACAACAGAAAGCCCAGAAAGGAGCCCACAATTATATGGTTGATTAATCTTTGACAAAGCAGGAAAGAATAGCCGAAGGAAAAGGATAATCTCCTCAATAAACAGTGCTGGGAAAACCGGACAGCTACACTGAGAAAAAAGGAAACTGGAACACTTTCTTACACCATATACAAAAATAAGCTCAAAATGGATTAAGAAGGGCACCTGGGTGGCTCAGTTGGTTAAGCGTTTTCCTTTGACATGGGTCATGATCCCAGGGTCCTGGGATGGAGACCCATGTTGGGCTCCCTGCTCAGTGGGTGACCTGCTTCTCCCTCTCGCTCTCCCCCCGCTTGTGTTCCCTTTCAAGCTGTCTCTCTCTATATATATAAAATAAATAAATAAAATCTTTAGGAGAAATGGATTAAAGGCCTTAATATGAGACCTGAAGTCATAAAAGTCCTAGAAGAGAGCATAGGCAGTAAGGTCTCTGACATTGGCCTTAGCAACATTCTCCTAGATCTGTTTCCTGAAGCAAGGGAAATAAAAGCAAAAATAAACTATTGGTACTATATCAAATAAAGCTTCTGTACAGTGAAGGAAACAATCAACAAAAATAAAGACAACCTATGGAATAGGAGAAGATACTTGCAAATGACATATTGAACGAGGGGTTGGTATCCAAAATATGTAAAGAACTTAAACTCAACACTCAAAACTCAACTCAAGACTCAACACACGAAAAACCAAATAATCCTGTTCAAAATGGGCAGAAAGGGAGTGCCTGGGTGGGGAAGTCAGTTAGGGATCTGACTCTTGGTTTCAGCTCAGGTCGTGATCTCAGAGTTGTGGGATTGAGGCCCACATTGTGCTCCACACTGAGCATGGAGTCTCCTCGAGATTCTCTCTCTCTCTCCCTCTGCCCCTTCTGATCGTGCACTCTCTCTCTCTAAAATAAATAATTTTTTTAATGGGCAGAAGAAATGAATGACATTTCTCCAAAGAAGACATCAAGATAGATGGCCAAGAGACATGAAAAAATGGTCCGCACTACTCACCATGAGGGAAATGCAAAATAAAAACTATAATGAGATCATCACCACGCAGCTATCAGAATGGCTAAAGTCAACAACACAAGAAACAAGATATTGGTGGATTTGTGGAGAAAGGGGCATGCTGTTACACTGTTGGTGGAAATGTCAACTGGTGCAGCCAGGCTCGAAAACAGTTCAGACATTCTGCGAAAGGTTAAAAATAGAGCTACACTACAATCCAGTAATTGAGGTACTGGGTATTTACCCAAAGAATACAAAACACTAATGTAAAGAGAGACATACACCCCAATGTTTACAGCAGCATTGTTTACAACAGCTAAATTATGGAAGTAGCCCAAGTGTCCATAGACTTACAAATGGATAAAGAAGACGTGGTGTATGGATATACAATGGAGTATTACTCAGCCATAAAAAAGAACGAAAACTTGACATTTGCACCTACATGGATGGAGCTAGAGAGTGTAATGCTGAGTGAAAAAAATCAGCCAGAGAAAGACAAATACCCTATGATCTCACTCACATGTGGAATTTAAGAAACAAAACAAAAAAGCAAAGGGGGCAAGAGACAGCAATAATCCAAGAAACAGACTCGTAACTACAGAGAGCGGATGGTTCCCAGAAGGACGGGGGCGGGAGATGGGAGACGGAGGGATGGGGATTAAGGAGCAGGTGTGTCCTGCGGACCACCTCGTGGTGTGTGGAAATGATGAATCACTCTCTGGTACGCCTGAAACGAAGATGACACTGTATGTTAGCTAACTGGAATTAAAATAAAAAAATAAAATGACTCCAGAGGAAAAGAATTAAGAAGTAAATCAGAACTGGCCTTGTAAAGCTGTGAGTTTTCTCAGATCCAAAGAAACTATACTTCCCAATGTAGAAGATAGGATGTTTAACATGTATTGGATTCAAGAAGTCAAGAGTAGTTTTAGCAGCGTCACTCTTCATTTTCAAGACTGAGAAAGTTACTCCTGCTCTGTTCTTCTTACTGGAACCTTCACACCTGTGGACACAAGCCTGGAGGGAGTCCGCGGGCTTGTGAGCTGGGGGAGGGGGATCCCCGTGGCTAGTCATCACAGTGCCTTCTTCGTGCTTTCCCTAAGGGTACCAAAAGCACCTGCTCCCTGGTAATTCTGGACAGAGCGCCACTTCCATTCCTAAACTGTTTCTACATGGTTACTTTAGTGGTTTGGGAACATTGTCAGCATGTCCGCATACGCCCCACCCCCAACTCTGCCTCCCGCTTCTGTGTCTGGGTCCAAATTCCTCTTGTCTCATCAGGACTCCTGTCACTGGATTAGGAACACCCCCACACAATGACTTCATCCCCACTTGATTACGTTTGCACAGACCCTATTTCCCAGGAAGGTCACACTCACAGTTTCCAAGCGCATACGGTGTTTTGGAGGACACTACTCAGACGCGCACAGCTGCCTCGTGCGGGACATGCAGGGAAGGCGTGTAATCCAGGCCACCGAGTGGCACTGGTGTGGTGAGGACAACTACTACTTAGCTACTCCAGTAGCTAAAGTTCAATGAAGGACAGCGTAAAAAAGGTGTTGGAAACTCTATTTTGAGGTATTTATGGGACATCTTCTAAATTTTATATCATTGTTATAACAAATTACCATACATTATGTGGCTTAACATAAACCTATCGCCGACGTTCTGTAGGGCAGGAGTCTGGGTTCGCTCTGCTGGGCCCTGCTAGGGTCTCCCTGGGCTGAAATCAGGGTGCCAGCTGGGTGCCTTCCTTTCTCAAGGCTCTGGGGCAGAATCTCCTCCAGGATCCCTCAGTGGTTGGCAGGACCCACTTCCTTGAGATTGTAGGACTGAGCCCCTGTCCTTGCTGGCTGTCAGCTCCTGGATGCCTCTCCCTAGTCCCTGTCTGTAGGTCCTCCATCCAGAGCCCCCAACAGCCATGGAACCCTCCTCTCCCAGGGCATCTCTCTGACTCCCGCTCGGACGCTTCTCCCTTCTGAGCGCAGCCAGAGAAGGTTCTCTGCTGGGAGGGACCCAAGTGATCAGATTGGGCCCATCCAGGTAACTCTGGAAAACCTCCCTATTTTTTAGGTCTGCAATCTGCTCGCTCTGGACACCTAAGTGTTCATGTCCAGCAGGAAGCTAGAAACAAGTATAACCTAGAACCCCCAGGAAATATCTGGGTGACATACACAGAGCTGGGGGTCAGCAATGCAGGGGTGTGCACGTGTAGCTCATAGCCAGGGCAAGAGGGAGAAAAGAGAGGGACAACGCCTGGGGAAACAGTCCGGTGAGGACGGGGTTACGGAAGGGAGGAGCCAGGATGGGTGGCTAGAGACGCCGGCAAAGCCCAGGAGCTGTGTACGCCTCCTACCATGCCACCACTCACTCTCCCGTGGGCAGGAGGGAAATTCTTTACCCACGGTGTCCTTCAGCTCTAGAGACACAAATGGGGCTTCTTGGATTCAGAATGCTTTCCCCTACTCGTGAAACGGGAAGAAATGGAGTAGTCTCCATTCAGACGCCTGGAGGATGGGCTGTTACCTTGTCCTGGGATGTGGCCTGGGACTGCAGAAGGATTGCCATGTACAGTTCATATTCATCCTGTACCAAAACAACCAAAAAATTCATTGAAAATGTGTTATATCGCCACAGTGTAAGTTTCTTCACAGGGACAAGTAATACGGAAGTTAAGGGTGTCAGTTTAGATCATTTTAAAAACTACAAAATGTTCCTTCAATATATAACCCACAGAACACACAATGAAGTGTATAAAATCTCACCAACTTCAAAGCACATTTGAGCATGAACTGTTGATCACCTCAGAATAGCTTCCTAAAATACCCTGACACACATACAACATGTGATCTCCTGCCATACAGAGGCTCAGTGAGTCCTGCCCACCCGCCAGGACTCACTGAGTTCCATGGCCGTTGGGGGCTCTGGGATGGAGGACCCACATACAGGGACTAGAGAGAGGAGCTCCCTAGGGATGGGGACGTTCTCTGGAGAACAGGCTACTGTGTGGCTGCTCTTAAGCATTCCTTGTCTTCAGGACTTAGGCAATTGCAAGATCTGGAAGCAATTTCCATAATACCCATCACTCTTTTACCCCCTATCCCCACCTCTTTCCTCTCTGAAACCCTCAGTGTGTTTCGCAGGGTCCATAGTCTCTCATGGTTTGTCTCCCTCTCTGATTCCTCTCCCTTCACTGGGTGTTATACCTAATTAATGAATCACTAAACCCTACTTCAAAAACTAATGATGTACTGTACAGTGAGTAACTGAACATAATAAATAAACAAATACACACACACATGCACACTAGATCCGGAAGCAACCTCTTTTCAACTCAGTTTTGATATGAAGGTCACTTTCATCATGAAATCACAGCAGATTTATAATTCCATAAGAATGTATATGAAATAATTATGAATACTTATAAAATTTAAATGTTACATATGTGCAATTTAGAAAAACCTATAAATAATTGGGAGATTTTAGTGGGGGGGGGGTGTGGGCTTGAGGAGTGAGCTAGCTGGTTATTTACTCCCATGGCCTACTTGTAATTGATGTAATGTAATGTGTATTTGCACATTACTTTGAGTCTGTGAGTGATTTTCATCATCTGTAGGATGGAGGCCATAATGCTTAGCAGAATTTCTGGGAGAATTGAGACTCTGTGTGCAGAACATCATGTGTGGCTCTCAGTGGTTATGTGAGAAATAAACATTTTTTATTACCTTGACTTCTTTCAAGATGTCACCAAATATCAAAGAACTATTGCAAATATCTTCAAAGACTTCTCCAAAGATGTGCAGTCTGTTGAACTGCTGAGGTTCACATATGCACACTTTCTGGAGCTCCTGGTAGAAAAACAGAACCCGTTATTTCAGGATGTCTTCATTTTCCTTTCCAAATAACTTCTCAGGTGGAGGAATAAGAACTTCCACGGAGCTTTCTATCAGAGAGCCCAGCTCCCACCACCCCAGAGTTGGGTCCAGGCAGAGCCAGGTAGCAAACCAAGGGGCATCTGATTCCCTCTGAGCAGTGCTGAGAAGGTCTGACTGCATGGTTGTCAAAGTCATTGATCTACGTTTTTTTAATTCACTCCCTTACATGCTGTACTTGAGGACACTGCATCCACAACATCCCCAGGGTCTTCCTCTTTCCATTAGTCCTCTCAGCCAAAACCCTCATCAGGTTTGGCTATTTCTCAGCTATGCTGCTCTCTCTTCCCTTCCTGCATTTTCACTCTTGCATCACATCCGTGGTCCCTGTGGATGACTCACAGGCCCCAGGGAGTTCACCAAAGCTCTTCCCATCATGCTAACCATGTTCCATAGACATGGGTGACTCTGGGAAGACTGTATCTACCTAACCATCTACTCCCACCTCACTCTCCCTGCACATGCTTCCATAGTGAGTTAGGCAAACCTCTCCTCAGATGAGTCTGCTATCCATGAACATTGTATACCACAGCTGCCAGGCAGTATCTGATGCCCTGCTTATGAGGTCCCCTTCAACTGACCCATTTCCAGACTTAGCCTTCCTTTACCTCCCCCTATTATCATCTACCTCATGCCAGATGTTCTCAGCACCTGCTATGTGCACTCTTTTCTACCTGGAAATGTAAAGGAGGTGCCTGAATGCAGGTCTCCACCCATGACATTTAGACCCCAGGAACTACAGCAGTGTGACCACAGTACAGCAGAATCCTCCTCCTCACCTGTTCCAACTTCTTTTCATGGCATATCGCTGCCTTTCTCCCAGTGAAATCGTGCTTCATGAGATCTTGTTTTGCAAGAACTTCTTTTTGGAAGCACAGGAACTTTCTGTACTTATCTGCCTTTGTAATACCAGCTAGGTAGGAGCTGATGTACTGGTACTTATCCTTGGGTGGGGGAGACATCACACACTGACGGCTGGACTCCACTGTTCTGTACTTGAGAACCTTCATCTCTGGCAATCTCAGCTCTTCTCTTCTCCGCAGTTCTGCAGAAGCCTCTTTTCCTGGAGCCTTCCTTGGAATGAAGTCCTCTTCTGAAGTGCGGGATATAGGCTCCAGAGGGTCCAGATACCTGAATAGTGGTGTGGTCTGGACATCTTTTGGACTCAGAGCTGTATTGATGGTAAAATAAGCCAAAGCATCTTTCATCTTTGCAATCTTCTTATCAGATGGTTTCTCTACTTTGAAGATCTTTTCCCCTTTTGGTCTATTGGCATTGGGCCAGTGATAGAGGATTGTCTCAGGAGGCCTGTAGAGCTTATTGGAATTCAAGTGCCCAGAGGTGTAGAGATAGATGTCATCTCTGTGATCTTTCTGAAGTTTGTTCAAAAGCTTTGTTAGATTGCATAAAGGCCTATCACCTTGCACTCCACAGTGCTTCCATCTCACATAAACTGGTCAGAAGAGATAATAAGGTTACTAAATATTAGTTCCACAATAAGATAACAGCTGTGTGCATTTGCTGAGCTTGCATATCCCATTCCCAGAGGAGGAACCAACAAACACAGACAGAAAACAACACAAAAGCCAGGCCTAGCAGCCAACGGGGGGCTGCTGGATACACAGGATACACAGCTCTGATCAGAAAGTCCAGGGACTTGCAGGGATGTCTGGCTGGCCTGCTCAGTTCATAGAGCGTGCAATTCTTGATCTTGGGGTTGTAGTTTCGAACCCCATGTTGGGTGGGAAGATTACTTAAAAATATAATCTGGGGGACACCTGGGTAGCTCAGTGGGTTAAGCAGCTGCCTTCGGCTCAGGTCATGATCCCAGCGTCCTGGGATCGAGTCCCGCATCGGCCTCCTTGCTCTGCAAGGAGCCTGCTTCTCCCTCTGCCTGCCATTCTGTCTGCCTGTGCTTGCTCTCTCTCTCTCTTTCTGATAAATAAAATCTTAAAAATAAAATAAAATCTGGAAGGGAGTCAGAGAGAGAAGGCGAGAGGGAGGGAGGAAAGGAAGTCAGTCAGTCCGTCCGTCCGTCCGTCCAGGGCCCTTCAAAGCCAGGAAGAACGAGGAAGGGATTTTTGGTTCAACACAGGGTCTCTTACCATAGTAGCAAAAGTTCTGAAAGGAAAGTTTAACAGTGTAATTATAATTCCTAATGATGGTGCTTAGAGACATTCACCCCTTAGAAATAAAGACGGATGTTTTTCTTTCTCTCTTCATATTGAAATGACTCAGAGTCCCTGATCAAACCCCTCAGTGACTGCCGAGCCAGGCACCCCTTCTCTCCCCATCCCCACTTGTAGGAAGATAAGGAGTAAGTTGATGAGGACCCCAGCTCCTTCCACAAAGGGCCCTGCTTCTCATATGCCCCAGTAGTAGGGTCTATGAGGGCACATGGTCCAGGACATGAAACTGTAAAACCTGAAATTTTGAGTCAGTTTCCTGACCACGTGATCTCAAAAAGCTTACATAATCTCTCTGAATCATAGTTTCTCCCTCTGCAAGATCAGGATAATCATCCTACTCAAAAGGATTGATTGGCAGCTAAATGGAATCACATTTGTCAGAAAGGCCCATGGCCTGAAACAGACACTCCATAAATGGTATATATTTTTAAGAAAGGATTCTAGGACAGGGGACACCTTCTGAAATGCTTCTGGTAAAACATGAACTGGCCCAGACTTCAACATGGGGAAAGGAGATTTCTTTTTGGCCACGCACTGTGAGGGCCACAGAGCAGATAGCCCACAGCGTCACCTTCCCAGAGAACCCTGGAGGAACAAATAAGCAGATTCTCTGTCCCCAGCATGTGACCTGAGCTGGGAAGGGCACTGGCAGCAGAGTGGTAAAGCAGGCCCACTAGAGGCCTCAAGGGCCCATTCTGAACTCCCACAGACCACGCATTACTCAGTCTCTCTGGTACTTTTAAGGATTCCATCCGTAACTGGTTTTGTCCCCATTTTGTGAAAGGGAAGCTGAGAAGGAGTTCTGGGACCCACTCAGGTCCAGACACCTAACTAGTGGCAGAACTGATTCCTGAATACAGCATTTTTAACCAAACCACTAGATCATCTCTCTCATTCCACAGGGGCCTGGCCAACACAGGGCAGGACTTTCTGGGACCCAAGCCACATCCAAATCCATTTCCTTGACCAATCCGTGTCTGAAGTAATGATGATGAATCAGGATACGTGGTTTCCTCTGTTTTCACCTAAGAAAAGGAAGGCCCGGAGAATATGAAGAAGTAGAATCACTTCTATTATTATGTAGCAAATTATCACTAACTTAGTAGCCTCAAACTCACGTATTAGATCACTATTCTGCAGGTCCAAACTCCAACATGAAGGAGTTGGGTTCTCAACTCAAGATACTACAACACAGATACCAAAATGTGGACCTGGTTGAGGTCTTGGAAGCTTTCAGAGAAAACTGGCTTCCAGGTTCATTCCTGTTGTTGACAGAATCCAACTCCTTGAGATTGTAGGACAGATGTCCCCACTTCCTGGCTATTGGTGGGGGTCACTCTAAGCTCCCAGTGACTGCCCTCATACCTGAACACACGGATCTCCTCATCCCTGAGTCCCCCTTCTCATACTTCTCATGCCCCAGACCTCTGACGCCTCCTCCATGGCCAGCTTCATGTGACTAGGTCAGGCCCACCCAGCAGGTTTCTTGTCTTGAGGTCACTGGTACTGTGGGACATAGTGCAATCACAGAGCACTCTCTCATCATGTTCAATGTCTTCAGGACTGCCAAGTACAACACCAGAGGTCAGGGAAACTTGAGCCATCTCTGAGTTCTCCCCATCTCAGGATGCTGACGAGCCCAGAGCACAGTCTCTCCTTGCATTGTCCCATGAACAAACAAATGAACCTTTCCCATCTGTGTGGTCAGATAGTAGAGCAAATACTTCCGGCAGTAGGATTCTTGAGAATTTATCCCTATTGATCAGCTTCTTACTTCAAAGAAACCACTTATAAAATGTTAAAATATTAAAAGTACCATTTTTGAAGACAGTTAATCATTATAATTAATCAAAGGCATAAACATTAAAGAAAACACGTTGTATTTGTTGGGCTTCTCCAGAGGACAAAACCAATAGGAGAGAGAGAGAGAGAGAGAGAATATGTAAATAGATTCGTCATAAGGATTTGGCTCACTTGGTTATGCCTGCTGGCAAGTCCAGAATCTGCACGGTCGTTCAGCATGTGGGATACCCACTTCATGTTCAAGGCTTTCTGCTAGAGAATTCCCTCTTGCTCTGGGGAGGTCAGTCTTGATTCTACTAAGGCTTTCAACAGATTAAATGAGGCCCACCCACATTTCAGAGAGCAATCTGCGTGACTCAAAATCTACTGATAAAAATGTTAATTTTTTATCCAACAAACATCCTTAACAGAAATATCCAGAATGAAATGGGCACTGTGCCCTCGCTGAGGTGAAGCCTAAAATCCACCATCATGCACGTTACTCCAATTCTCTTTGGAAAGTGGGAGAAGGAGGCAGCTCAGTTGTTTATTTTATTTCTGAAAAGGATTTGAAACCCCCAGAAAATGAGCAAAATCATTTTCCTACTTAGAATTTTTTTCTTTAGATTACAACAAGACTTGCTTCACTAGATTTAGAGATTTTGGATTTCATTTCTCTTTCCCAAGTTCTTACAATATGTACCAGGGCTCCCATACTGGCACAAATATTTTAATTTTTTTTTTTTTTAGCTGAAAACATTGTTTGTTATTTGCATGTTCTTCCATCTCAATCTGACAGAAAAAGAACAGAAAAGGTTGAAATAATTCATTGGGAAATGTGCTTCTTTGCCAAATAATCTGGAAACAAATTTGTTTTAAGTGAAACCAATGTTGAATAGATATTGATAAGACATAGTAATAGGTTTGGGGGATTAGTTTCAAGTTAATAAATATTTAAAGCATTAGCATTTGAAATTTTTAAACACAAGGCATAGTTACTGGTGTTTCATCTTTTCCAAGATGAAGCAGTAGGTCCTTAATGTCAAAATTATTACAAGTCACTTTCCTGTGTTTTGTGGTCTTGGGGAAACTTGGAATCCCATAGAAGCTGAACATCTTTTTGGACTGTTTCCCTCACCTCCAGACTTAAGTTAGCAATATCCTTAGTATGTGTTAGAGGCAAGAATTGAGAGAAAAGAGCAGCCAATCCTAGCCCCACAGACTCCTTGCCCTGTGGGGCACATACAGCCAGAGGAGAGCCCCGGGGCCTTGGGGAACCAGGCAGGCCAGGCTGGATGTTTGAATCCCTTGAAGCATCCACATGGGGCCCCTTCTGTCTGTGCAGAACCTCTTCCTCTGGCTGTTTGGCTCTCCCCATTTTAATCACCTGTAGGATATTTAAAACTTTTCTCAAGATTGTAAGCTCTCTTTCCAGAACTCTGTGGTTGGCTTTGTACTGGCTACCCCCTGTAATATCCTTCCCCTGTGATTTCTACTTTTTCTCAAGGGAAGAAACTGTTTTATTAACATTGGCATCTCCAGAAAAAGACCAAAAGTAACTAGTTTGCTTCATGAGTAAATGTGGAAAAGAAATCATATTTTTAAAATTTTTAAAATTAGTATTTTTTAAAGATTTTTATTTATTTATTTATTTATTTATTTATTTGACAGAGAGAGAGAGCAGGAGCACACAAGCAAGGGGAGTAGGAGTGGGAGAGAGAGAAGCAGGCTCCCTGCTGAGCAAGGAGCTGGATTCGGGACTTGATCCCAGGATCCTGGGATCATGACCTGAGCCAAAGGCAGTTGCTTTGTGAGCCACCCAGGCTCATATTTTAGAATGTTAAATAATAAGGTCAAATTCTACTCTGTACCACACTGCTGTCTCCCTCAGAGGACTCCTCAGCAGCATCTGAAAGTCCCGTAGAGACTGAGCTACCTGATGGGGGAAATGTACCAGCCGGGGGAGAAGCACACATCTCCAGTGCTAGAGTGAGAAGGAAAAACACACTTGACAGGATTTATCTTAGATGGGCTGGGCGTGGGAAGCAGATTAAGGGGTCCACCCAATTCTATGTTGCAGAGGAAGGGACTTCGCAGATTTCGTTACAGTTATGACCTTAGAATGAAGAGATTTTCCAGAGTTACCTGGATGGGCCCAATCTGATCACTTGGGTCCCTCCCAGCAGAGAACCTTCTCTGGCTGCGCTCAGAAGGGAGAAGCGTCCGAGCGGGAGTCAGAGAGATGCCCTGGGAGAGGAGGGTTCCATGGCTGTTGGGGGCTCTGGATGGAGGACCTACAGACAGGGACTAGGGAGAGGCATCCAGGAGCTGACAGCCAGCAAGGACAGGGGCTCAGTCCTACAATCTCAAGGAAGTGGGTCTTGCCAACCACTGAGGGATCCTGGAGGAGATTCTGCCCCAGAGCCTTGAGAAAGGAAGGTACCCAGCGGGCACCCTAGCAGGGCCCAGCAGAGCAAACCCAGACCCCTGCCCTACAGAATGCAGGCAGGGTGTTTCCCAGGCCTGGTGGGGCTGGAGGGTGGTGATGCTGAGGTGGGGGTTAGTCGCCAGCAGAAGAGGCAGGAAAATTGCTAAGTAGTCCTGACAATTCAGTGATAGCCTGAAGTGAGGGGAGTGAGGTAGGGGGGGCATGCACAGGACACCCCCACCCCCCAGACCAAGGATTCCAAATGGAAGAATGCAGTGATACCGCCTAACATTACAGAGGAGAGGCTCCGGTTTCTTTACGTGCATATTAAAGAAAATATAGCCTCCAAAGGCTGGAAGACTGTGAAAATCTCCCCGCGGCCCACTGCACAGCCGCTGCAGAGCCGGCGTGCGGAGCCTGCACCCTGCCTCTCTGGGGGGCATACCTTTGTTCTGCACCCGATTTACTTGTAAGAGTTTTATCTGGCAACTCATTTTCCCTCCTATTTTTTAACTTATGGGAGGTGTACTTACTAAGAAATACCAAAATAAGAAGAGCCCCTTCTCTGTTTCCAACCACCGTGTTACACGGTTGCCCGAGGGTACGCAGTCAGCTTGTGATTTAAATCTTACGGGGCAGTTCTTTTTTTTTTTTTTTTTTTCTTTTTTAAATTCTTCTTTATTAACATATAATGTATTACTAGCCCCAGGGGTACAGCTCTGTGAATCGCCAGGTTTACACACTTCACAGCACTCACTATAGCAATGTCCACAATGTGAGGTGTCCACAACCCAACCACCCTGTCCCTACAACCCTCCCCCTGGCAACCCTCATTTGTTTTGTGAGATTAAGAGTCTTTTATGGTTTGTTTCCCTCCCAATCCCATCTTGTTTCATTTATTCCTTCCCTACCCCCCAAACCCACAGGTTGCCTCTCAACTTCCTCATATCAGGGAGATCATATGATAACTGTCTTTCTCTGCTTGACTTACTTCGCCCTGCATAATACCCTCTAGTTCCATCCGCGTGGACATCCAGATGGTCAACAGACACATGAAAAAGTGCTCCACATCACTGGGCATCAGGGAAATACAAATCAAAACCACAATGAGATACCACCTCACACCAGTCAGAATGGCTAAAATTAACCAGTCAGGGAATGACAGATGCTGGCGAGGATGCGGAGAAAGGGGAGCCTCCTACACTGTTGGTGGGAATGCAAGCTGGTGCAGCCACTCTGGAACACAGACATGGAGGTTACAGGGCAGTTCTGGAACGCTGAGTACCGCGCGCACAGAGCTTGCGGGGCAAAAGGGGCCTCAGACGTTCGGTGCACGCAGCACCGCGTCTGTGGGCCCCCACGGGCTCCACCTCCCGCTGCCGGAGCACCCCTGGGCCAGACAGAAACAAGTATCGTGTGCAAAACCGAGCCATTGGACGACTGGCAGGGCCCCAGGTGGACCTCACCGTGCAGGGAAGCCCCCCCGGAAGCCAAAAGGAACTTGGAAACGCGGAAAAGGCACGCCTGGAAAGTCAGACCGCGCCGAGAGACTAGACAGACGTGGGCATGTAGAGCCTTTATAAAAACGGGGTTCTCGTGCACACAGTCAGTGAGTGCAGTCACTGCTGGAGGACCCGACGCCACCCATGGTCCATGGTCCGGAGCTCACGGGAGAGGAGTGCCCTGCACCCCTCACTTCACCGCGGGGGAGAATGAGCCACAGGTGGTTTCATTCTGGCCTGAGGGGGTCAGTCCAGGCTACCTGCTCGCCTGCTCTCACCAGCCCACCAAGGCAGGTGCCTAAAAGGGGCGCAATGCCCTGCAGGGAGTGGAATGGATTTCTTTCTTTCTTTTCTTTTAATTTCTCATGCTTGAGTTTTCTGGGGTTTTGTTTGTTTGTTTTGTTTTTATTTTATTTAATCATTTGACAAACAGAGATCACAAGTAGGTAGAGGCAGGCAGAGAGGGAGGGGGAAGCAGGCTCCCTGCTGAGCAGAGAGCCCGATGCGGGGCTCGATCCCAGGACCCTGAGATCATGACCCGAGCCAAAGGCAGAGGCTTTAACCCACTGAGCCACCCCGGCGCCCCTGGAATTTCTTTCAACATGGTTATAACTTAGACTCTATGACTCCGTGCAGCAAGCTTTCTCCCAATTCAAAATTCCTCGGGATCAACGATCCCGTTTTCAGGCCGCGGTGTGGCGGGAAAGCGACGGCTTCGGGGTCCGGTCCTAGAATCACAGCAGTAACCCTCGCCTTCGGGGACCGGAAGCTAAATAAACGCGACGGCCGTCCCGTGGTGGGCGGCTGGGGGAGGACGCCAGGGTGGCGGCGTGCCGGGGAGCGTGCCCCCCGTGGGAGGCTTTTTGGAAAGCGCACTCGGACCACCGTCTGGAAGTCTCCCCCTTCGGCTCGCCTCCTCGCAGAGGGCACACGCGTGCGCAAGCACACACACGGCCCGCACACCTGCACGCACACGCGGCCCGCACACCTGCACGCACACGCGGCCCGCACACCTGCACGCACACACACGGCACGCACACCTGCACGCACACGCGGCCCGCACACCTGCACGCACACACACGGCACGCACACCTGCAGGCACACGCGGCACGCACACCTGCACGCACACACACGGCCCGCACATCTGCACACACGCACATGGCACGCACACCTGCACACACGCGGCACGTACGCACGCACACGACCTGCTTCCCCAGAGTGTGGCTCCCGGGCTTTCGGAGGTGGCACCGCGTCCCCAGACGCAGTCCCACTCCCTGGGCACCCGGGGCTGAGGGGCAGCCCCAGCAAGGCTTTCGTTTTCCACCCCGGGCTGGGAGCCCCTCGGGGTCTGGGCAAACCGCAGGTCCCACAGACCTCAGCCTGCAAACACAGGGCCGGGCGCGCACTTACGCTCGGGCTCCGGAGCCCCCGCCATCGCCTGGGCTGCGCGGCTCAGGAGTGCGGCCGCGGTTACCGCGGAGACGGACAACATTCGAAGCTCCGCCCCCGCTGGGCGGGGTTCCTCTGCTACTGGGCCACCCCCCCCAGCCCCGCCCTCCGCCCCGCCCTCCCAGGCAAGCCTTCCTGAACCGGGAGTACCAGGTTTCCTGGCTTATTTTACTTTTTGAATTAAAACAATTTCTTTCATTTGAGAAACATCAAAATACCCTGTACTCTAATACTTTCCCAAAGCCTGGAGGTCGAAAAAGCAACTGGTCCTTGGCTAGGCATCTTTATAGAGACATTCAGGTTGCACAATGCACACCGTATGCAACCGTACCTGGCTTTCTAGCACGTAGTAGGTGCCAGTCACTAAATTATCACTTAGTTATTTTCCTAGTACGGAGATGAGATTACGTGAGGTAAAATAACTTGGCCACCATCAGTTAGCAGAGTAGAAGAATGTAAATGCACATCAGTTTGCAGTCTGTGTTCTTTCCTCAGGCTATGCCATGTGCCAAGGGAAGAAAAGCAAAAATTCTCTAAGTTTCCTATCTTTGAAAACTGTCGTTCTATTTAAATTTCTCTCAGCCAGGGAGAATTCGAGTGTCCTGGCATGGTGGCTGCAACTCTCGGACGTGACCTCAGGCGGCCGCTCACGGCTGCGCAGCTCACCGAGGAAGTGGTGACGATAAGGTTAGACAGTGTGTGCGTGAGAAAGTCGGGCACACAATCTCCTTTCATCTCCCCTGGTGCTGGTCACTTTGTAGGGTGAATGCTTTGGAAAGCATGAAGTTGCCCTGGCCCTAGCATGGCTTCGGTGGCTCCATACATAGGAGCATCTGGATTCGATTTGGAATAAATAAAGAAATAAAGAAAGAACAGAAGCATTTCCTGATTTTCTCTCTCCAGCATTCACCGTCTTTAGGCATCTGACCATAACTAGAAATGCTGACATGAAAATACACACACTGCGTAAGGTTATCTAACTAAGCATTGACCCAGGACGAGAGAAGATTTCTCCACATTCTGTTAATTATAAATTAGGGTGAGATGTGTGGCAATCCATGTTTTTGTATTATCAATTATTATTGATGAAACAATGAGCCTTTCTGCTCCAAGCTGTTTAGTGACTGGGTGGCGGGCAGGCAGGTGGTGACAGAGGTATTCTCTCTCCTTCCACGGTGGGCTCAGAAGACAGAGCTCCTGGCCCTGGGAGAGAAGGCCGTGGAAAGTGTGGGCCCCCAGAACCAGTGGGGCACTTTCCAGAGCTCAGCCTGTGCTGTCTTCATTGGTTTGAGAACGGATATTGGTACTATTCATTGGTACGAGAACGGATTTGGTTCATTCCACATGGAATTACAGATCAGAAAGAAAATAATGTATTTCTCCCAAGTCATCCCGAGTAGGACACATACACAGTTAAATTCAACCGTCTCTCATACACCAAAGATCAGGAAATCAATGGTCAAATTGCCATCAAACATTAAAACCCAGTGCAGCTCTCCGACCGCTAAATATTTCAACAAGGTGTTTGAGGCAGAAAGATATAATTATCGGTGAAACTAACCGGTCCGCCAAGATCAGGAGATCTTGCTTGAGGCCAGATTTCTGGGTAGGAATCCCCAAGACGTGCTCGCCACGCAAACAGCGAGCAGATACTTGACTTCGTGCTGTGCTAGCTTGTTTTTCAGCTCTGGGTGGCGCTGGAACATGGGTGGCGCTGGAACACACCCTGAAGCCCTCGGCAGAGCTGCTGCTGAAAGCTGCCCCTGCGGATGAGACTCGGGCGCGCGTCCCCGCGAACTCCGTCCTGCACGCACGGCCTTTCACCCTCGGAGCATTCAAAGAGAAAACACGACGTGTTGTCGGCTCTTGACGCTCTGCGAAGAATGCAGAAACGCACGATTCATTCCCTGCTCTAAAGATGCTCCGTGGAGAGGAGACGAACCCCTTAAGGGCAAGACGCGAGGGAGGGAAGAGAGCGGTGCAAACCAGCGCAGGGGACGGAATGGGGGCGGGGGTTGTGCTCCGGGAGGGCCCCGCGTTCACCGCCCCACCGCGGGCCAGCAGCGGGAGTGGAGAGCCTCCCCTGCGCTCGCAACAACCAACTCTTTGGAAACGTCATTGACCAAAAACAAACGTTTAGTTGCCGCCTTTCCAGCTGTAAGATTTCATTGTGTAAAAATAGACAAAGTCAAGACGACTTTTGTTTATCTTTTATTTACATATTTTATTTATTTGACAGAGAGACCGTAAGGAGAGGCAACACAAGCAGGGGGAGTGGGAGAGGGAGAAGCAGGCTCCGCACTGAGCACGGAGCCCGACGCGGGGCCCGATCCCAGCACTGTGGGATCCTGACCCGCGGAAGGCAGCCGCGTGACGACTGAGCCCCCAGACGCCCCTGAAGACCACTTTTAAAGCGCCTTTGTGCTTTCTAAGCTCCGGGGTGACACGGGTGCCGCGTTTAAGGACGTCGGGCCGACTGTAGACCGAAATCACCCACCAGCCCGACCCGGAGACGCGGGGTGCGACCAGGAGGCCGCCAGCTGCCAGCGCGCACCGGGCGAGTCGCGGGGACGGCCAGGCCGCTCCCGCCCGCTGCACGCGTCCGTGAAGAATTCCAAACCCACAGACAGAGACCTCGAGCTGGCGCGGAGACAGACAACGCTGGGGCTCGCACTGCAGGCGGAGGAAGCGGGCGGCGGCGAGCGCAGGCCGTCGCGCTTCGCGGTCCGCGCGCGGTTACAGCCCCGACCCCGCGCGCCCTGACGCGGTGCCGGCCAAGTCTCCTCCACCCAAGGCCCGAGCGCCGCGGTCCCCGCCTCTTGCCTCCTGCTTCCCAAGGTCCGCCCCCACGGGCAAAGTCGGCCCCGGGCTCCCGCTTCCCTCCCTGCTCTCCACCGGAGGCCCGTTTCTCTGAGAACGCACGTGCTCTTGGTCTTCCAATCTTAGAAATGCACAAAAACGAAGTATTTGCTTTGACTTTGCGTCTCTCTAAGGCAAAGGCACCCTCCCCTCCAGCGGACACACAGACCCCGCGCCGGGAGGGCCCGTGGCGGGTCCGCGCCGCTGGGGACCTCACCGCAGCTTTGCGCGCGCCCCGGAGGCTGGCGCAGGGGTCCCCGCCATGCCCGCGTCTGCCGCAAGGGGCGCTCTCTCCGCGGATCTCAAACCTTCCGGCTTGCAGCCTCGGTTTTGCCGTAGAGGGGCTTTTCTGCAATATAACTTCACTTTTAAGTGGCATTCGAGGACAAAATAACTACGAGACACAAGCAGGTTGGAAATGGGATGGAGAACACAACTTCCCCTGAAGGGCCCCCGCCGTTCTTCCCGCCCATGTCCTCCACGAGCTCCTCGTTGTCCAGAGAGTAAAATACACCTTCTCTCCTCCGAGTGGTGCATGCAACCGCGTTTCTTTACTTCGAAACTGCCATTTACTGCTTGTCTAAAACTGTTTCCGTGTTTCATTGAAATGTTTTTTCAACTGTGAAAATTGCTATCTTGGGTCAGGATGTTTCATTAAAAACAATGAAAATATCTCTGATGCAATGGCTTCTGGAAAACCAGAATTAAAGCCATCAAGTGAGGGATAAGTGGGTAATGAAAATTCCCCTTGCTAACCACCCGCCCCCCACCCCTGCAGCCTCCGGTTTCTCTCCCCCAAAACAAACCACATCTGGTTTCTTACTTAGCTTCCAAGAGTCAGGCCACCCACAGACAGGGGCCCCTAACCGCCCCCCCTCTCACCCCCCATGATTTCCGTTGCACAGAGGATGACAGTTCCTCAACCTGGATTATTTCTCTTTAAAAAAAAAAAAAAAAAAAAAAAGTCTTGGAAATCATTCCACACCAGTATCTAGAGAGTCTGGCTTTCTTTTTTTCTCTCTCCCCCCCCCCCCAGGTGTGTTTTTTGTTTGTTTGTTTGTTTGTTTGTTTGTTTTTAATTTGAGAGAGAGAGCAAAGAGAGTGCGCAGGAGCAGGACGAAGGGAAGAGGGAGAGGCCAACTCGGGGCTGAGCACGAGCCCAGTGCGGCTCGGATGCCGGGACTCCCAGGATCATGACCTGAATCAAAGGCAGATACTCAGCAGACCCGAGCCACCCACGTGCCCCATCCTGAGATTTTAAACAGCTGTATTTCGTTTTTATAAAATCAACAGACAACGGACTAATATGTATTGTTTCCACTCTTTTATATTAAACTCCTGTGCTCCCCTCAGGTCACCTCTCAGGTATGAGCGTATGCAGGGAAACCCAAGGAGCCAGGTGAGCCCACAGTCACAGAGTTTGTGACCAGAGGCTGTGCCCATTCACCCAGGACGCGCCACAGTGAGGGTGATGTGCGCCTGGGAGTCGATGGTCCAGGAAGATTTCTGGAGATGTTTTTGGTGCAAAAAAGGTGTTCTTATTAAAGCACAGGGATGGGACCCAGGGGCAGGTCGCACTGCTCTGGGACTGTGAGGAGTCACTGACCATATACTTGAGTTTATCATTATAAACTATATAATTTATACTTATATAAATATATAAGTAAGCATACAAATTTAAGTATATTATTTGAAAATCTAAAAAACTTTTAAAAGTGTTGTGGGGTTGGGGGGTTCACCTGAGTGGCTCAGTCCGTTAAGTGTTTGCTCTCAGCTCAGGTCATGATCCCAGGGTCCTGGGATAGCGTCCCACACAGGACTCCCTGCTCAGTGAGGACTCTGCTTCTGTCTCCCTCTGCCCAGCTTGTGTGCTCTCTCTCTCTCAGATAAATTTAAAAAATCTTTAAAAATTTTAATATATAAACTTATTTATACATTTTTTTTTAAGATTTTATTTATTTATTTGACAGACAGAGAGCACAAGTAGGCAGAGAGGCAGGCAGAGAGAGAGGAGGAAGCAGGCTCCCTACGGAGCAGAGAGCCCGATGCGGGGCTCGATCCCAGGACCCCGGGATCATGACCTGAGCTGAAGGCAGAGGCTTTAACCCACTGAGCCACCCAGGCGCCCCTTATTTATACATTTATAATTTATATATTTCTTTATTTATATTTAGAATTTAGTGAGGGTACCGAGTGCATAAGTCTCGAAGGAATTGGCAGCAAGGCTTCCATGACCTTGAGGGGCTGGCTGCTATGCAGATAAGGTTATTAACTACTTTCTAGTAAATCATTAGTCTTGAGACCCTCAGATGGGTGGGCCATAGCTTTGGAAGATGAACGCTAACAGGTATCTTGGGTGTGGGGTGGTGTTCACAGTCATCAGAGGGGAGCAACACCGTCAGAAGCCGAGCTCTGGGGACACATGAAGGGAAGTCTTTCACAGTCACAGGGAGCAGGAGGGGTGTGACCATCTGCATCCTCAAGAATCCCGCCCAGAGACAGCCCCAGCGAGGCCTGACCTCTGCTCCTTTCTCAACCATCAAGAGTGCCTGTCCCCACTTCTTCACCACCAAACGTGGGGCACCCATCAATATGTTACCACATCCCTGATCTTTGCAAATACAAAATTGCAAACTGGTTGGTGAGAGAGGAAAAATGCACCATTAAACTGTGTAGGAAATAAATAAGATGTAATAACTTTTGAAAACAGTGGCAGGATTGCTATTTTAGGTGGACGATCGGAGAGGCCTCTCCGTGTTTCCTGTTGCTCCTGTTCCACAGATGTTGTAGCTTAAGACAATACAAATGTGTTATCCTAGAGTTCCATAGTTCAGAGGTTCTAGACAGATCTCACTGGATAAAATCCAGGTGTCGGCAGGACTGCGTTCCCTCTGGGGGCTGAGGGGAGCATCTGTTCCCTTGTCTTTCCCAGGTCTGGAGGCGTCTGCCCTTCAGGGCTCCTGGGGCCTTCCTCTACCTTCAAAACAAGTAATGAACCATGGCTGGTCTCTTTCACCACAGAAGCTCTTGACCCTCCCTCGTCCACATACAAGGACCCTGGGGCCAGCTCTGGGCCCTCCCGGACAATGCTGGCTGCTCTCCCCATCCTGAAGTCAGCTGAGCAGCAGCCTTCAGTCCACCTGCTGCCTCAGTTTCCCTCTCTCGCTTGACCTGATACATCCTCATGTTCTGGGCTTCAGGCCATGGACCTTTCTGGGGACCACTATTCTGCCAACTGCCGCCCCCCAGCCCCAACCAAGGGTGAAGCCCTTAGGCAGCAGTCGGAAGTGCTGTGCTGGGAGCCAAGGAGGAGACTGCTGGCTTCCAGGGAGGCCCTGAGCTGGAGCTGGAGCTGACCTAGGGACCCACTGCCCCCAAACTTGTCTCTGACAGGACAGAAGAGGTCGGGCCTCTCTCCAGCAGCGGACTGTGGATTGTCGCAGACTTGGGCTTCTTTGAGTTTTGTTTGACTCGTTGTGATTGGAGAGGCCCGGGCATGTTGAGGGAACCCATCCAGGAGAGTAGGGAGGGCTGACCATCCACAAAAGGAGGGCACTGGATTCTGGACTGGTACACCTCTGCCCCACGGAGGGGGTATGGGATCCCCTGTCCCTGCAGAAAACAGAACGAAAACCAGACTCGTACTCCATCTAGTTTGCCAGGCATTTCTCAGTCGCTCTGATGTTAACTCAGTTTTTGGGAAAAGTACAAATCTAAATGAGCTGCGAGCTCCACATGGGACCATGTAGAAGCCGCGACCTTAAGGCACAAAATCCTTTCCAGGGTGGCTTTTCTCAGACATGGGAGACCCTGGTACTAGAGCCTTTTAATTTCCCCAGGGTGAGGTACTGAGCAAGAGCAACCGCAGGCCACAGTCAGGCCACAGTCAGGCCACGGTCAGGGGTCACGGAGATCCCAGCCTGAGCCCTGCACCAGCCCCGCACCCGACTGCAAATGAAGGGGGAGGGGCGTGCCAGAGGATCGTGATTTTTCACCCCCCCCCCTTTTTTAAAGATTTTATTTATTTATTTATTTGACAGACAGAGATCACAAGTAGGCAAAGAGGCAGATAGAGAGAGAGAGAGAGAGGAAGCAGGCTCCCTACTGAGCAGAGAGCCCAATCCTGGGCTCGATCCCACAACCCTGAGATCATCACCTGAGCAGAAGGCAGAGGCTTAACCTATTGAGCCACCCAGGCGCCCCTGAAAACCTACTTGGCTTGCTGATCACTTCCTCTTTCTTTCTTTCTTTTTTTGAAGATTTTATTTATTTATTTGACCGAGAGACAGGGCGAGAGGGAACACAAGCAGAGGGAGTAGGAGAGGGAGAAGTAGGCTTCCCGCTGGGCAGGGAGCGGGATGCGGGGCTGGATTCCAGGAGGCTGGGATCCTGACCAGAGCAGAAGGCAGAGGCTTAACAACTGAGCCACCCAGGAGCCCCCACTTCCTGTTTCTTAACCTTACTTTGCATCACTTGTATTTCCATTGGAAGCAAGAGTTGCTCACATTAATGATAATAATGATAATAGTGGCATAATCTTCCCTGAACGCAAATACAGGCAGGCGTGGAGATCCTAGCTCCCTGCAGGGGCAGGTGTGGGCGTCCCACTCCTTAGGGGGAGGACAGTTCTCCTCGCCTTTCCAAGAGCAGATGCTTCCCTAGAAGGCAGATGTGGCAGCCACGGAGGTGTCAGTGGAGAAGAAGAGAGTTCTTCCTGTTGTCTTTCCAAGGGGTATTTTCCTGGCCATGTGGCAGCGAGAGGATTATTCCCGAGGTGGGGGAAACACTTACTGCAATAAGAAATCAAGCCAGAGTTTAAGCCACTGTAAGAAGAAAAGCTGTGCCAGTCCGGAGGAGGGAAGCCAGGCCGGGTGCCGAGCCTGCAGCAGATGGGCCGGGGACCCCGCTGGGCCCTCTGCCCCCAACCCGCTGAGCCCCCACTGCACTGCCCCTCCCCCACATGTCTCTGCTCCCTCTGCCCTGCTCCCGCTCTGCTCTGCTCGCCTCCACCTCCACAAGACACATGCTGTCCCCAGTTCATTTGCTGCACCAGTTCTCAGAACACGCCAGAGAAAGTTCACGCTCAACCCCGGCAGGATGTTGAGAATCGTAATTCTTTCTAGCGGCCCCAAACTTACTTGATGGTGGAACTTTCTAGTTTTTTGTTTTGTTTTGTTTTTGTTTTTTTGTTTTTAAGGTACAACTCTGATGAGACAACAGGCTTTAAGAGAAGCTGAATTCGTTGGATTCCCTTTCTAAGCCTCCTCGTCCTTAAATGAGAGCATCATAGTTGCTTTTGGGGGGATTCCAGGAGACGGTAGAGCGCTCTGATGTCTGCTTTGTCCTCTGCGCCTCCCTTGTCCACTTCCACTTCTGGGGAGGGCGGTGATGCAGGCAGGGGCAGAGGTGTTTGCCTTGAGTCTCCTTTCTGGAGCGTGGCCTTTGTGTTGGAAGACAGTGGCTCGGGAGGACACCTGCTGCGGGCGAAGAACAGAGCCTCGGTGGGGGAGAAGCCGACCAGAAGGAGAGGAAACTCTGAGCTTGAGGTCCCTTGGGGTCTGGGGCTCTCCCAGTGCAGCTGGATCCCTTCCTTGCAGGAGGAGGGGCTACCACTTGTCTTGTGGCCCTGAAGGTAGGTTCTTTCCTTTGTGTTTGGGGAGTGTGCTGTGAGGGGACCCTTCCCCTCTCCTATGGGGCTTGCCCCGCCTGAGTCAGCCTCGGGCCTTTCACGGCCATGATTCTGGGAAAAAGAGCTATTTGGGACTAATCTCCAAGGAGGGACATACTTTATTTTTTTCCCCTTTCATTGTCACTTTCCAAGAAAGGAGGTGGGGTGGGAGTCACCTCCCTAATGAATTCAGTCCTAGAGTATGAAGCTGGATGACCGGCTATCGACGCAAAGGAAAGATCTCCTGCCCCTGGTGGAAGGTTGAACCAATGCCCCAGCCATCATGATTTCACGAGGCAAAAACTCGGTAACTCAGAAGGCTTAGCAAATGGGGTGTTTTAATGCATGCTTTTTCTAGTTAATTCAAGGGCAAGCAGTTAAATATTTTTTTTTAAAGATTTTGAGACAGAGAACGTGAGAGAGAGAGCGAGCGAGAGCACAAACAGGGGAGGGCGGCAGAGGGAGAAGCAGGCTCCCTGCTGAGCAGAGAGCCCAGTGCGGGACTCGATCTCAGGACCCTGGGATCATGACCGGAGTTGAAGGCAGAGGCTTCACTGATGGAGCCCCCCAGGCACCCCTGGCCTATTATGTTATTTTCTTGATGTATATTAATTGAATCCATGTGTCTTAGTTTTTCCATATGCTAAAATGTTTGGGTTTTTCCCCTAATGACTAAGCGTTCACCGCACACTGAGAGGATCATTCTGAGCAAGACGTCTACCTGATCAGTGGTACCGGCAACTGAAAGGCTAGACATTATGTGATTATGCATAGGACCAAGTAAAAAGTTGGAAGATTGTGTTTCAAATTAGTTCCTGATTTTCTTTTCTGGTCAGTTTCCTTTTTCTCCTCCATGTCACTCAAGGAAAAGTCTACATCTGTGGGCAGTGGGCGGGAGACTTCTGCTCTGACAGCGAGAGGAGGGCAGAGAGTTCACAGAACAGCACTTCTGGTTGGTTTCTGCTGCATTAGGCTTCCGTATCCTTCTTCTTCTTTTTAAGATTTTATTTATTCATTTGAAAGAGTGAGCACAAGCAGGCAGAGCAGGGGCAGAGGGAGAAGCAGGCTCCCCGCTGAGCAGCGAGCCCAACATGGGACTTGATCCGGAGAGCCTGAGATCACGACCTGAGCCGAAGGCAGACGCTTACTCAACTGAGCCACGCGGGGGCCCCAAACTTTGGTATTCTGATGAGAACAGCAGCAGGTGTGGATACTTGGAACGTGTTTAGGAATCATCTTGTTAACTATGCGAGATTTTCAGGTCTACAAATATGTAGTTTCACCTCTCTGGGAAGGACGGGGCAGGTGCACAGAAAGTAATGGCAAAGCAGCAGAGGCTTCAGGGAGATGAAGCCGTCGATTCTAAACCCAAGGAAACCTCGTGCGTGCCCTGCCTTCTGCTCCGAATTCCCTCCTTCCACCTTACACACATTAAGTGCCCACATTAAATGCATGTTTGCTTGATAAGTGTTGCTCTTCAGGGTTTTTTTTAGCTTCAGGACATAGATTCATTGGAGAAACGTTCCTCTCCTCAAAGCTCTCAAGTTACAGAAGATTGATGGAAAAATCAGAAGTGTGTGTAATTAAGGATTCAAATTAAGATCAGCTCTACGGAGTACCAATCTGCAACTTGAGTTACCAAATAGGTTTATGGATATATTAATTCGTGAAATTCATTTTAACACAGTCAACATTTTATTCGGTTTCACAGGAAATGAATACTTTAACAAAAATCCTATCTTCGACACATACAGTGCTACACACTCTGAGGGCATTCCGTTAGTGAGAGTTGGTGGTGCAGGAGAAGTCCATTTTAGAGGCTGTCTACACTTCTGTCCAATTAACAAGGCTGTGGACTCTCATATTTAACAATGTAACAGGTCTTTATTCCAGGAAACATTTATTTTGTTAACGCCCAAATTTAGTTCTAATATGTTTGTGGTAGTGTGCATCTATGGATACAAATGAACTTCTAACTTTCTGGTCTCAAATATTGACCATTCGCCTGCCCACCTGTTGGTAACCAGGGATAGTCAAATAAACACAATTTCTTGAAGCTGTCAAGATAAAGCCATGTGTATACTTATTGTGATACACAGATGATGTGAGGTTTTACCGACTTCTTTAACCGTCTTCTCTACCGGAACAGAGAATCCCAACACTTAGACACATAAGCATGCCCACAATGGGAGCCCTTCCTGCTCTTGACCAAGAGAATCCGGATGGTTCTGGGGGCCCCTGGAGGCCAGGGAAGTTATTTCAGGAGTCTGAGAGCCAGCATTCGGGGGCCACTAGCTTTGTAATCTGAAGGACTCGATCTAAAAGACTAGTTCCTCCCAAATAGTCTTCGAGCCTTTAAAATTATACAATGGAGTTAATAAATCATGTTACACAATGTAATGTATTTTGTCTCATCCTTTCTGCTAGGAAAGAGCTGAAGCAGACACACCACCTCTCGCCAAAGTGAACTTGGGGTCTTGCACGCAGACACACTCTGACGGAGCCATGGCCCCGCCTCCGCGACAAAGCATCTCTTCCCTTCCCTCCAAATGACAGCAAATGATAAACGTGAAAAGGGATATTTCAAAAACTCTGTATTCGATTATTCACACCAAAGGATAGCCATTAAAATTATGAACATCTCTACATATATTTCATGTATCATACATATATATACTTTGTATGTATAGTTACATATCGACAAAAAATTTCTGGCTGTCCTAAGCATGTAAGTAAAATCAAAGCTCCATTTTGCAGTGTCATGCCCATATATGCATATATACCGGCAGTTTGAATTATGAATTTATTTACAACGTGCCTCGGTTATAATAAATGATTACTGCTCTATTATACAAACGTAACGGTAAAGGTTTCTTTCAATACAAAGACTGCAAATGAATACATGAAAAATTACACACATGTACAATATTTATAATTTATAAATGCAAAGTTAAGACCTCTTTAAATTATTGCACTTGTGCATTTTACAAAGATGTTTTATATGTCATACATATAAAATAATTGTTTTGTTTGCTAACTCATCAACTACAACGAAATCGGATATTATTAACTTGAAATCTTTTCTCCTTCCAAAAGAGAGCCCACTACAATGTTGGTGGTAGAGCCATCGGCTCTACAAGTCGGTCTGTTAAGTGCACTGTATTTTGGACAGCTTATAACCCATCTTACACCTTAGCAGCATGGGGTCAGCAAGATCACAGCTGGCAAACCCGGGGGATAACTGAACTAGGTAGGGATATAGGATTCTTTTGTTCCTACAGAAAGCCACCTTTCCTTTTCAGAAAGATTCAAGATGCTGCCTATCTCTAAGTTTTAATAACTTTCACAGTGTTTGGGCAAGCACAGGATTTCACATGGGTCACTGTGTTGGGTCAGGTGAATAGGTCCGGGCATTGTCTAGA
This sequence comes from Mustela lutreola, assembly GCF_030435805.1. Classification (NCBI taxonomy): domain Eukaryota; kingdom Metazoa; phylum Chordata; class Mammalia; order Carnivora; family Mustelidae; genus Mustela; species Mustela lutreola. The sequence continues at coordinate 3,505,673 of NC_081295.1, read as the reverse complement.
AATACCTTCTCCAGATCAATCTGTTGACCTTTCCATGTGCACACCAAAGGCATGCGTAGAACATACACCATACACGAGATCGTACGGGAAATAATGCTCCCCTGTGGCATTTACATTGGCTGTTGAAGAGATGGCACAGGACTGCTTATTATTCAAGTGCCTAAAGGAAAAACAAACGCTGCAGCTCTCATGGTCTCATCATATTTCAGGTGAGCTGAAGGGCCAGGTAATACTTCGCAACCCTCCCTTGCAGCAGGAATGAAAGCCTTCCATTTACACTTCTGCACACACAGTACCTCAGGCTACCAGCTGGCAGTGGGCACGTGTATAAACTGACTTCTCTACTTGACACATCGCATTCAGCTCTTAACCGGCAGGCCAGGTCCTCCGACGACAGCGACCCAGCAGCGGCACACACGGGTCTGCACGCGTTCAGCAACCGATTGCTCACGCTCGCTTTAAAGCAAGGTCCGGCGATGCGAGAGGCAAACGGCACTGCTGTCCGCTGCGGGGCTGAAGAGGGGGAGCGTCGGAGCGGGCGGGTGAAGACAGTGATGCTTCTTGGAATCAGAAATAGCATGTCTGGGAAACATTAATGTCTTTCTCTTTATCACACCCCTTTACTTTAGAACCAGACCACCACTGAAACTTCTTTCCTTCTTTTCTGCTATTTTTACCATCACAGAAATGCGTCTAATGCTTCAGACAACCAAAATATCCGGGACAAAAAAAGACAAAATCCAGAAAGGGTATAGTGCTGCTTTGGGAATCACTAATTGAAACTTAAGATTAAGTGCTTAAAGAAATGGGCAGAATGTGTATCAGGGTAAACACCTGTGCAAAGATTGAACAGAATAGCCATGCACTGCTGACAGGCAGGGGCCAAGAACCGACGGCATACTCCGCTAGGCTACATTCTACAGAATTTAAAGTCAGGCAATAAAAGGGATACATTAATGTGACTTAGTGAGTAAGTCTTTAAAGAATTAAACCCTAAATAAAATCAGCAAAGTGTAGAAAGCAAACACATGTCTGAAATAGATAAAGGTCAGAAGTGATTTTCAAAATCTAAATCATGCATAGGTACCTGAAACCCAAAAAAATCACACCCGCTGTAACTGTGTCACAGTTCTTGGAAGTTCTTGCAAAAAAGATGACATCTGAACAGTTCACTGCTTCTAGTCATCAGAATGACATCAAATAAAGGACAGGATTCTGACAGGAGAGAATGGCCCTATCCACTCGGTTTGATCCAATTACCATGGATATGTCCCTTTAGATGTTTTTAGTTCTAGTTAAGCAAGAAAAGCAAAATGATAAATATATGAACAAGGTAATAAAATTATAGTATTTAAAATAAAGGCACAGGCCAAGGCATGGTGAATAATTTAGTTCCGTTAAAGCTCAAACCTTAATTTTGAGTTAAAAGACCAGAAACATAATATTCAAACTAAATCTATTAAAAATCCAGGGAGCTAAGGTTTTATGCGTCTATGTGTGTCCTGTACAGACACAGCTAGTGTGCCCAAACGTACCAGTAAAGCAAAGTCACTGAGACTATACAAAACTTAAAAAAAATCTAAAGCTATCTGAAAAGCATGCTAAGAAGAGGAAACCTACACTGGACAAATCCTGTTTCAAAGTAGTTCTGTTTGCGTCGTCGTGAGAAAAGTCACCTCCAGTGGCACCCCATCCTTCCAGCGGAGGGACGAGTCCAGATGAGGACGGCTACGGTAAGCTGCTCTGCGTGGTCTCTCTCCCATGACCGCTTCTGATGAGCCCCGTGGGGATAACGAGAGCTGGGCAATGGATCTCAGTCCTGCCCCGGGAAAAGGGCCGTTTTTGAGAATTACTTTCCACCTCCATTTTATTTAAAATAATTCATTAAGTCAAAGTCACCTGCTAATTAATAAGATGCTTGCAATTTTTAGAGTTTTATTCCTCTGCCTACATTCAGTATTTCGTGTTGCTGGCATGCATTTCCAAGAAAATTTCTAGCTAAAAATTTTATTCACTGTCTCTGGGAATTTAATGAAATAATTGCATTTGACAATAAAATTGTGTCTGTTATAAATCAGCACAACCAATAAAAACTTCCACAAATTGAACAGCTGGCTACCAAATTTATACCGAATGGGGAAATTTGGGCCCAATATAAAATGCTGCCTTCATGAGAAACTCGTCAAAACCTTTGGTAATAAAAACCATCTGCCTTTTCAAGAAAAGATCTGGGAAAAAGATGAGAACAGAACTCAAAAGTTTGTCTGCTAAGTATATCTGCCCCAATACAAAAATACTGCTAACTGCATGTTTTCCAAAGCAAATTATTGACTAAATAACACCGCATCTTGAGCCTATTTATGCTAAATGATTCCTAACTAGATCTTAAGAATATTGACAGTTTACATTAGAATACAGTCCTTCCTTTGTTCGAACTTTGCTTTGATTATGACAATATATCAAGAGAAATCAACCAACCCATAAACCCATGAATGTTTCTTTGGAAAACTGTTCCAGGTACAAGGTCAATAATATAAGACAGCTCTATCAAAATAAGAGAATTTTTGGTAGTAATTTTAGAAAAGGAATCTTAAAAAGCAAAAATAGCCATGAGATTCCCTCCCCTCAGGACTGTTTCCTACATCAAAAAGCAAAATTCATGCATTTGTTTAAGATCTGTTTAATTAAACAGTCTCCAGTGGTATTTCGAGTCAGTCGAGTTCCAATACATGACCATACTAACTCTTGGGACTGAAATTTGATTGGGTGGGTCCAGTTTCATAAACCTGAGCGCAGAAAAACATGCAACATTTTAGAATTCAATTCCATAAATGCACTAACATGAAAAAAGGACTTTTCTGCTCACATTTTCCAACACAAAGAAATCGGGTTTTGAAGAATGGGGCCGACTTTTACTTTCTGCAGATGCGTTTGCATCTCTATCCTTTATACACATGTACTTCCGTAGGTGTGTGTCAAGCCACGGTGGTATTTCTCTCTTTAGATCTTTCATTTTATCTCATATTGTATAACCATAAGAGCGAGTGGAGTGCCAGGGAGGGAAGATGGCAACTTTCAGAAGCCCAGAGGGAAACTGAACACATACATAGTGTTAGTTTTAAAATAAGAACAATGTTTCTATGTACCTAACTCTGCTACAACTTAAGTCATGTTGTAGGAACATGTGATTTCTTTTTGCAAAAACCATATGGATAACAATGTGTACAGTACTGAATATGTAAAAGCATTATTTTAAAATTTTATTTGATCAAAAGTAATATTCCAGTTTCCTGCCAAGTGAACAGCAGATAAGCTGTTTGTTACGGATCTGCTGATCACTTCTTGAGACTCTAGTTCTCTCAGTCCTTCAGGTCAGGACTAAACACAGCTCTGGAGGTGACCTTGCCATTGTGCTAAGATCTCAACAGCTTTCGTGTGCACCAGAAGTAACTGGCTTATAATCCTTGCAGGAAGGGGTCCAGACCTCTACTTTTGTGGGTTTTTTTTTTTTTTTTTTTTTCCGAACACTTACATTGTAGAGTAATATTAGTCTACAAAAATTATACAGAAGACTGTCCAAACTATAGGTTTGGATGTAGACACTTGATACTGGAGCAGAGGAGAGAGAACAGAACCGCGCCGATGCGTTCGCACTGTGTTCTCCTCCCTCCCGTCGTGGACAGAGCACTTGGGAAGCGTGACCGGGGAGCACAAAGCGGGGGCCAGACCGGGGGATGGGTGCAGCAGAGCAAAGTAAAAATTACACAAGACTTAAATTGTATGGTTTAATTTGGTTTTAAGAGAAATGTATGGTATTTTAATTAAATAATTCATAGAATAAACCTCTCACTTTGAATGTGAGTCTAAAATTTTGCAATGACACCAAGTGAAAATATAAAGAAATCATTATTAAAATTCACATTTGACATCCCGTAAGACCTGTTAAGAACAATTCATATGCCTGGCTTATTTTTGTTGTTGTTGCTCTTTATGCAAAGGGTTTAGAAGACGTGCCTACAATGAAGGAAACAAAAAATAAAAAAACATTCTTTGACATATTTTGAACTGATACTTGGAGTTCTGAGATTTATTCTGATGTGTATCTGCATCTCTTCTCAAGAGGATAGAAGGGCTACTTCCTTTAGTGCAAATCTACTCATCCAAGCCCCTTAGTATAAACTTGAAGAACACACTTTTCGTCCACCTCGCTTTTCATTCATGAGGCTCTGAAACAGGAATCTAGTTTCCATCACTGATTGCAGAAAGACACTTACTGTCACCTCAGTGACGCTTGTCCCGAGGCTGTCCGCTATAATTCACGCTAATTACGAGTAGGTCACACACAAACATTCACAACAGTAATGTGTAAAAATTCCTATTTATAACCAACAACATCAAAGCAACATTGGTGTTTAAGCCAAAGCACAATACCATAATAGTACCATGTTAACCCCTCCCTAGAAAGATACAGTGGAAAAGTACCCCCTTCTGAGTAATTCTCGTCCGTGTCCACTAAGGCCTCGGCCACGCGCGCCTGTTAGAAGAGGCCAGTTCACGGCTCAGACGGCGCCCCCGGGGCGGCCACGGGGGGGGGGGGGGGTCCTGGGCGGTCACGGTCTCCGGCGCGTCACAGAGGAGCCTGGCGGGGAGTCATCGGCTTGACGTGTTCTCCGGATGCCACCTTCTTCGAGAGGCTTGTGCCCGAGTCACCCGGTGTAGGTTTCCCCCACGAAAAGAAAAGGAAGAAAAGTCAAGGAAGCGGGACGAGCAGGTGTAGGCGCGGCGGCTCGCGGGGCCTCAGTCGTCGACCTTCACGGGCAGCTTCTCCGAGGGCCCGGGGGCCGCGGGCCGGGATGAGGTCCACACGGCGCTCTCCTCCCCTCGGATCACCTTCTCCCACTGGCTGAGGTTGTTCCTAAGGATAAAAGATGCGGGGACAAGGGTGTTTAAAAAAGGATTTCGGGCCGGTCTCCGTCATTCAGCGCATCCCCCACCGCATGAGGCGTAGCTGAGCACCGTGGCCTTCTGGCACCTTTTTTTTTTTTTTTTTTTTTTTTAAGATTTTATTTATTTATTTGACAGACAGAGAGCACAAGTAGGCAGAGAGGCAGGCAGAGAGAGCAGGGGGAAGCAGGCTCCTTGCTGAGCAGAGAGCCCGATGCGGGGCTCAGTCCCAGGACCCTGGGATCATGACCCGAGCCGAAGGCAGAGGCTCAACCCACGGAGCCACCCAGGCGCCCCTTCTGGCACCTTTCTGAGGCCAACAATGAGCAGCCGCTGGGAGGGGCAGGGTCCCAGCGAGGCTCCCTGATGAGGTCCCGCAGCTCATTTCTGCAGCAGAGCCTGCAGCCAGCAAAGATTGGGGGCCTGGGGGGTTGGGAACCTTGTCCCAGGAGCTCCAGGCGACGGGACAACCGCTGAGCTCAGCTCAGGACATACCATTTCATAATCAGTGAGGAAGGAGGGCCTGGGAAGGGGCCCAAGCCACAGGGTGTCCTAGCCAGAGGCACGGCGGCTAATGGAGACGAAGGGAACCCCGGTGGCAAGAACGTTCGGCCGCAGCACTGACAGCCAGGAGCTCCCCCTGTGCAGGTGGACGCAGTGTGCCACTTGGGGTCCCTGCCACCTCATACCGGAAACTGGGGAGTAGCCTTATTTTGAACACTGTCATATATAGAAAGTCACTGTAAGTTACATGCAGTACCAACGTTAGGAATTTCTTTGTTGCGGTAAAGGCATCTTTCTGCCCTGGCACCTTGTGGTCTCAGACTCAGCCTGCTCGTCCCCCTGTCCATCGGTTTTTCTCTCTCCAAATCTGCGGCTCAAATGCTATGGGCATCCTGATCTCCATGAACAGAGTGACCACCGCCCCCGCCCCATCTGGCTGACCAGGCAGAGATCTCACCAACACTTCCCACCTCGGACCTTGCTTTCTTAGACACAAAGCCAAAATCAGAAGGGAACCTTGCACTGGCAAACACAAAATTCATACAAAGCATGTACAATGCAAAGCACCTCTGGATGAAAGAAATCTCTCAGTTGTATCCTAAAAATGGAGTAATTTTAGCTTCTGTGTCATATTACCACATATTATTTGCCCAGAGCCTAAAGAGATTTTTGATATACTGGAAAATAGACACTAAACTGATTTTGCCATGTTTCCTTAGACACCAACAAGACACGAACTTTTTTTAAGTGTTAGTAAGATTAAAATGGCCTTTAAGAGATTCTGTGGTTCAGCCAAGCACAATGAAGCGAGGACGCATGCAGTCTGCTGGGACGGAGGAGTCCGTATCCTCCCGCTCGGTAAGGACAGCAAGCACTCATTCCGCTAGCTCTGGATAGTTCACGGAAAATACAGGTAATTTTTAAATAGGAAAGGACTGTTGACTGTTACCTACGATTTTGTTTGTAATGACATGGATTTTGATATCGACATTTGTCTTTGGTGGGGCACTGACTTTTCCAACCCAGTTCCATTAGGAATGAGTTCCAGCTCGTACTCCACATTGTCCACACGGCTTAGCCCGGAGGTAATAAGATGACACTGTGATGCGCTAGCTGCGGAGCAAGGTCAGTGACCGCTCACGCAATCAGCTGGGGTGCTATGTCCACTCCCCAAGAGCAGAGAAGAGAAACCATCACTTCCATAGGAAAAAAAAAACATGGGGGCTTAAGTGGGTAGGAGAAGAATCAATGAAACAAGATGGGATCGGGAGGGAGACAAACCATAAGTGACTCTTAATCTCACAAAACAAACTGAGGGTTGCTGGGGGGAGGGGGTTTGGGAGAAGGGGGTGGGGTTATGGACATTGGGGAGGGTATGTGCTTTGGGGAGTGCTGTGAAGTGTGTAAACCTGGTGATTCACAGACCTGTGCCCCTGGGGATAAAAATATATGTTTATAAAAAATAAAAAATTAATTAAAAAAAAAAAAAAAAAAACAGGATCTTTTCCCCCCATCTCCCTCCTCACTGGTTTTCTTTATTTTCCTCATGATTCACGAAATACGTTTCAACAACAGAGGGTGGGGTATACCAAAGGCCTGGGATTTGTTTAAAATCCCACATCTGTTCTCTCCCGGACTGACTGTGTGCCCACCCAACCCCCAAGGGTGCTCTGGGACTAAATAGTTAGAAAAACCAGCGGGACGCCAGGTCTCTTGCAGAAAAGCAGCACATATGGCTGCTCTGCCCATTGCCCTTTGACTTCCCCAGAGGGAAATTCTTTTCAAAGTAACATGAAAATCTTAAAAAAAATTCCAGTGTTCGTAGCTTAGCGCATCCCTCAAAAGCCATGGGAAAAGAATGCAGGGGAGTCGGAAGCTGGGAAGGATGCGAGGGGGCTCATCCCTCTTTGGGAAGAAACGAAAACTCACCGAGAAAGAAGGTCCCCGCCAAGGCTTCCCCCTCCTCCCCCTCCTCCTCCACACGACGCGGGGTCAAGCTGAGCCCGTCCCCAGCAAGCAGCCCTGAGCACACATTACGGGGCTGTCTTTTTAAAAACACGTTGGGCGTGCATCCCCGGATCCTACCAAAACAGAAACCAGACACCTTCCTGCTCCTTTTTTGTGAATGAAGGACTTTACGAACACCCTTAACATGGCCTTGTTCCCAAGGCAAAGGCAGCCCACGAAATGACATCCGTGTGGACCGCGGGAGAGGAACATCCAGCAGAGTCTTCCTCTTCCTGCGGCGCCCCAGCCCCGTCCCAGGCCGGCCGGGCGGTGGTACGTACCTGCAGGCTTTGAGGAGCGGCTCGGTGGGCGGGAAGATCTGCGTGAGCGTGGTGTAGCAGGGGATGGCCACGGCGTTGTAGAAGCCCAGCTGCCCCGCGCGCGGAGCCACGCACAAGACACAAAAGGGTACGTTAGCAACAACCTCTCAGCTGGGGCTTCCATTCTCAACCCTAACTGTAACATACTCTAGTCCTGTCCCCCGATAGCTAGGCTCCATGAACACAGCTGCCGGTGCCTTTAAAAATGCCTTAAAATACATCCTCGAAATAACACACACAAAAAGTTGTTCGTCCCAAGCCCAAGTTCAACATTCAAGGAGATTCCATTTATACATCAGTCAACTGGTGATTCAAGCCCTGTTCTTGTCGCTGGTCAAAGTTTTCTACCACGGACATTTCAGAGTCGACCTGCCCTTCTTCTCCAGCTCAGAGTTCGGGAATGGGTGCGGGTGTTTCACGGGCTTGCTGCCCTGGCTGGGGGACCTCGCGCGGCCTCCCGGGACTTTCTTCCTCCCCACTCCCTGTTCTCGACCTCCAACCAATCTCACGGACCTATCCACGTTCTCTCATGTCACAGCTCTCTTAATATGCTCCGTTTCACAGTTTGTCAGCTGTGGTAGTTTAAAAAATATATTAAATGGCATTTTATTAGGAATTTCAAGCCACAGTAAATGCTGCTGGCCCAGACAGGCCTCCGGAAGGCTGGATACAAACGGCCCGTAGGCGGTCAGCAGAGAATGCAGATGGTCCAGCTACAGTAACAGCCCGAGTGGCTGACACCGTGGATAAGACATGACGGGCTCTCTGGATGGGGGACCCCCAAACCAGGGCTTCCCAATTTCTCTAAAAAACTGAACTGCAGGGAGATGCACCAAAGGATACAGAAGAAGGGAGTCTCCCAAGTCCCTTTCTGCGTTCTCCTGTGGCGGAGTCTATCACCACAGTCACCTTCTTAGCATAATGCCTATGCACGCCTCTCTTTGACTTTGTAAGTCAACACAGAGACGTCTCTTATTTCAATATTTTAGCAGATATCATGGAGCAGAAGATCTCGAGAAAGAAATCTTGGAAAGTAGAGTATTTTCCTATTATGGAAAGAACATTTTAATGGTGGTCGCAGTTCAGAAGTAATACAGTTGGCAAAATATTAGCCGATCACAGAGATATTTTATTTAAAACTCACTCATACTATAAACGGATCTGCAATTTTGGCAAAACCCCAAACTCTTCTCTTAATTAAAAGGCGTTAGAACAGAGCATGTCCTCTAATGGCATTTCCCGCTCTCCTGTGTGCTCTGTTGGGGTGACAGCTTAACTATCTAGAAAGAACTTTGTTACATCTCTATCTTAAGCCATATGGCAAGATAAGTTTCAAAAGAATTAACAAGTCACGTATAAGGATGGAAGGGAGAGTAACTGAAGAGGAGTGAATGTGTATACAACCACGCAGCTGGACAGGAACTTCACAGTAGGACGTGGTAAGCAGACGCCAGGCAGGGAAGACAGAGCTCTGTGAGCATATATATGGGAAAGTTCCCTAAACAACAGTAACAAGAAAGTAAACTGCAAGAACCGCAGGCACCAGGCACGTGGGGCCGGGCACGCTGGTGCGTGTTCCCTAGGGAAGGAACGGGGAGTGCCCGCTGGGCCGCGGCGGCGGCGGGGAACGGGAGCGCACCGAGAACCGCGGGCCCTGAGCGGGAGAAAACCATGTGGCCCTTCTCCGTGCCGACGTTTCCAAGAACTGTGGACTTGCCTCAACTTTGTTATGAATAGTGAATAAATCAACTTTAATTAAAATAGGAAAGCTTGAGAACTTAATCCAAAACCATCATCCTGTGAGTTTTCTAAAATGTTTTCTAAATGAAATCCTATAATTATTTGTCCGTAACTAACTTCCCTGTTATGGTATTAGAAGTTTGGTAGTTTAAAAAGACTATAATCTGAGAAACAGATCATACCACACACGCAAAACGGATGGGCACGAGAGCTGTCAAAACATTGACATAAATCATGTGGTAAGACTTGCAAAACTAATAATTAATATCAACCGTTGGTCAGACAAAACGCAAAATGTACTAAAATACCAAGCATTGTTTGCTAGGAAAAGTGGGCCTGGTGAGAATCTCTATAATGTTACTTTCTAAAAAATAACTGCACGTTCAGTGACAAAAGCCTTTCTGCTTGTTAAAGACACTAACAATTCCAACTCATCCATCCCTCCGTTTCAAGCCGTCGCTGCCGTGACTCCATCTGCAGAAGGAGCTGATGGCATGGGTAGCTGTGGCTTCTTTAAACCCAACTATGATTTCTGATCCTGGCCTTCCTGTCCCCAAAGTCCATCTAAACACAGAAGGGTCCAAGTGGTCCTGGGTTCTATGAGATGGCATATACGTTGAATTTACGTGTGATTTTTATGACTGCCTTAAATTATTCGACTTTTCGACAGAATCCATACCTGGCCTTGTGGGACCTCATCCTTCTTGTCTCTGTCCATCATGGGAATAGGCTGTATTCCCAGCTTCTTCATCTCATCACCCTAAGAGAAATGGAAAAAACCAAGCTTTGTCAACTCATAAACAGCTCTCAAGAGTTGGTATTAATGAGTTGTTCCCCTCATTCATTAATTTTCTCCACAATGGATAATGTTTTTGTTTAGTTAACCCCAACATATGTCAAAACAATAAAAGCAACGTATCATTGTTTGGTTTTTATCCCATGTTATTCTCAACTGAATTACCAGGAGCACAGCATCTCTCGCGGTTTCACTGCACAGAAGTTAAGGAAAGTCGTGACCGGAGGAGACCGACAGAACAGTGAGGACAAAGGAGAGCAAGAATGGAAGATCTCGTGCTCTTTTCTCACTTATTCTTCAAATGAATGTTCGTGGGCGCTGAGTGGGCTAAGGCGAGGCTTTAGAGAGAAATACTGTATATCGAGAATGGTCTGCTAAAACGTGTGAGTGAAGATACAGTGCAATCGGCTACACATCACCGTACAGGATATACTCACAGATGTTTATTGAAGATTTTCTATCTTCAATAGAAAGGCTCTGGGATAGGTAACAAGCAAATATTTCATTTAATCTTCATGAAATACTAGGAGCTCTATATATTGTTATCCACACTGTACAGATTTTAAATTATCTTCCTCTTTTTAGTAATTTGTTAAAGATGGCTAAAATCTTCTTTCTCAACATACCTCAACTTTTACCTTCCTACCCCGCTATTCCCTCACATTTATTCATTATTCAATTGTTTTAATTATTTCACAATCATGCTTATTTTTAGAAATCAGAGGTACAGAACTAAAAACATCCTAGATTTGCTAAAGTAGGTCCAAAATAAATGATGAGGAGCCCCACGAAGGGTTCGATTGCAGGACGGAGGCCAAGCGCAGAGGGCAGGGATCCCCACGGAGGGTTCTACTGCAGGGCGGAGGCACCTGAGTACAGCTTCTGCTCCAATGTTACCACTTTAAATATTAACTCAGTGGCTCTCAAACTTCTTTTCCTTTTCTAAGTGAGTGAAATTACACAGGCCCCTGCTCAAGGCTATCAGAAGCCCCATAAGTAAAAAGACTGAATGAATAAAGATTTGACTATGTACAGTTCTCACAAATAAGATCAAGGCTACCGAGGAGAGCAGTGCAGTGCTGCAGAGTACGCATCCCAGGGAGATCCGGCCCAGTGTGGGGCTGGCAGAGGAAGCTGCAGAGGGCAGGGCGGGGGTTGGGGGGTCGCGAAGCTGACCTAGATGGCTGTGAGAGGGACTTGACTCAGGGAATCCAGAGGGGCTGAGACGTGGAATAGCCTGGTGAGGCTAGGGGTTTTGGAGGTCAAGTTCGTGATTTTTGTCTTTATCACAACAGCATGGAGGGACAGACTGGGAATAGACTTAGAGCCATCCCCAGCCTGCAGACGTGACAACAGAGGCCCACAGAAGAGTCACAAAGCGGGTCTGGGGTTTGATCCCAACTGCTACACAGGACGCCCATCTCCAGCACCAGGACATCAAAGAGCGCACTCTGTGTGACTGTTAGTCTACCTCTAAAAGAAAAGGCAGGGAGAGGGGGTAGGCGGTGGGGACAGAGATGGGACACAGCGGACATCTGGGAGGTGAGCCGGCAAGACGCAGTGGTCATGATCTCTGCTTCCTCCCATGGACTGCGAGGTCCCTGAAGACGGTGTCCAGGAGCACTGTCGGAGCTTAATCAAATCTTTGTGCACTGTTTAATCAGTGCAGAATAGAGAGGGAAAAATCTACATAACATATGTCTCATTTTGATTCATATTTTAGAATACAAATACAGCTGTGAAAGTATGAATTATATCAGTTAAATTATTTGCAAAACAATATGCTAACTTCAGACCAGTTCTCCGTGTGATATTTACAGAATGCGTTGAAGGTTACTACTTTTAGACACATATGTGAATTAAGTTAACGGGTAATAAAGCCAGGGATTATAGTTCAGACACGTATCTTTAAAACAACCTTCTTAGCTGAGTTTGACAGTAACTAGATTCAGGGATACACATATAGAATAAGAAAAATCATGCAGGAGTTTGGGCACACATTGTGTATGCATTCTGGAGAAATCACTCTCCAGGTCTGTGGTCCTCACCCAACACACATTTTTTGGGTTTGCCATCGTGAAAAAATTTAACATTATAAATCGTTTCTACTGAACTATGAACTGAATGATTGGCTGTTTTTTTACTTTTTACATCCATTCTTTTATATGGGTGAGGCTGAATGGTTTGAAGCAGCAATGACCAAACCGTTTACCGTCCAGATTTACTTCTTCAGGAGGAGGTACACAAACATTTTAATTCATTTGTTTCTCTAAAGTCATCTTTGAATATGCAGGGGGCTAGGTATTTGTGGGTCCATGTGAACAAGAGAATGTTGTGCTCCTTCCTGGACAATTCAGAAAGCAAATTGAGAAATAGAGCACACATTTCTGATAATTGAGATAATTCAGTCAAGAAAAAGTACTAATGAAAGTAAAGCCCCACGGTTGCCTCACGTCAGGACTATCACGAGTTAGAAGCCCACATGTTCTGTGGAACTCCTGGTGGCCTGTCTGGAATATTGACAGAATCTCATACGTCTATGGTACAAGGTGATTCTGTCCCCAGTTTCCAGTTGCAGACACATACAGCCTGTGACACGGAGGGACCACGGTATCATGGCTGGGTGTCTGTATAAATGTCCCTACATCTGTGTGAAAAGGCTAATACGTCTGTTGCATGTGGACAGGCAGGAGTTTTCTGAAGTAAGTAGCAGCCTGAGCTACTAAGACATTGTTACAGATGTACCCATATGTTTACTTTCTCATCAGACTTTTTCTCACGTTTAACGTTCATATAAAACTTCAAAACATACCTCAGCCCAGAACTCTGCATATATATCATTTGCTGTCAATTTTGTAACCGGCCATAGTTTTGTTACAGAGCAAAGATCACAGGCAGTCATCATCAGACCAATGACACGATCTCTGGAACACAAGAACACAAAACAGGTCAGCCTGTCCTTTGCACGCTTGCAATAGGCTAGAAACACTCGTGCATTTTGAAGAAGAAGGGTTCAGTAGTCATTACTCGGCAGGGAAGCAAGTGGAAGGGAAGAGCAGTGCTGTCACCTGGAAGGACACGGGTCCCTCCGTCACCGCCCCGTGAGGGGTTACCAGCTGCCCCTGCTGCCTCAGGCTTACTGCTGTCGTCAAGACAGTGTGGGCACAGCCCTGGGCCCACCTCTGTCCTCGTGGAGTTCTGCAAGTGTACAGGGTGAAGAAACCTTGGAGAAAAAAAATCTACCTCAAGTGTTGATACAAGAAAAATGTGAGGTGCGGAGAATAGGGGGGCCGCCCCACAGCTCCAGCAGCGCCAGGCAAGGCCAGAGCAGGGGCAGGTCCTCTGCTCTCCGTCCTCCAAGTTCAGAGACCGGGTGTGACCGGAGCGGCCTCCCCACACTGTGCAAACTGCAACCTCCAAATGGAATGAGTTCTCTTTTTCAGCTACTTTGCATTCACATTTTGACTTATTTTTTCCCTAAATGTGGTTTGGTTTCATCTTTCCTCTTGAATTAAAAGAAAAAATTGCTTGAAGACTTCAAATAGACAGAGCCCTACCATTTTCACAGATTTGGTCTAGGGACATGTGGTTGCTCTAAATAAAATCTATGCTTGATGGTGGCACGAACTGCTGATTAGTAAGGAATTTTAACATACGAACTTTAACTTTGATGAAGCAAATTACATAATTTAAAAGGCAAATCATCAAGAAAGGTACAAAACTGTAACAAATGAGAAGTGACCATTTCCAGCTCACATGCACATTTTAACGAGTCCCAGGGATCTGCCGCTGCAGAAGCTGCCTTACCTCTCGTAGCCCCATAGATGGTCCCTGTCCGGGGCACAGCCCTGCCTGGGTCCTGAGCCCGTCCCCCGCAGGGCAGACGGCATATTAAGGGCGCCTGTCTGTTGATGTAGTGGCACTCCTGCCCACAGACTCCTGGGTATCTGGGAGACCCTCCCTGGTCTGTTACCCGTGTCTTGGATGCTGCCAATCACTCACAAAGCTCCTTTATTTCCCATCAGCCCACTTCCTTTAGGCCATCTCCCTATTTAAGGATCACTTCTGCACCCTCACTTTTCTTAAGAACACTTCCCTCTATCAGGGCAGACTAAGCAGCGGATGAGACTTCTGTGCACCCTTCCCGTGACACCCAAACAGACGCCATGCGAAGTTCCAAATCCCTTAACGTGATCAGGAAACTCATATTTTCTTGATGAGGGAGTTTCCTAAGCACTTTGTGGTTTAAAGGATGAATACTTCTGGATTTGGGCTTCTACAAGAACAAGTTGGTTACGTGTTTATTCAACAGAACATGAACATGAAACTAGGACTGTTCCCTAATATTGAGATTGTTCGATCTCTAATCTATATTCACAAATGTATCTCAACATTTACTTCTGTGGGCTAAGCATTCTAACAAGCTTTACCTCAAAAAAGACTTCTTATCTTGTAAGTCCACAAAACAAGAAATGTTAACAGAACTGGGCACTGTAGGACACAAGGAACCAATCTGCTCCCTGGACGGGATTTCCCAGGGAGTGTGCTCACTCTCAGGGTTGAGAAGACCACGACCCACTTGCCCTTCATGTTCAGTGTCACGACTACGTAGACAAAACAATTCAACAGTAATGATTTTACTGGTAACCAGAAAAGAAAGAATAAACAGGTAAGAAAGTTTTATTAAATGCCTTAATAAGTTACTTCTCTTTTACTCTCAATGACAAATCAGTTAGATGGTCATGGTTGTCTGGAAATATTAATATAAATTGGAATCATTTTATTTCTTCCTGTGAATGGACTGTAGGTCTAACAGGGACAGACATTTAATTCGTCATGTGTTCTAAGAAACAGCCATGAAGGGGCCCGAGTCTTCGCTCACTACTCTAGGTACCGTCTTGTATAACCCAGCTAGCAAAAACTACCAAACGCCCAAGGCAATGCCTATGTTATACTTTCAGGGAGTTTTGACTACATTCATTCATTCCCAGATTTTTTGAATGCCTCTACGTTATCAGGCACAGTTATAGTACTGAATCAAGCAGCCCTGCTCTTATAGAACTAACATTCTGACAAGGAGAATACGCAGAAAATAAGGGAAAACATTTCTTGGAACAAGCTTGTAAAGATTATTGTAAAAGAGGCAGAAGCACGAAGATCTGTGAGAGTCCCCGTAGAGCTGAGTCGGCGTGGAAGTCCTGCTGTGTCGTGAGCCTGAGGAACAACAAGCCGGTCTGGCTGGCATGGCGGGCCGAGGCCCAGCACGACGCTGCCTGGTCTGGAGGCAAGGCGGGAGTCTGCTATTCCAAGTCAGACGGTCACACAGCGGAGGCTGTGAGCAGAGGACGGACGGACGTGCTCCGCACTGCAAAGAGATCTTAGTGGAGAATCGCTTGTACAATTGCAGGGGCGCGGGAGGATGGGGAGCGGTCACTCAGGAGACCACCGTGGTGCAATGAGACAGGACAGCGGCACTACTTGGACGGAGGTAGTGGTGACAGGGACAGGAGGAAGGCTCTGGGGGTCCGGTACAGCCAAGGGAAGCACAGTCACATCGGCAGCGGTCATGGTGCCGGAGCCCCGTCCCCGCCACCTTTTCCTTCTCCTGCACCCCATGCGCCAGCCCGGACCAGCGCAGACACGCTCACCTCTCACCAGGGCTGCCCTATCTTAAAATGCTCCCACAGCAGAAGATCACAGAATCACAGAACTTTACCGAAGGAGAGGACGCCACCCAGCTCGCCGGATTGCGGGTGGATTACTCTCCCATTACGCTCCCCACCCCTGTCTGCTCCCCAACACTCTACCAAGTTCATCAGCCACGGATACGATGTCCTACCGGAAGAAAAGCAGAACTATGCAGCTGGACCAGACGAAACAAAACTTTATAAAAGATTTCAGATGGAGCTATGACGATGACATCTTATATATTTACATATATATGCACATAAAAAGGAGTTCTCGTATGATTATTATTACAATTCCTCATTTGTGTCAGTATCTGGAATTCAAAGAGACTGAGGGACTGGCTGATCTCCACAGTGAGTTCGAAGCAGAAGGACTTCTCTACCCTCGCTGTTCCCTCGGCTCTGACCTCATTCTGGCCTCCGCAATAACATGGCCCAGATTTAAAACACCGTAACATTACCTACTTCAATCCAAAGTTATCAGCCAGGGTCCTCACGTGAGAGAGACGGCTTCCCCGGGGAGGGGAGATGGGCTGAAGGGCCCAAGGGAGGCCCAGGACGGGGAGGCACCGAGGGTCGGGGCAGCATACAGGCCCTGCCCTGGGCCCGAAGGGGCAACCATACAGAGCCTTCCCCAGAAGCACTAGGAAGCCAGGGCCCCACAAGGCAGAGCCAGCGGAGCAAATGCACGAAATCTCTCTCCCCCACCTGCTCCTCTCCTGTCCCCGCCACCGCTCTCTGGATCCGGACAGAGGCTGGAGGGAGCGCCAGGGAGCTGGGTGACCCAGCCCCAAAGGTCGAACTGGGAAATATGGTCAGTGGATGTGGGAGCCAAACGGAGCCTACTCAGAGGACAGGAGGGCCCAAAGGGGAGAGCCGGAGGCTGTCAGTCACACTGAAAAATATGTTTGAAACTCAAACAACTCAAATAGCGAATTACACCCCTTTATTCATGCATCAATAGAAAAATGGTTTTGAAGTCAAACTTTTTACTAATCTAAGAAAACCTGTTCCATTAGTGTTTGGGGACCCAGGCTAAAGTGTTTGAATAGTCCAGCATAAAAAAAAACTGTCCTGGAAAATAGAAAAAAAGAAAAAGAAAAGGAAGGTAAATCCAGGCCTGCTCATCTAGAATGCTCGTCCACAAAGACGTAATCAAAGACCAGGTTTCCCTTACGAGGTGGTCTTTACTACAACGCAGCAGAGGTTGGGTAAAGTGGGGTCCAGTAGCTAAGTAAAGAGCAAGCTTTTGGGGTGTGTTATAGCAAGTGTTTTGTTTAGAAACTACTATCTAGCCTTATTTTAACTTTTCTGTTTCATTTTAAAATCCCATCACACACAGTATTTGAAAAGAGACTAGATTAAATCACTTTTCCCCTTAAGTTATCATTTTAATGATCTTGTTTTTAAATTCATCTTCAAGAAATTTTAAATCACAGTAATAAGTAACTTCAGCAAATCATGTTTATGATAACGACTTCTCTGATAACACGACTCATTCTGGCTATTTTTGAAACATAAAACCAGACTCAAGATGCTATGGATTCTCTGAAAATATTATTTGAACAGCTGCAGAGTCAAAACCATGGAAGAGATGTTTGACTCCTACTGTATCTAGTGACACAAATAACACTAGTAACTTTTCGATAGAAGCGTAAGCATGGTGTAGCGATGAGCTCACTGAAGTCAACTTTAATCCAAGTTCTCAATTCTTAGTTTTATAGAATCCTATGTTGCTTCTTCACGAAATATCATCAGGAGAAAAATGACTACATGTCAAGGGGAAATCACTCTTGAGCAAATGTGTGTCACGGAGGGATTTGCTATTAAAAATCTTTGAGAGCCCTAACCTGGCAACATGCACTATTCTAACTTTAAATCAGGTGAGGACATTAGCAATTTCACACGAGAACTTAGTTTCCCTACATTTTAGGTTCTTCAGATGAAACACAACACACACCTACGAGAATGAGGTCCTCATGCATTTACTATGGCAGAGGTAGACAGAGATGCTTAACTTAAATAAAGGATGTACTTCTCTAGACAACATGTAACTTCACTAGTGGCCGAAGTCTGCCATTGATTTCCTCAGATGAATATCATCTCTTCATGTTTTAGTATTAATTCTAGGTATAAAGAGAGAAGCCACTGTCTCTCATTTATCAACTATCCTGTGGACTGATTATAAGTGATATCTTTAAAGATTATCACAGAATACTATAATATATTTAAGTACAGACATTTCAGCAACATCAGATAAATGGATGGATTAAAAGTATAAAAGAGAATCTCTAAAAGGGAACAGGAAATCATCATCAAAAAAGACACTATATTGATAAGCAAAGGTAAACAGTAAAATAACAGAAATAATAAAATTTTTAAAAAATATATATTTCCAGTTTATAAACTACCCATTAACTAATAGAGAAAAAAAAAAATAGCTTGTGAAGCATCTGTTTTAAACAGTTTGCAAAGAGCCAGTTGCTACTGTGAATATGGACCGGCTAGCAAGGGAGACCCCTGCCCCTTGGACAACATCAGAACTAATGGCCAGCGCAATCAGGGAAGACAGCAGTGGCTCCTGCTTCTTTTGGGCAGAAATTACTCGAGCAAGAAAATTAGGAGTGAGATAAAAAAGCTAGCAACATTCGGAGTTGATACCCATCCCTTCTGTCCAGTGCCCAGAGGAGCTATAGTCGACCACTGAAGTGAAATGCATCGGCCACCTGCAGGCCTCCTGGAGGAACAGCTGTCCTGATCCAGGCGATGGCCTGAGGAGTGTCAGGAGTGAGCGGCACAGCAGTGACAAGATGGCTGGTGGAATGCACACCTAGTCCTAGGGAAATGATGTCCATGTTAACTCGAGCACAAGAAGGGGCTCTAGAAGATGGAGAAAAGGGTGTGCAATTACAGCCGTGAGGGCAGTTCTAAACCTGCAGGAGAGTCACTGCAACCGCACACTATGCCTGCCATCTTGAAGGACAGCACGAAATGGCTTCAAATGTGCAATGCCTTTCATACATCAATACAGAATCCCCACAAGGAGATCTCGGGAAGGCCACCAAACCCACACTAAAGTGGGACTACTCGTGCACTGATAATTCTAAGCTTAGTGAAAAGCCTACTCATCAACCACGTGTTCTGTGGCCTGCCTCTATGAGCTCATCAACTCCTAATCCCCTCAGAAAGGAGATCTGGTCTCATCTGGTGAATTAAAAACCATTCTATTTATTTTTTTAATGATTTCATCTAAAGACTTACTGATAGAATTGACATACTCTATCTCACTTAAGGACAAAACACTTGAAAAAAGATGTTTCCTATTTACTACAGAGCCGTATTTCTGAATTTCTCATACTTTAATTTAGGTATAATTTATATAGAATGAAATACATATGTTTGAAGGATAAACTTTAGGACAATGACAACATATAGTCTCAAACTACCACATCGATGAAGACCAGGAACGTCTTCATCACCCAGAAACCCCTCCTGCCCTTTTCCCACTCAGTGCCCTTCACCCGACGCCCACAACTGTCAGTCTGAGTTCTATCACAACCACCAGCATCACTAATTCGTTTGGCTCATTCTGTGCATCATAAGAATGTCTTCAGGGACGCCTTGGTGGCTCAGTGGGTTGAGCCTCTGCCTTGGGCTCAGGTCATGATCTCAGGGTCCTGGGATGGAGCCCCACATCGGGCTCTCTGCTCAGTGGGGAGCCTGATTCCCCCTCTCTCTCTGTCTGCCTCCCTGCCTGCTTGTGATCTCTCTCTGTCAGGTAAATAAATAAAATCTTAAAAAAAAAAAAAAAGTCTTCATAAGGTATACACTATTTGACTCAACAAAATGTCTATGTGACTCATTCATGTTGTTGCATGAGTCAGCAGTTCCTAATTTTGGAAATTGCTGACTAGAACAGTCTTCCACTGTAGAAATACCAGAAACTCTCTATCCATGCACCTGCTGTTGGACACCTGGGCTGCGTCCAGTTTAGGTATGTTACGGATAGGGCTGCGGTTAACATTTTTGTCTGAGTCTTTGTGTGAATAATACGTTTCGTTTCTCTTGAGTAACCGGAGAACGGAGTCACAAAGCAAGCAGATCCTTAGCTAGTTAAGAAACTCCAAAGTTCTTTCCAAACCAGTTGTACATTTTATCCTGTTAATATTTTAGTAGCTTCACACCCTTGCCATCACCTGGGTATTGAGGGTCTTTTTAATTTTGGCCATCCTACTGAACATGTAGTGGTATAGGATGGTTTTAATTCAATTTTCCTTACATCTAAATATATTCAGCAAAACTTCATGTTCTTATTGGCTTTGGGATCTGAAAAAAATCTTTCACTCTAGGGCAACCACTAAAAAAAGGTAAAAAGAAAAAGGAATATAGATGATATATTAAGAAAGGGGAAAAAATGGAATCACATAAAATAATCAATTAAAGCTACAAAAGGTGGGAAAAGCGTGGAAGGCAAAAACAGGAACAAAGAACAAACGTGAACAGGAAAGAGTAACAGGCATGGCAGATACGAATGCAGCCATGTCTACACTCACTGCAGATGTCGGTGGTCTGAGTAAACCAATTAGAAGAGGTCATTAGAATAGACCCAACCTGACTCTAATGTTGTCTTCCCAGTTTCAATATAAAGACACACAGAGATTAGAAGTCAATGAATGAAGGTACCAGACTGACATTACTCACAAGCAAATGAGAACAGCTATGTTGATTTCAGAAAGGAAAGGCTTCAAAGCGAAGTTATCAGCAGTAAAGTGGACCATTTCATCATAACGAAGGGGACAGTTCTCCAAGATGTAACAATCCTTAACTCGTCTGTGTCTAACAGTAGAACATCCAAATCTGTGAGGCAGAAACTGACAGAACTGTCAAGGAGAAACAGGTAAATCTACTATTCTAGCTGGAGATTTTAACACCCTTCTATCAGAAACGGGGCAGATCCAGACAGCAGAAAATCAGTGAGGACATGTTTGAATTCAGCAAGTCCATCAAACTATTGTATATAATTGACATCTGTAGACTACTTTAACAACTGTAGAAAACACAGTCTTTTCAAGATCACACAGAACATTCACCAAGACAGAACAGGTTCCAGGCCACAAAATACACCTTAACAAATTTAAAAGAGTAGAAATCATGGGACGCCTGGGTGGCTCAGTTGGTTAAGCAGCTGCCTTCGGCTCAGGTCATGATCCCAGCGTCCTGGGATCGAGTCCCACATCAGGCTCCTTGCTCGGCGGGGAGCCTGCTTCTCCCTCTGCCTCTGCCTGCCATTCTGTCTGCCTGTGCTTGCTCTCTCCCCTCTCTCTCTCTGATAAATAAATAAAATCTTTAAAAAAAAAAAAATAAAATAAAAAAAAAAATAAATAAAAGAGTAGAAATCATACAGTGCGTGCTTTTTAGACAACAATGGAATTAACTAGATAGCAATAGTAGAAAAACAGCTGGGAAATCCCCCCAAATACCCAAGATTAAACAAAGAAAATACTTCCAAATAACACACAGGTCATAGAAGAAATCAAGAAAAAATTTAAAATATTTATAACTAAATGAAAATGAAAACACAACTTGAGGGATGCGGGGAAAGTAGTATTTAGAGGGAAATTTATTAATGCTAAACATACACAATAGAAAAGAATAAAGATGTAAAATTTTTAAATAATCTAAGCTTCTATTTCAGGAAACTAGAAAAAGAAGAGCAAATTAAATCCAACTGAAGCAGAAGAAAAGAAGTGCCAAGAATTACAGCAGAAATCAGTGCACTCACAAACAGGAAATTGATAGAGGAAAAAACAACCAAATCAAAAGATGGTTTTCTGAAAATATCAATAAAAACAATAAGCGTCTCTAGGCAGTCTAACTAAGGAAAAAGAGGATGCAACTAGCTGGTATCAGAAATGAGAGAGAATGTCACTACAGATCCCAAAGGCATTAAAGGGATAAGGAAGGAATAACGTGTATGAAATGGACCAATTGCTTGAATGATACAATCTGCTGAAACAAATAAAAAGAAAAAGATAATCCAAATTGGCCTATACTATTAGAGAAGTTGAACTGATAATTAACAATCTTTCAAAACAGAAAGTAGCAGGCCTGGATGGGTTCAGAAGGTGAATCCTACCAAACATTTAAGGAAGTTATATCAATTCCCTATAATATCTTTTAGCGCACAGAAGCAGAGGAAACACTTCCTAACTTATCCCATAAGGCCAGCATCACCCTGATACCAGAACTATGCAAAAACATTACAAGAAAACTACGGACTCATACTTCTCAGAGCCTAAATGCAAAAATCTTCAACAAAATATTAGTAAATCTAAGATAACACTGTATAAAAAGAATTATACATGTCTAATTATGATTGATCCAGGTATGTAAGTCAAGTTTAGTACTGAAAAAATTCAATTAGTGTAACCCATCATATTAAGAGACTAAAAAGAAAAAAATCACAATATCCTGTCAGTAGATGCAGTAAAAGCATTTGACAAAATCCAAAAGCCATGCATGATAAAAGCTTTCAGTGAACTAGGCAGGGGGGAACTTCCTTAACTTGATAAATATCTATTAAAAAATCGATAGCTAACATTATACTTAATTGTGGGAAACTCAAGACTTTCCCACTAAGATCAGGAACAAGGCAAGAATGTTTCCTTTCACCACTCCTTTTCAACACTGTACTGGAAGCCTGTGCTAATGCAATAGGACAAGAAAAAGAAAGAAATGGCAAACTGATTAGAAAAGAATTAAAACTCTTCACACATGGCATGACTATCAATGCAGACAGTTTGATAGAATCAATAACAATGTTTCTGGAACTAATTAATTATTACAGTAAGGTCGTGGGATACAAGGGCAGTCATTTCCTATGCACCAGCAGTGAACAAGTGAGGTTTGAAATAAGAGCATCTGGGTGGCTCAGTTGTTTAAGGGTCTGTCTTCAGCTCAGGTCATGATCCCAGGGTTGTGGGATTGAGTCCTGCATTGGGCTCCCTGCTTCTCCTTCTCCCTCTGCCACTCCCCCTGCTTGCACTTTCCCTCTCTTTCTCTGTCAAATAAACAAATAAATTCTTAAAAAAAAAAAAAAGAAATTTGAAATAAAAAACAAATTACTATTTACATTGAGAATCCCCTCTCCCCAGAATTAAATACGTGTTTATAGGGAGAAGCGAAAGACCCAGCATAGCTGACACAATATTGAAGAAGAATGAGGTTGGAGGACTGATGCTACCTAACTTCAAGATTTACCGTAAAGCTATAGTAATCAAGATAGTGAGGCAGGTGGAGAAAGAGTAGACAAACATACCAATGTAAGAGAACAGAGCCCAAGATAGACCCACAAAAATATAGGCAAATCACCTATGACAGAGGCAAACGCAATACAATGGAACAAAGACAGTCTTTTCAACAAAGGGTGCTAGAACAACTGGACATCCACATGCAAAACAAACAAACAAACCAAAAACCAAAAAACCCCGACTCTATATACAGACCTTAAACTCTTCCCCCCAAATCGATTCAAAATGGATCCTGGACCTAAAGTAAAATAGAAAACTTATAATACTCTTGCACAGGGATACCCAAGGATAATTCTCTTGAAGCTCTCCTCTACTGCTGGCATCACACTTTACAAACACTTGGTACTCAGTAAGTGTTAGCACACAGATGGAAAGGCAGATATGCCTGGAGGTACTGAATGCCTGGCCTCTGAGCACTGGGTGATGGGGAGCTCTCCCGGCTTCTGACTCTTGGGTGTGCTGCATGAGCCCCTGGGCCCTCCTCAACCCCCCATGATGCATCAACTGACTCCTGTCCTCTATGGTAGAGCTTTTCTTCTAGCTGAACCCTCCCCTCACTTCTTGGGGACTTCCTGAATGCCATCTGTCCAAGTCTTTCTGCTGCAAAAAGTGCTCCAGCCTAGAAACACTGGGAGTGGAAAACCATTCAGTTCTAGGCCACATCTACAGATTCTCACCTTCCCAATAGCCCCCCGGTCTCTTCTTACCAGGACACAGTGAGTCTCATTCTCAGAATCACTTTGAGTCTGGCTAGCTGAAGGTCCCTGCTCTTCTCATTGGCACAGGCCAGCTCTGATGATGTCCTCACTGAAAAGGCAGACAACCGTGGGATTTCAAGGCCTCCAAGGAATGGAACAGTAGGATGATGGCTTTTTCTGGTGAAGTTCAAAGCCTCCTACATTGCATCTAAGCCCATGTGCCCACATGTGCCCAGCTTGAGTCAGGACACTGAGATAACCCTGTCCCACTGGCTTAGGTATTAGTTCACAGCAGCTGTGAATACAAACAGGATAGAAAGCATGCAGAGTTTCTGATTTTATGTAATGCTATTGTGAAAATGAGCTTAACTGCTTTCCAGTATGGTTGTTATGACTCTCTTAACTTACTTTCTCCATGATACCTTGCATGAGTCATGGGTGGGGAATCCACTGTACCGAGAAGCTGAAAGGTAAGAGTCCCAGGATTTCTCTTCCCAGCAGTGAACCCCCAGTCCTCCCTGCAGGACTGTTATCCCTGATCCAAGGTTAGAACATCAGGAAACCATGGCCTGGAAGATGTCTCCTTACATAATCACTCCTCATCCAAGAGGGAAGACAGGCGTCTGTGCAAATTTACCTGGGTGGGGATGCGATGGGACACGGACGCCAAACAGGCCCAGAATGGGGCTGCCCGCTACCCAGGAAGCCCCAGTGAAGTGTTTAGGCCTGGCCAGGATCTTCCCTCCCCAAAGTCAAGTCTATTGGCCCTGTGGTCAGTTGGACAATTTTGATTGCAGAAGACAAAAAAATCATGTAGACCTCTATATTAGTTTGCTACGGTTGCTGTAATAAAGTACCACAAACTTGGTAGCTTACACAACAGAAACTCATTGTCTCATGGTTCTGGATGCCAGAAGTCCAAGATCAAGGAGTTGGCAAGGTTGGTTCCTACTGAGGACCATAAGGGAAGGGTCTGTCCCAGGTCTCCTTTCTTGGCTGGCAGATGGCCATCTTCTCCCTGTGTCTTCACATGGTCTTCTGCCTGTCATGTCTGTATCTAAATTTCTTCTTCTAAAGACATCAGCTATGCAGGATTAGGACCCACCCATATGGCCTCATGTTATATAATTAGTCCTTCAAGGCTATCTTTCCAAATACTGTCACATTCTGGGAATCAGAATTTCAACACAGGAACTTTTTAGGGGACACAATTCAGCCATAACAGTTCCTAGAACACAATTTTATTTTGAGGATATTCATGGCCCAGACTAAGCTGGACCAGTGACTTGGCTGTTCTTCCCCAGTCTCTCTCCACAGCCTTTCCACTCCCTCAGATAAAATCAAGCACCCTTTGCATCCTTATCAAACTTGGCACCACTATAATTAAATCATGGACCATGAAGTTATTTCATTGATGTGTCAATCTCTCCATTAGCCTGGAATCATTGGGCGAGAGCAGGGCAAGTGGCTGTCTTGTTCTTTGCTCAAATCCAACACTTGGCCCAGGTTTGGCATGTTAACAATCCATAGTCGTGGAACCGAGGTCTCTCTGAGCTTCTGCTCACTTCTCTCACCCCTCTGGCCAATCCCCCAGGAGCCTCTGCTCCCACATGCTGACATTTCAGAGAGGCATTTCATACACTGAACTTCACTTCATATCAACTGTATTAACTTTTAGCCTCCTTTAAGGCCATTCACATTTTTACTTAAAATTTAAAAGGTAAATCTTTCATGTATTTTTACTTTGTCCTATTATTGAGTTGTTAAGTGTTAGAGAAGTCCTAAATATGGAGATTATTTTTCTCACATTGTGTGGCTTTTCACTTCCTTGAAGGTTGTTTTGAAGATTTTAAGTTCCTAATGTGATAAAGTCCAATCTATTATTTGTTCATTTGAAGATTAGTGCTTTCCTTTTCTTTCTTCCAGCTTCACTGAGTAAGATTGACCATTAAGAGTTGTATATATTTGCGTTGTACAATGTGATGACTTGATGCATGTATACACTGTGAAATGATTTCAAAGTAACACATCCATCAGCTCATATAGTCATTTTTGCATGTGTGTATGATGAGAACTTAAGTGTGTATGAGGAGAACTTAAGATCTATGCTCTTAGTAAACTGCAAGTATAATATACAGTATTATTAACTATAATTGCCATGCTAGACCTTAGATCTCCAGATCTTATTCATCTTACAATGGAAAGCATGTAGCCTCTGACCAACATCTCTGAAGGTTAGTGCTTTCTGTGTGCTATGAAATCTTTGCCTACCAAAGATCATAAGACTCTCTCCTATGTTTTATTCTAGAAATTCTTATAATTTTAACTTTAACACTTAAGTCTATCATCCAACTGAAACCTCAGTAATTCAAGAGCCATGTGTTGAAAAGACTATCCATTTCTCCATTGAATTTCTTGACACCTTGGTTGAAAACCAATAGGCTATACAGTGTGTCTTCCATATTCTGTTCCACCAATTTATCTGTCTACCCGAACACCAATACACACTATCTTGATTACTGGTACTTTACAGCAAACCTCGAAATCAGGTAGTGTTAAGTTCTCTAATTGGGCTGTTGCTTTGACAAAGCTGTTTTGACTATTTTATTTTTCAATATTTTATTTTATTTTTTGAGAGAGAGAGTGCACATGGGCATGCACACAAGCAGGGGGAGCAGCAGTGAGGGAGAGAGAAGCAGGCTCCCTGAAGAGCCAGGAGACCAATGCCAGGCTTGATCCTGGGACCCTGAGATCATGACCCTAGCTGAAAGCTGATACCCAACTGGCTGAGGCACGCAGGTGCTCCTTGTTTTGTCTATTTTAGATCTTTTGTATTTCTTCATAAATCTGAGGTTAGCTTGTCAATGTCTACAAAAAACCCTGGTAGGGTTTCAATTGGAATTACAAAATTACATTTTTGGAGGAATATATGCAGAGAATCGGTATCTTAGTAACAGCGATTTTTGCAACTCATAATCATGACCTATCACTCTATTCATACAGTGCTCTCTCAGAAATGTTCCATATTTTTAGTACAGAGACTTATATATCATGTTAAATCTATTCAAGTGTGTCATTTAAAAAATGACAAAGCAAGTGAAATTGCTTTATTAACTTTAATTTCCAAATGACAGTTATTCGTGTCTGAAAATAAATGATTTTTTAAAAAATGTTGATCACGTATCATGTAAACATGCACTTACTAAGTCTAGCAGACTTTTTGGAGATTCCTGAGGACTTTTTTTAGTAAATGGCATGTGATTTAAAAATAAGGACAGATTTACTTTTTCCTTTCAACTGTTAGGCCTTTTATTCCTTTCTCAATGTGTGTTTGTTTTTCTTTTCTTTTCTTTTTAAAATTTTAAATGTATTTATTTGACAGAGAGAGATAGTGAGAGAGAGAACACAAGCAGAGGGAGAGGGAGAAGCAGGCTCCCCACTGAGCAGGGAGCCCGATTTGGGGCTCGATCCCAGAACACTGAGATCATGACCTGAGCCGAAGGCAGAGGCTTTAACCCACTGAGCCACCCAGGCGCCCCTTCTTCTTTCTTTATTGTATTCCTATGAATTATATTAATTAGCAAATGCTATTCTTGAGATAAAATCCACTTGTTATGCTTTATTATTTTTTTAATATGTGGCTGAATTTGTTATACTTTGTTATAATTTTGCATCTATGTCTATGAGGAATACTGACTGATCTTTAATTTACTACTCTTGTGATATGGCTGTCAGATGCTGGTATCAGGATTATGCAGGCTTCATAAAATAAGGTGGTAAGTGATTCTTATTTCCATTTTCAGAAACATTTTGTATCAGATTGATATTATTTCTTCTATAAATGTTTGACAGAATTCACAAGTGAAACCATGAGAGAGCCACAGGGATGATGGTTCCCAAAATCACATTCCTGTTTCCCTCAAATCCTTTGTGGCCCAAGGACCAAGGTCAAAACAGAAACAGAACCATCCTAAAAATGCTTAAATACACATATTTCATACGTCTAGGGCAATCCATGAGAAATTTAACTGGCCATCAGAATAAAGGTCAGTTGTTTGTAGAGAAAGATAACAGAATCCAGAAAGATGACAGAACGTATTATCCACAATGTAATATAGAAATAAAGAAGCAGAAAAATGTATTCCATGATTCAGAGAAAAAATAGTCAACTAAACAGATGCATAGAAAACTCAGATGGTGAAATGTGGACAAGAAATTTTAAATCCCTGATGTGTCAAAGAATCTTCAGAAAAAAAAACATGTATTGCAATATCAAGAGTGAACTGATAAGAATGTTAAGACAGTTATAAAAATGAACCAAAAATAAATCTTAGAACTGAAAAACACATTACATAAAATAAAGACACCACTGGATGGAGTTAACGACAGGCTGGGAAGAATCTGGAGTTAAAGACACAGTGCAGCCAACTACCAAAACGGAGGCAGAGGGAAGAAAGAGACTGAAAAAATAATACAGAGTTTTCACAGCCTAAGAAATCATAAATGAT
Source organism: Mustela lutreola (assembly GCF_030435805.1). NCBI lineage: Eukaryota > Metazoa > Chordata > Mammalia > Carnivora > Mustelidae > Mustela > Mustela lutreola. The sequence continues at coordinate 3,477,159 of NC_081295.1, read as the reverse complement.
CTATCCCACATGTAACTGGAGCTGCCGAAGCTTAGTGACAAATAAGACAGAAAAAAATATTTGAAGAAAAATAATGGTGGAAAATTTTCTACACTTCACTGAAATCAGCAGCCCATAGTCCCAGAAACCTCCGAGGAAGGACCTCAAGCAGGACCAAGAGCCAGAAGTCCAGACTTTATAGACCAGGTGCTAGAAACCAAAGATACAGAGAGACTCTTCAGAGCAGCCAGAATAAAAAGACATTTATATGTAGCATAACAACAGGAATGGCCACTGACTTAAAAGATGAAGGGAAAAACCGGACACTTTCAAAAGAAAATCTGCCAACTTAGAATCGCAAATCCAGCAAAAACATCTGAAGAGTGAAGCCAAAATAAAATGGCTGGAAGAAACTGCTGTCATCACACTTTTAAGACATGTTGAAGTTCTTTGGACTAGAGTAAGATGATACCACATAGAAATCTGGAACTGTTCAAATAGCTGTGAAGCATTGGAAATGGTATATGTGTGAGAAAATATGACAGGTTAGTTTTAATAAAATATTCTTCAGTTGACTATTCAGTTTTAAATATTAGCCATCTATGTGGGATACAGAACAAAGGTATGAGTATCCCACTTAACGAGGGCAGAGCAGACAAAAAGGGGCATAAATGGATTATTTTTAAGGTTTTATGTTGTATGGAAATGGAATGATATTAATTTAAAACAACTGTTAAAAATGAAGACTGTAAACTCACGAGTAACCACCTAAACTATAAAGAGACACAATGACGACAGGCAGTAGAAGTGCCGAAGGAAACACTGAGCTGACACAGATGAAGGAAGGCAAGGAGAGACAGAGAACAGGCTCAAGAGACCACAAGTAAGATAATAAATCAGCAATCACGTATAGTAACATTACATGCAAGAAGAATGAATAGTCCGTCCGGAAATCAGTGACTTCAGGTCTCAACCACCGCTGGGACTGAGACCCATACTACATACGAAGACACAGACGGCGCCCAGTAAAGGAAAGGAGTCAATGGGACAGGAGCGTAAGGAAGCCGGTGGGCTATTAACACAGAAAACTTTAAAGCAAGAAGTATTACAGACAGAAAAAGAGAATTAACTTCACATTGATAAGATGGTAAGTCATGGAGAGAACATAACAAATCTAAATGTGTAAGCACCGAATAAAGTTTCTAAACACATAAAGAAAAACGGAGAAGTATGTAGAAATTCATAACTTTATTTATACTGGAAGCTGTATTTCCAGTTAAAAATGGGGAAAAATACAATTACAAGTGATTAAAATCTGTAAAACGACCCTATGACTTTACCAAGAAAGTGATAGGACCTGTGTAGACAGACAGTAAAATGTTGCCAACGTCTTTGAAGACCGTACGCTTCCATTTTCAAGTGAAGAAGGAACGTAGCCATCATCAAAGTGCTACGTGGCTGTTAACTGACAGCAGAATATGTTTGTCTTTTTAAGTGTTCGTGACGAGGGGGAGAAAAGTCATGAGGTCTACAGCTTACATTCAAGGTGGACATTGAAAAAAGAAAGAAACGTACGGTAAGATGCTAACAATTGCTGAATGCATGTAGTGGTATAAGTTGTACATCTCAATATAATCTATACTTTTTTGCAAGTTTGAAAAATTGTAATAAAAATACTTAAAAATGCATTTATTAAGTAACAATTTCCCTAAAATGTGTAGAAGGTAAATGAAAGAGGAAGATATCTTACCAGGTAGGTATGATAAATTTCAACACAGTTACAGTAATCAAAACAGTATGCACACAGTTGAGGATTAGTTAATTAGCATTTAAGTGACTTAAGGACTCCAAACAATTATTTAATGTCTATAAAAACTTCAAGCAGTGGAAAAAATGGGTTATTAATTAAATGGCATTGATGTGACCCACCAGGAATAAATAAAAGACATAAATCCAGAAGAACTAAGCTCTAACTATGAAAATCAGAACTATAAAAATGCTGCTGCCCCTCAGAATAATTGGTCACTTAAACTGTAACCTCTGGAGGATTTTACTGTTGCCAAGCACTTTTAGATACGGCCTTAAGAAACACGTACACTGGCAGCAGGTCTTTGGGGAGAAGGATGATCTACGACCGTGAAGCCGGGCAGCTGGGGATGCCCGGCTCGCTCAGGGCGGAAGGCCGCCCCTTCACACAAGCCCGGCCCGCCCAGGACCAAACGCCGCCTGCTCCAGGGAAGCTGAGCAGCCGGGAACGGCGGGCGTTAGTTAGAGGAGTCCTATGGATGTGCCCGAGGAGCTAGAAACTTGATCCTCTGTCTTGCTTGTCGGGAAACCAGATTCGATAAAAACAAACGAGAGATTTGAACTCAGGAAATGAGATTTCTTCACAGTCCAAAGAAAATCTGAATAAAGTTTTTGGAAGTCGCCTGAAGAAAATATTTGTAACATATAACAGAGAAACTTTTAGTACCCTTAATAAAATATATAATGCAAACGGATTCATAAAAAAAGTAAACAATTCAACAAAAAATACTCAAAAGCTCTCAACAGACACATACATAGAAGCGGGAACGGTAAACAGCCAAGAAGCACGAAGCAATCTGTAGTGCAGGGAGCTCCCGGGAAATGCCACAGTCAGTGAGCAACGATTTCCACCCCGTGTTCGGAGGACTGTGAACTTCCACAACCCTTCTAGAAAAGTTACTATGCTTGTATGTTAATAAATTTCTAGCATCACACACTACACAGAACATATTCTTAGAGGACCAGCAGGTAAGCCTAAATAAGTAAGTTCACTGCAGATTTATTTATACTGTGGAATTCTAGAAATATCTTACCATCAGGGAAGGGTTTAACAAGCTTTTATATAGTATGGGGTATATAGTATTCCATACAAGATGTTATATAACCCTTAGCAAAAAAGGAGTGCACCTGGTATAATCACATTTTTATTAAAAAAAGAGGACAGTATATTTGTGTGTATATATATATTATGTACACACACACAGATACCCCCCCAACACAGAACTTTGAATAAACACAGCAAAGTGCACGGGATGATATTATACCCAACACAATGCGGGCATGGAGTGCAGAATAACAGAATATTCTTCTTATGTATACTTCTGCACTCTTTGAATTAAGACAAACATGCATTACCTTTAAAATTATTAACTGTTATTATTACAGCATACACCACTAACACACACACACACACACACACACACACCCATTAAGCACCAAATCTATTATTTGTAATTATTCTTAAATTCTCTATTTTAAAATAATTATTATTATAATCATTTTGCTTAAAAAAATATGTAAGAGATTTGATACTAATTAAATGACTCTTACTTATAACCTTGAAAATAAAAGTGGGCACCTGCACCTGGGTGGCTCAGTGGGGTAAACCTCTGCCTTCAGCTTAGGTCACAATCCCAGGATCCTGGGATCGAGCCCCGCATCCGGCTCTCTGCTCAGCAGGGAGCCTGCTTCCCCCTGACCTCTGCCTGCCTCTCTGCCTGCCTCTCTGTCTGCTTGTGATCTCTCTCTCTCTGGCAAATAAATAAATAAAATCTTAAAAAAAAAAAAAAAAAAAAAAGTACGTACATGGGTTTCAGCAAGCCAAAGGCTACGTTCATCCAGGGTATATTTTCCCAATCTTATAGCTGCCATAATAAAGAGAACTGTGGACAAGAACACCACAAAACCCGTTGCAGTCAGAAACGCACGATGGTTTTAAGTCAGGAGCATCCCTTGGGCTGTAGGCGGAGGAAGATGTGTGGGAAGAACCTCTGCAGCCCCTCATGACGCTGACCCCTTCCATGACCCTGGGAGGCCCTGGCAATGTGTGCAGACTGCCCTAGGGAAAAATAAAGTATCTCTGCTTTCCCTAAACAGGGTTCCCAAAATTGTGTAAGTTTCAGACTCTGCAAAATCTGGACCTGCTCATGTTTTGATGTAAAATAATCACACAAAATGGTAATTTAACCAAAGGAATGGATATCATTGTATTATATGGATGTAATATTCCTGAAGAGGCAAACTTTATTACATATCTATAGTCACTTGTAAATCTAAAGTTTTATGTATGTGTTACCTCAGTGGATTGCTTCTAAAAACTTTAAAACAGACTCTCTTAAAGAAAAATGTTATGATCAGTACTTAATGGATCACGGAGGAAGAATGCAAAGCGCCCAAACAAGAGACTATGAACCCAAGTTCAGCGAGACTAGAAGAGACCAGTAAATGAATGTCCACACATCTCCACGTAAAGATGGCATCACTTAAAATGAACTTGGTCAGACGTGGGCCCAGTAAAGGGAAAGTCCTAGTGCTCAGTCCTAGCTGGTGGTCACACCTACCGACTGACAAGCAGAGCAGGCAAGTTAGCCAGCGGAAGAGAAGGAACACGTAGATGGTAGACAGCTTCACAGTGAACACACCAATCCAGTCCTGAGTTCGTTAGGCACAACATGCCGGCGCAGTTAAGACAAACCAGGTGAATTTAGCCTGATCCACTGGAATGTTGTAAGTAATCTAATTCTCCGTGTTCTGACGCCATGCCCACGAAGCCAACTTTTGACTGTCACTTGTTTTCCTAAATGATCTGACCACACTGAATGCCAATTTTCTGATGCTTGTAACTAGAACATACATTTGTAGATGAATAAAATCGAATTCCAATTTTATAAATCAATCACATTAGCTTGGTCAGTAAGATCCAGATTCTGAAAAATGAATCCATTTTTATTTGCTTTTGAGTCCTTGAAGCTAATGACCAAAACCTGGACTGAACTGAATTGAATTCAGGGAGAGGCCTGACCTCTCCTATTAAGTGACCTCTCTTTAAAAGTACCCATTCCTGGGGCGCCTGAGGGGCTCAGATGGTTAAGAGTCTACCTTCAGCTCAGGTCATGATCTCCAGGTCCCAAGATCGAGCCCCATGTCAGGCTCCCTGCTCAGCAGGAAGCCTGCTTCTCCCTCTCCCTCTGCCTGCTGCTCTGTTGTGTGTGTGTGTGTGTGTGTGTGTGTACGTGTGTGTGTGTGTGTGTGTGTGTCTCTCTCTCTCTCTCAAATGAATAAATAAAATCTTAAAAAAAAAGTACCCATTCCCGTACGAGCAGTTTAAATTGCAATTCATATTTTAATATATCCCCACAATTCAGTCTCCGTAATTTTGTCAAATAAAGAAATATGCAAAATGAATATAAAATACATGTAAAACAAAAAGAAAACACATAAATATTTTTACATTCCTTCTTCCAAATATAAATTTATGCTAAGCTACATTTCTGTTTTTAAGTATACATTTATTCCAGATAATACTTCCTAGGCTTCTAAACTTTTAAAAAGGATCTTTACCTATGTGATTGATTATTAAGGTTTAGCGATCCGGTCTGGTACATCTCTTCCAACTGTTTCCTGTTTCCAAAGTACAGAGCAAGGTCTGTGGCAATGATGGCTTTGCGGATGATCTCAAGCACCTGTTCATATTCACTGGAGCTCAGGGTGGAGAAGATATTGTGCCCTTCCAGCTACGGAAAAAACACAAATAAACACCACCAATAACAAGCACAGGCTCTCATCTTCCGACATTTGCAGGTACTCAAACAATACAGTCAATGGCATCTGGCCCACCAGTGACAGGTTTGGGGGACACAGAAGAAGAGTTTGCAGTGATTAATGGAAATCAACGTGGCAGTTTCTCTTTAAGCTTCGACAGTGAAGCTTCCCTTCACGGATCGTCTGCCACGGCAACGTCACTCGCTGCCACAGAATCCCAGTTACTGAAGAACGCAGCTAGCATTTGGGTATTTCCAGGAAGCAATTCAAGAACTAGAAAGTGTTAAAATATTTAAGGCATTTCTTTTTAAACCAATTTAAAACTTTAGCCATTTTCATATGAGACTAGAAATCAATGATAATAATCATGGATATCTTTGTCCACGTCAGCAAGTCGAATGAAGAATAAACTGCTTTCTCCAGATCACAGAAGAAAGCGTCCCACAACCTCAAAATAAAGCTTTGTTAGGCATATTAAAATTTCTCCCCACAGGTAACCACCTTTTCCATAAAACACAAGTCGCTGAGGCGCACACACTCTGGGGCTGTCGTCACGGGAGGGGCAGCAGACCATCACCCGGACAAGACAGAGCACGGGGCATTTGGACTCTGTCTCTTCACAATTATTCTTTCGCACATGCACATGAATCTGTTAAGAACTTTTCACAGTTACTGAGACTCTCAAGTCTTTATTTGCAACTGAGATAAACATGGGTTGTTTTGGTTTAAACCAAAAAGACTTAAATAATAAAGAGGCACTCTATTTGTGGCTCTTCAATTACTGTAAAATTATTCATTATTATAATGTCAGCATAGGCGTACTCTAATTGATTTTCACTTGCTCTAATTTATACTTTTTGACTGACAAAATGCATTAAAAACTTGAAATTATTAAAAAATCAGACATCTCACTAGGACACTGCCTCCTTCCTATTACTCTGAAAAGGTAGTTCATGTGCCATTTTCAATCATCAGAATCTTTATTACCCACTCTTAAGGTTTTATAAATATTTATGTTATCCTATGATAAATACAGCAAATGCCGTTGGTTCTAGTCGGTTATTTTCCTGACAGTAATAATAGGAAGGCCTTACGTTTGTAGGATGCTCTAAATTGACAAAACATTTTCAAACACATGATTTCACTTTCAAATTAAAAAATTTAAATAACTCTTTGATGTCTAACTGAAATGAAGTTAATTGCTGAAGCATCAACAATATTTTTCCTTGAAGAGCAGCTGCAGTGCTTACAGAACCTGGTCATTTTTAGTAACGTAATCTCATCAGAAGGAGCTTTTGCAGCGACGATGGGGGCCAGAGGGTAGACGTGATGACAGACTTAAGCTCAACACACGGAAGCAGCCCTGACGCTCAGCTACCCTGGGGACAGAATGGGGACGATGCAGGACGCGCTGTGCATGGAGGGTTCAGGCACAGGCCGGTTCGTAACTGAGGGGACAAGGGTGGGGACTCGAGCTCTGGGGAGGTGGCTGAAATCGACTCTCCAAAATTTTAGTGCAGGAAGAGAAAAGAAAATAACTTTTTGCCTCTGACTCCTGCTATGTCATCTGCTTTGCTTGCATTTGATCCTAACTCAAGCAATGCAGCAGTCTCTGTTTCAATGCTTAATGCCTCGTCACCTGTGTTCCCAAATCATGAATGCGTTTCACACAGGCAGGTCTGGTGGGTGCTCCCGCACACATTGGCTCCGGGCGCTTTGTCTGAAGAGCAATCACATGTGACACATGTTTTTATGCTTTATTCTATCACTAACAAACCAGTAAATTACAGTGTGTAAAATATTCTATCATACTGTTGAAAAAATTTTAAAATCTCTCTAAATAGGAACTTCTTGGCCTGGGTTCTAGAATTCTCTCCAGGACCACAGAGTTCTAAACTCACTGCATCTATCTATCTAATCTACCTATCGATCATCTATCATCCATCTATCATCTATCTATCAACTGTGTGTTGAGTGTGTCACCCATAAGCACATCACTTTATCAGATACTCACAAGTCTCCATGCTCTGTGGCAAATGGAGACCCATGTTAAAGGATCTGTATATGGTGTTGGTCACTTTGGATTTACTCTTTCTTTTATTACTTTTCTTTTTAAAAAGTTTTAATTTAAATTCTAGTTAGTCAACATACAGTGCAGCACTGATTCCAGGTACTTTTCAATATTAAAGGCCACAAGGCAGAGTTCAGCAGAGAACCTTCAGAAAAGGTCACACCAGGTGCCTTCTCCTGCCTCCCACAATACTCTGCAAGGGCAAAGGCAGCAAAAGAGCACACGAACTGTTGTGCTCCAGGGCATCAAGTGCGTGTCTTTCAGCTCCTACCACAGGAAAATAAGGGAGATCTAGCAACCAACCACAGCAGAGAAACAGCTTAAAATCTTTAAAAATCTCCAATTTCACATTACGGAAACCTCATAATATAAGACTTTTATATACCAACTGGTGAGTTTATCATAGTTCATGTCCCAGGTCATAGTGCTTGAAGTTTGTTATGTCAAGGCAGGCCATCCCATTCTGTATCAATCAGGCATAAACTAACCCGAATTTTATATGAGGAAACATTCCTAAAATCGAAAGACGGGTGACCTGCATACAGTCCTCAGAACCGTGAAAGTGTCTGTGGGCTCTGCCGCAGGCTCTAAGCGGCCGAGGTCTGGGAGCTATTGGAGAACACACGTGACGCTGGGATCAGGCCCGTGCTGGGAGCCCCCAGCGCCCCACTCCCTGGGTGGGTGGTCTGTAGGGCCCTCCAGCTCTTAGACAAGGCAAGCCCATGGGTTCTCAGCTGGCCACTACCCTGCTGGAGCGCGTCTGCCTGTATCTTGCCCATCACGAGATGAAGAATGTGTGTCTTTACTGATCTGGCAGCTACTTAGTGTGAATGCTTCACTTTGCGTAAGAATGTTCGGAGGACGCACGGCCCCAACAACGGGAGTGCCCGGGGAGGGTCCACGGCTTAGAGGGGGGAGTGTAGAAGTGCATGATGGAGCGCATGCAGCGGTCCGAGCTCAGTGAAGGGCTCCAGAAGAGCATGGGCAGGGCCATGGATTCTGCAGGACAAGGAGAGGCCACAAGAGACCACGTGGGCTCAGTGGGAGCCACAGCATTTCAGTACGGCTCAAGCACATCACCCCGTGGAGAAATGGTGATGCGGTGAGAGAGCTCATAGGCCTGGTGTCAGAACTGGAATGGGCACTGGAAGGTAGCGAGGGGCAGTCACTCCAGCAACAGCGTAACATGGGCTGCAGGGAGGGGAGGTTAGGACTGAAGCAGAAGGACCCACTGCCCAGCTTTCCTTAGCAAACTTTCAAAATATTATTATTAATCATAAATAATTCTTTCCAAAGCCCCATACTGCCCAGCTCTATGAAAGAGATGCGTAAGGAAAGGCCTTTGGAGCCCAGATTCCAACACCTGCATGCCAACCAGCCTGACCTCACCCGGGTGGGGGTAAGTCACCCACAGGAAGCCACAGGCGTGGGCCAAATTATGCAGGGGACCTGAGGTAACAATAGTCAATCGCATCGAGCATTCACAGCAGCAATGGCGTGGTACTTATTCGGATACTTTATTGCCTGCTGCATCCAACCACAGGCTAGGAAGCACAGTGGTACAGTAATTAAGAACTAAGGGTTTGGGGTCAAAGAATTCTAGTTTTTAATCCTGTTTGGTCACTTACTAACTGCATGACAATGGACAAGGTACTTAATCTCTTTGATGCACATCATCTTATTGTAAAATGGAAATAAACTTATACCTACCTACAGAACGTTATAAAAACCAATGTGTTAATATGTGCAAAATTCTTATGTTTCTCATTTATAGTAAGCATTAAGTCAAAAGTACTACGATATTTATAATGAGTAGCTAATAAGTGATGAAGTGATTACTACGATGATGGTTGGGACGAGGAAGACAAAATTCACCAGAATGACTTCTGCAGCCAGAGCTAAAGGACAGAAAGGAAAATCGAACAAACAAATAACACACATACGCCCAAGGAGAAACATGTAGTTAAAGATCACCTCTATCCCTTCAGAACACATCTGCAGAAAGGACAGGTTCAAGCTAGCCTCTGGGTGATAGATACATTGTAGCTTATTAGTAAAGGCAGTGTTGGACAGAAGTTACAGCGTAACGACGTACAGTAACTCCAACGTCGTGCAGGCAGGCGGGAACAGTGGCTTGTCAGCAGCTCTAAGAAGTAATGAAAATGTCACAGGATCCCAAAATGCTGGTATAAAGACAATTCTCGTAACATCAAAACATATCTCAAAAGTACCAGACAATTCAAGATTGATGGAATATTGAGAAAATTTTCTTAATAACAAGAAAGATTATTCTTAATTGGTCTGTTTTTGTAAATTGTGACTTGCGAGTACTTCACATGGGATAGTCACAGAAGGCTAAACACAGAAAAAGGGTGGCTGAGATATTCAGAGCGCTAGGTGACATCTCACGAGGCAAGAGAATGAGCGGATTTAATATCCCAACAGCAACGGTTCTACCACAACTACTGAAACATGCGGGCCAGCAAACAAAGCTCGTGTGCCTTCCTGAATGTGACTGTCCACACAAAATCGTCTCCTTACTTGAAGGCATTCAGTTTTTGTTTCAGTACCAACCCACGCTTTGTCCTGAGGAGACTGACTCACTGAGACAAGAGTGAAGGCAAGCCAGGACCAAATACACACGCCTCCTTCCTTCCTGATGATGTGTTTGTGGGTTAGACTGATACTAGCTTCTGAGATGTATTTTCTGTTCTGTTTATTGATGTGGCTGTGGTCAGCCAGGGGTGCGACAACGCTCCCTCTGGTTGCCCAGCATATCCAGTAAGTAACAGTAGCAGCCACACTCTGTCTGCACTGGGGTTAACAAAACTGATCAATTCTCTCTCTCTCTCTCTCTCTCTCTCACACACACACACACACACACACACACACACGCACAGCCTGGGGAAGGCCTGATGGGGAGGCGTCTCCAACCATATACACCAAACCATTCATCTTCCATTGGGTCGTGTTGCCAGAGGAAGGACAGCTCCAGTCCGCAATCCGCGGCAGCCACGGTGACAAAGATCTGCAGAGATCGGGGAGCAACAGACCAGATCCTTCCTGACAGTGAACAATGCAGGTGAACCGCTCTCAGAGGCATCCGGTGCTGTAACAATACTCATTTTAGTGACTGGAAGTTGGAATTTTTACTATTACTCTAGACTATCACCTTCCATTGGTCAAGTCTGGAGTTGTCTCTTCCCCCCTGAAGATTTTATCTATTTATTTGACAGAGACAGAGACAGCAAGAGAGAGAACACAAGCAGGGGGAGTGGAAGAGAAGGCGGCTTCCCACTGAAGGGAGCCCAGGACCTTGGGATCACGACCTGAGCCAAAGGCAGACGCCCAACAACTGAGCCACCCAGGTGCCCCTAGAATTGTCTTGTTAAAAGCTAAAATGGACGGGCCTTGACACCTGGATATGGGGTGGGGAACAATGACTCTAAGGTCATGCCCCCCGTGACGGCTGGGAGATGGAGGCCACCCCAGAGGAAGTGAATGATAATAAGCAAGTTCTGGTCACACTGAGTGCGGAGTTCAGGTGTTTGGAAACAGAAGACCCCTGTGCCCTAGGCTGAGACACAGGTGTGAGAGCCGCAGCGGTGACCAGAAGGACTCCCGAGAGCAGCCTGGCGGAGCACCGAGATGAGCAGCGTGACGGCAGGGATCCGGCTCTGCGGCGACTACAACCCCTGGGCCTAAAATGGGTGTTGGCAGCTGGGAGGAGCTCATTGATGTTCGCTACTAAAATGAAATTCAAGGGTCAGTTCGAGATGGATCTGAGAAGAAACACTCCAAGGATCATGAGCACAGATGTCAAACCAGCAGAGAGCGCAGCAGTTTCCAGAAGAAGGAGGAAACCTTTCCCGAATCCTCCTGCCACGGTGATGGGCCATCTGCTTACGATCCTGACACATCTCTCCCTGTCCCGACTCACACAGGAGGCTTTAGGTCCGTTCAGCATACGGATTCCGTTTTTAAAGGGTAGCCTTCTCTCCTGGATCTATGGCAATGACCTGTGCTACTTTCCAGCTCCTCCTCCTTGTGATCCTGAGGAAGACTGTAAGCACGCTGAGTAATGATCTCCCTAGAAATGGAGAACAGATGCGCCCTTCCTGCAGCCTCCCCATCCCCGTCCATCGATGGGGACCCCACCTCCAACCCCTGGAACCTAATGATTCCTCAACACCTTCTCACCAATAGCGTGCCTGAGCTGGGGTTACTGCCCTGGGTGCTGCCTTCCGTGTTCTAATCATTCTAGGAACACTGTGTTATGGCCTGTGGAGCCCCCACACTGCTGAGGGCTGGCACAAAATGAGACAGACCCTTCTGAATCCCCACTGTGGAGGGCAGCAAATGGGGCAAGTCTCCCAGCACTGGGGTGGGTCCCGGCCTCTCCCGGCCTCTCCCGGCCTCCATGGTTTAATCGCCGCTATGTCACGGGGCCTAATTTTCTCCTCTACCCAGCAGCAGGGTACTTTGTGCAATCCCTATTTCAGAACGAATCTCATTATGTTTAAAATAGGTTTTTCAAAGAAACCTTATAAAGGCTATTACAATTATTTGCAGATTCCATTACTATAATATTGCCAGAGTCAAATGTATGAATTAGGACATGGAAGGCTAAGGCAGGGAGTCTGAACTGGCTCTAAATGAAGGCGTCCCGACGTCAGATCAGAGTACACACAACAGCTGTCGTGAAGTTCTAGGATGCCTGTCATCTACGGAAGGCACGTTTCTATACACACACACGCACACACACAGGCACAGATATGTGCCACTCACACACATCTTTTATCCTGCTTAAATTACGAGGTCGGTAGGTATGTGCGTATGTACCTGCCCGTACAGACATCTGTCACGTTAGTGAAGACAGGACGGTGCTGAGGGACACTGGGAGCGTGACTGCCTGCGGCTCTCGGGCCAGGACCGGCCGCGGACAAGGGGAAGCACCCGCCAGCCTCCGGGTACAGCCCGCAGGCGCCTGCAGCAGCCCCCGCGGACCCCGCGGTCACCAGCGGGTACCCGGAGTCTCACTTCAGTGAGGCCGTGGTTTACCTTCTCGGTCCTGAGGACACAAGATTCACACAGGCACGTGGTGCCGCGCTCTGAGAAGGTCTGGGCTGGGGGCACTTCCTGCCCGCCCGGACGGTTCGGACACAGACGACAAACACGGCCGGTCGGGGAAGCTGAGGCAAGCAAGCCGCAGCCCGGCCGCGCGGGGACGGGGACGTCACCAGGCAGCACACGGGCCCCGCACTGCAGCTCGCCCGTGGCCGGGCCCGCTGCAGGTGCCGCCGGGCTGTGTCACCTCCGTGTACACACAGGTATCCCGCGGAGCCCGAGGCCATCCCCGGAGGACCTACTGGGACTGCGCTTCCTACTGTGGCGCTGACAGCGCGACGAAAACACAGAGTCCGCTCCCCTGCAGTCAAAGCACATTTAAGAGACCGTCCAGGAGAGGGGTCCAGCCAGCATGAGGCAGTAGGCACCTCGTGAAGGTGACCTTGAGGACGAACGTCTAGGGTGAAGACAGAGCGTGTATACCAGCCACTGAAGTGGCGGCTGCCGTGTCTCGATCAAGCACCACGAACAAACACAAGGACACTAAAAGGACTTCAGTGCCCTTAAAACTTGACTTGCCTAACTCTGAAGATTTGTTGTTCAATACGTTGGGTTTAGGAATATGAAAATCCATATACATTTATGATTTAGTATGTAAAATAAGCTTTCCCTTAAGAGCATCACATACTTAAAACCAAAGCAAAAAAAAAAAAAAAAATATATATATATATATATATACACCTATATGTTCAAAACCTTCACCAAGGAGGCATCATCTGAAAACCCCACGACTATCTCGCGGCGACTGAACGTACAATGTTCTGCAATAACTTGCAGCCGCTGTTGCAGGAGGCCGCCCGGCACCCCTCGTTCTGCACAGGCCATGAGCAGCTCCCCGGGGCGGGGAGGGCGGGGAGCGCTCACCTGGAGGATGGACACGGTCTGGGAGAAGTGGTGCTGCTCCATGGTGGACGTGGAGTAGAGAGCCGCCAGCGGGTGGTCGAACTTCTGCAGGTAGCTGTTGCTGAAGCCTCTGTGGTCCAGGTCATGACACAGGCACGCGATCAGCAGTCCTTTGCGCTTCAAGAAAACACGACAGAGTGCACATGTTCAAAACCAAGCAGCGGTGGGACGCCATCTGGGCTTCTCGCGCCGCTCGTGTGGACGGGCTCCTGGCCCGGCAACAGCCCACTTTCTTAGGAAGGTCTGAAATCCCAGATAGTCTAGCTTCGTTTTAAACCTCTTTCTTTGTTTTTCTGGTTTATGAACTTGACAACGGAATTATTCTGGACTTTTCTGGCTCAACTTTGGGGAAAAGTACAAATGGTATCAAATGAACGCAAATGTACCGGAGAATTCCAGAGAAAGCACATCTGCACAAGGAGAGGACAGTTACGGCCCTTCATTCAAAAATCCACTCAGTGTTAAGTTTCAACAATGCGGTTGCTACTACAGAGAAATGAGGACTAAAACAGGTAAGTCATATAGCTTATGACAAAACCGCACAATTGTACAGAGAAAGGCAGAGCCGGTGAAGTGTCACAGCAGAGCAGGCAGGAGCAGGTGAAGTGTCACAGCAGGCGGGGCGGGCCGCGGAAGCTGAAGGAGAGAAGCAGGAGGCCTGGGCGGGAGCGGGGGAAGGGGCGGCACCGGCTCCAGGGTAAGCCTCCCTCAGGGGGTTAGAGGGGGATCAGAGGGCGGCGGGGACTGTGGGCCGAGGACAGAGAAGAGCGGCAGAAAGGGGAGCTGACAATCTTCGAGGCCTTATTTCCTGTGGGAACCAGGGAAGGACTACGGGGTTTTTAGCAGAGCAGTGATATCATCCAACTTACACTTTTGAAAGATTACCCCGTGGGCAATTGTACTGAGAACAGACTCCAGGAGGAAAGAGAGACTGGTGAGGAGGGTTTGTCGTAATTCAGGCAAAAGCTTGGACCAGAGGCAGCACTGGGGGGGGCCCAGAAGACGTGATTAAATCGGGGTGAGCTCTACAGGCAGGGTCAGCAGGATTTCCGGACAGTCTGGGTGTGAGCCAAAGGGAGAGCAGGGCAGGGGAGGAAGACCGGAGTCAAGCACGGCCACAAGCGGCTTCACCCTGGCAAGTGCAGGACTGACATCGGCGGACGTGGGGACAGCTGCGGGGGAAGCAGGCTGGAGGAAAGGGCTCAGGGCTTCGGTTTCAGACCAACGAGCTTCAGGGGACATTCTGAGCTGACGCTGGCCTCTTCTAGTCTAACCTTCTGTGGTGGGGGGAGGCAGGTCTCAGCTGGAGAAAGAGGGTGTCCGTGTATACGGTGTTTTGGGCCACCAGACTGGCTGGGCCCACCAACGTCGCTGTTCGGGGTTGGAGGAGGCCAGAGGTCTGCGCCCTCAAGTATTCCAACTTTCAGAAGGCTGAAGGAAGATAAAACAGCAAACCACCCCCAAAGCGACCCCCAAACCTATGTGACCAGAAGAAGCCAACAGCGTTGGGGGTCCTGGAGCCATGGGGAGGCAGTGACTCAAGGATCTGAAATGCAAGCACTGACGCTCAGTGGGCGAGGCGCAGGGCACTGGGGACCGGCCCAGGGCATTTTCGGGGGTGGGTGGGGCAGAAGCCTGGTCCCAGGCGGTTTCAGAAAAAAGGGGGAAGGAGCGGGAGCCGGCCAAGGAGGCAGCGCGGCCATGGGTTTGTGGCAAGGGAGGACTGAGAAGTCGGGAGAGAACCGAGCGGAGAGGCCGGTCAAGGGGGTGTGTGAGGATGGAGGAACAGGGCGCTCGGCACAGACAAGCCCGTGCCGGGGGGGAAAACACGCGGAGGGAGGAGGCGAGGGGTGAATCGGTGAATCGCCAGAGCAGGTCCCCTGGGGGGTGGAGGCGGTGCGGGTCAGGAGGAGAGGCCGGCTCTGGAGGGGAGCCTGGCGCGTGTTGTGGTGAGTGTGTGAAGTCAGAGCCCGCAGCGGGAGACGCTGACAGGCAGGAGGGGGTCTGCCGAAGGCCCGCAAGTCGAACGGGGTGCCTCCCTCCGCCCCGCTCCTTTCTGGTCGTCATTGAGCAGACCTCGATTCTGCTGCCAACCTGCTGGGCGGGAAGGCCTCCCAGAGCACTGGCACCCGTCACCTGCTGGCTCGGAGGACACCTGAGTTAGCTACGTTCTGGGGATGCTTTGGGTTTGGGGTTGTTCCCAAATTTTCTGCTGTTGTCAACCACGATGAATCTGGTAAGAAATTTCAAGGTCTTTTGTTTGCTTTTTAAAGATCTCATTTATTTATTGTTTTTTAAAGATCTTATTTGTTTGTTTGTCAGAGAGGCAGGCAGAGAGGGAGAAGGAAGCAGGCTCCCTACTGAGCAGGGAGCCCGATGCAGGCCTTGCTTGATTCCAGGACCCTGAGATCATGACCTGAGTCAAGGGCAGAGGTTTTAATCCACTGAGCCACCCAGGTGCCCAGAAATGTCAAGGTTTTAAAATCTTGGACAATAGGTAAAAGCTATTATGTACATTTTCCCCACTCTTTTTTACCTATTTTATTTTTATTGACATAAAGTTCAACTGTTTGATTAAAAGTATGCCAGAATCAAGCATGTGAAAATAATTTACAAAGTGAAGAATTATCTTTAACATACTCATTTAGCAAGATCAAATGCTAATTTTTTTCAAAAAAATATTTTATTCACATAGTTGAAAGAGAGAGAGAGAGACAGAGACAGAAAGAGCGCAAGTGGGGGTGGGTAGAGGGAGAGAAGCAGATGCCCTGCTGCGCAGAGAGCCCAACGCTGGGCTGGATCCGCGGACCCTGAGATCATGACCTGAGCAGAAGGCAGAAGCTTAACCTCCTAAGCCACCCAGGCGCCCCTAAAATGATAGTTTCTAATAGCTCCATCAGAGATTAAATATCTCTTTTAAAAAATATATTTTATTTTATTCTTTTTTTTTTTTAAAGATTTTATTCATTTATTTGACAGACAGAGATCACAAGTGGGCAGAGAGGCAGGCAGAGAGAGAAGAGAAAGCAGACTCCCTGCTGAGCAGAGAGTCTGATGCGGGGCTCGATCCCAGGACCCTGGGATCATGACCTGAGCTGAAGGTAGAGGCTTTAACCCACTGAGCCACCCAGGCACCCCTAAAATGATAGTTTCTTTTTTTTTTTTTTTTTTTTTTTAAAGATTTTATTTATTTATTTGACAGAGAGAGATCACAGTAGACAGAGAGGCAGGCAGAGAGAGAGAGAGGGAAGCAGGCTCCCTGCTGAGCAGAGAGCCCGATGCGGGACTCGATCCCAGGACCCTGAGATCATGACCTGAGCCGAAGGCAGCGGCTTAACCACTGAGCCACCCAGGCACCCCTAAAATGATAGTTTCTAATAGCTCCATCAGAGATTAAATATCCCTTTTAAAAAATATATTTTAAATTTTTACACGTTATTTTGGGATTATTTTTAGCCAGAAGAACTGGACTTCTTGTGAAAACATGATGATATCATTCTAAAGATGAATTAGGAACTTAAATGAGTTAATCTATAGCTGCAAATTTTCTCACTTTTCTTATAATTTTCCATTTTTGAATGTATATTTCAAGGTAATTTGGAAGTATAGTTTCCATGGTTGTCGAAGTCACAGGCTATCCTATGGCAAATAAGACAATGAGATTCCTTCCTTAAAAGGAACTAAATGGAAAAAGTGTTGAATGTCTTAGAAATACGGGATTCTTGTGAAAACATGATGATATCATTCTAAAGATGAATTAGGGGCACCTGGGTGGCTCAGTGGGTTAAGCCGCTGCCTTCGGCTCAGGTCATGATCTCAGGGTCCTGGGATCGAGTCCCGCATCGGGCTCTCTGCTCAGCAGGGAGCCTGCTTCCTCCTCTCTCTCTCTGCCTGCCTCTCTACCTACTTCTGATCTCTCTCTGTCAAATAAATAAATAAAATCTTTAAAAATAAAAAAAATAAAAATAAAAAGAATAAAGATGAATTTGGAACTTAAATGAGTTAATCTATAGCTGCAAATTTTCTCACTTATCTTAAAATTTTCAATTTTTGAATGTATATTTCAAGGCAATTTGGAAGTATAGTTTCCATGGTTGTCGAAGTCACAGGCTATCCTATGGCAAATAAGACAATGAGATTCCTTCCTTAAAAGGAACTAAATGGAAAAAGTGCTGAATGTCTTAGAGATAATTCAATGAAATGGAAAATCAGAATAATTTATATGAAAAAAGAACACATTTCATCTTTTCTTGGTAATACGTTTTGTCTGGCTGACTAAGCCCTACCAAGAGATGACTAAGGAAAGAAGGAAACATTTGGACTCTTTAGAGTAGCACTTCCCCCCCCAACAACATACCTTCCCAGCTCCCTGCCCAGACTGTGCATTTGGTCTGACGGGAGAGAACAGCTGCAGGACTGGCCCTGAGAGGCGCTGGGTTCTAGTGCAAACGTGCCCTTGGGAGAAGCACAAGTTCCTTGACTCGGGGATGCGGAAGCCCCTTCTCCGCACGGTCTGGGGCAGAAGACCAGTTTTATGGAGGAGAGGAGAGGGGACTCAACGCTGGGACCATGTCGGGGTGTGACACGCCTGGCAGTTGCGTCACCGAGTGCAGGGCTGGGCAGCGGCGCACGGAAGGACCAGGCGGCTGCCAGTCGCTCAGCGTTACCAGCTCTGGGCATGTCAAGCCAGGAAAGTCAGGGAAGCCTCACAGAGCCTACTTTCTCGTGGGACAGGGTATCAGATACACATTTATGTCTCGACCGTCTTTAATGATTCAGTGTCCTGCGCTCTCAACTCAGCAGGATACGCCTGCATTCCCCAGGGCACAGCACGAGGAGAAAGGCAGGCTTTGTTTACCTAAGGAAGACTTCCAGAAGACAAAAACGGGGAGAGAGACCATTAAACTAGTGTTTCCTCAGTGGGAATTTCTGTACCAACATCTCTCGTGCAGATAATACGACAAACCCACGGGCCCGGCAACTTCACAAGTGTCTCCCACTGCGCTCCTGACCTGCCGTGGAATCCCACGTCACGCACCCCCCGGGGCCGGTGCGCGGACGCGCGTGTGGAAGTGCACGCGGGCACGTGGAACAGGAAGAGCAGGTGTGTGTGCACGCACCTCCAGGTCGGTGAAGAGCCCGTGGTTGTTCTGCAGGATGGCGTACATGCAGTGTGCCACGGTGACGGCGTGCTTCCAGTTGTGGTACGGCACCCGCCGGTAGTTCTTCTTCACAGACATAATAAAGCGACACAACTTTTCAAGCTCAAAGCTGCGTGGAGAAGACAGTGTTATGACAGAAACTGGGAATGAGTCAGTACGTCGTAGCTAGAACTCTGGCCCCAACACATACGTCTGAGCCCACCCGGACGCGTGCGCCGGGCCCCACTCCCCACCCCCGTCTCCTCGTCCGCTGGGAAGGGGGGCTCTTGCCGAGCCTCCGATCTGACACACTCACTAGTCCCCCGGGGAGCACACAGCAGAACCAGCTCCCTGGCAGTCACTGCATCGTCCCCGCCTCCAGCACTTCCCACACCCCACCGTGCTCAGCAAACATTTTATCACCCTGTCCAAGGGTGTTTTGAGCTCATGTTTTCCAAAAAGCACACCGAGATTCATGAGCTGCCGTCTGGAGACCATGAGAATTCCCCAGATGAGTGACTGTCCTTTCAAAATGGACCCGAGGTACCACGGCACACTCAAACTACTGAGTGTGGCTAATGGCCACACCAAAATCCTGACACAGGGCATAGTGACATTGCTACTCTGTTTTATTTCTACTCATCTGAGGTCCCAGCAGCTCTCCTGAGGAATTTAAGGCTGCTTAAAACAAAAATACATCAATATAAAACCGGGTTCTTTAAAATACTAAGGAGATGAGAGTTCATTAAAAAAAAAACTTCTAAGATACACAGCCTTTTTATTTCCCACTGAAAATTTTCATGTCCTTGAAATATAAGGTATGTCATTATAAGAGTTCCAACTGGTCAAACTCCCGAAGGATATTCAGGAAATGATTGGAGTTTATTACCCCGTGCACGTCCTCACAAAGGAGCAATTTATGAAAGTGACTGACAGAGGTTAAGAGAGGACACAGAACTCAATAGCAAGGGAGCGACAGTTTGGTTCCAGAGCAACTAAGAGCCTCTATAACCACTTAATGACTAAATGAGTGGAGAAGAGAAAATGAAAATCATTCTTTGCATTTTTAGCATGTGAGCTGACGCTGTAAAAGGGTACGTGCAAAGTCCTGAAAGGCCCCTCGGGCAGGCCGCAGGAGAGGGGAAGGACCCACGGGGAAGGCAGCCACAGTCGAGTCCCTAGTAGTGCGCTCGGCGTGGAATCAGGAGACCTGTCTCCTTCACACCTGTCCTATGGAGGCTGACAGCTGATGCTAAATTCAGTGCATGTTTTCCAAAACTCACCTTCACACGGTATGTGATTCGGTGGAGCGACCATCCCTACCTTTTCCCATCACACAGCCTACGGTAATTTCCACCTACGATTCTACCATTACCTGGCAGACACATGGTTGGTCGCCAAGGACAGCCACCCTGGCAAAGAGCTTGGCAGGCTGGAAAGGGGATCCAAGAAGACCATCAATCTGTCCAACTATCTCAGCCTTTTTTATTTAGAGATTTTGAAAAAATTATTTATATATGGCATATTTTCAGATACTTATCAACCAAGAAAGTGACAAGGCATTTAGGCAGGGGAAGGCAGAGGACGTGTCACTCAACAGCTTCAGACGGAAGTTTTTACGTCGTTCATACCAGGATGTCCCACAGGACCGATGGACCATGTACACAAAAATTCCAGGCCACATGTTTTCAAAAGGACCAATGTCAAAGTGGAATCTGAAATGAAAAGAACATGAGGTTGATTAGCAAACATAATCAGGATAAACATAAGAACAAATAAAGTAATTTAACTTTTTGTCGATTAAGACAAAAAAACCCCAAAAAACAAAAAAACAAAAAACACTGGGAATTCAGCCAGCCTTTTCCTGTCTTCTCAGTCACATCTTTGTTGTATTTAAATGTTTCCAAGAGGAAATTCCACACATTCCCTTGGGAACTTAGCCCAATATTTAAGCCATTGCTTAACTTTCTATTAAACAATCTGTAACAAATGACGTTGTGGTTGTTATCAGAGCAATAAAAGAGTACAAAATAATTGTATTATGAATCCTACACATTTTACACAACTCCTAGACCCAGGGGAGGGGGGTGGGGTATTTTTTAAGAATTTTTTTAGAGTTAAAAATTACTCTATCTCCTATAGAAGTCCAAAGGAAAAACTTCATAAAGACAAACATCCAATGTTATTACCTATTTTTCATTTGCTAACTTAATTACTAACATTTAGCCCAAGTAAACACAATGGTATAATAGTAAAAGAAACCATGTTCCCCTAGTTATCCTTCTGACACCAAATGTGTGAGTTTTCCACACCAAGCAATTCTCCAACCCTCTGCAGACACCAACTGCAATTTGATTTACACCTGACACTGCCCACAGCCAGTGCAGACCACCCAGGTTAAGGGCTCAGTCCCACAAGACTGCCCCCCCACCCCCCCCACCCCCGCCCAGCTCCAGCTCTAGATGTCAATCACACGTCCTGGCCGCCCACGCTTCTGCCCACCCGCCATGAATCAGAGGTTTCCACCAAGCCCAGCTCGGGTTTAGAATGCACTGGAACGGCTCATAGAACTCAGGGAAACCCTTGACTGACTTTGCTGGTTTATCATTAAGGATAAAACTCAAGAGGCAAATGGAAGAGACACACAAGGCAAGCCACGTGGGTAGAAGGGGTGAGGAGCTTTCACGCTTCTGCAGGGGCACCGCTTTCCCAGCACCCAACGTGTTCGCCAGCCTAAAAGCTCTCCGAACCCCTTCTTTGGGGGGTTTTTGGAGGTTCCACTGCATAGCAGTATTTGATTAAATCACTGGCAACTGGTGATTAACTCACTCCCCAGTTCCTGTCCCCTCCTGGGCGGTCTGAGGGTGGCTGAAAATTACAGCCCCCAAACCACACGGCTGCTTCCTTGGGCAGCCGGACCCCATCCTCCAGTAGTCCTGCAACAGCCTAAACTCCAGTGTGGTTGGAAGAGGTTCACAATGAATGAGGAAGACATCTCTCTCATTCCAATCACTAAGGAAATTCAAGGGTTTTAGGAGCTGTGAGCCAGAAACGAGCTACAAAGACCAAAAATATATATTTCTTATTATATCAAAATACATACTATATATAAACCATTCAAAGATAAGCTGAAGTGAATAAAAACTCTTAAGAGTTTAACTGAGCAATAATCCTCTCGGATAGGGCAGTGCCAAACCGTTAGTGTTCAGAAGCGCTCTGCGGAAGGAGCCAGAAGCGACCTGTGCGCACAGAGCCAAGACGGGCCATCCCCGACCCACTGCGGCTGCCAGGCCAGCCGGCTGTCCCACCGCGCGTCCCCAGTGCGTCTGTCACATAACCGTGGGGCATTTCAGGCTCAGACTTTGGTTTGCTCCTGTGGGCTCCTCCAGCATTAGAGTGGCCGCAGTCTGGCCGCCTCCTGGCTAATTAATATTTCCGATCCTAAGGCAAATATCCGCTCTGGCCTATCCCTGCAGATCTTCGGTGTGGAGTTCGATAGTGCAGGGCCTGCACTGAGGATGAACACGCAAACCGTCACGGGTCCTGCTGCCAGGAGCTCACGTACACGAGCACGGGGTTAGGAAACAAAGTGGGAAAGCTGCGCTCACTATTACTGAATTCTAAAATCCAGTCCGTCGACTTAGGAATTACACGGAAATGAAAACCTTCAGATGCCACCTTCCGCAGAGCCATACAGACGGTGTAAAGGAGACAGCGAGAACAAGGAAAACTAACATTTAACGCATTTCAAAACGGGGTTGAGGTTGTTTCTAATGACGAAGAGATGTGGCCCTCACGTCCACGCTCTCTCATGACATGTGGCGTCCCCTGGGAAGGGACCATGGCCACCCCGGCACCGCACAGGCGACACGGGGCTTGCGGGGCTCCTTCTGCGCCCATGTCGCCCCAGGCCCGACCAACTGAGGAACCTGCCGGCGGAGAAAGAGACAGGACGGGGCGCTCACAGTTCGATCTCCTTGCAGAGGCGCACGGGGAGGCTGAAGCGCATGAGGTCCTGCCACTCCTCGGCCGTGCAGATGCTGTGGTAGGACAGCTTCTCCATCGTCACCCGGTAAATGCACTCGGAATGGCGGATTCGGTGGTACATCTGCAAGGCAGATCCGAACAAAAGGTAAGACGAAATGAGCTGAGTGTTTCAAGTAGTTCTGTCACTAGGAATCAGCCCTAGAGCTGAGACCACTGCTGTTACCCACTAACTCTCCTGACTCTGCGCTTCCATGTACCCTGACGACGCCCACATGGGCCGCTGAAGTTACAAAACGCGGAAGATAAAAACAAACAGGGCATCTCCCTTTTGAAAGACGGATCACTTCCGCATCGGGACAACCGTCTCTGGAAGGCGAGGTTCCTTGTATCTGTCCACTGGCCCCTCCCGCTTAGACCCCCAGCCCCCGGAACCGTGAGAAGTCAGGGTCTGCTGCTTCTAGACCACACGGTCTTGGTGTTGTTCTGTTCCTGCAGCCCAAACCCATGGAGAAAATTAACATTCTTTTCCTACGTCTCTTTTTAAAAGTATTTATCTTCTTGGTGATGTCAAAGTCCTTTAGTCCAGGGAATCTCAACAACGTTTGACCATGAAGTCCTTCCTCAGTAAAGAACCCGGGCGAGGCGTGCCCAGTAAATGAACAGTCCTTTAGCAGTTACCCGCATGCACGTGCCCTGTGCAGATCCACTGTTTGCATTAAAATAGAAATAGAAAAATATAGAAATACAAAGTACTTACCTTTAATATTTTATTACTGAGCAAGATTCTTTTCATTCTCATTAGACAATTACCTATTTTATAATTAAAGCACTAATTAAGTATGTTATCAACTGTCAAGTTTTTTCTTTAGTAATCTGTGAGATGGCGATGTTAAGGTCTGGGTTCAGTCTGATTTATTTCAATACCTAGAGATTTTCAGTTATACTATCGGAGAAAGACATGCCAAAAAGAATGTGGATCCAAATGGAATACAGGACTGGTTATTCTTACGCATCACACTTAGAGTGTCGTTCCGTAGCCAGTAACATTTCTGGCTTAAATTCACATAACTTCCCATTTCCCCTGAGAACCGACAAGCAAGTTAGGCATCATCCACCCGGTCCAAAACCAATGAGACTTCATGAAACTCTTCATGGGGAAGACTTTAGTAAGGTAAAGCTGTTTCATAAAGTAAAGCCATAAAAAAAAAACATTCCATTTTAGAGGAAGAAAGAGGTAAAAGGGAATACAGAACAATGGGACAAACAGAAAACAAGACGGCAGATTTGTACTTAAACGTAAGATGCGCCAGTGGAGACATCCTGGTTAAAGGCTGCCTGACGGGATAAACAAGCAAGACCCAGCTTATGCTGCTCACGAGAATCCTAAATGAAACGAGATGAATGCAGAGAGGGAGACAGCCCGTAAGAGAATTCCAATCTCAGGAAACAAACTGAGGGTTGCTGAAGAGAAGGGGCAGGGGAGGGAGGGGAGGCCGGGGGATGGGCGTGGGGGAGGTATGTGCTATGGTGGGAAAAAATAAACAAATTAAAAACAATTAAAGACCCGGGGCGCCTGGGTGGCTCAGTGGGTTAAGCCACTGCCTTCGGCTCAGGTCATGATCTCAGGCTCCTCGGATCGAGCCCCGCATCGGGCTCTTTGCTCAGCAGGGAGCCTGCTTCCTCCTCTCTCTCTCTCTGTCTGCCTCTCTGCCTACTTGTGATCTCTCTCTGTCAATAAATAAAATCTTAAAAAATAAATAAAAAAAAATTAAAGACCTAAATAAGGTAAACTGATGGAAAGGACACACCACTTAACACCAGTCAAAAGAAAGCCCGAGTGGCTGGCTTAATCCCAGAGAAAGTAGACTCCGGAGCAAAGACTATTACCAGGGATAACGAAGGATTATTTCAAATGACAAAGGAGCACATATGTCAAGAGGACACTGTGTTCCTAAACAACAGCTGGTTTTCAACAGCTGTGTCCAGGCAAGAGGGCGGAGAAAGGACAGCAAGTGTGACAAACAGTGCCGGACCAAGTGACACTCACGTGCAAATAAATAAATGAAAGATGCCCCTTGCCTTCAACCATATGCAAAAACTTACTCAAATGGATCACAGACTTAAATGTAAAACCTACACTTCTATAAAAAAACATAGGAGAAAATAGTTGTGACCTTAGGTTAGGCAAAGAGATCTTTGATACAATGCTAACAGCATGATCATGAAAAGAATTAAAACTAGAGCTACCCTGTAACCCTGCAATTGCACTACTGGGTATTCGCCCCAAAGATACAGATGTAGTGAACGGAAGGGCCATCTGTACCCCAATGCTCATAGCAGCAATGGCCCTAGTCGCCAAACTGTGGAAAGAACCAAGATGCCCTTCAACGGACGAATGGATCAGGAAGATGTGGTCCATATACACTATGGAGTATGATGCCTCCATCAGAAAGGACGAATACCCAACTTTTGTAGCAACATGGACGGGACTGGAAGAGATGATGCTGAGTGAAATCAGTCAAGCAGAGAGAGTCAATTATCCTATGGTTTCACTTATTTGTGGAGCATAACAAATAGCATGGAGGACAAGGGGAGATGGAGAGGAGAAGGGAGTTGGGGTAAATCGGAGGGGAGGTGAATCATGAGAGACTGTGGACTCTGAGAAACAATCTGAGGGTTTTGGAGGGGAGGACGGTGGGGGGTCAGGTGAGCCTGGTGGTGGTTATTAGAGGGCATGTATTGCATGGAGCACTGGGTGTGGTGCGTAAACAATGAATTTTGGAACACTAAAAAGAAATAAAATAAAATAGAAAAAAAAATCCCAACTGGACTTCCTCAAGATTAATAACTGCTCTCAGAAAGAAACTGTTAAGAGAATAACAAGCCAAGCCAAACACTAGGAACAAATATTTGCAATAATTTATCTGATAAATACCTTGTGTCTAGAACAAATGAAGAACTATTAAAACTCAGTAAGAAAACAAACAGTTGTAAACAAAGAAGAGCAATTTGAGAAGACACTTTACCAAAGAAGACACAGAGATGGCAAATGCGGAGGGACTAGAACACACGCGGGTGTGCTGGGAATGTACCAGGGGCTCAGCTGCTTTGCAAAACAGTTTGGCAGTCTTCTAAACAACCCCCTCACACCTGACCAGCCAGTCCAGGTCTAGGCATTTACTCAAAGGAAACGAGAGTCACACTTACAAACACTTGTGCACAGATGCTCATGCAGCTTTATTTATAACAGTCAAAACCGAGAAATGACTCAGACGTCCATCAGCAGGTGACTGAGTAGCTCACAATATCTCAACTCAACAGAATATTCAATAATAAAAAGGAATGAACTACGCATACACGCGATGCCATCAACGAATCTCGAAATACTTGTGCTGAGTGAAAGAACCCAAGACAAAAAGGAATTCTGATTTTAGGATTCCATTTATATAAAATAACTCCAGAAAAATGCAAATTTACTATGGTAACAAAAAGCAGATCAGTGGTTACCCTAAACGGGGGTGTGGGGGTCAAGATGGGAAGGGTCATGAGGAAGGTTTCCAGGGGCACCCACAAACACGTGACACAGTGGCTGTGTCGTGACTTGGTGGCAGTGACGGTTTCCTTGGGCTGTGTGTGCGGGCACTTGTCACGCTGGACACTCGGGACACACACAGTGCACCGCGTACTTATAAACCTCAGGAAAGCTGCTTCGAAGTGCTCTGTCCGGAGTCTCTGTACAGCCTGTGAACACGCGTATGTGGGAGTCACGTGACAATACGACGGTGACAAGAATACTCGTAGACATCTGTTTCCCACGTGCTCTCTTCGCAGGATGCGTTTACTTGGAAAAGTAGCTGTTTTCTTATTCAGTGTGAATGTGACTTGCGATGCCAGAGTCAGATTAAATACTGTTTATTTGAATCTGTCTTCCAAATAATGAAATATTGACTGTACTTTGTCATCCTAAAAGACCGGCACACTTGGAATATTTATCTTTTTGTGAAAGATGAGATGTGTAGTAATATATGAATTCAGCAGCTATTCCAAGTACTTTGCCACACACAGCACAAGCGTGGGGAGCATGATAGAAACAGAAGTGCCCTTCAAACCACCTCCGTAGCGGAGTCGTGTGGGCCAGCCGGCGCACAACTCCCCACCTGAACCTGGACCAGACTACAAATGCAAAGACAGAATTCCTCTTAACTTATTCATGACTTCCCAGGGATTTTATTTTTCTTGTTTAAATTTGGGTTTAGTTTGGCCTAAACATTTAATCATGTTTGCATCCAGGTTTTGTGATGCAGCACCCAGCAGGTTAGAAGAGCTCTGGGCCCTCGCAGACAGTTCCTCTAACGACACGGCTGAGTTCATTCACGTTCACAGACAGTGTCACGTTCTTCAAAAGACACAGCGAAACCCAGGCAGATTTTAAGAGGACCGACTTCTACCTCCTTAACTTTCACACATACTCTGACCTAAAAAATGACTTTTGTTCCCCCTCCCTTTTTAAAATAACCCCTTCCTCAAATTGCTTAAACACAAAACCTCTTGAAACATAGGAAAATATGAAATACAGTATTAATGAGGTCTAATAGCAGATTCTGAAGTTTTCATAAAATATCGATGGTGGTAAATCTACACAAATCTTCAGCTGACAGATCACTGGAAATAACCTTTGATGACGGAGCTATCAGTACTTCTTGGCATCTTAGCTCAGGTGGAGTTTAAATTGAGAGAAATTGCTATAACAAAATTCTTTCTGCTATTTACTCATTAATGAAGGCAATTCTTAGGGACTTCCTCAAAAATTCCTCAGTGAGTAGGAATAACACTGTTGCTGAATAGTGGGAATCCAATTTCTCAGTATCAAAGAGCAAAGTTTCGAAGATGGAAGGGAGACAGCCAGAGGAGTTGGACGGGGTGTGATAGGATACATGTCTGGGGAAGAGAGAAGAGAATGCTGGCAGAGGCTTATGGGAAACTCTCTTCCAAATACTGAGAAAAGGAGGGAAAGCATTTCAGAGGAGAAACCTGGCAGACACCGCCTTAACCAAGTGATGAAGCCAACATCACCAGTGAAAGAATGTGTGCCTGCTAACGGGACTCGACGGGAACACATTATTCCGCCATATTCCTGTCACCATTACAACCTAATGTCATCATGCGGAAGTACCAGACAAGTCCGAATTAAGAAGCGTTCTATAAAATAACTGGCCTATGCGCTTCAGAAATACTCAGGTCATACAAGGCAAGGAGTAAGGAATGGTTCCAGATTAAAGGACACTAAAGAACTTCACAGTTTAGCTAACGGTTCCTGGTGCCGTTCGGCTGAGCGATGTTCCCCCAAACTTTATGTTGAGACCTTGAAGCCCCAGTACCTCAGAATGTGACACATTTGGACACAGGGCCTTGAAGGAAGGAATCAAGGTAAAATGAGGTCAGCAGGGTGGGCGTGCATCAGTATGACAAGCGTCCTTACAAGGAGGGGGGTGAGGACACACACACAGGGAAGACCGTACGATGACACGGGGGCACAGAGGAAAACCAT
The DNA here is from genome assembly GCF_030435805.1 of Mustela lutreola. Taxonomy (NCBI): domain Eukaryota; kingdom Metazoa; phylum Chordata; class Mammalia; order Carnivora; family Mustelidae; genus Mustela; species Mustela lutreola. The sequence goes on along the minus strand of NC_081295.1, from coordinate 3,448,835 downwards.
CCACAGACCGAGGGGAGAGGCCTCAGAAGAAACCGAACCCACGGCCATCCTGGACTGCAGCAAAATAGCTTTTGTTCTTTAAGCGCCCGGTCTACGGGGCCGCTTCGGGCAGCCTCACGTACTGAAGAGCCAGTGTGAGCTTCTGGACTCCTAAATTATGCAGCGGAGAGCAAGATGACGGGCCTGTCTCTAGAAAACACAAGCCGAAGGACTCAGGGGTTATGAGAGCTTTTGTGTAAAACCTGCTCCCAGACGGCTCAGAGGACCACGGCGGCTGTGGTGAGGCCAGGAGACACAGGAGGAGCAGCATCGGCCTAAGAAGGGCAGCATTTCGGATCGGGGAGCGTGGGCAGGCTCGAAGGGAATCTTTGCATTATTTTTACAACTTTGCTTTCTCTCTGAAGTTCTTTCAAAACAGACGGTGTAAAAACTTACACTAAACTTCGTTTTATTCTAAAGTAGGTAAAATGCATGTACGGGTATACTAGCTTTTTATTTTAAGCCACAGATATCTCATTAGGATATAATACATCCAATAATCTGTATTTTTTGTTTTTGATCATTACTCATCAAAATTTCCTAACATGGTTGCTTTGAGCACTTGTATCCTAATAATAACATAAAATATACTACCATGAGGCAAAACTAATTTTTGACACTTATTATCCATGGTTTAGATTTTCTTAATTAATAAGAAAGAATAAAATACATTACATTAGATCAAACCTTTGTGGGATCACAGAGATCCACGTTCAGAGAGAGGGAACAAAGACGCTGTGATTTCCAGCCACAAGAGCCCGCTGTTGTAGTCTTACACGGACTATACTGGCTCTCAGCAGCTCCAGTAGATTCCATTGGACACATTCAAAAATTGATGAAAAGCAATATTCAGGATATATTTGAAATTACATTCTGTGCAACTTTCAAACTAAACAATCATGGAAGCTGTCAATATTTTTATTTATGGGGAGAAACACAGGAACAGAGAATGTCTGAAGCAGAACGCATCCGACAACTGCACGCATGGGTTTCAGAGGAACCAAGCAGCAGGGAAGGGCCCCAGGGGGACGGGGAGGTGCGTGGGGGCGCAGCGGGAGGAGCAGCGAGCTTCCAGAGCCGCAAACAGCCCAAGTGCGACCCGTACATGCTACCACCCTTCACACTAGTCCCCAGCGCATCCTGTTGGCCATTTTTGTTCCTAATCATCCCTCAGCTGCTTCCATTAGCTGTGTGGCTGCTCCTGTGGAACTTGAGGTTCTATTTCCAAAAAGGCCATTCTTCTACACTAGTAAGGTGTTAACTCCCATTTAGGTTGGTTTAGCTTAAAAAAAAAAAAAAAAAGTGAATAAAATTATCCCTGACTATTTAAAAAATATCAGTTAGTATCAGTGAAGGGTACTAGCGTATACAGAACACTGATGTTTCACGCACTGTTTTAAAGTGAGATCCTGTAAGACAAGTGGACCTTCACAGAGGACGCAGGGACCAGGACAGACGCGCCGTGAGGGTCAGGTGAGCGGACTCCTAGAGCGCGGCCCCAGCGGTCTTCGTACAGGAGTCGTCACTCGCTTTCCTACAATTCTCTCAAACGGGCTACGTACCACAAACATAAGGGTTTAGGTCCCATTTTCCATACTCACCTCAGTAGACACCATGAGACATAAACCTTCTGCTTGAACAATTTAGCTTTATATTAATCTCATTTTTAAAGAAAAGATTCACACCTTGAAACAAATGCTAAAATATTGGACTTTTCTCCCCCAAGCATTTTAAGACATTTCCTACTATATGTGGAACCAGGAATCACCGTTTCTCACGTATGAAGGAAATACTGAGAAAACCAAACAAGACAGCAAAACAAAGCCCCATCCTTTCCCCTACTTGATTTAACGCTGATACCGAGTATTTGAAAAGCCCTTTAAGGAAGCATCACTCACATTGGCACAGTGTAAGGCTAAAGCACAGAAGACGGCGAACATCTTGAAGTTGTTCTCGTCCGTTTTCGAGAAGGCACTGCCGCTGATCTTGTTCACCATCTGCACCACGCCGATCACGCTGCCTCGGCTCACGATGGGCATGCACAGGATATTCCGGGTCGTGTACCCCGTGTACAAGTCCACTTCCCTGTGCCACGGGCAAGGCCACGCGGCAGCACACAAGCACAGGAGAGAATAAGCTGCACATTCTGCCATAAATCTCAACTCGGTTTCGCAGTTTACACGCTTCTATTACAAATAATCGTAATGGGGCTGCCGAGCGTCTAAGTTCAAGGACTATGTGACATTTGAAAGTGTTTTGTTAAAATCTCTTCAAAAATATTCTAATCCATTTGTTCTTTTGTTTTCAAGAGTTTTCCAGAACAGTCTCTCGGAGACTTTCAGCTTACGTTCAGTTTCATGTCCGCGTGGCATTGTTAAGAAAACACACATCGGATGTACAGGATGGATATGATAAACTTGGTAAAGTCACATGTTCCTTCGAACCTGGTCCTATGTTATGAGAGCTGCAACTTGCAGAACTTAGAGCAGGGTCAGCACACGACACACTGTTCCTGTTCTGTGAACGGTCCAAATGGAATACACGGCCGCCATCCTTGAACGGCCTGTGCTGCCAGCCTACGACAGCTGAGGACTTGTGACAAGAGATGTTATGGCCCCGGGGCACCTGGGTGGCTCAGTGGGTTAAAGACTCTGCCTTAGGCTCAGGTCATGACCTCAGGGTCCTGGGATCAAGCCCCGCATCGGGCTCTTTGCTCAGCGGGGAGTCTGCTTCTCTCTCTCTCTCCGCCTGCCTCTCTGCCTGCTTGTGATCTCTGTCAGTCAAATAAATAAATAAAATCTTAAAAAAAAAAAAAGAGAGAGAGATGTTATGGCCCCAAATACTTACTATCTGATCCTTAATAGAACATTTTGCTGACTCCTGGTTTAGAGAAAATATTTTTGGCAAACAAGACTCAGTTCCACAGACACAACCATGTACCTGAGGGCAGTGAGTGAGATGCTGTCATTCGTGCTCCTTGAACTGCTCTGAGATGCATGGATCCGGTGGCGGGCGTCTGTGGCTCAGCCTTCTCCCCCATGCAGGGCTACTCTGGGGCACGGGCAGACCACATTTCATTTACCAACCCACCAGTGCGTAGAGGGTACTGCTTTGTTAATAGCCAGTTTTTTGGCAGCTGTGAATAGTGATGTTTTGGAGATCTGCATACAAAGTGTTATGTGGACAGATGTTGTTTTTCTTGAGACCCACATGTGAGGCTGACTGAGCACAGTAAGCATACACTAACTCTGCAAGAAACTGTGCAGCCGTTTTCCAAAGCGGGTGTACCATTACACACTCCCGTCACCAGAGTGTGAGCCCACGTGTCTCCACATCCTTGCCAACACCTGCTGATGCCACTTTTAGATTTTTTAAGATTTATTTATCTATTGGGGGGGTGGGAATTGGCAGGGGGAGAGAGAGAGAGAATCCCAAGCAGATGCAACACTCAGAGCAAAGCCTGATGTGAGGCTCGATCCCATGACCCTGAGCCACTCAGCACCTGGCTAAGGCTACTTTCTCAAACTGTATCCATTCAAATTGTTGTGTACTGAGGTCTCATGTCATATTTCTGCTTCCCCCACATCAAATATCTGCTCGTGTGTTTAATGGCTATTCATGCACCATCTTCTATGAAATGTCTGTCAAAATTCTGGGTCCTATTTATTAAATTAGGTTACCTTATTATGTGCAAAGAGCTGTTTACATCCTCTGGATGCAAGTATTTTGTCAGATCCACGTTTTGCAAATATTTTCTCACCATCTGTTGCTTACCTTTTCACGTTCTTAAAAATTGACCCATAAAATTTTTACATAACAGTTTTAAATAAGGATATATAAATATTTTCAGTATTTAAACCCTAAAATAACACATTTGGTTTTTTGGGGGAAAACGGGGCTGTTTAACCGTGTTTACATACAAGTTGCACATATGACACTGATCAAATTTCTGAAAATACTTATTGTTTATGCTATTTAATCACCTTTTAAAGTAAACTGAATGACTGAATTAACAGAACTCTACTGTCAAAGTATCTGAACTGTTACTCCCTACCAGTCACAGCATTAGTCTTCAGACAAAATTGTAATTTTGAGATTTATAAAAATCAGATTACATAATTTGGTTGCTAGTTCTCCAAAGAAGCTCAAAACAAAACAGAAAATCTTTATATGCCATCTAATATCCAATTTTAATAATACCCAGTAAAAGCAGCAATTTACGGAGATCCTACTTTGTAATAGGCGAAGTTGCCAGATCTCTTATGAGTATTTTCTCTAATCTTACCAAACCAACAAAACAAAACGAAACAGAGAGCACCCTATACAACGGGCATTTCTGTACCATCTTGAAGACGAGGAGACAGAAGCTCTGCGAGATTACGTAACTCAGTCCAGGTCGCTCTAGAGCTAAGGAGGGACGGAGCTGGAACTCGCTAGGAGGCACCTCCCCCAGCCGCTGTGACTGCCTGCGGGGTAGGGCCCGACTGAGACCGTGCCCAGGGCAGAATGACTAACACTATAATGAAAACACAGCCTTGCAAACTTAAACTCTTTTTGTATAAATAGTTTTGTGACATTTTAATGTCTTATAGCTGGATCTCATTAATGGTTTAGAGTCTGTCATTTTGTAAGAATCTGGAAACACTGAGTACTGATAACAGAGTTGGTTCAAAGAAAGTGTAACAGGGCGCCCGGGGTAAGACGCCAATCGCACTGATACGTGGGGAGCACAGAGGCTGCAGCAGATGGACAGAAGGAGAGGCTGACGGGGCGTAATCGATTTCTTACCTGTTGAAGCGTGGGTCTGCATAGGCATCTGGAATGTTCAGGACTTCCCCTGTTCTTGCTACCTGACCGGCAATCCCTTTCTCAATTGAAAATCTGCAGATAGATAAGAGAGGGACATGCCGATTAAAATACAGATGTTGTGAAATAACTTGAAATGTTTCACTACCACTAAATATATTACGAAAAAAAGCATTCTTTTGTTTTAAATGCTTGCATTAATTTTGCATGTACATATTCAAAATCCTCTTATATAAATGTAAAGGAAATTCAGCAGAGAAACACTGCATGGTAATCACTCCAGAAGCTTATTTAAAAAGATATAATCCACAATATATTAGGTTATACTTGATCATAAACTGAAACTGAGAAATTAAATAACACTCTTCTACTGACCAATAATAATCTTTTATATTTGCAAAGTACCTTATAATTTACAAGATGCTTCAACATAAATTTTCTTTAAATTACTTAATTAATTTATGCATGCCCACCGTGGGGCTTGAACTCATGACCCAGAGATCAAGAGTCCCATGTTCTAGTGACTAAGCCAGACAGACTCCCTCAACATAAATTTTCTTAATTAATTCTCACTGTGTGAACAGAAATCCATAAGGGTTCAGTAACCTGCCAACATTCCTAAAAAGTTAAAGCAAGAATACGGGTCTACACCAGTGTATTTTCTACCATACATATAACCAAACTTAGATGTTATGTCTGATTTGAGATATTATGCAGTACTGGGACCTTAAGGCTTTTGTAACACAAGCACTATACAAAAATAACACAATTTAAAACTCCTAGTATCTTTGCTTCTCTAATTTGTTAAATTTAAAAACAATCAAAATACAAGCATTATTTGATCACATTTAATTATGTTTAGATATCTAATATCAGCACTTTCTTTTATAAATACATTCTTATTTTGTGAATACTTTTCCAATTACAATATCACCATAGTACATGCACTCATTTCAAAATTAGTTAAGAGCTCTATAGCCCACAAAATCTACAGATTTCAATAGCTTAAAAATAATTTCCATAATATCACATTTTCAATATTATAGGAAATAACTATTATTGAAATAAAGCTCAAACTTAAGGAAGAAAAAAAAAAAAAGACAGTTACACAAAAGAGAATTAACTTTCTTAAAATGGCAAAAAGTGAGCCCAACATTGTGTAAAAAGCAAGCTTGCTTTGTCCTGATTTTCCTGTGGTTTGAACAACACGCCAAGAACAAATTAGACTGCTGTAAGCAGAGAGTGTCAGAATGCATTTCCTGATTTAGGCTTGGCTTCCCTGGTCTGCTATCTCCGGTCAGATCGCTAAGAGGCAGGCCCTTCCAGCAACGGCTGGCATGAACTGGCCAACTGAGAGCGCGGCAGCCCAGCAGAGCCCCCTGGTTCTCCCACGCTTGTCAACACAAACTTCAAGTTATTGTCTCCGAGATGAGATCGTTATCAGCCTTGGCAAGGAACACCTGAACCTTCCACAAGAGAAATGACCTGACCAGACTGATTGACTAAGGTCTAAGAAACAAAGAAATCAAAAATAAAACAAGTAAAAGTAAAAATTCTGAATAGTGGCTCTAATTCCGAGTTCCGTGAGTGTGGAGTACAGGATCCGTCACCGTAGGGCCCGGAATGGGGAGTGCTCCGCGGCAGGCAGTGGGGAGGACTGGTTTGGGACCTGTTCTCGCTCCTGTTCTTGCACACCTGCGTGGTTCTTGTATGTGACAGGCCAGCGAATAGCAATTCATAATTAATAAGGAATAGTGTTTTGCTACAGTGTTGTCACTACCAACTTTGTATTATGATGTGGAAATAGTTAAGCAAGATACATAAGCAAAAGGGGTGCAAATGTCTAAAATAAAGGCCAAGTTTTGAATGTTAAGCTTGATTCTTAAAAGTCTGGCGGCAGTGCTCCTTGTAGATGTTCCGATTGTGACAAAAGATTGAGCAAGCAAGCCTCTACCAGTTAAATGTCACTCTGTTCATTTACGTGACAGAAACTGCCATTTAAACAACAAAGAAGGCTTTAGTATCTAGATGCAACAGAAGTGTGCTGGGTGACCGATTAAACCAACTGGTCAGTTATAGAATAATGTGTTTTAAGTCATTAACTACACCGGGTCAATTTCCACTGTGGTCTGGACTTGGAGACAGCCCCGTAGTATGCGAAGGATGGGGCACTGGTTTTTAAGTATGCCCCGTTCCAAGATACAGGAAAACCCTGCAGACTCCAGGTGGGATGAACCTTTACCTACCTGGGAGCACTAGTAAGTTTTTCCAACATGATTTCCAAAAGGACCGCCTCCGGAAGACGGCATTTCCAGGAGTGACGCTAAAGCTTCCTAGGCGCGGTTTCGCTGGCACTGCAATGTCATTCCCAGAAGTACTACCTTCAGGAGGCGGGTCCTGGTGGGAATGATATCACAGTATGACAAGTACTGTCAGCACACCTGTGGATAGGCACAGAAGAGTGGGTAACGGGACACCCGCACAGCTGCAGTGACCGCGCATGGACACTCTACTTCCTGCTGTACCTTATCTCTTTGGTCTTCTTGAAGATGGGTTTTCCTTCCTTTTCCTCTCCAATATCAAAAAGGTCTGAATATAACTCCTTGTTCTTATGGTCTACCTGGAAAAGTGCACAGCGGTCTGCATTCACCAGATTTTTTGCATATATCTAAAAACAAACAATAAAACAGGAGTAAGCCAATGAGAAATTCGGAGTTTAAAGGCAAACTTTATCAGACATAAATATAAATCTCAGCTGATCTATACTTTGTGGAAAATTAGCACTCTAACTCAATAAATACAGGTACACGCTGTCTGTCCCTGTTCGTGTGCGGACGCTGGAGGATGCCAGCGTGAATAAATGAACAGCTGCTTGCGCGCGTGCCGTGGGCTGGGTGTGCAAACACTACAGAACTTTCCTGTGGGCTGGAAAGCAGCTGCTGGCCTCACTCCCTCAGAGCCCCGCTACACCGCGGCCCCTCCCTTCCAGAAGCTCTGGGGCTCTACCCTCACGCCTGGTGCCAGCCTCTGTCAGCTCTGAGGCCGGCGTCCCTGTTGACTGGCTGGCATTTGTGACGCAGCAGTTGTCAAATACAATATGAAATACAACTTCTAATGAGGTTCACGTTCACGTCTGTGGCGTTTTCCCTGCTGCACTAAATCATGTGTAACAATTATGAAGTGTTTACTCTGTGCCGACACTGTCACACCCTTTAGGTGTCTTCCTTCACTTAATCCCCACAATCATAATATTTTTATTTCCACTTTACACGTTAGGATAACCGAGGCAGAGAGGTAACTAGAGTCGTCCATGTCACATGCTGGTAAGGGCAGACTGGGTATGTGAACTCGCACCAGCTGTTTTCATGGCCTCTGCTCCCATAACGAGTATGCTTTTTCATTTCTAATTGGAGAACTGTATATTCATCTTGTCATTCACTTGTTCATCAATTTCCTTCCACAATTATTTCTTTAATGCCCCAAATACCCCACTGTCCCCTCGGGCTGAGCCCGCAGCTGCGGCGCAGTGAGCACATTTACCTCGACTGAGAGTTCTCTGGGAACCTCACCTCTCCGCGTTTTAGACATGAAGTTATTCCCCAGAGAAAAAGAGTTGATTCTCAGAAGAAAACAGCCATCACCAAGTCTTTGCAAGAGGACATGGGCCACCTTGTGGCCAGAGAAAAATACAAAATCTCATGTAAAACTACTCTACAGATTGAATAAAAAGAAATCAAGACAGGTTAGGTACCCCGGTTCATCCCCAGGGTATTCACTTGTCTCGACAAACAGTACTCATTCAATGAATACTGACCAAGCCGGGGACTAAGCGCGCTGGGTATGATCAGTACAAGAACTAGCAGTTCGTCTCTTTCCACTATCCTGAGAGTTCTGGGACAGCAGAAACTGCAGCTTGTTTCCCCCACAGTATTCCAAAAACCCAGCACAATGCCTAAAGCAGAGGTCAACTAAGTCCATTTGCCAAATGGAGTCCATTGTTTTTATACATGAAGTTTTATTGGGAAGGCACTATGTTCATTCCTTTACGTATCGTTTGAGGCGGCTACACGGCCGTTGAGGGACGGCAACAGACTATGGCCCGGGAAGCATAAGACTTTACTATTTGATCCTTAACAGAAAAACATCTACCAGCCCTTCGTTTAGAACATGTAAGATCTCCATAACCCAAGAGCCCTCAATAACTGTTTGGGGGCGGATGAATGACAGAGTTAGGAAGACTGAAATGGGAGTGCATTGCTGGCAATCAGAAGAATCACCCGTCTACTCGGCAAACTCATGCCGTCTCGAATCATTAAATAATAACGATGATCCTACACTCTTAGAGATTACAGTAGGAAAGATGGGGTTTGCAGCCCTAGTACCTAGGTCATGTTAATTGCTTAATACTTTGGCATAATTTATGTTACTATTTATAAAGACCCGAATGGAATGGACAATTTTTCTAGAAAAAGGAAATGAATCAAGAAGGAGTCGAAAAATCTCAACAGAACAGAATCATGAAGACAACTGTATAATTGTCAAAGAATGATCCCCAAAAAAGGCCTCAGGCCCAAGTGATTTCAAGAATGAGTTATGTAAGAATCTTCAACAAATAAATTCTCATCCAGTTTACAGTATTCTACGTTCAGAAAGAACAAGACTTTTTCAGTTACTTTTAGAAAACCTGCCACGCACTGATACTGGAAATTGATGCGCTATAAAAAAAGAAAATCACAAACCGATTTACCTTGGAAACAGAAGAAAACTTATAAATAAAAACTTTCAGCAAATTCAACCTAGGAATAAATCAATACATTACAATATCTATACGCATATCTAAGCCCCTACAACACCTGGCTTTGAACACCGACAGGGCTCGCACCCAGTAGACCCACAGGGCGGGTATGCAGACTTAACTTGCCTCGGGACCAGCGCAAAAGCAGCAGTTTGAGAAGCTCCTAGAATGTATGCGAAGGAGAATCATTCACTAATTTTGCAGTGTCTGCCAGATGAGCAGGAGCCTTCTGGGACATCCAAGCGCGGGTGGGTGTCATTTTTGCACTTGCCCTGGACCTTGCGAGTGCCGGTGGGCAACGCTCCGGCCCCGCACTCTCCTGTGGCCGTGGGAAAGCTGGAGGACGCTCCCCAGCCCAGTGCTCTCCCTCAGCCTCGCTAAAGCTGGGGGGGTGGGTGGAGTCTGCTCAGGGGATGCCCCTTGATGGTCTGGCTCCGGTGGCCGCGGAGGTGGTGGGTTGGCTAGCATTCCTGGGTCCTATACGATTTAACAACCGGAAAGACCATTCTCGGCAGGCTACTACCCCCAGGGGTAGACACAGACTCAAACACACACAGACACAAACTGAAACACACCCCTCGTTTTCCTGTGAAAAAGGCCTATTTACTTGTCCTGAAGCCTCCACCTGAGGACCAGACACAGGTCTGCCACACACCAAGAGACTACACAGGAGCCATCTGGGACAGCAGGGCGGGGACGCCCTCTCCGTGCTGCTACAGCTCGCTGGTACCTCTCAGAGAGGAGCTCACAGATTGTCTGGACAAGTTCCTCAACGTGTGCGCTGCTCCCACCTAACTTTTGGGCATGCGTGTTGCAGGTCGCCAGCAGACACCGTTTAACTCTCCCTTCTCTTCCTAACTTGCTACGAGTGTGCAGTTACTGGGTGTTGAGCAGTATAAAATTTATGTGTGTCATTATTAAAATGATGTAACTTTTCTTCCTTTACTTAATTAGAATAAGGAATTATATTACTTTATTACTTACTGTTCAAGCACTCTTGCATTCCTGGGGTGAATGCTGTTTAGCTTGATGTAATCTTTACTCCTGGATTTGTTGTTGTTATATATTTTTGACTTTTGCATTGATATTTTGCTCAAAGGCTTTCCTTTTTTCTATCTTTCGATAATACTGGCATTAGGTTGAAAAGCTGGATGGCAGCCAGCACTGATGAGAACGTGGGGAAACTAGAGCCCGTGGGCACTGCCAGGGGAAGTAATATGGTGCGACCGCTCAGAGACAGTCCGGCAGTTCCACAAAAAACAAAACACACACTTATCACAGGACCCAGCAATCCCGCTCCCAAGTATTAACCAAAACAACTGAAAACAGGTATTCAAATAATTAAAAAAAAATGTATGCAGATGTTCAAAAGCAGCACTTTTCACATTAGCCGAAATGTGGAAACAATCCACATGTTCATCAGCCGGCGAAAGGACAAAACTGTAGTCAGTCTAGCCGTACAATGCAGTGTGACTCAGCCGTAAAAAAGAACAGAGTCGTGGTACTTGTTACGGCCCGAGTGGACTTCGATAACAGTGTGCTAAGTGCAAAAAACCAGGCACAAGAGGCCACACATTACCTCTTTTACGTGAGATGTCTAGACTAGGTAAATCCACAGAAAAAGCAAGTAGATCAGTGGTTGCTTAGGACTGGGGGGCAGGGGGTGGAGGGAGTGGGGAGAAGGAGGCATGAGTCGGTGACGGCCAAAATGACAGGGAGCGTCACTTTGAGGTAACGCAAATGTTCCTAATGGACCGGTGATGGTTGCACGTATCTTTGAATACACTAAAAGTCACTGAATTGAACACTTTAAATGGATGAATAGTGTGGTATGTAAATTATATCTCAATAAACCTGTTTTTAAGAAGATAATCCTAGTCAACGAGTGTTTCCTATACTCCTCGTCAAACCATGTCAATTCGTATATTTGTATTTTTACAGTTTAATATTTTCCACTTCTTTACAAACTTTTTAAATTTTGTCATAAGCAAGAAAATTATTTTTTACTCTGCAATTAGGCAGGCTTTTCATCCAAATAAGACCGTCAATATAACTAATTATATAAGGAATGGGCTGAGAGCAATAAAGAACCCCTAATGTTATTAATTCCCTTCATAAACTTTGTCTCCACAAGACACAGAGCATATCACACTTCATACTCACCTGCCATGATATCCAAGAGAAACATATCAGTGCACACCATGAAGCCCAGAGATAAGCCTATACGCCTATAACTTATTGCAAAGGGTTGCAATCCTTTGAGAAAAGACCAGGAAAACGGGAAGGAATGAGAACCCATATCAAAGTACACACAGGGCAAGCACGGTACCCAGCAAGCCTGACCCTGTGGTGTGCGCGGACAGGCCACTCTGCCTGGAAGCCACTTCTTTAATGGGGTCTTGCCAGAGCACCAGAGCAGCAACACAAGAAAACATGGATAAAAGTCTACTTCTTAATGGCTTTCAGCTGCAAGTGCCTATCAGTCTGCCAGACAGGAGTAATTAAGATTAAAACTAAACAGATCAAGAAGATCAAGAAGAGTCAGTTGGGAGTTCCTAGTGTAGTTGGTGTGTAAAAGGTATTCCGCAGAGTAGAAGAGGGACCTAAATGTCTTTTCAAAGTATAGCTCACCACTGAATAATGAAAAAACTCAGATATTTTTCCAAAAGTTATTCAAGATGCCTCCAAAATTAATCAAAAGTGACAAATAAATCAGAGCAACACCTCCGCTCACTAAGCACCCTCTTCTCATCGTACTTAACACAGCGTATACATCTAATACCTGAAAATATTCCACCACGTGTTAGGACACGAATCTAAGGGTTAAATACAATCATTTTCAAAATAAAAAGCAACCTACCATTATGTGTTCAAGTAGAGAGTCTATTGCGACTATGTTATCAAAATATGTCCTGAAAAAAGGAACATAAAACTGGTAATTAATCTAAATGACACAGAACATCTGAAAATAAATACATTTGCCATTTTTGCATACATTTAAGCAAAAAATGTAAAGATATATGTTGACTTCTGTCCTACTGCGGAAGCAACCAATAACATTACTTTAGAGAGATGAATGAAACTTTATCATTAACTTTGGTATGAAGATCTCTAATTTCAGAGGATGAATTAAGTCATTACTTTACTAGTAAGTACCTATTTTGAGAGAATGTCTGTAGTATTTAACTAAAACTATGAAGGGATAAAATTGGGCTCACCATATTTAATATTTTCATGAATATCTGAAAAAAATTTAAATTTGCCAAATCTTATTAATATAGTTAAAATGTAAATTATCACTGAAAAACTGGAATGTTAAAATGTTAGTGTAACTGTACTGAGAAAGCAATGGAATTCATTTGGGAAGAAACATCAGGATACAAGAAATGTTAATAGCCCATTGACTGTGCACAAGTAAATGATATATTCATTATTATAAATAGCAAGTAAATTTTTTGGAGATACATGGCACCTACATCAAAACGTCAACCTGATAAACAGATGAATCATTAAGTATGTATTTCAGGGACTGTGTTAATTTGGGACCTATTGGCAAGGTACTGCTTTCACTTGAGTTTCCTGTGAAGTTAGCAAGGTACTCAGAATTCAGACAACTTAATAGCGATAAGCAATGCCTTTGGTTGAGAAGACAACACTTTTTCTTCAGCCTGGGGCCAGCACGACTTCGCTTCATCTGTGCACTGAGGAACGCACTACAAGGAAGATGGCAAAGGGTGGCTGTCCCCTGGGGGGGCTTACGGGGACCAGCCGGACCGTGAGGACTCGCAAGACTGTCAGAGACCTTAGCAAAGGAAGGCGCACAGCTTCCCTCTCTCTGTGCTCCGACGTAACAGCATCCCGTGTCCCAGAGACACGGTGCAATTCTCCCTCAGGGACATAGCTGGCGTGCGGGGTCAAATGAGAGCATTCTCACTCCCAGGCTTCTCTCATTTCATATTTCAAGAAATACATGCAGCACAAAGCAGCAACTCCAGGCTAACTAGGGATGGGAGTAGAACGCTTGCGAATGGTAAGTTATAAGCACTGCCAAAGTGATCTATGAGAGAGAATACGGTCAGTGCTGCTGCTGGTGGAAGAACAGGTATGTATTTCCTCTTTTAACTTGCCAGAAGACGTGACCTTGAAGTGCCCACATCCTGCGGCATTATTCTAGATTTCACCAATTCAGTAGATGGGTCACATCTGTGGACACTTCCTTGTAGCAGGCAAAACCAGTTATGAACCTCGAACGTAATAAACATCTGGAAGTGCTTTCACCGCCAGCCCAAGGAGGTTTTTCTAGGTCAGATTTCAGGGAAATGGAACATTTTCTCTAAAACGATATCTGAGCTTCCATACATGGGAAAATTAAAATAATAATTCTGATAATACGGTTTACTTCACTGACATTGTAGATAATGCCAGAGAGGACTTTTTGGAAAGTAATAAACTAGAACATTTCCTCCTCTTCTACGGCTCTCGGTATTCTCATACAAAAATAGAAATACTTAGTGTCTTTAACATTCTCTAGTGACTCGATTTAGAAATATACACCAAATTGCAAATTAACATTATCACATACACATCCGGCAGTCCTTCACTTGTAAAGTGAACACGGATGAGAATGTAACTTTATGGTCTGAAACGTGAACCTGAAATGTGAATCTCTCCTACCAGACCACTTCCTGATGGCAGTGGACAGTAGTGGTCTGTCCTTGTCCGAACCTGCAGTTAGCTTGAGCCCCTGAGCAAGCCCTTCTGCAACCCTAGAAATGAACACTTACTTGGACACATCAAGTAGGAAGTCATTCAGTTCGGTCTGTTTAGCAAGGCCTCTGCATACCTGCCGACCATAGAAAATAATGCCTATTAATCCTAAGAGATTTCTGCTTATTTAAAATAGCAATTCCTGCATACTATTTACCTTATTTTATTTCAAAAGACGTAACACAATCCCTGCCTATGAAGCAGTAAGGCTATTAGTGACACGTCATACTTCTGCTGACATGCACTAAGCTCTGCTGTCTGTGCTCTGAGTCACCGTCTCATTGAATCACTGCCCCGCAGCGATCGGGGACCCGCTCTTCTAACGGAGGCACACGGAAGCTCGGAGCCGTGCCCGCTCCGGAGTTACTAAGTGAGGGGCCAGCGTCCAGACCCGGACGGTCTGCCTCCAGCCGTGCTCTTTAAACCACTCCCCCGTGCAGAAGCGACACTTGGGCACAGACTGCACGTGGACCACACACAGTCGGCTCTGCACGGTCCTTGGTCCTCACACTACCACCCCGCAACTGGGCACGTGATCTGCTCCCACCACACGCCCGGGCGTGCTGAAGCGGGAAACAAAACAGCAGTGACAAGAACTGGAGGATACAAAGCTCCTGTGCCCCGGACCCTTGAGGTCTAGTTGCCAGGAAACTTGATAAAAAGTTTGTGACCTTTTAAATTACATCGTATTTTCAAGAGAGCCAGGTATTTTAAACTTGACAAGAATGTTTTTCACATACCCTTTAGTTTAAAGGTTTAGGAAACAGAATCATAAAAATGTACTATCAATGCTATGGCCAGTGGGAGACCACTCCTTTGTTTTCAGTGGAAAACAAAAGCCATCGTGGGACATATGCCATTTACGGCACAGATGATTAATAATTACATATAAATATAAAAAAACAATGGCAAGATATTTAAGGCAGGGAATAAGTAAATACAAGTGAATAGACACAAAATTTTAGAAATAACAAAATACCTAATATCCAAAAATAACATGTGAGGGTCGTTTATTAACCCCCCACCCTGTGCCCCAGTGGCTGTGACTCTTCTCTCTTTAAGGGCGGCCCTAAGAACACCCCGAAGGCACACCTGCACCTGATGTATTGCTACGGAAGCCCAGGCGAGATTGGCTGTCGCGACCTGAAGAAAGAGGGTGAAACACGTTTTCATTAGTCGCATGCAGACGTCTGAACAGAGGGCTCTAGCACACATGTCTGCGAAGAATTTTCTGAGGCCAGTGAGTATTTGAATATTTTGCCAAACACAGAGGATCAAAAAAGTACAACATTTCTCTTTTACATTTCCCGCCTCTTTATAACTGAGTTTGATGTCCTCGCTCCTCTTCACTTCGGATAAAAAGCAAGATGAATTGCTTTAGAGAGCTACCATCCAATGATTTTCACATAAAATAATTATTTTTCAGTATAACAAAAATACTACTAAAACAGCCTCAATCATCATCCTTCTACAACGATGATCGAGTTCTAAAGTTTCGCTGACAAATTCTCCAACGACTAGCTACTCTGCTTCTTCTACTTTTCATTCGCTTCCCAATCATTCACCGGGCGCCTCTTGGGGACCAGGCAGCGCTCCAGGTGCTAGGGACAAACTGCTCCCACCCTGTCACCTTCCAGAACAGCTTATGGGGGGGCTGAGGGAGAAAGACAAGAAAAACAATATGGGAAGTGCGCAGGGTCCGAGCGGTGACAAGGGGCTCCAGAGACACAAAGGCACAGCATGGAGATACACGAGGTGTTCAGGGGAGGTCTCTTCCTCCCTGACACGCGGCGTGTGAGGACAGTCCCGAAGGAGGCGGCTGGGCAGGGGACAAGGAAGAACGCAGAATCCAAGCCGACGTGGGGGCAGACGCAGAGGCTCCGCGCAGAAGCCAGTCAGCCTTGCTCAAGGGCCCAGGGTGGCTGGAGGCGAGGCGCAGGGCAGGAGGCGGCGCGGGCAGGCCCCGGGGCATCTGCACACGCGGAGCGACGGATCGCTGCAGTATCTCGGTGCAGGACGACTGAGCAAATTCTGATTCAGGCAACACTGCCTGGAACTCACTGTTTCCAAATGTGATGCTGGACTCTTAGCTCGGGATGTCCTCTAGGCAGAGGACATGTTCAGGAAAACAAGACAACCAGAAGGTGGAAACTCTCCAAAGTCCTCCTCCTACTTTGATTCACAATATGGCACAGTTCTATTTTTACTGTTAGAATGGATTCTTACTAAAATAAGTTACTATATTTCTAATTTAATCAGTTTTCTCTCCAAGTAACTACAAAACAAAAATAAAGGTTTTTAAAAACCATCAAATCAGGGGCGCCAGGGTGGCTCAGACGGTTAAGGCCTCTGCCTTCGGCTCGGGTCATGATCTCAGGGTCCTGGGATCGAGCCCTGCATCGGGCTCTCTGCTCAGCAGGGAGCCTGCTTCCCTCCCTCTCTCTCTGCCTGCCTCTCTGCCTACTGGTGATCTCTCTGTCAAATAAATAAATAAAATCTTAAAAAAGAAAAAACCATCAAAACATTGTTAAGCACATGGTGATTTTAAATACTCATTCGTTTATTAGCTGAACTACACTAACGAGTTCCTCAACCGGCGAGCCTCACCTCCTGGTGGCTCATACAGAAGGCTTCTTTGCCCCAGTGCCGATACAGCTCGAGGACGCCGATCAAATCGCCAATGGCAGTGACAATCGGTAAACAGAGCACCGACTGGATACGAGTCCCCGACTCCAGTCCAGTACCTCTCGGAAATCGCTCATCCTGAGAAATCCAAGGAGAACAAGATATACGTTCAGTAAAAGAGGTGGAATCATTATGTCAGGATGCTTATTGCTGCCAGAAATTGCCTAATACTTGTAATGAAAAATGGGCAGCCCTTTTCAAAGGAAACCCACAAAGGCGGACACCATATGCCACATTTAAGGAAACGCTCATCCTCAGCAACAGGTGCCCACATCACATGCTGCTTTACTGCTGCTTTAACCCGGGGCAGGAGAATCCAGTCAACCTGGAATATGCATCAATCATGAGACAATAAACGTAATTATGATGGCTAACACATAGTTAAGCATCACCGTCTATGTACTGGAACTCTTCCAAGGGCTTTACCGGTGTATAAATATCGTATGAAGGAAAATATATATAAAAAATGGTTTCTCTTCTATTTGGAAGGTTAGAATAACACAGAAGTGCATTTTAATAACAGTCATTCTGACTGAATCTCAAAGGCTCACATGAAGTATTCAAATCATCCAATAATTATCAATTACTTGTGAAAAATGCAATTGGTTCTTTGACTTTTAACTTTCTAGCTTAGCAAATCACTCAAAGGAAGACAGGGAAATTGAATGAATTGATACCCAAAGCACCATTCTGTTTATCTGATTTCTGTTTTCTGTAGAAAGCTTTTCCTAAATCGAGAGCAGTACAAATACATATTTGTAATTCACGGATCTTCTGAAAGCCTGCATATACAATGGAACATTTTCAAATGACAACTTGTATAGTATCTACTTTTAACACTTAATTGAAATATAGTGACATATGACATTATTAAGTTTAAAGTATAAAACTGTTGATTCAATATATTTATACATTGTAATATGACTGCCATTGTAGTGGTCGTTAGCATTTCTATCTTGTCGAACAATTATCTTTCTAAAAAACTTTATGTGCTTTAGAGAAAGAGAAAGTGCACACAAAGAGGGGGCAGGGGCAGAGAGAGAGGGAGAGAGAGAATCTCAAGCAGACTCCGGGCTGAGCAGAGAGCCCGATGCAGAGCTCAGCCTCATGACCCTGAGATCATGGCCTGAGCCAAGACCAGGAGTTAAAGGTTAACTGACTGAGCCACCCAAGTGTCCCACATCTTATAATGAAGATCTCATCTTTCAGCAACTTTCTTCATCCATATCTCTATCTGCACAGATAATTAGTGGCAAAACCAGAATTACAACCCAGCTCTCGGGACTCCCACTCAGCACTTCCCCCGAGCAATGTCATAGCACCTCTACTAGAGTCATTGGCACACTTGTCCATTTAGAAGTCTAGGCTCAGGTGGTACCGTCTCATCAGAACGCTCACATACGGTGAGGAAGACAGTCACGTTCCCCGCACGCGTGTCCTTCGTCAGTGTCCTCCAGTACCGATCTGGGCTTGCTTATGTGCTTTCCTTTGGCTAACGCAAAGTAAATTAGATGAAAGCAGAGGCTTGAAAACTCACTTGCATGTTTCACTTACTCTCCGAAACCTCTCCACCACTGTGAGAACATGCCGGGCCAGCTTTCCTTAGGGGTAGGGTGGGGAGGTAGGGGACTGACAAACACAGAGAACTGAGGCCCTCAGCAGCCAACCAACTGCTAAGTGACGGCCAGTTCAGATGCATAAGCAAGCCCAGCTGAATACAACCCAATCAGCAGGATGGCCCAATGCACAGACAATCAGAAGTCACAGGTGGTTGTTGCGGGACATGACTAAAACCTGGGGTAGCATGGTACACAGTATCCATAGCCATCTTGCTAGGATGACATAACACAGAACAGTGATCATTTAGTTTACATCAATATAAACATACATTTTATGATTAACTGTACTGATATGTGTTAAAATAAGAACTATTCAAATCTAGCTCTCAGTGGGCATATGATTTTTTAAAAAGATTTTATCCATTCATTTGACAGAGAGAGAGAGACCACAAGTAGGCAGGGAGGCTGGCTCCCCACTGAGCAGAGAGCCTGATGTGGGGCTCGATCCCAGGACCCTGGGATCATGACCTGAGCCAAAGGCAGAGGCTTTAACCCACTGAACCTCTCAGGCGCCCCAAGATATGATTTTTCTGAGGACAAATTTTAGTTTATATACAAATTCATTTATTGACCTGTATCTTACTCTAATGCTTTTATAAAATGCTTTGAATCATAATATCAATATGATATGTCAGCTTTATAAAATAAATACTTCAGGTTACAAGTGTCACAGCGTAAAAAGCCATTTACCCCAAGGATGTCCTCCACTAGCAATGTTTTTCTGGACTTGGCCACGTAGGCAGAGGTGGTGGTTCCCTGGGCAATGGGCCCAGCAGGGATGAGCCGGGGCTGTCCTTCTTTGATTCCAGGCGGAGTGAAGACGCACAGACTCTGGCAAGAAGAAAGAACATGTTTAACAGACCTCCCTGCGCTCGGAGCTGCAGGACGACTCCTAGATCCTACTTATCATAAGCAATCAGTGAGCCAATGGAGAGAGACAGGAAATGAGGAGGAAAGTGCTTTGATCGAACGGGTGTGTGAGGTGAAATTCTCTCTCACATTCCCGAGAGGACACAAAATACAGGCTAGATACAGGACTTCAACGAATGCCTCGGCAGAAAAAAAAAAAAAAAAAAAAAAAACTCTTAAAGTAGCTTCCTATTTTGATATAGAGGAAACAATAAAATGGAAAAAAAAAAAAAAAAAAAAGTTGTCCTTGGGGTCAAGGTACTGTCGAGAAACAGACATCAGGCTCAACCTCCCAACCTCCCCTAGAGGCTGGACTTACACATCTGGAGACGGGATCAGGGACTACAAATCAAATTAATTTGGTTATATTTTTCATTTTCATTAAAAATCTTTTTAAGATTCAATAATCCTCTTAAGCTATACATGTTCCTACCAATGCTTGCTATTACTAAGCAAATTTATTGCTTAGTAATAGCAAAAATCCAAAGTATTCTGGACAAAGCTGGGTACATGTTTCCCTTTTCAATGATTAGGTAGAGAAGGTAAAATCCTGAAACTATTTTAAGACTAAGTGTTTTTTAAAAATATGATCAGTTATTTTGATTAAATCCAATATTTTAAATAAATTTCTACTAAGTAAGAATTGCTAATCAAAACAAATCACCTAGAGATTGGGGGCAATATTTTAGCATAACTGTATTATGACTAGCTACTCGATCTGAAAAATATTAAAGTTCAGGTAAATTCTCCCAGCACTTTAATCTTAAATTGGACTGCTGGAAGTTAAAGTCTGAAGACCTCTGAGGCAGTAAGATTAGATAATCCTCTTAAGCTGTGTTCCTACTAATACTTGCTATTACTAAGCAAATTCTAGCTGAAAGCACGGAGTTGGATATAATTATACACTTAATAGATGCATGGTTTTCGAGCTCTATAATGTCAGTGCACCCCTTCTCCCTAAAAAATCTTCCTATCACAGTAAAGCCTAGGAGCTGGGAGTGGGGAGACGGGAGGGAGGCAGAGCACAGGTGCACCCCCAGCTGCTTTAAATAAATCATCATTACTTAGATTCGAAGCTAAGTTCAAAATATTTTATTCTATATTAGTTAGGACTGCGCTTACACAGCATTTGTAATTAAGTACAATCAATGCCTATGGGAAATACATTTTAAAGATTCTTTTTAAGAGATTAGTTAAAAATGTTTATTCTGCTTTAAAAAGATCTTTAAAATGTAACTACATATAAGACAGCAAAGGAAAATTTCACCGTATTTATTTTTAAAGAGCCTAGAATTCACGTCACCAGTTTTAGAGTTACCGCAGTTCCACTACACGCCAATACGTGTGTGGTATAGATGACATCCAGACTTCGATGAGATGTAGTGTCTGTCCCCGCCACAGTAAAAAAGTCAGTGAGCCGCCCTCTCTTAAGAATGAGGGAAGGGCAGAAGAGTTGTTCCAGAACAGGAAGAAGGAATGACTGCAAGAAAAGCACTATAAAGGATGTGGTGTATTTAGCCTGAAGAAAAAATCAGAAATGATCATGATTTTCTCAAACTCCGAGAAAGTTAATCACAAGAAGGATGCTTTCTTTACCAAAGACGGAATGTAGGAAACGAACTTGAACACAACTGAGGGGTTTGCCTCCCTCCTACAGAGCTTCCCAGGACCGTGACAGAAGGTAAACTTTGGGGCAAGCTCCCAGCAGCAGCTTTGGATTTTTTTTTTTAAGATTTTATTTATTTGACAGAGAGAGTGAGCACAAGCAGGGGAGCAGCAGAGTGAGAGGGAGAATCAGATTCCCCACTGAGGGGAGAACCCAATGTGGGGCTTGATCCCGGGACCTTGGGATCATGACGTAAGCTGGAGGCAGATGCTTAACAGACTGAACCACCCAGACGCCCTGGATTTTTTTTTTTTTTTTTTTTAAATAGTCTTTGGCTTTGTTTGTTGTTTGAAGATCTACAACAGACATCTCTTTTGGATGGCTTGGCTATATGCTCTTTAGGGCTAGATTTAATAATATCTACAAGTTATAATTAACCTTCAAAAGTCAATAACCTAAGAATAGCTAATATAATCCTATATTTTTAGAAGGTCATATCTGTAATATTATAAAATATTTATTTATCCTTTCTATGTAGAGTTTCTATCGAGGCATGAGAAACAGATAGCAAACACTTCACGAAGGGTATATGGAAAGCTATTCTAGGTATTAAGCTTGCTGACAATAAAAGGTTTAGAAATCTTTCAACTGGTTGATTGAATCTGAACAGTTGTAGATAATAGTTACCAAAAAATTAAATAATCCTTTACTGTGGAAACTTTATCTTTGTTTTACCAATGACCTTATGATTTTTGTTCATATTTATCAAATAGAAATGCTTCCAAATGACAGCGAGAGGCCAGTGCTAAGCGGACTGGGAAATCATCAGACGAAGGCCGAAAGCCCAGGCGGGAAGGGAAAATGAGGACCGACCTAGGACTGTCCCTCCTTCTGCCGCGGCCTCAACGTCTCCCCTCCTTCTGCCGCGGCCTCAACGTCTCCCCTCCTTCTGCCGCGGCCTCAACGTCTCCCTCTGCATCACTGCCTTCCCCCTCTTCCGTTTCTGTGTTTTACTCCATACAATTCCCTGCGCAAAGGTGCACCATGTGACATCCATTTCCGAGGGAAGATCAGCCGCTGGTTTGAATTCCGTGTTCCGTGACAGCACGTGCTTTCTGTCCTTCAGGACCTTTGCCGCTGACCGCACTCATGGGCAGCAATTATTGTAAGTGGAAAAAGTCAGGAACAGACCTCTAAATTAGAGGCTGAATTTTGCATGGACTCAAGGGATGGGCAAGATTCATTAAGCCCAGCTTTATTTACTCTCCGGAAATCATCAGATGGACAGCTGTGTACTGAACAGTCAGTCGGTCACTCCTTAGTAGTTAAGCTACCACCGTCGCCACATACTCAACCTGAGAACACTTGGGTGTTTCCGAATTCTCAGAGCTGTACCGGTCAGTCAATCTGTCCACCACACTGCCTGAATGACTATAAACTTGTCGTACATTGTGTGACCTGACAAGGCAAGTCTTGCTTCAGTTCTTAGTGTTTCAAAGTAATCACAGTTGATTTGATAAGATATAATTTGCATCTTTCATTGGCAAAGGGGCTGCATTACTGAATTAACCTATATGGGTATAACGAAGTACTAGGAAAACTTACAAAGGAAATAGTAACTTTATTTTTATTTTTTATATTTATTTAAATTCAGTTAATTAACATATAGTGTATTACTAGTTTCTGAGATAGAGTTCAGGGATTCATTAGAGTAAATTTATTTTAAAAAAACATGATTTTTGACATAAGGGTTTTTCCTGGGATGTTCAGATTATTAAGATAAAAAACAAACTATTTTATAGGAGGGTGAGTGGAAACTGCTTTTTATCAAACATCACCACACAGTATTTTAGAACGCATTAAGACTACTATGCATGTACTTACATCATTTCTGTATAAAATGCCATGTTGAACTGAGTCTCTAAAATTAATTCCTGTGCTCACACTCTATCATCTATGAAAGCTTCTATTAGCACAAACATATTTTAGGGGGGCTAGAGATAAAAACAACTAAAAACAAGGAAAAGTTGCAAAGTTTCAAACCTCAACCACCTCTACTCTTTCCGGGGGGTGGGGGTGGGGACAAATCACCAGCGTCCAGAACATGCAGCTTGACCAGTCCTGCTGTTGGTCTTTCTCTCCTCTGAGGGTTCTCCCAGGGGCTGACTGACTGTTAGTCCTCCGCTGCCGAGGACCGTCAAAGAGACCGGCCATGGGGTGGGGTGGGGACAAATTAGCTTCTTCAGTTTTTCAAAGAAACCCATTATGAACGAACCAACATTTCTGGAATAACAGCAATTTTTAATACTTATTTCTAAGGTTAGGTAATGGAAACAATCGTCATAACCAGTAGGTTGACTCAATGAAGCCATAAGAAAACATTCAAATTACAAAAAAGCAAATTAGGAGAAAAAGATTTGGTGGAATATGAACACTAGAAATGACTCAGAATTTATTGAAATAACGTGATTTTTTGATGAAATGGGAAAATCCGGTTCATTGACATCAATTAAACAGGTCAGGTTGTAGACATCATTCTGATCTTCCTTCCCATAAACAATTCAAAGACTACTTTATTAGGAAACTTCATTTCTTATGTTAAAGGTTCAATTCGCAATCAGTTAAGTTTTAGAAATTCTTTAAAAGTCTACTACTATTTAGGCTTTCCCTGGAGTTATTTTTCTCACGAGACACTAGATGGCAGTGGACAGTAAATGAATTCAGATGCACGCAGCTGGCCGGAGCAGCTGGCCCCTGGGCTCACCTGGGACTTTAAAGAGAGAACTAACTCTGCATGAGTCTTAAAAATCAACCTTATTTATGCAGCATAACAAATAGCATGGAGGACATGGGGAGACGGAGAGGAGAAGGGAGTTGGGGGAAATTGGAAGGGGAGGTGAACCATGAGAGACTGTGGACTCTGAAAAACAATCTGAGGGGTTTGAAGGGGCGGGGGGTGGGAGGTCGGGGGAACCAGGTGGTGGGTATTGGAGAGGGCACGGATTGCATGGAGCACTGGGTGTGGTGCAAAAATAATGAATACTGTTATGCTGAAAATAAAAAAAATAAATTAAAAAAAAAACTGCTATAAAAAAAATCAACCTACTGAAGTTCATCGTGCAGTTGAAGAAAGTCATGCAATTACTTTAAAGTACTTGCTATAAACTGGTTTTTAACACCAATATATGAAAAGCTATCCAAAAATTTATGAGTTTGAAAGGTTTTCAGCTTTTACAAACAACTCTTACAGATAACATGAGAAAAATCGTAATGATACTATTATAAAGTATGTTATGTATCAGAGTAAAAGACTCAGAAAACAAAAAAACTGTACAAACAGCAAGTTTAATTAACCAAGATCTTATCATGGAAAGGATAGGGTTTTTTTTGTTTTTTTTTCCCCCCAACAAATAGTTCAAGAATACCTTATATGCATCATTACGTCAGTCTCTGCTAAGGACCAGGACATAGAAATACGCTCCTTCCTCTCCTAACTCGGGATTTCTCACAGACGCTGCTTCGGCCCGAGAAACCTTGATCCCCCTTC
Organism: Mustela lutreola; assembly: GCF_030435805.1. Lineage (NCBI taxonomy): Eukaryota > Metazoa > Chordata > Mammalia > Carnivora > Mustelidae > Mustela > Mustela lutreola. The sequence goes on along the minus strand of NC_081295.1, from coordinate 3,424,062 downwards.
TTACCTGCAGTGAGAGGTCTTCAACATCTGCCCGCCAAACCCTGCTTCAACAGAGCTCATCATCTGCCTTGCTTGTAAGGGGAGCACCTGAGCACCCCATCAAATTCAGTGTCCCAGGATACCCTGGCTTTCTCTCTGTGTGTACGCAAGACCCTGCACACTGAGCTGCGGACTTCTCCACTTCCTCTACTGGTTGTACATTCTTTGAGGACAGGAACGGTGGTTTGTTTTGTTTTTTATAATCTTTGTATGCTCAGCAATTTAGCATAGCTGTTTGGTATACAGCAGGTATTTTAAGTGGTTGCTGAAGGAGAAGCATTCATGACATAACATTTAACCAATGGAAGTTAAATTAAGATTTAGGAAGTTTAAACATCTTGTCCAACTCACAAAGTGGTGACCTGGAACTCACATGGGACAATTCCAGAATCAGTTTTTGGGAAGTGGTCCTTCTTCCAAGCTCTGAGACAATGCACAGGAATTCTCTCTCTTGAAGGACGTGCGGCCGAGTGTGAACAAGAAAAGCACAGGCAAGATCTAATGAGGGAAACTACTCTGGTTCGTCACTGTTCCCAGGGGCAGCAAACGGCCTGAACCAGGTTTGTCCTCAAAAATCAGTCTGAAATATATGTCCTAGTGGCTTTTAAAAAAAACTTTATTTTACCACTGTTTCTAGTTTCTTCCATTTACTGGTCCTATTAGGTTTTCTATGATCATTTGCATTCAACGTATTCAATGGGACAATATATACTTTATATTATATATATTACATATACATCATATATTTAAAAACCTGTCCATTGTGTCTAGATTTCATATTTATTAGTGCACGCATCCTCTTTTAACTTCTCTTCATTCGACCTATTGCTGTATCTTCTAAATTATTGAACATAAATATTGTGTTTTCTCTTCTTTAGTAATTACGTTAGCAAATAGCTTATATCTGTATAGTCTTTTTTTTTTTTTTTTTTTTTTTTTTAGATTTATTTACTTATTTGAGAGAGAGAGAGGGGTGGAGGTGCAGGGGGAGAGAGAGAGAGCCCTCAAGCAGACACAGGGCTCGATCTCACGACCTGGAGATCACAACCTGAGCCAAAAGTCAGACACTCAACTGACCACACCACCCAGGTGTCCCTATGTCTGTATAGTTTTCAGATTCTCTTGTTTCTTTTTCTAAGTGCATGGATTAAACTGTCAAATCCCAAGAGGGCAGAGATTTTAATTTACTACCGCGTCGCTAGTACGTGAACACTACCATGTACTCATACCCAGTAAGAACGTGCTGAATTAATGAATTAATTTTGTCTCTTATTTATTAATGCATAAAAAATGTATATAAGATGTTTAATACTTCAAGAATGTGGATTTTCTTCTGTGAACAACTTTGTCCAGAGCTTGAGCAATACTACAATTCATTTTTGTAAATATTACACTCTCAATATCTCAATAAAGAGTCACATTACACATTATTTATATTAATTCCCTGTTTTTTAGCCATTATGGGGATCTGAAATTCTTAAATGGAGGCTAAATGCATCAAAATGAGTCTAGCTCCAAGAAGAGAGGGAAATCCATGTTGGTAAGTCCTAAATCAGGTAGATACATTTTTTGGATAAATCTACTCATTGATACTACTAACATTCTCGGAGTTGTATTTTTGATCTGTCAATCCTAAAATTATTATTGTACTCTTCTTTTTTTTTGGGGGGGGGTGCTTGCTTTACAAATTTTGATGCATCAAATATTTACAGCATAAACTTCATAACAGCTCTGCCTTCATGCAGACTAAACACTTCACAAATCCCAAGGGACCTCTTGTTCCAATTTAACGCCTCTCTTCCCCAAATTCCACTTCATCATGGATCTTGCGTGCTTGCTCTCCTTTTGCTTTCATTTTTCCGGAATAGATTTGCTCCATCTAAAATTACCTTTTTAAATTTTATTTTTATTTTTTAAATTATTTATTTATTTGAGGGAGAGGGAACACAAGCAGAGCGCGAGGAAGGGCGGAGAGAGAGGGACAAGCAGACCCCCACTGAGCAGGAAGCCCGATGCGGGGCTCCATCCCAGGACCCCGGGATCATGACCTGAGCCGAAGGCAGAGGCTTAACTGACTGAGCCACCCAGATGGACCTAAAATTGCCTTTTTATTTTTAACTACTCCTGAGTCCTTTGTTTATATGTGTCTCTGTAAAAGAGAAGGCAGTTGTGGGGTTTTTAAATCTAATTTAAGACTTTTTCTTTGGATAGATGGGCCCATTCTACTTACAATTTTGTTGTGACATATTTTTGTATGGAGTGCCACGATCTATTTTATGTTTTATTTTTAGTGTTTTAATACTACTTAGTTTGTTTTCTATCTTTCCCTTAACTTTCCATGTTTTCTTTAAATGTTTTTCTCTCTGGTAATACTGATATGAGGTTTTAATTCTAGTGGAACTTTTGATATATTAAAATATTTAAATTCTATTTCTTAATGTATCAATTTAGAAATTATTTTTGCTGATTCTTATTTATGAAAAAAGAATTTAATCCTTGTATAAGAATTTTATAATTCCTCCCATCTGTATATTAATCCTCGATATTTTTGATATAGACTAAAAACTTTATCTCAGTCCACTTGGGTTACATTATTATATTTTTTTCATGAAATCATATACATTCGGTTATAAGTGTGAGTTGTTTGAGGCTTTATAATTATGATTCAAAGTCCTGAAGCAATTTTTGAAAAATATTTATAAATATCTATAATACACCACCTTGTATTAAGAAAATACACACGTATCTGCTCACATGGGCCTATATGCATATATATACACATATATATGTATATATATATACATATATGATATTTATATAGAGACAATATATTTCATTGAATATCGTTAGTTTACATTTTAAAGTATGTCAGCATCTGTTCAAGCAATAGGGCAGATTAGATAGTATGATATTCCTGAGAAACATAATTTTAAAATTATTTAAAGGCTGGACAAAGCACATTTTACAACCCTTTTAATGCATTGCTGGACTGAGAAGAATGGATGGAATCCACAGAAGTCGAAAAAGAAGCCAATAGAGGAACGTTGGAGGCAAGCAAATCCTGAGCTGGACTGCTTTTGAGAGCAGCAAAGCCTAGTTGTACTGACCTCGCCTTAGGAAGCCACCGCGGCAAGCAGGACCCCTACAGGGAGTCTGGACTTGCCAGGGGCCAACACCTCATTTTAGCTGGAAGTGCAACTACACTCACAGCCACAAGGAGATTAGTAGCACCCCAGATTATCTTGATTTACTGCTAGAGGGAAAATAAAAACATCTTCTGTGAAATCATAACAGTGTATCCTGTGGGTGTATGGCTTGAATCCATACTACTTTGCCGCCTGAACAAAAACCTCATGAGATAATTTAAATAGTCCTGGATTAGTGGTGCCTTAGGTGACTGGCGAAAACAAATACACATGCTGTGTCCAAGAAAGGAGCTTAGACAGAGTCCTTAAGAATGGCCATTTAAAAAGGCCCAAGGAAGATTATGATTCACAGTTAAAACATAAAAGAAAATAAAACACACGAGCAAATAAGCCACCATCCATGAGAGGTGGATGAAACAAAAGCCAAGAAATGTAAATTCAGAGAGAATATAAAAAATATGAAAGAGATGGGGCGTCTGGGTGGCTCAGTGGGTTTAAGCCTCTGCCTTCGGCTCAGGTCATGATCCCAGGGTCCTGGGATCGAGCCCCACATTGGGCTCCCTGCTCAGTGGGGAGCCTGCTTCCTCCTCTCTCTCTGCCTGCCTCTGACTACTTGTGATCACTATCTGTCAAACAAACAAATAAAATCTTTAAAAAAAAATATGAAAGAGGCGTAGAGCTAATGTTAAATGTAGTTATGACCCAAGAAACATATGACAAACTTAAAAAAAATATCCAGGGAATAAAAAAATTATACTGAAGATTGAGAAAAACAAAGCAAGAACCCAAAAGTAACTATGCTGAAGTCAATATACAGAGAGATAATTTTTATCAATCTCAACTATACAGCAAAGATTTATTTCAAGAAAATGATGACATAAAGACATACTCAGGTAGACAAAAACTGAGTTTCCCATCAGCACATACTCATCAAGGGAAATTCTACAGGACAGAAGAAAAGTGGTTCCAAATGGAAGACTTGAGACATAAAAAAAAAATGAAGAGCAAAGAAAGAGGTAATTATGTAGATACAGCTAAAGAAACACTTCAGGCCTGGGAGGCTCAGTTGGTTAAATGTCTGACTCTTGATCAGCTCAGGTCTTGAATGCAGGATCATGAGTTCAAGGCCCATGCTGGGCTCCACACTAGGTGTGGGACCCACTTTCCAAAAGGAAGGGAGGGAGGATGGATAGAACACTGCACTGAGCTTCCGACCTCAGGCAATAGCTTCTTCTGACCCACGGAAGTCCCGAGGGCAGGGAAATATTAAGGCACAGCTGCCTGCGCAGAACACATTCACAGAAAAATGTGAGCACGATGCAGTGATTATCCCCTACAAGAATCCCTCCAGGAAGACGAGGTCTGTGCCTCCATGAAGGCCACATTCTAGTGAGAAAGTGGGACGATCTCACGAATCACGGATAAACACATAATCGCAGGCTCGGCTGAAGTCTCTCAAGGAGAAGCGTATGGAGCTCACACCCGGGGAGGAGACGGACGTGGACGCCCGGAACGGGGCTGCGAGGCCTGGCGGTGCTCCGCTGCTCCCGGGGCCATGCTGCTGCGCAAGGCGGGAAGCAGTGGCCCCGAGCGCCGGCCACAGCGAGACCGACCGAGGCCAGGAGCGCGTGGAACGCCGGGCCGGCGGGCGCCGGGCCGGGATGCGGCGTCCTCTCCCCTCGAGTTACGAAAGTAAAAAGAATTAGGACTAATAAACGTAGAATATACAGTTTATTGTGGACACAAAAGCCTTTTCTAAATCACATATTCCAGGAATGTACATATACTCGGGCTTGTAAAAATAAAGCAACCCCCCCCCCCCAAACAACAAACAAACAAACAAACAAAACCCCCAAAACATGAAAAAAAGAAAACACAAAAACCAAAAACCAAGACAGAGAAATGACTAAAAATATGGGCTTCGGGAATCTAAATCCAGGCTCTAAAAGCCAAGCACTCCCCGAGGCTCGCACCCCCCAGAGCCCTGGGCTCTCGCCGCCTGCCCTTCCTGACCTCCGCAGACCACTTGCCCGCTCTCTTTCACACCGAGCAGAAGCAGAAGAGGGTCACCCCACCAGCCGTCTCAGCTGCAGGGTTCACTCACTCCTTTTCATGGAAACAGCTAGAAATGCCGAGTCCGGGAAGCAGGCTTCCGCAGAGAACTGGGGTGGTCCGAGTTTGGGTCACAAACAGCCGTGGCTGAAGGGTAAGGGCCACGTGGTATTTACTCGGCTGCCGAGGCCAGGCCCCGGGACTTGTCTGCAGGTCCCAGGGGCGTCACACGGGGATGTGCACACTCATGACCACCCGAGCTGACATACACACCCGCTCAGTTTAAACATAACTGCAAAGTAGATCAAAGAGGTAAAATTTTGGAAATAAGGTTTTAGAATGAACGGGAAAGAACGAGACCCACTGGTTATTTTAGTGGCGTAGCCGTTAGCCTGAAGTATCATTTGAAGTGTTGAGAAGCAGTAGCGATACCTGAAGAATTCGATTTAACAAATAGTCTTGTTCTGTACATGGAAGACACGAGGAGAGATGCTGGTGAGTGTGAAGATGAGTAAGGAAAGGTCCTGGTCCTAAGGAGCTTTTAATGCTGGAACATAAATTTTTACTATGCGGAGGGAGAGAAAGGTTGCAGAAACGAAGAGCATCCATTATGGGTTCAGTAAATCAGCCAAGAAATATTTTTGTGCAACTACTGTTCGTCCTTTGACTGCTGTATTATTCAGGAGTGCTATCAAACATCCCAGAACACTTGCGTCTCTCTTCCTATTAACATTTTATATAATATAAATAGCACACATTTTGATTACTCATGAATACAAGTATTACATTGCAAAAATACATTCCAAATCTCAAGTAGCGATGCCTAACACATAATGCACAGCAAAAATTTTCCAAATATATTTATAAATGATTTCTATATATTTTGACTATGAACATAATTCTTACTGGTACAGAACGTTCTGAAATGTTACATATATGGTTTTAATATCAAACCAAAAATCAAATGCCAGTAGCTGAATATCTTGAAGTACTTTTTAAAAGTGCTTTGTACACGCTGCATTTGATGGTGGCCTGTGCTTTGAGGAAGTTAAGCCAGAAACACAGCGCCCAGCCTGTTGCACAGAAGACCGGAGGGCCCGAAAAGCCCCGTGCCATGGGCAGTGTCAGCTACAGCCACCACAGCTCGGGGACCCCCACTTAGTAACTCTGTCCCCGCACTGCTGGGGTTTCCTTAAAGAAATCTGGGAAATCACATTAAAAACGCTGAACTTTTGTTCTCATTTTCCTCTACTGCAGAATGTGCGGTGCAAGGGCAGAGCCCACAGCGCTGAAACAGCTTCTGCACCAAACAGTCACTCTGGAAATGCCAATCCTAAGACAGGATACCATAAACCAAAACTAAAGCAGTAAATAAAGTATAAGATTTTAAGCCCAAAGATCTTATGCTATGCTGGTAAACTTTCAGCTGGCAAGAACTGTACATGGAAAGGGAACAAAAAATAAGTTTGAAGGACCCAATTCCCCCGTCTCTGTTGTCTATAACACAGTGCATCTGTTTAAAAAAGCTTACGACATTTTCTTATCTAGAGCACCAAAATCTAAATTTAGATACTTACATTATTGCACTCTCCAAGGAAATACAGTGCAAATCCATCAGCTTTTGTGGCTGCCAAAGTAATAAAAAGGGAAGAAACTAATCTCAATGGAAGAACAGAGCACATATGAACTCTCTAAGGCGAGACCTCAGAAAGGAGTCTCTGTGACAGGACTTATGTTAACACAAGCAATGGGCATGCAGTCGCCGAGCGAGCTAACTCGTGGCTTGACTCAATCCCGTAATTAGAGCATTTTCGTTCATCATTCATCAGCTGTTGGGAGACTTTAAGACGTGACATCCTCAGATGCACACAGCAGCCAATGTTCTATGCGACAGTGTCTCTGGGAAACTTTAAATATCACAACTATTGGAAATATTTTTAAGAACTATATTTAATTTTTAAAGTACAAAAAAATACCGGATGAGATATTCATAATAATGAAGGATTGATAATAGCATCGACCCAAAAGGATGGTGTATATATATATATACACATCCACATGTCATCACTGACGAGACACGTTCCTAACACTGCTTCGGGGCCATCGGAAGGCAATTATCCCGGCAGAGAACAGATACTAACCCTAACTCCTGCTTCACACTTTCGTACTCATGTGGCCTAAAATATTTGGCCCGTCTGTCTTTGACACAGCTTCCTCATCAGTAAAACGGTGATAACAGTATATAAGCCTGTCATCTCCCAAATAAATTTAAAATGGTTTTTGTTCCTTAAAAATTTAAACAACTTCCTTCATAAAGATGTGATTAATTCAATAAAATTATACTGTCCAAAGAAAACCAGGTTTTATTTAGAGAGCACAGTACATTCCATGTATATATCTGACAGATACTTTTTTGGGATTAGATAACTGAGGAACTTTTAGGTTTGACTCATTTTGGTTAGTTTCACAAAAAAATATTTTCATTTCAAATTTAGCCCCAAAATAGAAGTCAATAAATGACTTGCATTTGCCTTATAGTAAAGTGCATTACTTTTTCCATTTTCTGCAATGGAATAAAAGAAACTTCGGCTCAAATTTTCTACTGGAGGAACACAAAACATTTCTTACCTATTTTAATGATGCTACTCAATTCATAGAGGAGTAGCTGGTTGTCTCCTCCTGTATCCAACCGCTGTTCTATGTAGCTGTTGAGTTCATACACAACTCCCTGCATATTCGTGTCTTGGTACTTTTAATTAAAAAAAAAAAAAAAAAGAAAGGACATAACTAAATATAATAAACTAAAAACCCCTTAGTTTATAATTAACATATATAAATAAGACATATAACCCCTTAGTTTATTATTAATGTATATAACTTTATATACATTTATGCTTTTCCACACTATGCTTTTACAGAGCATTATTTAATTATTATAATCTACTATAAATAGATTGAAAATTAAAATTGCTAGGACTTAGGATTATAGATTCCATGTATACTTACTTATATTAAAATATCAAATTTTACAAATTACCTCTTTATTTCTAAAGTTTTCTATATAATCAGTAAAAGTAGTACAAAAGTTGGCTAACGGAAGGAAACACTGTACGATGCTAGCAAGTGAGCTGATACGCACTGCACTGCGGGAAGCAGAATTTATTCCTCTCCATTCATCTGCACCAGCGGGGCACCGCGCTAGCCGGGCCTCCGCTCCTCCCTGGACAGCAGGCGGCCGCTCTCACAGTCACCGTCACAGCAGTACCGGCCGCTGCACTGCAAGTCCAAAGCTCCGGGCTTCGGAGCGGGAGCAGGGACAGCAGCAGGTGGATGGGGTCTGGGGAAGGGGAAGGCTAAATCTTGGCTACTTCCAGCACAAGCTCGCCCTGTGTTCTCTGTAAAGGTACGAGAAACTGCCTTCCACGAAGTGTCCCCTCTAAGCCTATTTTCCAAGCAACAGCCACGGCAAATTTTATAAACCAAATAAAATTCATTATTCCCTGGCTTGAAATAGTCCTGAGGCTTCCCACTGAACTTGGAAGAACAGACCCGTCGCAGGGCGGCCTCCCACATTCTACACACGGTGCTCGCCGTCTGCGCAACACGGTCTCAAGCCACCTTTCTCTTCTTTATGACCACGCAGGTATCTCCTGCTCCTAAAGGCTTTTTCCTCGCAGTTCTTCTTTTCTCAAAACCCCAGCCCCGTCAGCGCCCGGTGCTGTATTCGTGTCGGGCGTACAACGTAGTGTTTCACCACGTCCGTGCATCGCCCCGTGCCCGTCGCGGCTCGCGATCTCCTTCACCCCCACGCCGCCCCCTCCCCTCCCGGACCCTCGGTGTGTTCTGTGGACTCAAGAGTCTGTTTCTCTTCTCTCTTTCCCCCACCCCTTTGTCTTTCCATTTGTTTGTTTCTTAAGTTCGGCCAAGAGGGAGATCATGTGGTATCTGTCTTTCTCGGACTTATTTTGTGTAGCGTTACACGCTCTAGCTCCATCCACGTCGTTGCAAACACTTGGCATTATTCCTGACCACCGTTCTCCGTGGGTGTCTGCAGAACGACTGAATGTGAGTTCACACGTGAAAGCGTCGATGAATAATCCATCAACCAATCACCCCACAAACAGGGCTGGCGATCCTGACAATCGACTACACATCGGCACTCTTCTCGACAAAGAGATGCTAGGGAGTTACCAGAATAGAGATCCAGTCAAGGAACTTACACTCGAGGTGGAAGAAAATAAACTAGTGACTATTACAGTGTGACAGGTGGTGGCGGTGCTGCGCAGAAAGGGAGCGGGAAATGCTAACGGCCAAGGCTTGTGGAGGGAGCGAGTTATGCCCTCGGAAGGCTTCCGTGGCACCGGACATCTGAACAGACTCCACTGGAGCCTCATACCTTTTGCCCCGGAATCAGCCTACCCTCCCCCACCTTCCTTATCAGGAACAGCTGATTACTCACCCCATGTCCCTGCTTCCCACCTAAAGCAGGCTCGAGTCCACACAGGCCCCAGAAAATGAAGTATGGCAGATCACTTGCTCAAGGTGTCATGTATGCCAAAAGGAATAACTACTTTTTAGAGACCCAATTATGGGTCCCGCCCCAGGGCAGTGGACATCGGGTGAGCAATGGAGCTGTAGCTCAGGTCTGTCTCAGAAGCAAGCCCCCGTGGGTGCTCCAACAGCTGCGGTACCCCAGTCTCAGAATGCATTTCTGGAACAGGCACGCTCAGAAACTGACAGAATTCCACCCTGAAGGCTCCCCCCGAGAAGGAGTGAAGACGGGACACTTGCAGAAATCTGGAGGAAGAGCTTCCCAAGCAGAGAGAACAACAGAAGTAACTAATGAACATGGCCCTACGGCATCACAACAGACCCCCAGCAAGCACTCTTATGCCTCAGCACCAGTGGCGAGAGAGACCGGGACACTCCCCTGCTGTTGTGTCTCCTTGTGTCTGCTCCAAAACCAGCTTCTCTGCTGTGCGTGTGCTCTGCTCCCCTCCGGCCTTACCTCCTGTACCTGGGGGTCGGCTTCCCCCGGCCCCTTGAACCTGTGTGTCCTACTTGGTGTGTCGCACACACAACCATGGTAAACCACTGGCCTCCTGACCAAGTTCTGTGACTCTTTTTGCTATCAGTCTGTCTGGTTAGCAGTCAGTCATACCATCTCAGTGACCCTCCAGCTGCAGACATCCCCCCCGAGACCCACTGTGGGGCCGACACCCCTGCAGGAGTGAAAGTCTGCGTGAAAAATGTTACGAACGCTCTGAAGTGCCAACGCCTCCCAAGTACACCAGCACTGAACACCGCACAAGCTCACGCTGTTCCTTCGTCTTCTGTAAACAAGATCCTACTCGATGACTGCCGGTTTTGAAGAACTCGAGAGAAAAGATTCTACTCTAACATGCCCTCTCTCTCCCTCACCACTAATTAGAGCCATTTGTTTTGTATATTTTTTTCCCCCAAAGTCCTGGGAAAGAGCTTATCTGAGACTGAGGCTAACCCAAAGAAAAGCTAGCATAAGAGAAATAAAGAGACTAAGTCATAATGACAGAGTCTGAAAGCCTAGATCCAGACACACAAGAACCATGATGCCTAAAAACCTATCCCTACATATAGACTGTTCCTGAACCAATGAATCTCGAACACTTGCTTTTTCTTCTGGGGAGGGGCACTTTAGCTGGCCACAGGTGAGCTCCTAGTCACCCCACAGAGGAGTCCCGATAAAAATGATGCACAGGCAGACTCTTTCCTCTGATAACATAATTCTGAGAGTGCACCCGTTCATGGGACCCGTGTGCAGTGCTGAGAGGGAAGAACCGCTGTTCTCCGTCTCTTCTGGAAGGACTGGGTTGTCATACAAGTGAGACCAAGAAGGCATGCCTCAATAGGGGCAGCGCACTCTGGGGATTCCTTCTGCCGAGTCTCTGAGCCTTCCCTTTTTCATTTGTAGAACAAGGAGGCTAAAGCGCACTGCCTTTAAAATACCTTTCAGCTCTCACGGTCTATGAAAATCTTCGACCCAGGATTTTCATTTTGTCATTAAGCTTCAATTCTAATAGATGGGTTAGGACATCCTGCTCCCTCTGATTACCAATGACAACTGCACATAAGAGCAAAATGTCTTCTAATGGTTACTGTTACATATTGATGTCCTATTAGGTCTCAAATATTAAAGCCCTATCGACATAGTGAATCATTCAAACCATACTATACTGTAAAACTTAAAGTAATATGCAAATGGGAAGTGTTAAGCATAATGACTGTTGGGTTGTTGGCCTCCGGCCGTCTTGCTCCTCAGGACCAGAAAGAAGTCGATAAGGAAAGACAGAGGACCCATGGAGACGAACATCAGATCCCACCTTTCCAAGGCCCTCTTTGGAAACAGTGTGGTGAAGGACGCTTGCTAAGGGATCAGGTCAATTCCGTGAAATAAACTTTCAAGGCTACAGCTTCACTGAACAGAAAATCACCAGAGTGTATTCATGAAGTTGCTCAGAACCGGTATTTGCGCAGCATTTTAACTTCTTTTGTAAGTATGTGACTCTATTTCCCATTTGGTCCTTTTGTGTAGAACATTCCACAGTCCTTTCACGGACCTTATCCCATGTAAGAACTCATCCAAAGCATGAGGTGAGTATCACTGAGACTTCATAATCCAAGAAGTTGGAACTCGCAGGTGGAAAGAGCTGGGCAGAGCATGACCTCACAAACCTTAGAACCCCGCTGGCTGCTGCCCCTCATTTTCTGTTCCACACTGGCTTTCACGGGGAGCTGCTTCCCGTTAGAGCAACTTCTGAAAACACGGTTTGCAAAGATGTGACTTCACTGAAAGGGCTGCAGCGACCGAATCCCGAAACTGGGACCTCCGTCGAGCTCTGTCCGGTAGACTTCACTGTGCTTCCCCGGGAACTTGAGCAGGGGCTGAACCCGCCCTGTGAGCTTGCTGTGGTGCCCGAGAGCACCTGGAACAGTTAGGGAACGAGGGGAAGAGCCCCGCCGTCACCCGGAGGCAGATAATGTTCTATGAGATGTGACGGTACGGAATGAGCGGTATTAACCCTTGGCGACAGCTGGTTTAGCCAAGAGAACAAATGCTCCCAGACGTGCTAACGTGATGAGGTGTTCCAACACAGACGGGAAAACCACTTCACCAGGAGAGGCCAGAGGCAGTTCAAGAATGAGCTGAGAGCTTGGACGGTGTGAGGTCTGTGATCCCCGCTGGCCCGAGAGCCCGTGGTTCCCTGAGGGATCACTGGCCTGTCCTCACGGGCTAGGACAGCTCACTAGAAACCATGATGAGACAAGATACTGGGGAGTATGAACAGCAACTTGCAGTTTTTCGCATACTCCTCAATAATTGAATAACATCTTCTCATTATTTAAATTTTTCCTATTTCTTTTTTAATTTATCTTTTTATGACTTATTTTTGTCAAACTTACAAAAACCTGCAAGACTACGAAAGTCTATACTGACATTGTCCTCTCTGTTTCTCCTTCTCAGTGAACCCCCCCCCCTTATTTACCTGTTATCTATTATCCTATCTACACGCACAACACCATAGTCATATATAGCTTCTGAATATGTGAGAACAGGTTGGTATGCTCCTTTACCCCACAACTTCACTGCGTATTTCCTAAGAAAAAGAATATTCTGATATATCCCAAGAAACAGAATCACATAGTTACCACACATTTGCCACAGCACAATTTGCTAATTAAAACTCCGCATTTAAATGCCATGCACCGTCCCAATAATATCCTTATACTATCCATCCCGCTGGGCGAGGGTCAAGCCGCAGGTCCCATATGGCAGTCGGCTCTCGGGCCCATTTGGTGACCTTTCATGTAGAACAAGTCCACAGTCTTTCCCTTGTGTTTCTTGAACTTGATGTTACCTACATTGTGGGTATTACGATTCACCTGATGTTTCTTCACGATTAGAATCAGGTTTTGCATTTTTGGCAACGGTACAGGGAAGTGCTGGGGCCAGAACTCTGTCACCGCTCCTGTATTTGGCACGCGGCATTCTCCCGGGAAGAAGAGGAAGAGCTTTCTGTTCTCCTCATTCATTCCTGTAGACGAGTCTGGACTCACAGACTCATTTTAGTCAATAGGCTACCATCCAGTAACATGATCACATACGCATTTTGATTCTCCAGTTATCCCAGATTTGACCAACAGGAATCCCCTCAAGCTGGCTCCTGTATCCGCCCGACACCCTTCATGATTCTTTCAACACTTTCTGACTTTCTCATCACATATCTTGCCAGCCCTGGTATCAGCCATTCCTATTTCTCAAAGAAATACAAGTTCCTTTCAATGAGAGGGGTACTTAACGCGAAAGTACCGGAGTTACATGTGCCACTGCTGTCAATGCCGCTCGGACTCTCACGGATAATGTACAGATGAGAGCGTCTCATATAACTATATATACATATATGCAAATGTGCATTCTGTATTTATCTACCTGGATATATGTATAGGGATATTAAAAAGGATGAATTCATACACATGCCTCCAGTTGCAGCTAAATAATTCAGTGTGCACTGTAATGCTCCCCATTTCCATATTTGTAATCCCTCATGCAACAGTGAGAAATGTTACTGACGACGGGCTTAATATATTTATGCCGTTTCTCAGGCCCAGAATATACAGAGTGGTTTCAGAAATGCTAAGCTGTACCACTGAAAACAGCTAATTTTTTTTTTTTTTTTTAGATTTTTAGGTAAGTTTAAGAAATACTGAAATGTACAATTCATTACACTCTGACAAGAACATAAATCCTTACAACATACATACTTATTAATACATATCAAATCAATATACAAAAATCAGTTGCGTTCCCATGCACTAACAACAAGCTATTTATAACAGCATCAAAAAAGAAAAAAAAATATTTAGGAATAAATTTAACCAAGGAGATGTAAGATATGTAGACTGAAACTTATAAAATATTAGAAAATGAAACAGAAGAAGACACAAAATAAATGGAAGGAAATTCCATGTTCAAAAATTGGAAGAATTAATATAGTTAAAATGTCAATAGTATCCAAAGTGATCTATTCATTCAATGAAATCCTTATCAAAATTCCAATTTTTTTTTTCAAAGAGAAAAATACCACCCTAGAATTTGTATGGAACCGAAAAGACCCTGAAAATCCAAAGCAATCTTTTGTTGTTGTTGTTTGTTTGTTTGTTCGTTTACAGACAGAGATCACAAGTAGACAGAGAGGCAGGCACAGAGAGGGAAGCAGGCTCCCTGCTGAGCAGTGGGCCCGATGCGGGGCTCGATCCCAGGACCCTGGGATCATGACCTGAGCCGAAGGCAGAGGCTTTAACCCACTGAGCCACCCAGGCGCCCCCAAAGCAATCTTGAGGAAAGAAGAACAAAGCTAAAAACATCACACCTCCTGATTTCAAACTATAACATTATAAGCCTCTAGTAATCAAAATAATATAGGCCTGGCATAAAAAGAGACATACAGATGAATGGAATAGAACAGAGAACTCAGAAACACACCTGTAGGTATACGGTCCACTGACCTTTAAGAAAGGCATCAACCATATACGATGTGGAAAGGACAGTGTCTTCAAAAATGGTGCTAGAAAAACTGGACAACCCCATGCAGAAGAATGAAACTGACCCTTATCTTTCCATACAAAAACCAACCCACGTGAATTAAAGACTGACATTTAAGCCCTGAAAGTGTAAAACTCCTAGAGGAAATCATAAGGAAAACACAGTTTTTTGACACTGGTCTTGGCAATGATTTCTTGGATATGATATCAAAAGCCCAGGAAACAAAGGCAAAAACGAACAAGTGGGGCTACATCAAACTACAAGGCTTCTGCACGGCAAAGGAAACTGTCACCAAACGAACGGCAGGCGACAGAACGGGAAAACACCTGCGAATCATGTATCTGAAAAGGAAGCAACATCTAAGACATAAAACATCCCACGCATACCACTGGATAGCAAAACAATCCCAAATAGCTCAGTTAAAAAATGGGCAGAGGAGCTGAACATGCATTTTCCAAAGAAGACACACAGACGGCCAACAGGTACGGGAAGAGGGGCTGACTATCACCGACCACCAGGAAATGCAGGGCGAAATCCCAATGAGGTAGCGCCCCACACCCGCTAGGATGGCTACCGCCCAACAGGTGGAGGTCACAAGTGTCAGGGCGGGTGTGGAGAAAAGGGAGTCCCTGGGCACTAAGGGTGGGAATACGAACTGACGCTGCTACCTCGGAAAATACTACGGCAGTTTCTCAAAACATTAAGACCAGAACTATCCAATGTCCAGCAACCCTTTTTCTGGGTTTGTATTTGAGGGAGACGGAATCGCTCTCTCAGCAGGTATCGGGACCTACGTTCACTGTAGCGTTTCTCACAACAGACGACATGGAGATAACCAACACGTCTGTCAGCAGATGACTGTATAAAGGAAATGTCACACACACACGTGTGTATGTGTGTGTATAATATTATATATATATTATATAATATATATTACATATTATTCTACTGCTATATATATTCTACTGCTATATATAGCAGTATATATATAGCAGTATATATATAGCAGTAGAATATTACTCAGCCCTAAAAAGGGAGGAAATCCTGTTCTAAGTGGTAACACGAATGAACCTAGACAGTATTACGCTAAGTAAAACAGACACAGAAAGACGAACATTGTCCTAGCTCACACACAGACTCTAAAAACCCCAACTCATGGGAGTACAGATGAGACGGGCAGGTAATAGGGGCTGGGCTGTGGGAAGCAGGGAGCAGGAGGTCACAGGTCACAAACCTCTCTGGTGGGAATGCAGACTGGTGCAGCCACTGTGGAAAACAGTATGGAGGTTTCTCAAAAACTTAAAAATAGAATCACCATATGATCCAGTAATTCTATTACCGAGTATTTACCTAAAGGTTATGAAAACACTAATTTGAAAAGCGATATGCATTATTATATTTGCTGCAGCATTATTTACAATAGCCAAACCATGGAAGCAGCCCAAATGGCCATGAATGGATGAATAGACATAGGAGGTGTGTGTGTGTGTGCGCACGCATGTGCATGTGTGTGTAATATCACTCAGTCATAGAAAAGAATGAAATCTTACCATTTGTAACAATAAGGATGGATCTAGAGGGTACAGTGCTAAGTGAAAATAGGTCAGTCAGAAAGAGACAAATACCGTATGATTTCACTCAAATGTGGAATTTAAGAAACAAAGCAAAGAAAGAAAAAAAGAGACTGTTACACACAGAACAAACTGATGGTTACCAGAGGAGAGGTCGTGGGGGATGGGTGAAACAGATGACGGGGGTTAAAGAGACAGTTACTGTGATGGGCACAAGGGCACGTACAGAACTGCGGGATCACCGTATTACTCACCGGAAACTAACAGAACGCCGTATGCTAATTTGCTACTCTATGCTAATGGATACTGGAATTAAAATTTTTAAAGAAGATCACCATTAAATAGAAATGAGATGCTGGGTGTGATGCATAAACAATGAATTTTGGAACACTGAAAAAAAAATAAAATTAAATTAAAAAAAAAGAGAGAGAGAAAGGCCGTTAGAGATGAAAACAGACATAGAGACATACCAATCCAATGCCACCTGTACCCTTTTAAGGATCCTTACTCGAATAAAACAACTGTAAAAAGAATCTTTTCAGAGAGTTGAGGGAGACTGAATTGGCCCAAATATTAAGATATTGTTAAGTGTGATTATTATCAGGCATGAAAATAGCACATAATTGAAGGTGTTTTGTTTTTTTTTTTTAATGCCATTTCTCATTAGAAATCTATACTGAAGTCTTTATGGCTGAAATTACATGATGACTAAGATTTGCTTTAAACTATACCAGCAAGCTATTAAAAAAAAAAAACAAAAAGAGGCGGGGGAGGGGAGTGCAGCTGCCCCAGGGTTAGCAAATTGATCACGGAGCCTGGGGGACACGTACATGGTGGTCAACATGCAATTCTCTTTACTTGTATGCAGACATAATGTCTGAACAAAAATTAAAATGGAAAGAAAGAAAGCAGTGAGGGACTCGGGATAGCACTGATCCCTCCAGTGTTCATTTTCTGAGCAGCTTTTCTGTGTGTCCAGACATTTCTGGAACCATCTGCCCTGTGTGAGTTTCAGAAAGCAAAGCACTCAAAGGGGCTGCAAGGGCGTTCAGTGGTTGAGTGACAATACCAGACAATGACAGGGGGTCCCTTTACATATGTGATTAACTTCCACATGAATAACTGTGGAATAATAAATATATATATATTAGGGGGAAAAGGTCACAAACCTTAAGTCGTAAGATGAAGACGTTCTCGGACCTGATATACAGCATGACTCCTGTGAGCAAAGACCGCACAGCGTGTACTTGAAACCTGCTGAGCTGGCTCCTGAGGGTCCCCACGACACCCGCACGAGACCCATACACCTGACACGCGTGTGAGACGACGCAGGTGCTTGTTACCCCGACCACAGTAATCAAGCGCACACCTAGGCCACCAAGTTGCACACTAAATGGACCCTTACATGTATACAATTACTATTTGTCAAAGATAAAAAATAATTTTTAAAAGAAATAATTTTAATAAGAAACATCTCAGTAATACAAATAATAAAGGACACAGAACACTTAATCTCTTTATAAAATCTCTCCTGTGATCCTTCTCCATCAATCCCTGCCCCCAAGGCAACCACTGCCTCTGACTTGCTCGCACCACACTTCAGCCTTGTTTTCATGTTTCAGATTTTATCGGAATGGACTCATACACGATAGACTCTTTTGAGCCCTGCTTTATGTGTCTGACACGGCACCACTGAGGCCCACGCACGTTGCTGTGCGCTCCAGTGCTCTGCTCCTGCCTGCTGCTAGTTGCGTTCTGTTGCACGAATAACGACAAACGATGTTTTTCTCTTCTACCACTGTTGATCACTTGGGATGTTTATGTTTTCCAGCTCGGGGCTATTAAGAATAAAGCTACTATGAACACCTTTCTGTGAATACAGGTTTTCAATTTTCTTAGGCAAATAATTAAGAGTAAAATTCTTGGGTCAAAAAGTGAATGTATGAGTGCCTAACTTTTTACAATGCTACATATTAAGGACACCATTGCCAAAATGATTTAGAGATTTTATTTTTTTTAAGATTTTATTTATTTATTGGACAGATAGAGATCACAAGCAGGCAGAGAGACAGGCAGAGAGAGAGGGAAACAGGCTCCCCGCTGAGGAGAGAGACCGATGCGGGGCTCCATCCCAGGACCCTGAGACCATGACTGGAGCCGAAGGCAGAGGTTTTAACCCACTAAGGCACCCAGGAGCCTCTGATTTAGATATTTTAGATTAAAATAAATTATAAATAGAAGTCATTTATGTTACAGAAACATCACTGGTGGAAAAGTCCTAACTACTCTAAGAATGAGCGATCACAAGGAAGAGTTACGGAAGACCGGGACCCTCACAGACAGACAAAGAGAATGGGGGTACGCAGCAAAGAGGGTGCTGCTGACCCTTTTGCAAATGCTTATTTTAAAAACTTTTAAAATCCTAAATATCAGCCAAGGGACTAGTACACTCATCCCGAGTTTATCCTAGCACTACGGGGAACAGAAAAGAAAGGAAAGGAGCGGAAGAGTAGTTGCCTTTACTTGTCCCGCGACGTAACTGAGCAGCAAGGAAATGCTACACGTGCAGTTGTTTCCAAGTGTGGCACAGGGCAGGAAGGAAGGTGCACCAGCAGCTCCGTGTGAAAGCTCAGAGGAAGCATCCCACAGAAAGCTAGAAAGGATCCAGAAGCTTGAAGGCCACAGGAGAGCAACACAGTAGGATACAAGGCTGAGAGGGAGACAGAAAGACCTGACCCTGTGAATCCCTGGCAGAGGCAAGCCGGCCGGGTTTCTGTGAGTGAGCTCAACACAAGGAAACAGAAATAATAAAAACTTAATATCTCTAAAGAACATTACAGTAAGTTTTTAAAAAGATTTTATTTTATTTATTTGACAGAGAGAGAACAGCGAGAGAGGGAACCCAAGCAGCAGGAGAGGCAGAGGGAGATGCAGAATCCCACAGAGCAGGGAGCCCCATGCAGGGCTCCATCCCAGACTCTGGGATCACGACCTGAGCCAAAGGCAGACACCCAATGACTGAGGCACCCTATAATAAGTTTTCAAAGGGCTTTCTATAATGTTTACTAATATTAGCTAATTTAATTTAGGATGAAAAAGGTCCATAAGATGAAAGGGCTTCTCTTAATAACAACTTAATTTAGGAAAAAGGAGTCCATGAGATAAAACAGTTTCAAATCACTGATGGACACAGTAAGCATTTCTAGTAAGTTCAAGGCTGCTAGAAGAAAAGGATTCACTTCTCAGGGCAGATGAATAATAAAGTTAAGGAGAGAAAAGACGGATCTAAGTGCTTAACCCACTAGATCCATTTGTGAATGTCAGGATGTAATTAAGTCTCGTTTAAGCAACTATCTCCTCAGCAGTGTGCCAAGCACCATTACAGGTATCAGATAAAGCTCCGACTCTCATGGAGTTTAAGTACTAGTTGGGGAAAACAAATAAGAAGGTATCAGCTCATGATAACACCTATGACAAAACTAAAACATTCTTTCGACTTTGTTGCCTTTTTAGTTTAATAAACTGTAATCCGGGGGGACTGAATCTTATGTACAACAACTCTATGACTAGACCATTAGTATATTCTTTTGCATACAATAAGGAAATGTGCGTTTAATCAGACTTCAGTTCCGAGGACTAAAACCAGCTATGTGTACGGGCTTAATATAGTCCTTCTGTAGTTAGTACTTCTCAACATCTATCCCCTAAAACAGAGCTGTGCTCGCCAAGAACTGTCTGACAAAACAGGTACTGTAATTTAAAATCTTGCAAAAGAGGACTGTGTTTAGCTTCCACTTAAAAAATTTTTCCCGTAATGGTTTGATACTGCTCTTTATTTTTTTTTAAATTTTATTTATTTATTTGACAGAGCGAGATCATAAGCAGGCAGAGAGGCAGGCAGAGAGAGAGAGGAGGGAGCAGGCTCCCTGCTGAGCAGAGAGCCCAATGCAGGGCTCGATCCCAGGACCCTGAGGTCATGACCTGAGCCGAAGGCAGAGGCTTTAACCCACTGACCCCCCAGCCGCCCCGATACTGCTCTTTAGATGAAGCAACCCATTGCCTACTGCCCTAGTGATTCACTCACAGGCTGGATCAGCAAAACCTTTCACAGACAGACAACCCATGTGTCTAGTCTATTGTTAGGATTATGGGCCTCATCTTAAGCACAAACAAACAAAGTCATGGTCTTTAAATGGTCAGTATGAAATGTTTCCATATAGCAGAAAAATGCACTGGGGTTATGTAGAGAAGTATTTTGCAACTAATTCTTTCAGGAAGCCGAGATGCTCAGAACTGATACTCCACACAGGTTTCTGAAGTTTCTGTGGTTATTGTTAATAATCAGCAGCAAAGCCTACAAAATGAAATTTAGGCTAAAACTAACCATACCGTGTTTCATAAGAAAACTTCTTTTGGGCTTCCACAATACTCAGGTCGCCTAAAGCTGTTTTGGCCTGTGCAGTAAGGAAAACATGGACTTGCTTGTAAGCACCCCTTATTCCTCACTAAGGTCGGGTGATTTTCTAATGGAATAAGAAAGATTTATTGGGTTCTATGACATTCAAAATTCAAAATGCCAGAATTTCATTTTACCTGATGGGAACATTATGTCTCCTGTCTGTTCCTCTGGTTTCTCTGTCTTCTAGATACGCTGCTAATCCATGGGGACAGGCTATACCTGCGCGCCCTCTAGGCCCCTGTTTACAAGTATCATCCTTAACTGTCCAAGGCTCCTCTCTTAGCCGAAGCCTGGGTAAAGGAAATTATACTGAGGAAGATTTTAAAGACATGCTTTCTATCAGCTAACTTCTACCTTGGGCCACAGCACCTTAGCCTGAGCTTATCTACTAGAGGGAGGATCTAGGTTGAGAAATTACTCCAGAAAATTCTAACATGTGTACCCTCCTCCAGTACCTGTATATCACCCCACTGACTTAACATTGAACCACATTTTAATATTATGCCTTTGAAATGAACAACTGATACAAAATCAGATCTATAGACAGATTTGCATTTTTATGAAATTCAATAATAATAATAATACAAACTTTGCCCTGAAAAAAACAGGGATCGGCACTGTTCCCTTAGAGAGTAAGTCAAGTGACTTCCCTTGGGTCACGCTTCACATGCCCAGAAGTTGAAAGCCACGTCTTCTGCTTATTCAGAAAAAAGTAGTAACTACTCCAAACCCTTTTGCTTTTTCCCTCTTCTACTTCTTCCACTGTTCTGCTGTTATAGCCACTTTTCTGATAACCAATTTCCAGTCTTCCACACGTGATACAGTACGAAAAAAGTGGAAAGAGAGTAAATGGAGCTGAGTGCTAAAGGAAAAGACTGATCGGGCCGTAGGAGGCTCCAGCGGTGCGCAAGTCACCGTCCCGCGCGCTGTCCCCCGCCCTGTGGCCGCACACTTCCTCTCTCCCGGATTGCTCCCGTAAATACATGTGCACGTGGCCATTTGCTCCCCTTTTTTAAAAGAAAAAGCATTTTAAAAACCAAACATCCCAGGAGTTGAGGGGCGGGCAACATGGATGAAGAAGGCCCGCTCATACGCAGCACCAAGTCCCAGGACCGTCCTGTACGGCGGGACGGGGCTGCCCGGTACTGTTATGGGTCGGAAAGGTGCGCAGGGAGTAGCTCAACAGAAGACCTCATCACGAGACAGAAAAGTGACTATGTGGGGACGATGTTCCCTGGGCTCACGGGGGGTCAGAGCGGCATTCCAGATATCGAGTCGCTGTGCACTGGGTCGGACGACTGACAGTCAATTGTCCCATGTCGACTCACAGCTCAGTAAGAAGAAGCTCAGTGCCCTTCCTACCTCGCTGCCCCACCTCCCTTTCAAGGCAAAACTCCATAAAGCAACTGTCTGTATTTGCTGCCTTCAATTGCTCTTTTCTCTCGCTTGCTGCAAGGGACAGCTCGTACTGAGATCCCCGACGACCTCTGCGCTGCCAAACCCACAAGGTAACCCTCCGCTCCCCTGAAATGCGGGCAGCACGGATGCAGCTGACGGCTGTCCTCTACCTGACACATGTCTCCGGCACTGCTGCTCCCGTGGCCCCAGCTTCGCCCCTGCCTCCCGAGCACTTCTCTCCAGTCTTTGTGAGGGCTCCTCCCATCTCAGACTCCTCAACGTCCGGCCCTGGGCTGCTGTTCACATTGTCTTCTCTATTCAAACCACACTCACCTCCTCGGAGATCTCTCCTGCCTTGCATCGCTACATCCCATTATATACGGCTGGTTCCTAAGTCACCCATATTACTAAGGAATCTCAAATTTGTATCTTCCGTTCACTTCATTCACCTAAACTCCAGACTCCTATGCCCAACCACCACCTCCTCGACATCAGTGTTCAGAGGTGATTAGGTGATCTCCACCAGCACACCCGGACCTGAGCAAGCGCTCCCATCCATGTCGTGGCAGCCTGTCTTCTCATTTGCGCAGGCAAGACCCAAGTGCCGTCATTTCTCCTTTCTTGTGTTATCCCACACATCTGGATTCATCGGCAGCTCTTGGTAGCTCTACCTTCCAAATGTATCTAGAACTGCATCCATCAACCCACGCACGGCTCCCCACCTCCACGACCCGCAATTCTGGTCCAAATCATCTTCATCTCTTACAGAAGTACTGCACTAATCTACTTGCCCGCGCCTGGCAATGAACAATTATTAAAGTGCTGCTGAATTTACTTACTGAGGATTTCCACACTTAGGTTTGCGCTGATAAAAATGGCTGGCAAGTTTTTCTGTTTTGTACAACGCTCTAACTTTTGTGACAGGAATAAACTTCCCTCCTAGAATAAGTTCGTTCCCTAACTTGTGAAACGCATACTTTATAGTATGTACCAGTTATCACCTCTTTAATGTTTGGTGGAATTATCTAGTAAAGCGTTTAGACATCATGACATTTTAGGTGGTCTTCATGAATTTTTCAGATTTTCCTTGGTTAATAGTATGTTTAAATGTCTCAACTCTTCTTCAGGTTTGATCATTTAGAATCTCCTCAAAACTGGCCACTAAATCCAAATTTTCAAATGTATTAGTATACAGTATTCCCTATTAAATTATTCATAATTTCCGTGTTTATACTTATATTCCCCTTCTCATTCCTTAACGTTTGTATTTTACTTCTTGAACAGATTGCCAAAGATAGTCTATTTTACTGATCCATTTAATAAAATACCTCTTGCATTAATAATCACATCTATATTTTAAAGTGTGGATCGTTAATTTCTTCTCTTATTAATCCCTCCACTTTTTAAAAAATTGTTTTTGGTGTTCTAACTAATGAATATAAGAATATAAATTTTCACCCTGTTTTAGCTGCATCCTATAAATTTGGTTGATTTTATCCCCATTTTACATTTGAGGCTTTGAAAAGTTATTTTATTAAAAGGTCACCCAGATGAAAAGTGGCAAAGTAGGAATTCAAATCTAAGTGCTATTTACACTGTATCAGACAAGCTCTTTTAAATGTATTATATCAACAGGTGCAGAGATGCAATTCACACAAAAAGAAATACACCTATGTAAGTATGGAAAGATTCTTATTTGCTTTCTTTTTTTTAATAGATTTTAAGTAGGGAGGCTGGGCGGCTCAGTTGGCTGAGCATCTACCTTCTGCTCAGGTCGTGATCCCGTCAAGGGTCGGGCTCCCTGGCCATCAAGGAGGCTGCTTCTCCCTCTCCCTCCACCACTGCCTGCGGCTAGTGCTCTCTCTCTGTCCAATAAATAAATAAAATTTAAAAAATAAATAAGTAAAGATTTTTATTTATTTGTGTGAGAGAGTGAGTGTGTGTGCACTAACGGTGGAGGAGCAGGAGAAGCAGACTCCCCCCTGAGCAGGGAGCCTCCTGGGGATGGGAGTATAGTTTGCTCCCCAACCCCAGGACCCTGAGATCATGATCTGAGCAAAAGTCAGGCACTTAACAGACTGAGCCACCCAGGCGTGCTGCTTATTTGCTTTAAATAAAAATATTAAAACAATGTCCTTGCTGTTTATATACAAGATGTATGACTGCTAATTTAATCTGGTTAAAATGAAAGTATAAACCACAACAGTAAGTTGATAAATGTGTATTAAATGCCGTAAAATATTTATGTCCTTTGAGCTATTAACCTCAGATCCTAGCATTTTCTTTAGGAATTATTTCACAAGAATAAGACTGCCACTTCCACAATCGGTCTATGAAAAACAAAGCAATCTAAAGATCCAACAATCCAACCAAGAGAAAGGAAAATACTACCACAGAGAAGAAATTCAATGAGACATTTTAGTCACTGGAAATAATATTGGATGGCAAAACAACACGAATCACTTATGGCATAATGCAAACTAAAAAACCCCAGAACCAAACGTGGATGTGCACTGTAACTAGTACTGCACAAAGACAAGCATATGAAAGACCGGAAGGAAGTATCTGACGGTGATCACCGGCTACATTAAGGCGATCTTACGATTGTCTCAGAAACCCTGTTCTGATTTCGTTAGAAAATGCCCAGTGTAAATAATTCTACGTGAGTAGAAGCAGCTCTGGGTCAAGTGGACGCGGGCAGGAGCACAGGAGACCTGCAGGAAGACGTGAGAGCGTGACATCGACCGCAAATACTGGGGAGACGTTCTGACATATGAACTAGCAGAGAAAAAGGGCTCATTGCAAACAGCCTCAGTCTTCTCCGAAACATACAGTTGGCTCTAATTTAAGAATGATGGAGGGGTGCTGGGGAACTCAGCCAGTAGCGAGTCCGACTCACAGTTTCCGCTTAGGTCATGATCTCAGGGTCATTGAGATCGAGCCCCACATTTGGGCTCTGGCCAGCTCGGAGTCTGCTGGAGATTTTTTCTTTCTCTCTCCCTCTGCCATGCCCCTCCCACAATTAATAAATCTTAAAAAAAAAAAAAAAAAAAAAAAAAAAAAAAAAAAAAAGGAGACAAGGTTAGGGTTGACGATTCAGAGGGAAGGAAAACCCGTGAACCCCGACACATGAAAGAGGTTGCATCACCTGAGATTACCAAGCCAAGCAAAGGCAAACTGTACACCCAGTTGGCAAAAGCAACTCATACTTAACAGAAACAAATAACACAAATATCCAAACAGAAATGGGAGACATTCAGAGCTACGTCCTGGCAGTGTTTTCTGTGATGCTGCTGCAACCTGCTCTACAAACCTCCACTCCCGGAAGAATGGGACACCTGCACCGGAATTATCTGTCAGACACCTGCACCGGAATTACCCGGTCAGTGCTTCGGTGACTTTCACAGGGCTCAGACACTCCTGCTAATTTCCAGATCATTCATTCATTTCACATCAAGGCATAATGCCATGCTCCTTCTCCAAAAGATTCCGACAGAAATTCTGGAAACCCTGAATTCTCACTGGGTGACAGACTCGTCAAGTCAGGCGCTGGCCAAGTTTGACTTCCGGTCCCATAATGGGGCTGATTATGCCAATCTTCTTCTTCACCTGCTTTTTGAGAGAAGATGTGCCTAGACTTTATTAGGCATCATGAGAGCAGTAGATTAAGGAAATCCTACCATCCAACCCCTCAGGGTTGGACACTGTATGTAAAATGTCAAGCAAAAATAATTTTAAGTTGCAAAGAAGAAAGGAAAATAAATACAAAGGATCTGAACAGCAGGGAGAAGACTCTGTGTGTGAAATTACCAAAATAGTCCCAAAAGCAAATGCTCAATTTTATATAAACTCGTTCCCTTCTATGTGAAGCTGAGAGCTCCTCTCACAATTTGAATTCAGAGTAAATACATTGAGAAGTAAAATGATCTTACTCAAAATCCTGTTTACTGAGAGGTCCTAACGCCAATGCTCCTGTTTGTCAGTGTTCAGACCTACATCTCAACCCTAAACTTTTGAGTCTTACACAGCAGTATGACTTCGGTCAAACAAAACTAGATTCTAAAAAGAAAAAGCTCAACTAAATCTCCGACAGTGAAATGTACAACTAAAGAACCACAAAAAATAAAAGCAGGGGGAGTAGGAGAGAGGGGGAAGTTTGCAAATGTTTGCAGGCTGGTTTTTAGTGCTTCCCTCACACCCTAGGAAGCTCCAGTCCTGAAAATGGGCCCCCATCACTTGGACCCCCGTCCCCGGCTACTCCACATACCCACCGACCGGACTCACCTTCCCTCCTGTCCTCCCCACCTGCTGACAAAGTCCCTCCGCTGAGCCCTGGGACACACGGTCTGTCATCAGCAAACCCTCTCTTCTCAACTGCCCTCAGGGGAACAACTGTGCAGCTTTTTGCCCTAACTGAAACCTCCCTGCCCTCCTGATCATACTGCTTCCTACACTAAAGCTGATTATCATATAATAGACCATTAGTCTGTGGAATGTGTGATCATGGTATTAGGTAGATAATGCAGAAATTTCTCAATAAATGCAGGAACAGATAGATTATATGAGCAAAAGAGGGTGCCTGGGCAGTTCAGTCAGTTAAGCGCCTGACTCTGGATTTCTGCTCAGTCATGATCTCGGGGTTCTGGGATTGAGCCCTGTGTCAGGCTCCACGATGCGCATGGAGCGTGCTTTTGATTCTCTCTTTCCCTCTCCCTCTGCCTCTCCATGCCCCAATGCAAACAAACAAACAAACAAACAAAACCAAAACAAACAAACAAAAAAACCCCAAACAAACAAAAACAAAAAAAGAACTATCCCAGGAAAACCAATCATTTAAAAGTTGTCATTCTAGGCACACCTGGCCGGCTCAGTCAGTGGAGTGTGTGGCTCTTGATCGTGGGGTTGTGGGTTCAAGCCCCATGTTGGTGGTGAGATAACTTAAAAGTAAAATCTTAAAAAAAAAAGTTATCAGTCTATAATCTTTCCCCTCTCACTTTGTTAAAGAACTAAAGAAGATAAAAACAGAGAAGCCAGGCAATTGTGGCAGCCACGTGCCACTGATTTCAAGGAGACACAATACCAGTGAAACCAAACCGAAAACAGTCAGCAGGGGCTTACTTACAATTCCCTGTCCCCAGAAATGGCACTGCTGCACTAAGTCAGTAACAAATGCTCTGGGGAAATTAATGACATGGGATCTGAAATGCACCTGGTGAGCAGTGGATGCCGGTTCCCTCTGTTTATGCGGTAGGACCCTGTATTTAGGAATTCAAGGAAACCAGGATTCACTAACAAAATGAAGCATTTTTCCAACCTTAGGAAATCACTAAATAGACTGGATGTAGCCGTACTGTTTACCTGGACAGGTTAAAATGAAAAAACTTTGCAAAAAGATCTTGATTCCAATATAACAATTTGTTTCAGTCAACAACAGACAAATGGCACAGGTAAATTTCTCCTGTGGCGTGCGATCGGAAAACTGCAGCAGACTGCCCGGCGACGCTGCTTTGTTTCGTCGGGTGTCGCTCGGAGCAGATTCCAGGCCCCACGTGGAGCTCCCCGCGGGGCTTAACCCGCCGATGCTGAGATCAAGACCCGAGCCGAGACCAAGAGCCGGACGCTGGGCCCGCTGAGCCCCAGGCGCCCCCGGATGTGGCGCTTTTAACGAGGCATCTGACACAGCACTTCCCGTCACTAGTATCGGTGACATTCTCGGGGGCAGCACCGCCTTATTTATTGAGTACACTGACAAGGGACATAGGGAAAGAACTGGAAAAATCACTCGAATATGCAGCTTCAGAAATGCAACAGAATGTCAGGTAAAGAGGGTAAGACGGAGGCTTTCCTCGGAGAGTTAGGATGGTCCGAGACCAGGTCAACAGAGCTTACATGAGCACACAGTCCTACGGTCAAATGTGTTCTTAAGAATCTGTTGACAAAGGAGTGTTCTTGGTTTTCCTCACGTTACTGAGTTACCGACTTTTCCTTCTGAATCTCCTTTGAGAACTTTCCGGGTCTTCTCCACGGGGCAACTGGCGCGTCCAAAGTGCAGTGCTCAGACGGTTCCCCTCACAAACCCCCGAGGTGGTGCTGTCCGGCCCACGGCCCGGCTGCACGGACGGACCCAAACCCGCGCACAGCCCTCGCTGTGGCCTCTCCTCTGGGCTGGACAGCGCAGGCACCTGCTTCCCAAACACCTCCAGTCTGATGTCCGAGAACGCCAACCTCGCTTGTCCAAGACCAACTGACGGAGCTCCCAGCCCCCCGCCCCCTCATGCACCCTGCTGTCGCCCCCACGGTCGTAACGAGAAACTTCCTTGGGCCGGGTGCTCAGACCGATCAAGCTGCGAGTCACTACTGATCCCTGCCCCCTCCGCACCACAGACAACGCGAGCCCTTCCTTCTCAGCACACCTGACTCTGATCACTTCGCCATCACAGTCCTCACTCCGGTGTCGTCCCCTCCCGGCCGCACACCCTGGACTAGCACAGGCCGTCGGCGTCGGCGCAGACCCCCCTCCACTCCAACCCCATGGCTCACCGCCCACCGTTACTCAGTCTGCTCTAGCCACGCTCGTCTACCTCAGGGCCTTTGCAGCAGCCGTCTCCTCCTTCCGGATGGTTTTTTAATTCCCTTCGGTCCCTGCTCAAATGTCAGCGTATCAAATAAAGCCCCTCCGGCCGCCCTAGTGTACAAGAAGCCAGTAAGTGCACTCCGGACCCCCCACCACCCTCTAGCTTACCCAGCTGGATTTTTCTATGTATTCATCAGAACTTAGCATTACCTGATATGCATAAATCAAACATTTTTTAAACTGTCTCCACCATGCCCTCCTCCACACACACTGGGGGAACCAGAATCTGTTTGGCTCACACTATATCCCCGGCACATAGGACGAGGTCCGGCACAGAAACCTCGGGTGAGGAGGAAGACAGACAGAGAGGAAGGGACAGGGGAGAGGAAGAGAGGGGACGGGTACACACTTGCCGGACTTGACTTCACGCTAAAAAAAAAAAAAAAATCTTGCTTTCTAAAGGATTAGTAACCAGAAATGTTGTATAATTTCTTGAAAAAGTGAATTCTCCCTTCAAACTGTATCAGAGATACACTGTTTCCAAGCAGTTACCCGTCCTCCCCCAGGTCGTCAGGGTCAGGCCACCATGGGTCCGCGATGTCATGACACAGCTGCTACCTGCTAAAAATGTACTGATACAGACACCTGCTCCAGAGAATGTCTAAGTCAATGCGAGGGAGGTGTTTTGGGGAAAATCTTTTAAAAGTAGGTGCGCTTCACTGGGAAGAAAGAACGTAACCCCTCTATTCAGAGAGCTCTCATGTGGAGTATGGGGGATAGTTTTGTTCTTGTATTGTGTTTTTGTTTTTGTTTCTTTTGTTTTTTTGAGTTGCTACAAAAATCAAGAAAAGTATTAATTAAAAAAAAAAAAAAAGGAAAACCCCATACTAACAGATGACAGTTAAGGAGAGGTGGTTTGGCTCTAAATGGGAAAGTGTCTCACAAAACTTAGAATGGTCTGTGGGTGCAACAGCCGCCCTCATAAGGAGCCCGACTTTTGACAATGGATGTTCCCAAACAAACCCTCCCTCCAAAAGGCTGCACTATGCATTTCTGAAACTTTTTTTTTAAATATATGTAAAGATTTTATTTATTTATTTGAGAGAGAGAGAGAGAGAGAGAGATCATGAGCAAGGGGAGCGTCAGGCAGACAGAGAGAGGGGGGAAGCAGGCTCCCCGCTGAGCAGAGAGCCCAATGCAGGGCTTGATCCCAGGACCCTGAGATCATGACCTGAGCTGAAGGCAGAGGCTTAACCCACTGAGCCCCCCAGGCACCCGCATTTCTAAACCTTAATTTTAATTTAAAACAACAGTGTACTGTCATAGAAAGCAAATTCTGAACATCCGTCATGAACCCTGATGATATGGGTTATATTGAGAATAAACCATTTTAAAGATCTTGGCAACTGATACTACCCTAGTATCTATTCTAGTATTATCTATCATGTGTCTATTCTATTCTACTCTCAGCTCATAAATTAGTAATTCTCAACTGGAGATAGACTTTCTCAACATGAGGCACAAAATAAGAGAACCTTATAAAATAACAGCAAAGAATGATCTCTGTATAGTTTTGTCATCATTTCTAACGGACTTAAAAATAGTCCGTGGTGCCGTCTGAGCACACGTCCCCTCTCTTCAGCCAGAAAGAAGGCGCTGGCGTACTAAGAATGACGTGACAGTGTCATCCGAATCCGACCTGTCTTGCAGCGATATTCTGTGTAACTAAAATCTACAGAAATGCATTCAGTAAAATAAAAAAGTCCACTCCTCGCCTGTACAACTGTTCTACCCAAATATAACCTAGTTTATATTTAAAGGAGTGCGATGCAGTCATAAAATCAGTTATAACACTGGCACAAAATCTTTGTATGTGGAGACTCTGGAGGCGAAGAAAGTGGGTTCTGGCCGACAGGTGAACTGAACTAAGGCACTGACAGAAGGCCGGCCTCAGAAGTACAGTTCCACGCTTCGTCGTCAACAGGACAGAATGTCAGGAAACCACAGATTGCTTAAAACTACCTCTTTGGGCATTTCTTTCCCCATCTCCTTCAAAAACAACAGCAAAATCTAAAGTTTCTTCAGGACTGTCCATGTTAAACTGAGGTTAGGCAACTCTTGTAGTTTGGGTTACAAAACAACAGGGACTGTTGGTGAGGAAACTGTAGATTTCTGCCCACCACCTTGATCTATAAAGCGCACGGGGGTACTGCAGAGCTTTGAGATGGCAGACCGCTGATCTCAACACCCCCAGCTCTCGGGACTCTGCCTGCAAACTGATTATTTTCAATATTCCACATTTAAGATCTTTATTGTATATAAAATATATGATTAGAAGATTTGTCATCTGTAATTAATTATAACTTTGCATGACTATGCATAGTTTGCTAAATGCTTTCAGTACTCACGACCCATAAGTTTTCAAGTCTGGTAAGTCTCTTCAAGTTAACCCTACGTAATTTCTCTTGGACAGGAAAACAGTGTGTTTACTATTTCTAAAAGTACCGAGGAATGCCCCGTCTCGAATACGTAAGTGGTCACCTTTTGTTCGCCCACAAACAAGGTGCATGAACTCAAAGGCAGGGTAAAGCCGCTTGCTGGGGGAGCACGAGGCAGAGGCTTCTGCCACCTGCCGCCACATGGGGAAGGCTTGTGTCGGTGTAAGAGAAGCTAGAAACCCAGTCTTGACACGCAGGCTCTCCATTTCTAACGTTGGCAGCTCGTTCGGAAAACCCCATAAGCAGGTGCAGTGCACACAAACGCAGCTGCGAGCTGCACTCACTGTGGGGCCCCCAATCTGCAACAGCTCTCCCTACCGACTTTCCCCCCTATTAATGAGTGATGCTCTAGGGCAGACACTCAGGCTTTGCCATTATTTTTCCAATACTTTAACAGGTGAGAGCACTGAGAAAACACAGGAACGTTATTTATTTCCTGCACTGCGGTGACAGAAATTACATTCTCATCACTTACCCTGCTGACTTCCTTAGGAGCCGACTCATCTGGTGGAAGGAAAAGGAAGGGAAAAACACAATTAGAAACTTTGAGTAGGTTCTGAAATACAGATTATGTTATTCACGTTCAATAAACTAGAAGCTGCTTTGCTATGTTTTCTCTCACAAAATCAAAGAACTTGGCTTTACACATCTATCAACGAATGGTTAAACACAAGGGTTAGATGCACAACAAAGTTTGGAGGGAAACGAAATACCACAGGCCACTTCCAAGATCACCTTGTGAGACGTTCTGGAACAGTAGCACCTGCAAATGATATTGTACATGACCCAACCACACGACTCTCACAGTGCCCGAGAACACCTGTGCTGCTGGGGTTAACTGCAGCATTTCTTACCTGCTTGAGTAAGACACGACCATGCACAGCACCTGGGGCCAAGTCACAAAGGACACCACCGGGCAGCTTTGTCTCACGGGTCCTGGGCATCGGGGGCCCTCCTGTACTAGACTGTCAGCAGTGTTTCCCATAAAGCGAGACCGATGGATGGATGGATGGACGGACGAACGGACGGCATGCCTAGGTGCGGCCCTCTGAGAGGCTCTCCCCTGCGGCCGGCCACATGACAACAGCATGCCCCCGTGACCAACAGGTTCCAAGAAACAAACTGGCCAGGACTCCATTCTAGGTCACTGGTTCGGACCCAAAGTATATTGATGCGGCCCTTTCGGACGGCGGCTGGGCTGGGCCTCTCCGGAGCCCTTGCTGGGAAGCAGCCTTTAATTAATCCTACCGCTATTCTGTGTCTTCCTGATCAATCAAATCCTGTCTGCCTACCACCGTTAGTGTACACTTAACATGCCCCAAACCTCGTGGATTCTGTGTTCTGCCAAAGCACAGTCTAATTTATCTCGACACTGACGAAAACATGTCTGTCCCACACGTTCAAACAGGGCTGGGATGCTCCTTCCTCTTTCAATATCCTTGTTAACTAACCTGCTTAGGCCTGTTGCTTTCTCTTTGCTAATCTTTCTCCAATTTGTTGCTTCCACCATTTCGACACATACCACCACATCTAGTGCCAAATCGACCAGCAGCCTCCAAACTATCGCTGAATCCGGTATCTGCCCCAGCAAGCTCGCCACACACGCGTGTGTACACACACACACACGTCTACCCCATCCCTCCAATGCTCCAGAACCTAAAGGAAACTAGATTTCCACGCTAGCTAAAATAAGTGACTTTACCCAGAGTGTTTTAGAAGTTTCCAAGCTTGGGACTATTGGAGAAGAGACATTCAATAAATAGTCCCTGTCTGGGGGCATCATTATATTGTTCCCAAGTGACTGGAGTACTGCGTCCCATTCCCTGGAATGTCCCTGAGGAAGAGCACTTAACTTTGCCTTCCATGCTGAAGTTACATCATAGCAGAGTTTCCTCGGCTCAATTCCCAACCCCTAGCCTCTCCCCAACTGCCCCCAGAGATGGGACTATGCGATTTAGTTGTTCCAACAAGTCTATGAGCAGATCCTAAAGTCGTGGAGACGTACATGTTCTTAACTGTTTTCTAAGAAATGCAGTGGGCATGCTCACACGTCCCAGCGGATGAAGAAACACATAATGAAAAGCAGTTGTACAAGGTTTCCGCCCAGGACTGACTGGCGCTTGAGCCTGTGGCACTTCGGAACCTCCCAGTGTCCACAGCCACCCCGAGATCTGAACGCTGGCTGAAGGGACGAATCGGAACGTCCAGGCATCGATAGACTCATGAACCCTTTGCCTTTTCCCTCAGCTTTCCTTGGCGCTTCTCGAATCAAATTTGCGTGTCCATAAGATACCCTCCCAGGATCTCTTTCTGCATACCCGAGCTCTGCTGACTACGTGAGCCCCCAAGGGATATTTTCCCCCCATTAGCTGTTCTTCCCAAGGCTTTTAAAAATCATTAAAATGGTGTTGAGATTGAAGATTTTCTTCTCTTACATTTCTCTTTAACAGTCACAGACATTCTCTCTCTGCAATTAGAGAGATTAATCCCACTAATCCCACTAGACTGTTAGCTCCTTGAGAACAAGGAGACACACCCGGCATATAAGGATCCCGTAGTATATATATTTGTTGAACAAACAAATGTTAATTGAACCCCTAAAGCTGCATAAAAATTAGTGTCTGCTCTGGTGAACATTTTTGTTACTAATTTGATGCTCATGAATTATGCAAAATCTTGCATCCGTGGCAATTTCTTACTTTGCCATGATCCCCAGCACCTTTCATTGAAAGGAAGCTTTACTGCTGAGCTGTGTGAAATGTGGCTCCGACACTTCAGTCCTGAGTGTGTGCTGGAAGTACGGAGACCTTCCCGTCATGGCTTCTTAGAAGAAGACGGGCAAGCCCCGGGCTCTTACTCTGGAATCGCCAGACGATTTGCCAGGAAAGACCAACTGTGTGAGGGGGCTGGGAGGAAGCTTCTGCTCTGTTATTTTGAAAATGTCTTGGTGGAAAAAACTTTTTCAGAATCAAATTATATTGTCAGGATATTCTCTAAGTCAAAAATAAATCCTTAAAAATCTTTAAAACTGTGTATATAGTTGTACTCTGATTTTTGTGGTCACTTTTGACAGCACTTGGAGTATGAAATGGGACTTCAGGAAGGACTCCAAATGTAATTAGAAACCAAGGGAACTTGTACTTCGATGGCTGATTTGAAGTTCCGTGGCTGCTTCCATGTTCTTCTTTACTCGCTGTTTCGTTTTGGCTTTTTACTCTATGTTCCGAGAATGCGTTGGGAACAATTTCTACTTTCTAAAATCGATCAATCATTTCCTTAAGTTTAACATATATTTTTTACTACATCTTTCCATGGACAAGCTTTTCGGGGCTCATGCTGTAGGATGCGAAGATTAGTTCCAGATTTTTGAACTTGAAGATCCGGATACTGCGCGTCCAAAGGAAAGACACAGTGATCAGAAGTGACCGTGACAGTGACAGACACTGGTGATCTCTGGAGGGACTTCGCTGTGCCTCTGTCCTGTAAGACTGCCCGTTCACTTCACCTTGTAGGGTTTGCAGGTATTCTAGTATTTCTAAGTAGAGCATATCTGTCTTCTCATCACGAAAAATACTTATTTTCCATGAAAATTTACATATGCAATTGACCGTTGAACAACATGGGTTTGACCTGAATGGGTCCACTTATACATGGATTTTTGGACAAATATACTGTAGTGCTATAATGTATTTTTTCTTATGCTTTTCTTAATATTTTCTGAGCCCTAATTTAGATTATCGTGGGGCTACAAAATGTGTTAATCCATGTTTATGTTATTAGTAAGTTTCCTTCTGGTCAACAGTAGGCTCTTAGCAGCTAAGTTTGGGGAGTCAAGTTACAGGCAGATCCTCAATGGGTGGTGCTGGTGGGGGACAGGTCAGCACCCCTAAGCCCCGCAGTGTTCAAGGGTCAACTCTACTTCCAAGGGCCCCACGCAGCCTTTTTCAGCCGCCCCCACATTCTGCAGGAGCTGCGGGCTTGTCTATAGATAGCCGTCTTCTTACAACAGTGTGCTCTTAAGTCTCAATCCCCAAATATTTAACAAATATGTAACATGTGCCAGGTTCTGAATAATTGCCCCAGCTGGCCCAATCAAGCTGAAGGGAAGGACTTCTCTATCATGGCTTTGAGAGAACCACAGGAAACTGACTGACAGGCCCTAGTGGGTGCAACCCCAAGGGGAGTTAGGGTTGTCGACCTGAAATCAGCTGACCTTGAAGCCTCCTTTACCTAGGGGCCCCTACGCATGTGAAAGGTCATTTCTCTCTTTATTAAAGCCAATTTTACGAGGTAAAGCTAAAAACACTTCAAAAAAGCATGGAGGAAAGGTAACAAGATGTCACTAGGATATTACTTTTATGCCACTGAATTAATACACTGTTACTTAAAATGAAAACTCCAGAAAGCTCTTCGATTTCCTACCAAAAAATAAACAAATTCCTTTGTTTAGGATTTAAGTTCTCACAGTTTGGTTCTGCCCTATTTTTCCCAACGGGAATATGAAACACGTGGGACCCCCCCCCCCCCCCCAGTTGGACTGGTCTTTCTAGAGCCTCAAACATGTTTTGCTGACTCTTATCTCAAAATCTTTGTACCTTCAAACAATTATGGAGTACCTGCTCGGTGCCTGGCACTCTTCTGGGTACCTACAATGAATTTGAACAAAAGAAAAAGACAATAATCGCTGTCCTTACGAAGCTTTATTCTAAAGGCAGAAGGGAGTCCACAAACATGCTAGGACACTAAACTGTACAGCAAGTTCCCAGTCAGTGGTAAGTGTCTGAAAGTGGGGCACAAAGTGGTGTAGGTTGGGGAGCCTCAGAGGCAATGCGGGAAGCGTGGTCAGAGCAGGCCTGATCCAGGGGGTGAGCTATGAAAGCAGCTCCCTGCGGGAAGCGCATTCCAGGCAGAAGGATTAGTCTGAGCAGAGACCAGAGACTTGAGTGTCCCTGCTGTTTTTTTGCCAAGGTTGATCCTCCCCCCTTTCAGGAATTAGCTCAGCCTGCCTCTGCCCATGAGGCCCTCTCAAAGGCACGCGGCCTGCATCCTTTCCTCCGCCGCCTCATACACTGCTCTTCTCATATACCGCTCTCCAGTGGGGAGAAGCAGAGCGCTGTAGGAAAAAGGTAAGCGCTGAGTCCACACAGATCGATTTTCAAATCCCAGCTTCACTGACGAGCCACACCTGGGTTCCTTGATGGCTCGACTGGAAATACCGTCACTTAGAGGACGAGGTCCGGTCAGACGGCGCTAGGGGCGAACGGGACAGCGTACGCAGGGCTCTTGCACACAGTGAGCTGTCAGCACACTCGTTCTGTCTCTTCCTAATCCGTGTGCGATGAATCACGTTCTGCCTTCTGCTCACGGGGAGACACACGTGGGTGACCTAACTTCCCGACGCAACAGACGTTCTTGCAGACAAGAGACAACAATCCACTTATCCATGGATTTCTCTTCCATTACTGAACAAAAAGCCACTCCAAAAGAGACTCCGGAGTGATGGAGACACAGCTAAGGCGGCTTCTGTGTGCAGAGCATTTTTCTACAGACTTCAACGGAGTGGGAAGCACTAGAAGCCTGTCACTTCTGCCCGTGTTCTAAACCTTCTTAGTGTAACTTGTAAGCATACCAATCGCTTTGTTTTCTTCTCTCTCTTAATTTTTTAACATTAAAACCAGACATTAATGGGAGAACGGAAGCCGTGTCATCAAGAGCTTCAGCCCCAGGTGAGCTGGTTTGTGCCAATAAACCCTCTACTTTGCAGAGTCACTAATGGGGAAAAAAGAAACGATACATTGCTAGGTAACGGAAAGGTATGAAGAACGAGATACTTGTGACATTCTTGGTCAGAAAAGAGGGGGGGAGGATATATATAAATTCACAAGCCAAATCATGAAACAGGCAAAGCTGTTATTTTTTCCCTGAAGGACTATTATGATTTCTAATAACTCAGATAATCACGTTTTCTAGCCTATTTTCTAGCCTATTTTGTAGCCTATTCTTCTGTACTTAATTCTATATGAACAGAATAAGACCCTTCCTCGTGAGAGTTAGTCCATGAAGCCCTCCGATTCCACACGTGAAAAGTGATGGCTGGAAAGGGCATAGTGAGAACGGCAGGCACTTTCCTGTACACAAAGCCTGGAATAATCTACAAAGTAGTTTCTTTAGATCTCGTATATATGAGGATTAGGAATATACATGGTAGGTAAGCTGTAATACAACATGTACAAGCTGTATATACAAGCTGTATAAACAATATGATATAGTTTCTGCATTACAGTTAGCAGAAAATAAGATATTTATATGTTGGATTTCACTTATCAAGACCATAGAAGCAAAGTTGAAAAAAGGTATCATGATGCCATCACCACATTTTTTTGTTTTGTACATACTGCAGAAATTATTAGATATATCTAAGTGGCCTGGAACCGGGTTGAGTCTACGATTCAGCTACGTGTCCTAATCATTATTTGGATTGGCGTCATGCTTGTGAGCAAAGGGGACTAACTTTAAAGTTCACCATGAGAAAAAACTGAGCAAACCATGCCAGACAGGCTCACATATATCCACATTTTTTAAAAGATATATATATATATTTTTAATATTTTATTTATTTATTGGACAGAGAGAGAGAGATCACAAGTAGGCAGAGAGGCAGGCAGAGAGAGAGGGGAGGAAGCAGGCTCCCCGCTGAGCAGAGAGCCCCATGCGGGACTCGATCCCAGGACCCCGAGACCATGACCTGAGCAACCCACTGAGCCACCCAGGCGCCCCTAAAGATATATTTTTTTAAAAGTATACTATTATACTATTATATGATTAATGACCAAGAAAAGCCAAGTCAATTCTGAAAATGACAGAAGTTGCAGAAGTTACACTAAGAAATAGATATTCATACAGAAAAAAAAAAAAAAAACCACCAAAATTCAACCCTTACATTACACCACATATAAAAGCTTACTTGAAATGAATCATATACCTATAAGAGTGGAAACTAAAACATCTTGAGTTAAGCATATTTCTTGGATTAAAGTAAAAAACTATAAAGGAAAAACGATAAAACAGACTTTATCAAAATTAAGTATATTGGCTCTTCAAAAAACACAGTTAAGAAAACAAAAAGAAATGCCATAAACTGAGAACTATAGAGTATTATAGATCTAACTGAAAATCTGCATCCAAAATATATAATCTCACAACTCAAATATGAAAATAACTCCAATTTTAAAGGGGCAAAATATTTGAATAGATTTCTCACAAAAGAAGATCTAGAAATGGCAAACAAATTCATTAAAAAATGGCTGACCTCCTTAGATACCTGGGAAATGCAAACCACACCCACAATGAGATGTCCACGCCCACAGGAACGTAAAGGGAAAAGGAAAAAATGTGAAGCAAGTGGACCTGCATGAATTGCTGAAAGTGTGCTCGACCCAGTACCCAAACCTTCCTGAGAAACAGAAGCCAACAAAGCACAAGGTGAATCTGAGAAGTGTTCTGCTGAGGGAGAGAAACCAGACACACTGAATGATTCCCTTTACATGAAACTGTATAAGCAGGACAAAAGGTAGATCGGAGGTTGCCAGGAACTAGAGGCCAGTGATAGACGGGGGAGATAAGCAGCAAAGAGGCATACAGGAATATTCTAGAAAGGCAGAAATGTTGATGTGGTAGTGGTTACATGACAGTATGCGTTCATGAAAACTCACTGAACTATATACTTAAAATCGGTCAGATTTATTATACATAAATTATGACCAATAAGCTGATTAAACAAAAAGCTTTGCCTTGCACTGAGGCTTCAGCTCAGTGTGAAGTAAGCACCAGCACTTCCTCATTCCATTCTTGGTCTGTGTTTCCAGTCAAGACACCATCTTCACAGGAATTGTCCTCTTGGCCCCACACTGCAGTGCCAGCTAGAAGCGGACGGCCGGTGAGAAGTGGGGGTTAACATGCCCGATGTCCCTCTCCGTGCTTTCCACCACCACCAGCCTTAAAGTCATTCCGCCATATTAACTAAGAGTCTTACAACCTGACCAATTTCAGTCCTTTCCCTCAAAACTGCCTCAAATCACTCTGTAGGGCTTTGATGTTCCCATGGAAGACCACACGGAGCAGAAGGCAAGCAAACCTAAGGAATTTCACAGGGAATGGAGAAGCTGCTCTAGCAACAGGCTGTCAGGGATTCAAAGCGAGTTTCAGGCAAGGAGGAAGGAGTGGCAGCATCACTAAGAGGCCACATGGAGACCTGGTAGACAGAAGAGAGCCCCTGTTCCCACCCATCATGAATTAAAAGGTTCTAAATCATGTTAGCCTCAAAAGCCTGAGCAGTGGGTTCAACAGATTCCAGAGGACAAAGGATACCCACCATCACCACCAGAATATTTTCTTAGAGTTTCAAAGTGCCCAGTTGTCTGATAGAAGAAAGAAATTAGGAAGAAGCTGTCCAAGACCAGACCGCTTATGTAAACACTTTGGAAAACAATTTGGCACTTCTGAAAAGCTAGTTCCAGGTATTGATCTAAGACCAAGTATGCAAAACACCAAGTGTCCAAGAAACACCAAGTTAATGAAAAAGAAAAAGAAAGTAGGTTTTAAAGTAAAAGTAACTGAGACCTTTAATTGCTAAGATTCTGTCTTCTACTATCAGTAGGAAATGGAATCCATGAGCAAGATGAGATCAGATAAATAAAATGATTCTTTTATATATACAAGTCAATCCCATTGCTGTATTTAGACAAAGGCTAACGAATCATCATAAAATTCATTATTCTTTAGCATTTCTTCATTAAAAGTGGATTAACATTCATTCTCAGAAAAGTTTGTTGACTTAAAAAACACTATAACTCTGTTTTCCTGGAAACTGGTAAAAGAACTGATAACGGAACAATTCCAGAATTGTACAAAGTAGAGACTGGTAGAATAACTATAGCTCAAGAAGAAATAACTTTTTAGAATGTTTTGGAGAACTTGAAATATAATAATCACTTAACTGAGATAAGAAGCCATATTTTTATGACTTTATATTAAAGACCAATATTATGTCTTTCCATTAACACTATAAAAATTAACCAAACATCGCCATAGTATTAAGTATCTAGAATTAAAAAAAAAAATTACAGCATTATTTATCTGAGACAAATGATTACATATTCTTCATCTCTACTAAGATCCTGGGCCAATTAACTCGAGGTCTCCAAACAAACTGGCCATCGTTCTGGAGTGCGGGGAGAATCATGACCGGTTTGCTGGGGCTTCAAGTCCAGCAGAGCCATTCCCTTGTTACCAGAAGATCCGTGCTTCTTGTTTGCTTGTTTTAAGTAGGCTCCACGCCCAGTATGGAGGAGCCCAAAACAGGGCCTGAACTCAAGACCTTGAGATCAAGACCTGAGCTGGTATCAAGAGTCAGATGCTTAACAGACTGAGCCACCCAGATATATGGTTTTGGTACTGAATATCATAATCTAAATTTTGGAGCTTCCAGTACTTTCCATACTTTTTAAATTTTTTTATTTATTATTTTTTTGTTGTTGTTAAAGATTTTATTTATTTTATTTGACAAATAGAGATCACAAGTAGGCAGAGAGGCAGACAGAGAGAGAGGGAGGAGGAAGAAGGCTCCCTGCTGAGCAGAGAGCCCGATGCAAGGCTCGATCCCAGTACCCCGGGATCATGACTTGAGCCGAAGGCAGAGGCTTTAACCCACTGAGCCACCCAGGCGCCCCTCCATACTTTTTTTTAACAGGGCGAGTTTATATTTTCAAATAAAATCTCACACGGAATAAACCAGTAGATTCAATAGGTTAAAAGTAATGTAGTTGCAGGTACTGGAACTGGCTGAGTATCAGTTCCAACCGCCTGTAAGATCTCCCTCCTGTCCTGAAAGTTAAAAACGACATCGTCAAATCTCCTGACCAGAAGAACCTGATCAGATATACTACTAATGGGAGACTGAATTGAGACCTGAGTTAAGTGGGAAGAAAGAGGTGTGAGGTTCTCCCCTTTCTGGAAGATCAACAGAGACAGTGTGGGTCCATAGGCACCAGATGCCTGCCTCCCTGGCTTCCTGGAGCTGAGTGAGTAGCTCTGCCAATTCCAAGTGGGAGCTGAAATTCCGAAGCCTGGACGTTTTCTTGGTCACTCTGCCTATAGCTGACCCCTCTAGCCCTTCCAGTAATTTTAAGTGGCCCAACACATTTCTCTTTGTTTAAATGAGCTTAGATTGGTTTCTATTACTAACAACCAAACCCGATGTGTTTTATTAGTAAAAATTTACTCTCAATGTTAAAAATTATTACCTCTCTCATTATAAAGTCAACAGATAAGAACAAAGAAGCTGTTTTGGTTAACATAAAATTCTGAAATAGGTGTTATGGAAAACAACCATAGTCTCACATCGGTCTCAGGATCGGATTCATTTCTGGGTTTTTCTTTCAAAGACCCATAATGGTTCACATAAGATAACAAGATACAAGAGATAAAACATTGTTTTCAAAGGTTTGTTGTTTGTTTTATAGACTCCCTTACAAATTCAAAGCCTCTTGATTAAAATGACTCAGAGACTTAAAAGAGACATATTTACAAATTTTTTTTCAAACTTAATCACTAAATATACAACAAATGCAAATAAAATTTTCTTTTAACAAGAAACACCCAAACACATATTTGAGCTCTGCATAAAAATGAATGAAACCAACAGCACAAGATTAATCTCCAGGCAGTCTCCAAGATTAAAACTTGGTACACTTAAATATTCCTGTTACTTTCATATAGTTTTAAATAGCTAAAACAAATTTAAATCAAACATTCCTGGAACCCCTGAAGCATTCTGCAGAAGGATGGCATTCTGAAGAACACAGCACAAAAACCACCACTGTGTGATTCCATTTCCTCTAGCTTCCCTTTTTGTTTTACACCACAATTAAAAAGAGAATACTGCTAATCACAGGTCTGTGAATGACTTAAGATGAAATGTATTCAAATAAAATAAGCAGGGGGGGGGGGGTTTCAAATATGAGGCACCAGGCCTAGATAATCATGCGTTAAATCCAATTCCAAGTACACAACGAGATTTACATAAATTCTTGGTGTATAAGCTTGAACTCCCCAAATATTTCCCTTGGGTAGAAATTTTAGCTGTTATCTCTTTCATTTATTACTACATACACACTAAAATGTGCTTCTCTTTCAGTTCTAAGATAACACTCACTGGGATTCCC
Organism: Mustela lutreola; assembly: GCF_030435805.1. Classification (NCBI taxonomy): domain Eukaryota; kingdom Metazoa; phylum Chordata; class Mammalia; order Carnivora; family Mustelidae; genus Mustela; species Mustela lutreola. Next base: position 3,381,523 of record NC_081295.1, on the reverse strand, counting down.
TGCTGTACCGAGGTATCATCTGCCTGATCAATCCTGCCTACTTAGTCAGTAAGGCAAGACCTAAGCCTGTGAGCCCCATCAGAAGAGGGCAAAGGTGTGGAATTCTGTCCGTTCAGTGCCTAGAACTGTGTGTGACACAAAGTAGATGATTCACTAAATCTCTGTTAAATGAATGGCCATATCTATATAATAACAACTTGATAATATTTATCCATGGGTATAGGTAAGGTAAATAAATCTATTGATGATAATTGTGAATATTCATTCAATGCCTACTACATCCTTAGCTTGAAATATGAAAAGAAATATGATTTTCTAGCAATGAACTCATTTGCTTTAATTTAATAATTTCATATATCCCACAGCAGCAAAAATCCAGCATAGATAAAATCAATAACATAGAATAGATCTGAAGCCATAATATAGTGAATAGAAAATCTACACAACTCTCTGATACAGGTCAAAGAACTTATCCATATGAGACATTATGGACACTTCTAATGTACTAGAAAATATTTGCAAAAAATGCTGATAAAATAATGATGTAAAATCAACATACAGCTCAAATGAACACCTAAAAATAAAACCACACAACCAGGCATTTCAGAGGGTTCAATGCTGCAGAAATGGGAGCAGAGATCAGAATATAAAAATAACCTGGAGGTTTAGGATAAAATGGCACCTAATATTATGATAATCTTCTTACCACAACCTTAGAAAGAAAACATAATGTTCACTAGGTTACAGGAAGAAAAAGGTGACAAGGGGCTTTGACAGGTGGTTTTATTTTAATACTGTGAAAGAATAAGATGCTAAATCCTGATATTTGTAGACAAACAAATCTGATACATATAAAAGAACATCTCCCCAGGACTGTAATAGGGAATGAAAGGATTTTATTTTCTGTTAGATGATTATTCTTCTTTTATCCCATGGCTATCCTCTATGGGTGGATGAGAATGGTAAGCAGCACCACTGTCTCTCTAAAACCTTCTGGTCATCTTCAGTCATTAAATCCTCAAGCAAATAAGAAGAAATTAAATACCGATCAGTGGACCAAACTATGCTTTCAACAAAAGAAAAATACTTCATATTTGTAAATTGACTTGGAGTGGCAATGTAGACAGTTTTAGTCTATCTTCTTTCACGTTAGTGAAATTTAGGTTTCCCACAGGATCATGTGAGGCATGACCTTCCCTGGTCACCTCACCCCCAGGCCATGGAGAATGCTGCCCAGACAACCACTGAATGAGTGCAGGAAAATCAGGCTACCACCGGCACAGGGGTGGAGGACACAGGAGCACTGAGAAAACATACAGGTGACTAGACTGTGGCAGCACCGTCCTCAGGGCGTCAACAGCACTGGGAAATCCATGAACAATGGTGGAGAAGGCCAGGACGCACCCTTGAAGCCTGTCTGAGATAAGAAACCAGAAATTTTGCCAACGCAACTGTTCCCCCATTATACACTCCCAGTTTTTGCACTTGCTTTCCATTTCCAGAGTAACAACGGCTCTCCTCCCCAGGCATATCCTTTCTTTTCTCAATTCTAATATGTGTTGGGTTAAAATTTTCAAAAATTGTTTAAACTATTCCTCCTTCTATGCTCTTTGTCAAAATAAATTCTATTTCCTAATAGATCTGTCGTAATAAGGCTGAGATTCAGTGAACTGAATGTTCACAGCAAAAAGGTCCATGTACGTAAATTTCTAAAAATAAGAAAAACAAAACAACATAAAAAAACAGTGAATGGGGAAAATAATGTTTCTGTAAGTCTACTAAGTTCAACGTCTATTTAGAACAGTTCAAACAACCTTTCTTAGGCATATCCATTCTTTTTATATGCATAGGATTGTGATGAGTATACTGCAAATACATGAAGAAATCAAATAATAATATTCTAAAGATTTTAGTTACATTCATAAATGTAAAGTTTCATTATTTCATTTTTATTATATATGTTAAAGTAGAAAAACTAGAAAATACAAATAAGTGAAGACAAAATTTAAATCAGTAAATATAATACAAAAATCAGAGTTCTAGATCAGAAACATTTTTAGGTGTCTCCTTCTGTACTTTTTCTATGCCTCAATATGCATGTAAATATAATTCACATTTCATAAAATAGTGTCACTATTTTTTTTTATTTAAATTCAAGTTAGTTGACATATAGTATATTATTGGTTTCGGGGGCAGAATTTAGTGATTCATCAGTTATATTTAACACCCAGTGCTCATTAGAATCAAGTGTCCCCCTGAATGGCCAGCACCCAGCTACCCACTCTCCTCTAGCAACCCCTAGCTTTTTCCCTATAGTTAGGTATAGTGTCATTCTATATTAAACTATATTTGCTTCTTAAAAACTGAAAATACTGACAGTTTTATTTGTAAGCAAATATAGGTACAACAATCATTCCTTAATTATGCTACAGTTATGCTACGTAGATTATGCTACATTGCATATATACAATGTGGCATTCCATTGGTCGGATTATATTAACTGATTTGCTAATCTCTCTCTCACACACATTCATACACACACATACTTGTAGGTACACCTGGAAAGATTCCCATTGTCATACACAATTCTAAAAGATAGCAATCTAGCCCACACAACTATGTGTTTGTGGGTTGTGTTTGTGTGTATATTTTTCATGCTAATAAATTTAAGTCTTAAATCTTTGGTTTCAATTGACATCACTCTTGCTTTTATAAATGTCTGTTTTATTAAAAAGCACAGCTTTTTCTCAACAGGATGTTTGACTTAATAATATTTTAGTACTTAGCTAGAAATTTTGCATTTAAAATATTTAATCCACAAAAGGTAAAACTTAGGGCTAAATGACACCTCGGAGTGTGTTGTCCAACCTCATGACACCAAAGCCTTCCAGCCTACGGAAAGACTACCTGACCTGTGCCCCACCCCCTTCCACAACACTCGCCATTAGTCTACCTGTCTACAAGTTACACAATGTTTTTTCCTTGCTAAGATGAACTAAGTTACACAAGACCAATGGCTGTCTCTATTTTGTTCAGTGCTGTATCACCTGTGCCTAGCTTCCCACCTAGGACATACTTATCTATTTTTTGAATAAAATTAATCAGTCAATACTAGAGTCGTTCCAACTGCTGGTGGTCAAAATGGTCACCCAGGTCACCATCCTCCCGGGCTATATGTTCCTACTGATACATGAAGGCTTGCTCCTGGCAAGGGACTAGGATATCGCATACATCTGCACTTATCACTTGGTATATGGGAACAGCAACTTCCCAGGGCTGTGGGGAAACCAGGCCAAGACTATAGTCACCCTTCCCAACCCAGTTAATCATAAAAAAATGCTAGTCAGTTCTCAGGAACCAAAGAAAGGTCATCATCAGGGAAATTCTAGAGGGGGTTCAAGTTTCAAAGGGCAAAGATGGTTGGAGCTCCATATAAAAGGCAAAGTCATTTCAAAGATTCCACCAAGCAAGGGGACAGGTAGAGACAAGCCCTGAAGACAGGACAGCCAGCTGTGGGCAAGTGAGCCGGGAAGTACGAGACCGGAAAGCCAGGGATCCTGGAAAGAGTCCGAGAAGCCAGCAGTTTAAGTGAGGGCAGAGTATAAGAGAACCCAGGACGGAGCCAGATGGGAGGCAGGTGGTGACGAGCTGGTCAGACTAACCCGGGCAGGGAGCACGCAGCCCACCTTGCTTCTCTATTACATGAAAGAGCTCACGTTCTAAACCCAAGTCTTTACATGTAGGTTTGTGGGAGGATTTAGCTCACATTATCTCTAAGAAATATTCTCAAATATTTGGCAGAGCCTAAACTCCTGTGAGGGAAACCACAGATCTTCTATCAGAAAATTAAATGTACGTTCACAAATTCTGCAGGTGACGTCAGCGGGGCGATAGGAACTCCAGTTTGACTTTGTAACTGTGTAGCGATAAATTGGCTGCATTAATAAGTTGACCTAAAACCATTTTAAATTATGGATTCTGAAATTTTTATTTAGATATTTAGATATTAGTTTTTTAAAAAGATTTTTTTTTTTTTTAATTTCTTTGAGACACACAGAGAGAGAGAGAGGGAGAGCGAGCATGAGTGTGGGGGCTGGGGGAGGCTGAGCGAGCAGCAGACTCCCTGCTGAGCCCGACATGGGGACTGATCCCAGGACTGGAGATCATGACCTGAGCCGAAGGCAGACGCTTCACCATCTGACCCAGCCAGGCGTCCCAAGTTGTTTAAATATTCTGAAGGCAGCAGGCATTCACAGGATATAGATACAACCAATAAAATGATACCAAAATATATAGTGAAAACAGGCCTAATCTTACTGCTCCCAATTTCCAATTCCACACCCTCCCTCGTGGGGACCACTGTTAACTCTCTGGGAGGCAACACTTTCCACCTTTGTCCTTTCTCACTGAAGCATGGCCACTGAATAAAAACATATTGGTTTTGTTTTTGTTTCTCTCACTAACATGGCATTGAACTATAATACACGTTATGCAGTTTTCTTTTGTCTCTTAGAATTTCACGGTTATTCTCCAGACAAGAGACTTAACAATCTTTTCCGTATATGCACAACAAATGTTTCACAAAATAACTATATCACAATTTACTCAATATTCCCTACTGAGGGTCGATGAGGCTGATTTCAGTATTTTGCATCTATAGTAAAGCTGTGATAAATATTCCGGCATATACATCTTCAACATTCTCCCTACTTTAGAAATATTGAAAGCTCCTTTGAAGCAGAAAGTTCCTGTCCTCTGGTGTCTCTGTAGTGGAAACTCAGTGTTTCTTCTGTTTTTTTTCCTAACCAGTGATCATCAGCTCGGCAGGTATCGGCCTCAGGTGGGCCTAGAACTTATGCTGCTGCTGAACACCATTTGGAAGAGGCTCTGGCTGAAACCACCTGCTGTCCCTGCTGTCTTACAATTGGCTCCGTTTCCCTGGCTAGCACTTCTGTTTGATGTCAGGGCTACAATGTCATTCTGTGTCTGCAACATGTGTGGCGAAGCACCGCCCAGACAAGCCGAGCTGTTAACTCCCACGAGGCTCCTGAATTGAGCAGGGGGTTTGTGGGGGCGGAACTGCTCCCACAGCCCAGGAAAGCCACAGCTCTGCTTGGAGCAGACTAACTTCCCTGCACTCCAGTGCTCCATGTCCTTGAACTGAGAAGGCACAGTACCACAGGGGAAAAAGGAAGGTGGAAATCAACAGATAAGGCTTCCTGACTTAATGTTGAGGATTAAATCATTCAGTATTTGTAAACTAATGTTCACCCCTTGTATACACATACTCTTCTACACATACATGATCATTACATTTCTATTACGATCTACCAAGAAACCAGACATACAGGCATCAATGTCCACCTATACCGAGCCCACATTCAGCAAGTCTCTCTGGGACATTCTGCGTTTTGCAGGGTTTTAGTCCACCTCCTGCCAGAGTGGTCCAGATCCCCGCACGGACATGAACTGCCGAGGCCGCCTCACCTGCCTGTCCACCCAGCCGGTGTGGCGCCGGAATGCTCCCCCTCGAATCCTTGTGGGGACTCATCTCACTAACTGGATTTCTGACTACCAGTCTTCCAATCCTATAAGGAAAGCAGAACATACCAAAAATAGCAGACATTGTTCACAGAACAATATTTCTGTGGGAAGCCGTCATCCTTGAGAAAACTCCGGATTAAGATAGAGCACACCATGGGAAAGGGGAAATGATGCTCACGAGGCATAAAATCACAGCTGAATGGTTTTAGCTGCTTTTTTTTCTTTATCCTTCCTACTTTGCTTTTCAATTAAACATTGAGCAACACACTTCTTGAGAGCAAGTTCTATTGTCTGGATGTCTTCTAGGGTAATAAAAATATTTTTAAAAATTGTCTGAGTACAGCTGACACCCCATGCATGTTACTTGGTTTCAGGTGCACAACGCCGTGATTCAGCTTCTTTATACATAATGCTGCTCTCACAACTGTAGCTAGCCCCTGTCCCCGCACTGCACCATTACGTTTTCATGGACTATATCCCTATTCTGTGCATTTTAGTCCTGTGCCTTACTCATTCCATAACTGGAAGCCTGTTTTTCCCACCCTCTCCACCTGTTTTGCTGATTCCCCCACCTCCCTTCCCTCTGGCAACCATCACTCTGTCTCGTATTTATAAGTCTGACTCTGCTTCTTGTTTATTTATTTTTATTAGGTTCCACACATGAGTGAAATCATATGGCATTTGATTTTTCCCAGTTTAACTTATCTCACTTAGCATAATACCCTCCAGGTCTAACCATGTTGGCCCAGATGGCAAGATCACATCCTTTTTAATGGCTGCTTAATATTCCATTGTGTGTGTGTGTGTGTGTGTGTGTGTGTGTGTGTGTGAGCACGCACGCATACACATGCATGTTTATGAATGTATCCCATCTTCCTTACCCATTCGTGTATCCATGGACACTTAGGCTGCTTCCATACCTTGACTATTGTAAATAATTCTGTCGTAAACATAGGGGTGCATGAATTTTTTTAAATTACTGTTTTCATTTTCTTTAGGTAAATATGAAGGAAATCATCAACAAAATAAAAAGGCAACCTACTGAATGAAAGAAGATATTTATAAATGAATATCCGATAAGAGGTTAATATCTAAAATATATAAAGAATTAGCCTGTGAAGGCCAGACTAGGACATCACAAGAAAACTGTAGATCAATGTCTCCCAGGAGTACATAGTTGAATAGTCTTTAAATAAAATTAGGAAACCATATCCGGTAGCATATGACCAAGTGGGAAGGTCAGGTTGGTTTAATATCAGTAAATCAGTTTTTGAATTAATTTATTCAAGTTAAAACCACACACGATTATCTCAGTGAACACAGAAAAAGCATCTGACAGAATCCAACATCCATTCATAATAAAAACTCTCAGCAGAAAGGAACTTGTTAACTTGAGCTATACGGAACAAAAAGTATCCAGATTTGAATAGAAGAACTAAATTCTCTTTTTTCTCAAAGATGACATGATCTTATACGTAGAAAATCCCAAATATGGCACCAAAACACTTCTAAAACTAATGAATGATTTAGCAAGGTCTCAGAATACAAGGGTCACTATACCAAAAAAAGTGATCAATATACATTCCATTTGTATATACGAGAAAGGAACAGTTTGAAAGAAATTAAGAAAGTCATTCTACTCACACAGCAATAAAACATAAGCTGAGGAATAAATCCACACACAAAAAAAGTAAAATTTATATACTGAAATCCATGAAACATGCTGAGAGACATTAAAGAACACATAAAATAAAGGAGACAGTTCCATGTTCACGGCTGGGAGATACCATAATGTCAGAATAATCGTCTCCCCAAAATGATCTAAAAATTATAAATTCCTCTCACACTGCTAGATGCCTTTGATTCATATCTAGAGACTAAAATGACTATTTTTGTCTATTAACTTCTGTTTTATAACCATTTTTGGGGAAAAGGATTGGCCACATTCTTGACTCAGCAATAGCGAGAAGCCCAAATTTGCATTATAAATAATCACTTTGACTACCTAGCAGCAATTATCAGTATATGGTTCCAAGACTTCTGGGCCCCTCAGAGACTGTTTCAGAAGGCTCACAGGTAAAAACTCTTTTCATAATAATACTAAAATGTTTTTTGCCTATTTCTCATTTTCTCGCAAGTGTACCAGAACTTACATGATACGCTCAAATTCACGGACTACATCCTTTCTTTTCTAACATTTTGTAAGGTATTTCAAGGCCATAGGTTTAGGATATGAACATGTGACTTTTCAGAGGTTGACTCATGTTCTCAATTCTGCCACATGCTTTTATTTGGTATCTTTGTTAGACCTGCTACTGTCTCCGCAACTTTCATTAATACCCAACAAGAGTTATTTTGAAATCCCATTGTCTTCTCCTACATAGAAACATAGTAAGTACGAAAAGGTAGACACTTCCTGTTATAAAATGAACAAGTCATGGGATGAAAAGTAGAGCATAGGCAACATGGCCAAAACTAATGTAATAACGTTGGTGACGGATGGTAACTACACCTGTCACGGTGAGCACTGCGTGCCGCCCGGACATGTCGCATCACCCGCGAGCCGCGTGGACCTGTCGCATCATGTTGTACACATAAACTAATACAGCACGGTATGTCAACTATCAGTTAAGCATCTGCCTTTGGCTCAGGTCAAGATCCCAGGGTGCTGAGAGTCCCACATCAGGCTCCTTCCCCATCGGGGAGCCTGCCTCTCCCTCTGCCTACGGCTCCCCTCCTTGGGTTCTCTCTCTTTCTCTGACAAATAAGTAAAATCTTTAAAAAAATTTTAAAATAAAACAAAACAAAATAAAATAAATTTATGGTATATTTTCTTGTATCTAGTGATAGATCATGGGCTTTAAAAAGGGAATCTCAGTAAACCCATTTTCTCAACCTTCAGCTGAGCTAGTTCTGTTTACTGATCCTTAAAAAGATTAAACTGAACTATCAGAAGACTGACTCAGGGGAAGGATGGATCTATTCCAAAGAAACAGGGTGAAACTGTAAATAAGAAACAAAAATATGATAAATTATCACTCTCTTGGCTTTAATCATTTACCTTATCTTGTCTTATACAACAGAACATCTTCAAACGGGATTGTGCTACCAGTTAAGGTGCAAGTTTATTTTGAGACCCATCATTCAATGGATCAAGAAAAAGGAAATGAGTATTTTAAGTATAGACAACATGCACTCTTTACAAGCCCTAAAAATTGTTTGTTACAGCTTTTCACACTAGGAACCTCAAAACCACTGGCTTCAGGGTAAGTTGATGATTTTGTATTGACCAGAGAAGCACACACAGGAGTTAAGTAATAAACGGCTACAGAGCTAGCTCGGCTGAATGCTGCTGCAGAAGGTAGTGAAGAGTTCACAGGGTTGTCACTTTTCCACTGACACAGTAACTCCAGGAATACTTAGCTGCAAACATCAAGATTGGGTTAATGACTGCAACTTTGTAATTTTGCCTTATGACGAATTAATCTATAGATGTGCCTGCAGTCATCCATTGCACGGCAGTTATCACAAGTAAGCTCCAGAACAATCACTGAGGAGCTTTGATTTGGTTATTGGACGAGCACGGGAGTGCTAGAATATTCAAAGTGCTGAATAACTTTTTGAGTATCCCAGTTTATCCCGGAACAACTGAACTGACATCTGTTTTGGTAAAACTGCTGGAGGTTAGCACAAATCAAGGTAACGATGTCAGGCTGTGCCAGCAGTCACTATGTGTTTCTATGCCACACACTAGCAGAAAATATAAGTACCTTATATAAATTTTAGGCAACAAGCACATGCAGTAGTGAAATATTCTAAGGTCGTATAACTTTTTTGATCTCTCACACACCTGTAGAAAAAGCAATGCCAGTTTTGTCTGAGAATGTCCTTGATGTAGGAGGCCATTACTGCTGAACTCACCCACTTACTGTCAACGGAAGGTGGGGGCCACCCACAGGCACCCAAGTGGCTCAGCTCAGGACCAGCACCTCCTCCCTGCCCCTCTGGGTAGCACAGTCCTCCTCATCTCTGGTACATCTTACATCACAGGGAGGTGGGGTCACGTGACACCAGAGGCGGATTCATTGGCATGGCAGCCTGAATGTGCTATACAGGCAGACTGCTTGCTCTGGGCCCCAGTCAAAGCCCAGCTTGTAGTGTTCTCAGGTATGGAATGCGCTTCCAGGACCTGAATAGGCTACGAGAAGCAGATAACTGCTTTGCAGCAAAAGGTTCAAGATGCAGTAATTCACCCTGCAGGCAATGACCCAGGACCTCTGAAGACCTAAAAAATTTGCTGATTTTAAGAGGACTTCCTAATCATGGTATGGTTTATCTCCAGTGTTAGGTTGGCAAACATTTAACAAATGACTCCCTGGGGAAATTATGCTCTCGATGTGTAGCACTTCCTAATCTCTGTGGTATAAATATTCCCACGATGATATTGAAAACAGCTTGCAACAGAGCTAATTATAAAATGTTTAGGAATTTTGCAAGCTGGTTGTTAACACAGCCATTACAAAAAATTTAATTGTATTAACATTAAATAGACTATATTTAAAAGGTAACAAATTTTGAAAACTCATTCAAGTTGTTTTGTGGCACTTGGCCCTTACCTATACTGTTGAGGTTGTCTGTGTCTATCAGCTGCATGACGGACGTACACCATTGTGCTAGTGCATGGCCCTTCTTTTTTTTTTTTTCTTTTCAGCATAACAGAATTCATTGTTTTTGCACCACACCCAGTGCTCTATGCAATATTAAGGGTGCCCTCCCTAATACCCTCCAGCTGGCTCCCCCAACCTCCCACCCCCTGCCCCTTCAAAACCCTCAGATTGTTTCTCAGAGTCCATAGTCTCTCATGGTTCACCTCCCCTTCCAATTTCCCTCAACTCCCTTCTCCTCTCCATCTCCCCTTGTCCTCCATGCTATTTGTTATGCTCCACAAATAAGTGAAACCATATGATAATTGACTCTCTCTGCTTGACTTATTTCACTCAGCATAATCCCTTCCAGTCCCATCCATGTTGCTACGAAAGTTGGGTAGTATTCATCCTTTCTGATGGAGGCATAATACTCTATAGTGTATATGGACCACATCTTCCTTATCCATTCGTCCGCTGAAGGGCATCTTGGTTCTTTCCACACTTTGGCAACCGTGGCCATTGCTGCTATAAACATTGGGGTACAGATGGCCCTTCTTTTCACTACATCTGTATCTTGCTGCTATAAACATTGGGGTACAGATGGCCCTTCTTTTCACTACATCTGTATCTTTGGGGTAAATACCCAGTAGTGCAATTGCAGGGTCATAGGAAAGCTCTATTTTTAATTTCTTGAGGAACCTCCACATTATTCTCCAAAGTGGCTGCACCAACTTGCATTCCCACCAATAGTGTAAGAGGGTTCCCCTTTTTCCACATCCTCTCCAACACATGTTGTTTCCTGTCTTGCTAATTTTGGCCATACTAACTGGTGTAAGGTGGTATCTCAATGTGGTTTTAATTTGAATCTCCCTGATGGCTAGTGATGATGAACATTTTTTCATGTGTCTGATAGCCATTTGTATGTCTTCATTGGAGAAGTGTCTGTTCATGTCTTCTGCCCATTTTTTGATATGATTATCTGCTTTGTGAGTGTGGAGTTTGAGAAGTTCTTTATAGATCCTGGATATCAATCTTTCATCTGTACTGTCATTTGCAAATATCTTCTCCCATTCCGTGGGTTGCCTCTTTGTTTTGTTGACTGTTTCCTTTGCTGTGCAGAAGCTTCTTAATCCCCTGTTTGGTGGCTGATACAGGCCATGATGAGAGTACTTAAGTGTCCTGCATTAGTAAACATTTGCCATGTTTTTCAGAGGAAAAGAACCTCAACTCTGATATGTAGCATTTGCCAATTTCTGGGGCATAAATAATTTCACAGTGGCTGATTTCAAGCTATCAACTGGGAGATCAGCTGGATCATAAAATTACAGAAAACTTACCAGTTGTTTAAGGCAATATAAGCCATCCCAGCATATCAGTATTTATAAATGTCATTAATTTATGGTTGCCAGTTAACTGTCTTGTAAAGTTTTGATTTTTCAATATATTATGTGAAGGTTCACTAAGTGATCACAGTAATTTGTGTGGACCTACAGATACCTTTTTGATAAACACTTTACAATTATTTAAAATAAAATAACATTTGTTTCACAGATTCACTTTGTTTCACACTGGGAAAATGGTGGTGCAGTTAGTAAAGGTCGAAACTTGAGAACTTTAAAATATGGAGAAAAGTTCACTTTTAGGAGAAGCAAGCACTACTTTTATCTTAAAAAAAAATTAAAAAAAAAATATATATATATAAAAGAATGGATTCAAATTAGGTAGCAAAATATTAAAAATCTAGTTTTGTTGTAAACAGTCTTTCAAAACAATAAAAATTATCAGTATGAATAAAATTCAGAATATATAATACAACCAAGGTTCCTTTGTGTGTGTGTGTGTGAGAGAGAGAGAGAGAGAGAGAGAGAGGATGCTTAATGAATGAGGAGTTTGGGTTCAATATCTTATAAGACAAGAAAATACAATCTAATGGGACAAAACACATTACAAGATTGCAAAAGGGGAGAAAGAGAATTCTGGGAAGATGGCAGAGTAGGAAGCACTAGGAAGGTGGTCTTCCCATCTAGACATCAACTGCACTGGTGGAAACTGTGTAATACTCTTTTGGAACTCAAGTCTATTAAAGGCTTGAAACTTTCAGGGAAAAGTAGGATGATAAATTACAGTTTAATGTCATCAATTTCAGCTCTCGGCACAGTAGCAGTCTGCATGCAGCCTCTGGGAGTCAGAGTGGACAGACAGAGCCCTGTCTTCCAAATATCAAGCATCTCTGGTCTGCTCATCGATTGCTACTTCTGATGTCAGAGGTGCAAACAAAGAGGCAAGCAACCATTATTCCTGCACTTCCCCCGATTATTGCAAAGTCCTCCTTTCTAGCTAAAGAGACTGTGGGGGGATTTATGGGAATGGACTTCTTTTTACCCACCCTTTATTTCTTTATTCTCCCTTCTGGAAGCCAGGAATCAAAGCCACTAAGGACATTAAAAAGCACCTGCATGACATGCAGACCTAAGTTAAGACACAGACTCAGAAAAGATCTGAAAACACTTGACGCTTACATCTTAGGCTGACCCTGAGCATAGAAATAGCTCACAATAATTGAAAAACCAAAACCAAAAGCAAATAAATAAATAAATAAATTTTAAAAATCACAAACCCTATAGAAGGGGTGAATCTGATTTCCAGAATTATCTCTTACATTTAAATGTCTAATTCTAAATAACAATAACAACAACAACAGCAACAATCACAGGGCACACAAAGAAATAGTATAGTTCATTCAAAGGAAAAAAATAAATCAACACAAACAATTACTAAAAAAGAATTAATGACAGATCTATAAACAAAGACTTAAAATATTTTATTTATTTGAAAGAGCAAGATTTATTTATATGTATTACATATAATATATTTGCTTATATGTTATATATTATTTTTTAAGATTTTATTTAATTATTTGAGAGAGAGCAAGAACAAGAGAGATCAGAGGGAGAGAAAGTGGGAGAAGCAAACTTACACTGATCAGGGAGCCCAACGTGGGGGTTGATCCCAGGACCTTGAGATCATGATCTGAACTGAAGGCAGACTGAGTCACCAAGGCACCCTTATAAGCAAAGATTTCTGAAAGACTGTTTAAACATGCTCAAGGTGAACAGAATGGAAGGGACCTATGGAACACTTCTAAGTGCATCAATATACATATTGTGGGAGTTCCAGAAAAAGAGAAAGTATTTAAAGAAATAATGTGTGAAAACTTCCCAAATTTGATGAAAAACATGAACGTAAACTTCCAAAAATCCTTAACAAATTTCAAGTAAGATGTACTCAGAGACCCACACAACATGCATTATAATCAAACTTTCAAAAGACAAAGAAAGAATCTTAAAAGCATCAAGAGACGTGATTCACCACAGAGAAGGGATCCTCAATAAGATTATGACCAGATTTCTCATCAGAAAAATTGAAGGCTAGAAGCTAGCGGGCCACTATATTCAAAGTACTGAAAGGAAAACAAAAATAAAAACAAAGAACAAAAAAAACCTGTCAACAAAGAATCTGATATCCAGTAAAACTACCCTTCAAAAGTGAAAGAAAAATGAAGACGTTCTCAGAAAATCAAAACTTGAGGGAATGAATTTATCACCATTAACCCTGCCCTGCAACCAATGCTAAAGGGAGTCCTGCAAGTTGAGATGAAAGGACACCAGAGAGCAACCCAGGAAGAAATAAAGATCTCAATAAACGCAAACGGACAGGCATTTATTTAAAAACTGGTATTATTTTAAAAATAGTTTATGATTCTAGTTTTAATCTTTTACATCATTTAAGAGACTAATGCATTTTTTAAAAAAGTTAGTAGTCTACAAGTTAGTATTACTGTAATTTTGGTTTGTAACTCCACATATTGTTCCCAACACAATTTAAGAAACTAATGCATTTAAAGTAATTATTAGCTTATGTTCTGGAGCATACAATGTATAAAGATGGAATTTTGTGACACAAATAACTGGAAAGGGTTGACAGACTTAAAAGAGTAGAGATCTTGTATGTTACTGAAGTTAAACCAACAGACCAACAAAGAAATCACAATGAAAATTAGAAAATCCATAGAGATGAATTAAAAAAAAAACAAAGAACAAAAAACCCACAACATAACAAAACTCATGGGACACATAGAAAGCACTGCTAAGGAAGAAATTTATAATTATAAACGCCTTCATTAAAAAAAAAAGAAGAAGAAGAAAATTCTTAAAGCAATTACTTAACTTTACAACTAAAGCAACCAGAAAAAGAAAAACTAAGCCCAAAATCAGCATAAGGAAAAATATAATAAAGATTATAGCAGAGATAAATGAAAAAGAACAGAAAAACAATAGAGAAAATCAGTGAAACCAAAAACTGTTTCTTTTAAAGGATCAACAAAATTGGCAAGCCCTAGATAGATGGACTAAGGAAAAACAAACAAAAAAAGAACAGATTTCAATTGCTAAAATCAGGAAATAAAGTGGGGACATAACTACCAACTCTACAGAAATAAAAAGGGTTATAAGAGAGCACCATAAACAATTATAAACCAAGAAACTGGATAACCTAGATGAAACGGCCTAATTCCTAGAAGCACAAATCTACAAAGACTACATCACGAAGACAAAGAAAATGTGAGCATGGGCACCAGAGTGGCTCAGGTCATGACCCTAGACCACAGGGATTAGCCCCGCACCAGGCTCCCTGCTCGGCGGGAAGCTTGCTTCTCTCCCACTCCTCCTGCCTGTGTTCTCTCTCTCAGTCTGTCTCTCTGTCAAATGAATAAATAAAATCTTTAAAAAAAATGTGAGAAGACCGATGACTAGTAGGAGACTGAATTAATAATCAAAAATCTCCCAACCAAGGGGCGCCTGGGTGGCTCAGTGGGTTAAGCCGCTGCCTTCGGCTCAGGTCATGATCTCAGGGTCCTGGGATCGAGTCCCACATCGGGCTCTCTGCTCAGCGGGGAGCCTGCTTCCTCCTCTCTCTCTCTGCCTACTTGTGATCTCTCTCTGTCAAATAAATAAATAAAATCTTTAAAAAAAAAAAAAAAAAAAAAAAAAAAAAAAAAATCTCCCAACCAAGAAAAGCCCTGAACATGACAGCTATGACAGCTTCCCTGGTGAATTCAAACTGGTGAAATCAAACATTTAAGAAGAGCTAACAACAAACCTTTCTAAACTTCATTAATTTTTTTAAATTAAAAAATTCAAAAAAAGGAAGGAGAGGAGGGAACACCTCCTAACTTGTTGCTTGAGGCTGGCATTACCCAGATACCCAAAGGAGACAAAGATGAAACGAGGGAATTGCAGACAGTACCTCCTATGAGCGTTGATGCGGAATTCCTCAACAAGATGCTAGCAAACCAAATTCTGCAGCATAAAGGATTTTATGCCATGATCATGTAAGATTTATTCCCAGAATGCAAGAATAGTTCAACATACAAATTGGTCCATGCGATATGTCACATTAACAAAAAGAAGGAAAACAAACCACGTGATCATCTAAGTTGAATCAGAAAATGCATCTGACAAAATCTAACACATTTTCGTGATAAACACACACACACACACACACACACTCAACAAACTAGAGAGAGAGAGAAACTACTTCAACAAAATAAAAGCTCATCTATGAAAAATCCATAGCAAACATCATGTTCCATGGTGAAGAGAAGAAAGCTTTTCCTTTAAGATCAGAAACAAGACAAGACCGCCCACTTTCCACACATAAATTCAACATGGTACAGATACTGCAAGTTTTAGCCATAGTAATTAGAAAAGAAAAAATAAATACATAAAAGCCATCAGAGTGGAAAGCAGGAGGGGAACCCTCCCCCCAAATCCTAAAAATCCCACACACAAAAAAGAACTGATGGATTTAATAAGTGAACTGAGCAACGTAGCAAGATACAAAATCAACAGAAAACAGTTGCACTTGTATAAACTAACACCGAACAATCCCCAAACAAAGCAAAGCAAACAATTCCATTTACAACACATCAAAAGGAATAAAATACTTAGGAATCGACGTGGTGAAGGAGGTAAGAGACTTACACAATGAAAGCTACACAACACTGATGAAATAGAGTAGAGTAGACATAAACAAATGGAAACACAACCCACGTTCATGGACGAGAAGATTTAATATTGTTATGATATTAATACTACCCAAAGTGATCAACAGAGTCAATGCAATCCACCTCGAAATCCACTACATGATTTTCAGAAACATAGAAAAATCTTTCCTAAAATTCATATGGGATCGCAAGGGACCCCAAAAGGCCAAAACAATCTTCAAAAAGAAGAACGAAGCTGGAGGGCTCACACTTTCTGATTTTAAAACTTATCAGACTCACTAGAAAACTACAGACTGTCGTGCTGTCATAAAGACAGACACACAGAATAAAACAGCCCAGACATAAACTTTCTCATATACAGTCGAATGATTTTCGACAAGGGTGTAGAGACCATCATTCAATGGTGAAAGGACAGTGTTTTCAACAAATGGTGCTGGGGGAACTGGATATTCACTCGCAAAAGAAGGAAGTTGTAGCTTTACATAATACCACATTGAAAAATTGGCTGAAAAATGGGTCAAACATCTAAATATAAGAGCTAAAACTATGAAAAGTCTTAAAAGGAAACGAAGTACAAAAGCTTCAAGGCATTAGATTTGGCAATGATTTCTTGGATTTGATGCCAAAGGCACAGATAGTCGAAGAAAAAAAAAGGAAATCTGAACTTCATGAAAACTTTTGAAAATTTTTGTATCAAAAGACACAATCCATAGAGTAAAAAGGCAACCCTCAGAACTGGAGAAAATATCTGTAAATCAGTTATCTGATAAGGGACTAGTATTCAGAATATATAGATAACTCTCAACAACAAACAGCCTGATTAAGAAGGGGCAAAGGACTTGAGTGAGCTTTTCTCCAAAGAGGACAGCCAGTAAGCTCATGAAAGATGCTCAATATCAGGAACCATTAGAGAGATTCAAACTGAAACAACAACATACCACCTCACAGCCATTAAGATGATTACATCAAAGAAATAGAAAATAGTAAGCGTTAGCGAGGACGTGGAGAAACTGGCATGTTGTGCACTGCTGCTGGAAATACGAAACGGTGCCGCTGCTATGAAAACCAGTACATGGCTCCTCGGTTAACAACACAATTACTGTGTGATCCAGCAATTCCACTCCTGGGCCTATCCCCTGAAGAACAGAGAGCAGGGCCTGGAAGAGGTATCTGTATGCCCGAGCCCATAGTAGCCGTCCTCCCAAGAGCTAACACCTGGAAGCAATCCAAGCGTTCACGGATGGAAGAACAGAGAAGCAAAATGTGGGACACACAACCAATCGGATTCCACGTGGTCCTAGAAATGGAAGGAAACTCTGATACACGTTACAACGTGGACAAGCCTTGCAGCACATCATGCGAAGCTAAGTAGGTCAGCCTCAAAGATTCAAATACTGTGTGATTCTACTTGCATAAGGAACTTTGTCCAAATGATAGAGACGAAGTAGAATGGTGGGGGCCAGGCGCAAGGGGGGAGAGCAAAGAATTGGTGTTTTGGTGTTTCATGGGTACAGAATTTAGCTTAAAAAAAAAAAAAGGAAGCGAGTCCTGGAGCTGGACGGTGTGACGGCGGCACGACATGGTGAACGTCCCTGATGCTGAAGACCTGAATGAACCCTTAAAAATGGCTGGGATGGCGAGTTTTACCTTACGCGCATTTCACCGCTACTTTAAGAATTGGGGAACAAAGATTTCATGAGAGACAGGTGATTTACATGAGCAAATCTTTTAAGAAGCATATTAGCTATTTCACCGAGTAGAATATTTTCATTAAAAAGATACTAAGTTCCAGCCGTACGGCTGCTACTTACATAGTGAGAGCGCGATCACTTTTTCATGTTTTGTGAAAACACACACGAAAGCTTACATGCTTTTTAAAAAGACAATGCTTTTCCCAAACGCTATGTCTTCCTTTACCTGTTCACATGCTTTTTAGACTTGATTCCAATATGTTAAATCCAAATACGTCAGTCAGAATGGAATGTTAATGAATTTGAGCAAATAAAAATACCACTAATGTAGTAAGCGGGCTTTTAATCAACAAAAAGCCCTGGCCATTAGTAAGACAAACACATCACATTTCATATGCCCAACTATATCAGAAAATAAAATATTACCATAAAATTGAAGAAACTGAATGTATATATTATGAATGAGTCTACTGATAGAATACAAACAGCAAGCAGAATTCCCTTTTAGACCATAATTTCTTAAAAGATTTTAGTCTTTGATTAAAAGTCAGCAATAGGGGATCTGGAAGATTCTTACAATGTAATGGTTCTCGGATTTTTTAATTTCATACTCCTTTATGCTCTTAAAAATTGAGAACCTCGGAAAGCTCTTATTTATATTTAAGTACTGGTATTTGCTATAACAGAAACAAAAACGGAGGCATCTCAAAGTGTATGTTTATTCACCTTAAAATAATAATCTACACATATACTTTATGAAAGATACCTACTTTACAAAAAAATGTACCAGAAAGAGGTTCACTGTTTAAATTTTTTAAAGTCTTCTTCAGTCCAGCTTAATTGAAAAGCGACATTCTCTAATCTGCTTCTGCATTTAATTTTTTGTGACCTGTTATTTTGGTTGCACTGTATAAAGAAAATCTGACCTCCCAAACATAAGGGAGGACGACTCTTTTTTTTAAAGATCATATTTATTTATTTGACAGACAGAGGTCACAAGTAGGCAGAGAGGCAGGCAGAGAGAGAGGAGGAAGCAGGCTCCCCGCTGAGCAGAGAGCCCGATGCGGGGCTTGATCCCAGGACACTGGGATCATGACCTGAGCTGAACACAGAGGCTTTAACCCACAGAGTCACCCAGGCACCCCAGGGAAGAGGATTTTAAAGCCTTTTCAAAATTGTACATATTCTTTTTGGAAACGAACCCCAAATTTGGCAAGTAATAGTTTCCTAAGATTGGCTGAAATGTGGATTCTGACCACGCTGACCATTTTACTAGGTTTGTGTTGGTTGATGGGGCGGATCACCCAGCTCCCTGCTCAGAACACTGCAGGCACAATACCTGGTTCTCTGCTAGGACTGCCTCAGCTGAAGAAAGCAGCTCACTAAGGTCATGTCCACTGCAAGGCCAGCCGAGCAAGGGCCGGGGTCAAGTGGCCCGCTCGGTCCACCCAGCTTCAGAACTACAGGCAGGGCTGGCTGACATGGAGAACTTTCCCACTGCTGAACTCCTCGCTCGGCCAGACCGCTTCCTTTCCTCCCCACTGTCAGTTCCTTCCCAATCTCTCCTCTGTAGGTGTGGAGCCCACAAAAATTCTGACAAACCACCTCCACACAAAACTCCTTCAGAGTCAAGTTCCCAAGAAATCCACCTTCTGATAAGAGGTCCAGACGTACCTCAGGGGTTGAGGTGATCGGGGAGCACTCCATGGGTGCAGACCAGCTAGTTGTTCAAGATTATTTCAACTATTCCAATACTCAGTATGAGCACAGCTGTGACAGGGAGGTGAGCAACAGGCCTACCTAAGTCCACAGATCAGTCACGTCCTCACTGGCTCCTCTGTCTGAATGGCCTCCTACCGAATTCACCCAGCTTAAATTCCACATTACAACCCTTCCCTCACCTACCCTCTATTCTACGCTCACGTGACAAAACCACAATCGTGATTACAGTCAACTCTTTGTCTACTTGGCAGTTGAACACGTGCACCGAATTTGGCCGGAGAAAGCCCCAAATCAAGCTAACCGCTAACAACTTCAGTTTATGAAATTCAGTCCTCAGAGGGGTCAGTAATGCCGCCAAACCACCCTGACATAGATATGGCACATTCACGGTCCTGTCTCGCCAGGTTCCCGCCTTCTGCTCCGTTCTCAAACTTCCTGTGCCTGCTCCCCCCTCCTCACCATTTTAAATTGAAAACCTGGAAGGCGTCTGGGAACATTCCCATCTTCCACCACCACGTGTATCTACCCACCAGCCCCTGCATGAGCGCACTGCCTGCCCTTGCTCTTGGCCTGTGAGCTGTATCCGGTCCTCTCATCTAATAAGACAGGGCTCTAGAGATTCCCCCCTCTCTCTGGCATCAACACTTTTTCTCTTCCCTAGCGAAACATTCTCCATTACCACATGATCTCTTTATTTCACCCAGGTTAAAATAGTGTCCCCTTCCCGCTACCACTCCTTTCGTCCTCTCCTTTACAATGGACCTTAAGACTTGAACACGTGCTGCATCTCCGAGCCCTCTCCTCCATTCTCTCGTAAGCCCATCCAATCAACACCGCCCCTCCACCCAAACCAGGCTTCACAGAACCACTGACACACTCACAGTGCGGAAGTCAATGTTCAATGCTGCATCCGCCCTCACCCAACTGACAAGTGACCCGACACAACTGTTCCCTTGAATGGGGTTTTGCCCTCAGCTCCCAGGACTCATCTTCTTAGCTCACTGGACACTCCCCTTCTGTTTCTACTCTTGGTTCCTTTCCCCCAAAATCCTATGTCGAAGTATTACAAGGCCCAGTCCTTGGACTCTATCTACATTTATTCTCGTGGTGATCTCACCCAGTCCCTTTGCTCTAAATAACATTTATATGGTCAAGATTCTCAAATGTATATCTTCAGTTCTAACCACACTCAGAACCTTACACTGAAATATCCAATTGCCTGACTCTAGGTGTCTAACAGCTCACACCTGCTACATCCAGAAATGAACTCCCCCCACCAAGATATGCTCTTCTCATATTCCTTGTGCCTTTGAATTTCTATTTCTTTTTTTTTTTTTAAGATTTTATTCATTCATTTGAGAGAGAGAAAGAGAAAGAGAGCATGAGCAAGGGGAGGAGCAGAGGCAGAGGGACAAGAAGACTCCCCACCAAGCAGAGAGCCCAACACAGGGGCTTAATCCCAGGACTCAAAGATCACGACCTGAGCTCAAGTCAGATGCCCAACCAACTGAGCTACCAGATGCACCCCAAATTTCTATTTCTAAAACTAAAGATTAAAGAGATGCTTTCAAATTAATAACTGGTATTAAAATAGGTTCAGTACATCTGTTACGATGAAGTAATTACATGTCTATTAAGTCATAAATTACTTATGGGTGTAAATTCAAACATGGAGAAACGGGAATCTTCAACATTAGCTTAAGCCACCCTTATAAATGTAAATATTGCCCTGCTTTAATTTTCTAAATTGTCTTGCAGAAGAAATCATGGTGCTCTGAGGCAAAGCTAACTTAACCTTATTAAATAATGGATATACCCCAGGACTCAAGTATTTTTTTAAATTTAATTTAATTCAATTTTATTTTATTCCATTTTAAGTAGACTCCACACCCAGTGTGGGCTTGAACTCACCACCCTGTGATCACGAGCTGCATGCTCTACCGACTGAGCCAGCCAGGCGCCCCCAGGACTCAAATCTTATTTGATAATTAAGCATAATACAATCTAAACTAGATCAGACAAAAAGGGAGCATAATACAAAATTTCAGCACTGGCTTTACGTATGTTGAAATGAAAAAATCATTTGCTTTCTCAACACTATTTAATGTCATTAGCAAATACACATTTCCAAATTTGGTTGCATTAGAATATCTACCAAAATTACAATATGAAGACTCTGACTACATAGTTTTATTTCCCAAGAAAACAAGAAGAAATAAGTTTTATATTTTTTTTTTTTTTTTTTTTTTTTTTATTTTTTTTTTAAAGATTTTATTTATTTATTTGACAGACAGAGATCACAAGCAGGCAGAGAGGCAGGCAGAGAGAGAGGAGGAAGCAGGCTCCCTGCTGAGCAGAGAGCCCGATGTGGGGCTCGATCCCAGGACTCTGAGATCATGACCTGAGCCGAAGGCAGCGGCTTAACCCACTGAGCCACACAGGCGCCCCAGAGGAAGGGAAGCAGGCTCTCTGCAGAGCAGAGAGCCCAACGTGGGGCTCGATCCCAGGACCCTGGGATCATGACCTGAGCCGGAGGCAGAGGCTTTAACCCACTGAGCCACCCAGGTGCCCCCAAATGATAGAGACGAAGTAGAATGGTGGGGGCCAGGCGCAAGGGGGGAGAGCAAAGAATTGGTGTTTTGGTGTTTCATGGGTACAGAATTTAGCTTAAAAAAAAAAAAAGGAAGCGAGTCCTGGAGCTGGACGGTGTGACGGCGGCACGACATGGTGAACGTCCCTGATGCTGAAGACCTGAATGAACCCTTAAAAATGGCTGGGATGGCGAGTTTTACCTTACGCGCATTTCACCGCTACTTTAAGAATTGGGGAACAAAGATTTCATGAGAGACAGGTGATTTACATGAGCAAATCTTTTAAGAAGCATATTAGCTATTTCACCGAGTAGAATATTTTCATTAAAAAGATACTAAGTTCCAGCCGTACGGCTGCTACTTACATAGTGAGAGCGCGATCACTTTTTCATGTTTTGTGAAAACACACACGAAAGCTTACATGCTTTTTAAAAAGACAATGCTTTTCCCAAACGCTATGTCTTCCTTTACCTGTTCACATGCTTTTTAGACTTGATTCCAATATGTTAAATCCAAATACGTCAGTCAGAATGGAATGTTAATGAATTTGAGCAAATAAAAATACCACTAATGTAGTAAGCGGGCTTTTAATCAACAAAAAGCCCTGGCCATTAGTAAGACAAACACATCACATTTCATATGCCCAACTATATCAGAAAATAAAATATTACCATAAAATTGAAGAAACTGAATGTATATATTATGAATGAGTCTACTGATAGAATACAAACAGCAAGCAGAATTCCCTTTTAGACCATAATTTCTTAAAAGATTTTAGTCTTTGATTAAAAGTCAGCAATAGGGGATCTGGAAGATTCTTACAATGTAATGGTTCTCGGATTTTTTAATTTCATACTCCTTTATGCTCTTAAAAATTGAGAACCTCGGAAAGCTCTTATTTATATTTAAGTACTGGTATTTGCTATAACAGAAACAAAAACGGAGGCATCTCAAAGTGTATGTTTATTCACCTTAAAATAATAATCTACACATATACTTTATGAAAGATACCTACTTTACAAAAAAATGTACCAGAAAGAGGTTCACTGTTTAAATTTTTTAAAGTCTTCTTCAGTCCAGCTTAATTGAAAAGCGACATTCTCTAATCTGCTTCTGCATTTAATTTTTTGTGACCTGTTATTTTGGTTGCACTGTATAAAGAAAATCTGACCTCCCAAACATAAGGGAGGACGACTCTTTTTTTTAAAGATCATATTTATTTATTTGACAGACAGAGGTCACAAGTAGGCAGAGAGGCAGGCAGAGAGAGAGGAGGAAGCAGGCTCCCCGCTGAGCAGAGAGCCCGATGCGGGGCTTGATCCCAGGACACTGGGATCATGACCTGAGCTGAACACAGAGGCTTTAACCCACAGAGTCACCCAGGCACCCCAGGGAAGAGGATTTTAAAGCCTTTTCAAAATTGTACATATTCTTTTTGGAAACGAACCCCAAATTTGGCAAGTAATAGTTTCCTAAGATTGGCTGAAATGTGGATTCTGACCACGCTGACCATTTTACTAGGTTTGTGTTGGTTGATGGGGCGGATCACCCAGCTCCCTGCTCAGAACACTGCAGGCACAATACCTGGTTCTCTGCTAGGACTGCCTCAGCTGAAGAAAGCAGCTCACTAAGGTCATGTCCACTGCAAGGCCAGCCGAGCAAGGGCCGGGGTCAAGTGGCCCGCTCGGTCCACCCAGCTTCAGAACTACAGGCAGGGCTGGCTGACATGGAGAACTTTCCCACTGCTGAACTCCTCGCTCGGCCAGACCGCTTCCTTTCCTCCCCACTGTCAGTTCCTTCCCAATCTCTCCTCTGTAGGTGTGGAGCCCACAAAAATTCTGACAAACCACCTCCACACAAAACTCCTTCAGAGTCAAGTTCCCAAGAAATCCACCTTCTGATAAGAGGTCCAGACGTACCTCAGGGGTTGAGGTGATCGGGGAGCACTCCATGGGTGCAGACCAGCTAGTTGTTCAAGATTATTTCAACTATTCCAATACTCAGTATGAGCACAGCTGTGACAGGGAGGTGAGCAACAGGCCTACCTAAGTCCACAGATCAGTCACGTCCTCACTGGCTCCTCTGTCTGAATGGCCTCCTACCGAATTCACCCAGCTTAAATTCCACATTACAACCCTTCCCTCACCTACCCTCTATTCTACGCTCACGTGACAAAACCACAATCGTGATTACAGTCAACTCTTTGTCTACTTGGCAGTTGAACACGTGCACCGAATTTGGCCGGAGAAAGCCCCAAATCAAGCTAACCGCTAACAACTTCAGTTTATGAAATTCAGTCCTCAGAGGGGTCAGTAATGCCGCCAAACCACCCTGACATAGATATGGCACATTCACGGTCCTGTCTCGCCAGGTTCCCGCCTTCTGCTCCGTTCTCAAACTTCCTGTGCCTGCTCCCCCCTCCTCACCATTTTAAATTGAAAACCTGGAAGGCGTCTGGGAACATTCCCATCTTCCACCACCACGTGTATCTACCCACCAGCCCCTGCATGAGCGCACTGCCTGCCCTTGCTCTTGGCCTGTGAGCTGTATCCGGTCCTCTCATCTAATAAGACAGGGCTCTAGAGATTCCCCCCTCTCTCTGGCATCAACACTTTTTCTCTTCCCTAGCGAAACATTCTCCATTACCACATGATCTCTTTATTTCACCCAGGTTAAAATAGTGTCCCCTTCCCGCTACCACTCCTTTCGTCCTCTCCTTTACAATGGACCTTAAGACTTGAACACGTGCTGCATCTCCGAGCCCTCTCCTCCATTCTCTCGTAAGCCCATCCAATCAACACCGCCCCTCCACCCAAACCAGGCTTCACAGAACCACTGACACACTCACAGTGCGGAAGTCAATGTTCAATGCTGCATCCGCCCTCACCCAACTGACAAGTGACCCGACACAACTGTTCCCTTGAATGGGGTTTTGCCCTCAGCTCCCAGGACTCATCTTCTTAGCTCACTGGACACTCCCCTTCTGTTTCTACTCTTGGTTCCTTTCCCCCAAAATCCTATGTCGAAGTATTACAAGGCCCAGTCCTTGGACTCTATCTACATTTATTCTCGTGGTGATCTCACCCAGTCCCTTTGCTCTAAATAACATTTATATGGTCAAGATTCTCAAATGTATATCTTCAGTTCTAACCACACTCAGAACCTTACACTGAAATATCCAATTGCCTGACTCTAGGTGTCTAACAGCTCACACCTGCTACATCCAGAAATGAACTCCCCCCACCAAGATATGCTCTTCTCATATTCCTTGTGCCTTTGAATTTCTATTTCTTTTTTTTTTTTTAAGATTTTATTCATTCATTTGAGAGAGAGAAAGAGAAAGAGAGCATGAGCAAGGGGAGGAGCAGAGGCAGAGGGACAAGAAGACTCCCCACCAAGCAGAGAGCCCAACACAGGGGCTTAATCCCAGGACTCAAAGATCACGACCTGAGCTCAAGTCAGATGCCCAACCAACTGAGCTACCAGATGCACCCCAAATTTCTATTTCTAAAACTAAAGATTAAAGAGATGCTTTCAAATTAATAACTGGTATTAAAATAGGTTCAGTACATCTGTTACGATGAAGTAATTACATGTCTATTAAGTCATAAATTACTTATGGGTGTAAATTCAAACATGGAGAAACGGGAATCTTCAACATTAGCTTAAGCCACCCTTATAAATGTAAATATTGCCCTGCTTTAATTTTCTAAATTGTCTTGCAGAAGAAATCATGGTGCTCTGAGGCAAAGCTAACTTAACCTTATTAAATAATGGATATACCCCAGGACTCAAGTATTTTTTTAAATTTAATTTAATTCAATTTTATTTTATTCCATTTTAAGTAGACTCCACACCCAGTGTGGGCTTGAACTCACCACCCTGTGATCACGAGCTGCATGCTCTACCGACTGAGCCAGCCAGGCGCCCCCAGGACTCAAATCTTATTTGATAATTAAGCATAATACAATCTAAACTAGATCAGACAAAAAGGGAGCATAATACAAAATTTCAGCACTGGCTTTACGTATGTTGAAATGAAAAAATCATTTGCTTTCTCAACACTATTTAATGTCATTAGCAAATACACATTTCCAAATTTGGTTGCATTAGAATATCTACCAAAATTACAATATGAAGACTCTGACTACATAGTTTTATTTCCCAAGAAAACAAGAAGAAATAAGTTTTAAATGACAGTAAATTACAAAAGGTGACAAACTTCAACTTTTAATCGAATGCTTCTATTCTGATAGTCAGACCAGACAGCCTGACCATATATCCGACGGCTTCATTTACTTAGAACTGGTTTGACCAGCATGTACTGAATGAATGAACAAATAAGAAATACACTAAAAAAAAAAAAGAAGAAGAAGAAAAGAAAAGTAAAGAAAGACACTAAGCATATGAATGCATAAATTGAGAGTCAACCTATCAGTTAAGCTCTACGCTCTGAAGGTGGTGTGACCAACTTTAATGAAAGTCTGCTGTGCTGCGGCAGCCATCAGGAAATAACAGCCTAGCCTCTTTGTGTCTGAAAACTGAGTCTACCTATGTGTTATGACTAAGAAAGAAGACAATAATCACAGTGTGATTATAATAATACTGAAATTATGTATATTTCTTATAACTCTATAAATTTTTCAGAAATAATTTTTAGAGTTAACAAATAATATCCCTATTTTTCTTTTTTTAATATACTTTCAGGAGCGTTTGGGTGGCTCAGTGGATTAAGCATCTGCCTTCAGCCCAGGTCATGATCCCAGGGTCTTGGGATGGAGCCCTGCATCAGGCTCCCTGATCAGCGGGAAGCCTGCTTCTCCCTCTGCCTGCCACTTCCCATGCTTGTGCTCTTTCTCTCTGTCAAATAAGTAAATGAAATCTTTAAAAAAGAGTAAAAAGTTTAATAAAATAAAATATACTTCCAATAATACACAGACATACTAGTGCAGTCAAATTAACAATTTCGAACTAAGTTACTACCTCAAAAAGCATGAAAGCACAGTAAGAATAAAAGGCGAATATGTATTCATTCTAATGTTACCACAATCCTGAGTGGAGCAGAAATGCATCAAATTGCCTGAATACTGCTATTTTAATTCTGTTTTCTGACTGTAATTACCTATACCCATACTGCTTTCCTAGTCTAACCCTAATATTCAAAAGCATAACATAAAACTCCTGAACAGATTCACAATGATTGCTTAATTTTGAGTTACATTATTCTAAAAAATCCACACACATCAAGAAGTTCTTTTTCTATTTGTATTGACCTAGATCAAAGAGCCTTCTACTCCATCGTACATGAAGCCTCACTTGATGGCAGTGTTTCTGATGACAACGTAAAATCACTTAGCAGCCTGGCACCACTTCACATCTGAAGAACGCAAGGACCAAGTATAAGCAACTTTCACATTTCCAAAGTAATGTTTCTTCCTCTTTCAAGAGTGAGGTTAATATTATGAGGGCTTCTGGGGCTTTGAAATAGGTCACATGTTTCTTTGCTATCATTTATCAAAATAAAATCATCAAGGAAAATCTTTAAAACTTGAAAAAATATTTAAAATAATCATCAATATCATATTCACTTTGAATTACATAATTTTTCCCTTCGCCATATTCAACAGCAACAAGGCCACAGTAGAATAAAATAACAGCTACCTTTAGACAATGTACCATTGGGTACAAATGACTCACTTTCTTTATTAAACAACATATTTACTCTAAAGTCTCCAGTTTCCAATTACATAGGGAAAACCTATAGTTTTAACATAAGAACTAATATAACAACCTTCTACTACTATTTCACCATTAATCAAGATTAACCTCATTATAGACATTAGAATACTTCTGAATCATTCATCCACTCACTCAACCTTTATTCATTGAATGAACATTTAATATACCACTGTCCTATCAAACACTGCATAAGGTATTAGAAGCCTGATCAATGCATGGAGAACTCTGCCACCAAATGAAATTTAAGCTGGTAGGATAAGTATGAAATGGATGACATTTTTCACATATTTCAACACATGTTATGATAGGTCTTCAATGGATTCAGAA
The DNA here is from genome assembly GCF_030435805.1 of Mustela lutreola. Classification (NCBI taxonomy): domain Eukaryota; kingdom Metazoa; phylum Chordata; class Mammalia; order Carnivora; family Mustelidae; genus Mustela; species Mustela lutreola. The sequence continues at coordinate 3,353,199 of NC_081295.1, read as the reverse complement.
GACTCACAGACCCCTATCCAAGGGATGAGATTCAAATCTCATCAAAGAAACAAAACCGTAAGATTAGTCAACACATAAAAACACTCCATTAAAAGCACAATGAACCAGCATTTCCCATGAAATCTTTCATTCTAAGGAATTATAGATTTTTTTTAGCATTAAAATTACCTCCAATTCCCCCACACTGGAAATAAAGAAGTGTGCTTTAGCAGACGAGTGGGTAAGCAAACTGTGTGCATCTACACACCAGCACGTTACTCACCAGTACAAGCAACAAGAGACCTGTGCGATGATGTGGGGGAGTCTCGAGGCAGTAAGGCTGAGTGACAAGGATACTCATGACCCCACCTACAAGACATCTTGAAAAAGACACAACTCCCGTGCTGGTGACCAGAGCAACCAGGACAGGGGATACGACTACCAGGGGATAACGTGAGGAAGCTCTTCAGGGCGATGGAACTTCTGCATCCTGAGTGTGGCAGGGTTTATGCAAATGTAAACACGCAAAACACATGTTCTACAATCATAGAACTATACACCAGAAAAACAGCCAGTTTTTCTAAAAAAGCACTGATATACACAGCTGTCATTTTGGGAGTAACTAGCCTGTATCAGGGGTTGGTCTCTACATTTGCTCTGGGAAGTTTTACCTTATTTTTTATTTCTATTTATTGAGGTATAATTGATATACATTATACTAACCTCGGATGTACAATATAATGGTTCAGTATTTCCATATACTGCAAACTGATCACTAGTAATAAGTCCAGTTAACATCTGTCACATGTACTTGGAATTTTTTAAATCTCACTTTAGAGATGAGGAAACAGACTTGGACAAGCTGAACTACAGAAATTAAATGAGATCAGTCAGCTAAATATTAAGTGACAGACCCCCGGCTGAAACTCAGAATGGTCTGATCCCAAAGCCTGTAAGAATATGTTTGCTGAATGCTACGATGTTGTTGGAAAACAACATCTTCTAAAAATCACAGCTTTACACATCCACAAATTACGAATGGAGAGCACATTAATGAGAGTAAATATAGGATACAAATTAATAGCAGTTGGGTCAAATGAAGAAAAATCTTCTCTTATTGGAGAAAATTTAAAAATTAGAGGCAGTATTTTGAAGATTTCTGCAATTTATCATGAAGCCATAATTTCACTTGGTTATGTGAAGATTTATAGAATGTAACATTTTTACATTGGTATCAGTGTCATTTAAGAACTAGTATAGGCAGCAAGAATTTCTTCGTTCGATGGATGAAACTGAATCCTTGGCTTCAGTGAAGGCATTCAACATGTAATAATGAGAGCTAGAACTTAAGATACAGTGCTGACTACTGTGTTTCCCATAACGAAAAATAAGCCAGTTCACAGATGGTACAGTTTGGGGTAAATGAGTTCTCTAGTACTAGCTACGGCATCTGTTGGAAATTATTACTACCTGCAGCTCTAAGAAGTAGCTGCAACCATAAAAGTGGGTAAAATGTTTATTCACAATACTTAAAATGATAAAAATCAAATTTTCTGAAATAAGGTAATATTTTAATATGGGCTTACTACATTTAAGGTTCTAGTAAAACCCAAGAAGGTATTGAGAAAACTATTTTAAACAAGTAAAATAAAATTCCGACATCACTAAACCAAGATGTAAAATAAATTCAAGTAATTTGAAACTGGAAAGAAGCTATGGAAATTATAATTTTTTTTTTTTTTTTTAAGATTTATTTCTTTGACGGAGGGAGCACGAGCAGGGCGGGCAGCGAAGAGGGAGGGAGAAGCGGACTCCTGCTGAGCAGAGAGCCCGACGCGGGACTCATCCCAGAACCCTGAGTTCATAAACTGAGCTGAGAGCAGACATTTAAGCGACTGAGCAACCCCGGCACCCCTGGAAATTATCATCGCTAACACTACAGTCATCATTCTGTTTAAACAGACAAGCAATGCAGGAATGTCTACATCACGAAGGCTAATACCTGAGACAGCCCAGGGGAGTCTGGGAGCCCAGGGCCGAGGGACAGGACCCAGCCTCTGGCGCTGCCAGCCTCTACCTTCTGCTGCTCACCTGAACTGCTTTCTCGATCTGCTTCACAGAAATCGTGTCTGGCTTCATATTAAAGGCGTCCCTGGATGTAAGAAGAGCTGAATGGAAAACAGGGAAAGAACTCTGCCCTCAGCTTTCTCACACGTGAGACAGAGGGATTTCTAGGAACTCCTGAGGTGCCTACGTTGCAGCTCTGACTGTTGTTAAAAAATATTATTTTCCTTCAAGTTGGGGGTAGAAAATCCTGTGACATGGCCTTTCCCTTTTTTCTTTGTAATACTCTCACCACTGGCTGGCTGGGTTAGGGAAAGAATGCCTGAGTACTATCTTATGGAGATCTTGCTCAAAATGCTCGTTTACTTCTTTGACGCTGGGCTCTGCAGGAGTACTGCACGGTGCTGGCAAAGGTCCTAAGTCTACTTCACAAAATCGAACCCGTGGAGAGGATCTCGGGGGTCCTCACTGGGTCTCATAACTTCAGCACGTGAACACGCGGCTGCTTTTGCCGTGACCAAAGTCTTTTCAGCATGAAAATCTGAGGTTCTCCTGAGTCCAGGTCGGTGCCGAATGATAACTTCTGTCAAGCTCCTTCCGAAGAGTAACTCAATTACTTCCTTCTTCAAATACAATTTTTTGTTTGTTTGTTTCTCATACGAGGTGAACATACTCGTTTGAAGCATATTCTATCAAAAAATCTCAACAGAGTAATTGTTAATGTGATCTGAATTTTTTATCACTTTCAAGATGTAAGTCACATGATCAACTTAATACTCTACTTTCCAAAAGACCCCCAAGTCTATCACCTAGAATCACAGCTGGTCAATGACAGACGGGGAGAGAACCTTCTTCGGATTAGCGGCGCGCACGTGAAATGAGCAGCCGCAGGGGACTCCGCTCACTACTCTCCGACAAACACTACAGCCCCCTGCTCTCCGGACTCAGACCGAGTCACCGGCGTCACAGTGGAAGGAGACACAGGTATGGCCCTTTATTTAGGTTAGTAGTCAGTCAGCCGCGATTCATCCATTCAGTACACTTGCACCGAGTGGGTTAGGGATTAAGAAAAAGATCGCCAACAGGACACGCCCTGCACCCAGGGGCCTGCTGATCACAGTGATCCAACAAGAGGCTCCGCAAAGTCCTTGTCCAGTCATGGGAGGGTCCAGGAGGCAAAGGGCCTGACTTCAAAACCTCCCAGGCTCTGTAGCACAGCACTGTGTTTGCGTGGTCAAGTGTTCACCAAACTTGCAAAAGTCAGGCGTTGTCACTATAGCTGGTAAACACTGCTGTCTTTGTAATCTGCCTCTCAGTCACATTTACAGCATGTTGAGAGGTAGTGGACAGATGTAGCATTTTTAGGATCTGGCTAAAGGGAAATGGAGTTGGGGGCATATTTAACTTGGTTTGAGGGGGACATATTTACAAGCTTCCTGGTCACTTCCATGTTGGTTAAAATACTACCTACCCTTCCAGGGAGATCCCTAACCAGCCCCGGGCCAGCTAACTAGTGTGGGACACTGGGCATCAGTGACAGACTGGTTAGCATGTGCTGCCCATCCAAAAAAAAAGTTCCAAAAATCTGAAAGCCCTAAAATATTATAGCTTACATATGAAAAAAGTTGGAAGCAGATTTTCCCAAATTTGACAACAATCCTAAAAATACTGACATACCATTATCAATAATGAGTCATAAAGCTAAAAGAAAATTTTCTAAATTAGCAAAAAATTTTTTAGTTCTCTCAATCATAACAGCAGAAGACTGAATTATTTTTCTAACCTCTCTATGTAAAATGAATTTACCAAACTGTCAGGCAGAGATTCAAGAGTGTGTAGCAAAAAACAACAACAACAACAACAACAAAAAAACATACTATAGGGATGTTTGAAGAAATAAATTAGTATTACATTATATTAATTTTCTGGATTTTTGTGATATTTGTGATACTTTCCAACTTTTCCAAATTCATGATTTATGATATTTCTTTCCTCAATCCAGAGAAATATTCAATTTTATGCCAACTTTTCTTTATGAAGGTCTCTCTCCAGTTTCACACAACATGGATCTCCTCCGTAAATCCACTTCTGTCAAAGATATGAAAGCAAGCCAGGGATGCTGTGGGCAGCAGATGGGCACATCTCAGTCAATCTGGGAAGATCCCCAAACGACTCCCAGGAAGACATGATACTTGAATTAAATTTTTATTAATTAAAAATTTTTTAAATTTACATAAAAGATACAGAAAATTACCATTTTATCCATTTCGTAAGTTTATAGTCCAGTGATATTTAATATTTCACATTATTGTGCAATCTCCAGAGATTTTCATCTTGCAAAACTGAAAGACTGTACCCACTAAACACTAAGCCTCATCCCCCCTCCCCCAGCCCCTGGCACCCACGATTTTACTTCTGTCTTTAAGAATCTGACTACTCTAGGCACCTCATGAAAATGGAAACATACAGTATTTGTCCTGTTGTAACTGGTTTATTTCGCTCAGCATAATTTCCTCGAGGTTCACCCTTACTGCAGCATGTGTCTGAATGCCCCTTCCTTCTTAAGGCTGAGTAATCCCGCACTATACACCGCATGCGGTGTCCTCTCATCCTTCCGCGGACAGCTGGGCTGCCTACACCGTCAGCCATTGCAAATAATGTCACCATGCACGCAGATGCATAAACACCTCTTCCAGTCCCTGTGTTCAGTTTTTTGGGAGCATACAGCCAAGAAGGAGAGCTGCGGAATCATATGGTAATACTATTTGAATTTTCGGAGAAACCTCCACACTGTTTTCATAGCAGCTACTCCATTTTGCATTCCTACCAGCAGGACGTAAGGGTTCCAGTTGCTCCAAAGCCTCCAAAGCACAACACTTGCTACTTTCTGGGTTTTGTTCAGTTTTGTTTTGGTTTTTTTATGGCCATCCTAATGGGTGTGAGGTGGCTTCTCACTGAGGTTTTTATTTGCATTTCCCTATGATTAGTGATGCTGAACATCTTCTCATGTGCTAACTTGGCAGGCTGGGTCACTTCCTGGAAGAAACACGTACTCGAGTCCTTTGTTCGTTAAAATCTGGGGATTTTTTTTGTTGTTAAGTAGGATGAGTTTTTTAATTTCTCTTTTTTCATGGGTTGCCTTTTCACTCTGTTGACTGTCTCCTGAGATGCAGAAGTTGAATTTTCAGGACAAGGACGGATCATCAAAACAGGGTGGGGGAAGGGCATCAGTCTTAGTTGTGCTAGTATGGGAGCACAAAACAAAATCCCGTGCGGGTATTCTGTGTAGATTAGGTGAAGGGTGTGTGTGCAGAAACAGAAGTAGAGATGGCAACGATGCTCATGAAAGCTTAGCCTCCAAGTTGGACAGACTGTCAACTTACGCTCCAAGTTCTGCACCAATGCAGGATTTTAGTCATGGGATTAATATGGGAAATAATAAGGACAAATGCAGGTATTCACATTTTCAAGCACCCACTTTGACGTCAATATAGAAGACAGACTTTAGAAGAGCTTTTTGCAAATACAGCTTCTACACCCTCGCCACGCCTGCTCCTTCAACTGGGATAAGGAAGAAACTGGTCACCCCTCCCCCGCAAAGCAAAGATCAAATATATGTTGCATGTTATATTTTAAAATGTCTATGGGGAAATACAGTAAGTGAGGTATCTTGGAAATTAGCAATAATTTAACATATTCTAAGTATCATACATATTAGAATTGCATATAAATAGTTAATGAAGAAAGTTCTAACAGGACCTACTCTAGAACTTAATTTCCCTGGCCCCACTGTAAAATAATGCACAAAAAGCTGAATAGGCACTACAGTATGAGGATAAGCACAGGCCAAACTGAAAGCTGAGCACCTTCACTAACGTTTAAAGAAATATTTTAAGGCTGGGAGAGTATTACTAAGTCCATCTCCAATAATGCTCATACATATGAAACTATGAAAATAAATATGGTTACTTATATATGTTTTAGATAAAATCTTTAAGCGAAAAACATGCCATAAATTCCAAAGTGAGGTTTGACTATGATTGATCTCAGGAATCTTGACTTTTTCTTTTAAGATTTTTATTTATTTATTTGACAGAGAGATAGAGAGCACAAGCAGGCAGAGCTGAAGGCAGAGGGAGAGGAGAAGCAGACTCTCTGGTGAGCAGGGAGCACGATATGGGACTCGATCCCAGGACCCTGGGAACATGACCTAAGCTGAAGGCAGATGCTTACCGGACTGAGCCACCCAGGTGCCCCAGGACTCTTAACTTTTTTTTTTTTTTTTTGAAGATTTTAGTTATTTATTTATTTGACAGACAGAGATCACAAGTAGGCAGAGAGGCAGGCAGAGAGAGAGAGGAGGAAGCAGGCTCCCTGCGGAGCAGAGAGCCCGATGCGGGGCTCGATCCCAGGACCCTGGGACCATGACCTGAGCCGAAGACAGAGGCTTTAACCCACTGAGCCACCCAGGCGCCCCAGGACTCTTAACTTTTAAAACCCTTCGCCTGAGACCAATTCTTCAAACTACCCTACAACTAATGGTTCTTTACGGATCATGCGCGTTTGGTGTTTATAAGTAGTCAAAGATAAAGCATTCCTTCCATTGTTTTTACCATTTCCTGTTCAACTCTTTCTGAAGTGTGAGAACTGTCCTGATTTTGTTGGGTCTCTGCTTAACATCCTGTGCTTTATGAGTCATTCTGGATCATGTTTCAAGTTTTATACAGACTAGAGAGACGAACGCTTTCCCTGCTCCCGGAGCTGGTCGTGGAGCCTACTGAAAAAACAAACAAACACAAAGCAAAACAAATAAACACCGTAGAAAATGTAAAAGTTGTACAGTTTCTATAAAAAGTTGTTTCCAGCAAACTTTTACTCCTTGATGTTTTACAAACACACTCTTTCTGCTTCAATCTCAAAAGATGGAGCACCTGCATAAAGATACCCGTAAGTGACTGACATGACACAACAAACCACGAACACGTACACAGCTGACCAGACACTGAAACTTCACTGCACTGGTGTTTTTCATGCTAAACAAGACACTACCGATTGTGAAAATCCACGGAAAATGCATCCTATCAAGCTTCCTTCAGATCTTTACATAGGTTCACACTGCTCTGAAGATAAACTCCAAAGCCCTTACGTACAACCTCCAAGGTCCTGCACAGCTGGGCCCTGCTCACACCTGCACCCACCTCCGCTGAGATACTGCACAGAGCTCGGCCCCGTGCAGTGGTCCCAACTCACGCTCCCTCTTTTCTAACCAGCAAACTCACGCTCCACTGTCCCACAGAACCCTCTCCTGGTCCCAACAAAGCAAGGTCTTCTTGTTACATTAACCCTTAAAAAATGATCCTTCTCTTTCAGCACTTTTTTCCTATTTTTTCCCGTTTCCTTGAAATATAATTGGCATATGGCACTGTATAAGTTTAGGGTGTATGGCCTAATTTGACAATATGTCAGGAAATGATTACTGTAACAGCCATCATCATACAGATACAAAAATACATATTTATTTCCTTGTGATGAGAAGTTCTAGGAGCTACTCTCTTACCTTTCCTCTATATCCTACTTCAGTGTTAGCTACAAACATCATGTTGTACATTACGTCCCTCCCTAGGACATATTTATCTGGCAACTGGAAGGTTGTCATTTTGTCCACCTTCTTCCAATTCCCCCTCCAACTAACCCCTTTTCCAGTTACCACAAATTCAATCCCTTTTGCTGAGGCCTTTTTTTTTTTTTTAATTCCACAAAAAAAGTGAGATCATGTAAGGAAATTGTCCTGTTTCATTATTTTGCATGTGGATGTCCAATTTTCCCAACACCTTCGACCTCAACCACAGCAAATTCTACCTAGAAACATTACCAAAGGCAAGGGAAGCAAGGGCAAAAATGAACTATTGGGACTTCATCAAGATCAAAAGCTTTTGCAAAGCAAAGGAAACAGTCAACAAAACCAAATGGCAACCAACAGAATGGGAGAAGATATTTGCAAACGACATATCAGATAAAGGGCTAGTATCCAAAATCTATAAAGAGCTTAGCAAACTCAACACCCAAAGATCAAATAATCCAATCAAGAAATGGGCAGAAGACATGAAGAGACATTTCTATAAAGAAGACATCCAGATGGTCAACAGACACATGATAAAGTGCTCCACATCCCTCGGCATCAGGGAAATACAAATCAAAACCACAATGAGATACCACCTCACACCAGTCAAAATGGCTAAAATTAACCAGTCAGGAAATGACAGGTGCTGGCGAGGATGCGGAGAAAGGGGAACCCTCCTACACTGTTGGCGGGAATACAAGCTGCTGCAGCCACTCTGGAATACAATATGGAGGTTCCTCAAAAAAGTTGAAAATAGAGCTACCCTATGACCCAGCAACTGCACTACTGGGGTAGTTAAGGGTATTTACCTTAACAACACAAACGTAGTGATCCAAAGGGGCTCATGCACCTGGATGTTTACAGCAGCAATGTCCACAAGAGCCAAACTATGGAAAGAACCTAGATGTCCACCAACAGATGAATGGATAAAGATGTGGTATATATATACAATGGAATACTATGCAGCCATTAAAAAATAAAATCTTGCCATTTGCAATGATGTGGATGGAATTAGAGGGTATTATGCTGGCCGAAATAAGTCACTTGGAGAAAGACAGTTATATGATCTCTCTGATATGAGGAATTTGAGAGGCAGGGTAGGGGGTTGTGGGGGCTAGGGAGGGAAAAATGAAAGCAGATGAGACCAGGGAGGGAGACAAACCAAAAAGACTCTTAATCTCAGGAAACAAACGGAGGGTTGCTGGAGGGGTGGGGTGTAAGAGGAAGGGGGTGGCTGGGTTATGGACATTGGGGAGGGTGTGTGCTATGGTGAGTGCTGTGAAGTGTGTAAGGCTGATGATTCACAGACCTGAACTCCTGAAACAAATATACATTATATGTTATTAAAAATAATAAAAAATAAAATAAAAAGTGAAATCACACAGTATTCTCCTTTTTCTGTCTGACTTAAAGCACTTAGAATAATGTCCTTGGGGTCCATCCATATCCCCACAAGTGGCAGTATTTCTTCCCTTTTTGTGGCTGAATAATATTCCACTGTATACATATAGACACTGAATCTTCTTTATCTGTGTTAATGGACACTTCCCTTGTCTGGGCTGTTCTGAATAACCACGCGGTGAAGATAAAGGTGCAGACATTTCTTCAACGTGGTAGTGTCCTTTCCCCCAGATATATTCTCAGCAGAGCAACTGCTGGGCCGTAGCGCAATTCTATGTTTAACTCTCTGAGGAGCCTCCATACTGTCTTTCACAGAGACTGCTCAAGGGTTCCTTTTTCTCCACATCCTAGCGAACAAATTATCTCATCTTTTTAAAAATTTTATTAAGTGTTTTAATTCCAGTGAACATACAGTGTTTCTATTAGTCTAGGTTGTACCATAGTTTCCTACAGCACTGTGCGCTCATCACGACAAGTGCCCTCCTTCCGCCCCATCACCTGTTTCCCCATCCCCCACCCACCTCCCCTCCACTGACCCTCCATTTGTTTTCTATAGTTCAGAGTCTATTTGTTTCTTTCTTTGTTTCTTCAATTCCACATATCAGTGAGATCATATGGTATTTGTCTTTCTCTGTCTTATTTTGCTTAGTATATGAAATTCACCACATACATACACCCCCCTCCCACATCTGTATCCATTTATCTATCCATGGACACTTGGGCTGCTTCCATAATTTGGCTATTGTTGATAATGGTGCAATAAACATAGGGGTGCATCTATCCCTTTGAATTTTTTTATATTCTTTGAGTACTCAGTGGTGCAACTACCTGATCGTAGCATAGTTTTACTTTTAAGTTTCTGATGAACCTCCACACTGTCTTCCACAGCAGCTGCACTAGTTTGCATTCCCACCGACAGCACAAAACGGTTCCTCTCTCTCCACATCTTTGCCAACACTTGTTTTTGATTTTAAACAGATACCAGGTAATATTCTTATTGAAGTTTTGATTTGTATTTCCCCTGATGATCAGTGGTGCTGAACATCTTTTCAAGTGCCTGCTGGAAATCTGCATGTCTTTTTTTTGGGAAAATGTCTGTTCATCTCTTCTGCCCAATTTTAAATTGAATTATTTGTTTTGGAAGTGTGGAGTTCTGTGAATTTTTTTTAATATATTTTGGGTACTATCCCTTTACTGGATATGTCATTTGCAAATATCTTCTCCATTCAAGTAGGCTGCCTTTTGGGTTTGTTGATTATTTCCTTTGCTGTGCAGAAGCTTTCTGTTTTAATGTAGTGCCAACGGTTTATATCTGCTTTACTTCCCTTGCCTCAGGAGGCGAATCTAGAAAAATGTGGCTACCGCCGATGTCAGACCTCACTGCCTATGTTCTCGTCTAGGATTTTTATGGTTTCTGGTCTCACATTTAGGTCTTTAATCCATTTTGAGTTTATCCCTTGTTTATGGTGTAAGAGCGTGATCTAGCTTTCCCCGGACCATGTAGGAGACTGTCATCTTCCAGTTGGGTATTGTTCCATGCTTTGTCAAAGACTCACTGACATTCAGTTGTGGGTGCATTTCTGGGCTTTGTCCTGTTCTATTGCTCCTTGTGTCTATTTTCATGCCCGTGCCATACTATATAGATTGCTATAGAGTTAGCATTTATATAGATTTAAGCATCTATATAGATTTAAGTAATATAACTTAAAGCCTGGAATTGTGATACCTCTGGCTTTGTTTTTCTTTTTCAAGACTGTTCTGGTAATTGGGTTTTTTGTGGTTCCATATGAATTTTAAGATAATTTTTGTTCTAGTTCTGTCGGAAATGCTATTGGTATTTTGGGAGGGATTGCGTTAAATCTGCAGATTGCTTTTAACATTAACAACATTTGTTCTTCCAATCCATGAACACGGGATGGCTTTCCATTTCTTGGTGTCATCTTTAGTTTTTCTCATCAATGTTTTGGTTTTCAGAGTATAGGACTTTCACCTCATTGGTTAGATTTATTCCTACGTGTCTTACTATCTTTGGTGCAACTGTAAATGGGATTGTTTTCTTAATCTCTTTCTCTGCTGCTCCCTTATTAGCATATAGAAATGCATGATTTCTGTGTATTGATTTTCTATCCTGCACCTTTCCTGAATTCCTTTATCAGTTCAGCTAGTTCTATGGTGGTGCCTTTCATGTCATCGGCAAACAGTAAAAGTTTTACTCTTCCTTACCGATATGGATGCTTCTTATTTCTTTGTGTTCTCTCATTGCCGTGGCTAGGGCTTCCAGCATTATGTTGAATAAAAGTGGTGAGAGTAGACATACCTGTCTTTTCCTGATTAAAGGGAAAGCTCTCAGTTTTTCACGACTAAGTATGAAGTCAAGCTCTGGGTTTTTATGAATGGCCTTTATTATGTTGAGGCATATTCCCTCTAAATCTACTTTCCTGAGGGGTTGTTTTTTTTTTTTTTTTTTTTTTTTTTTTTTTTTTTTTTATCATGAATGGGAGTTGCACTTTGTCAAATGTTTTTTCTGCATTTATTGAAATGTTCATATATTTTTTGTCCTTTCTCTTTTATGTGATATATGATACTGTTTGATTAATAAATACTGAACCACCCTTGCATCCCACCTGATTGTGGTGAATGATATTTTTACTGTATTGCTGGACTCCATTTGCTAATACTTTGTTGACGATTTTTGCATTTATGCTCATCAGAAATACTGGTCTTTAGTTCTATTTCATGGTGTCTCTTTTCTGGCTTTGGTATCAGGGTAATGCAGGCACTGAAGAAGGAATTTGGAATTTTTTCCTCCTCTTCCAGTTTTTTGGGATAGTTTGAGAAGAACAGACATTACTCTTCTATACATGTTTGGTAGAATTTACCATTTGGTCATGAACTTTCATTTGCTGGCAATTTTCGATACTGATTCAATTTCACTGCTGCTAATTGGTCTGCTCAAGGTTTCTATTTCTTTTTGATTCAATTTTGGAAGGTTATAGGTTTTTAGAATTTTGTCCACTTCTTCTAGGTTCTCCAACTTCTTGCATATAATTTTTCATAATATCCTCCTAAAATCCCTTATATTTCTGTGTCATCAGTTATTTTTCCTCTTTCATTTTCAGTTTTATTTATTTGAGCCCTCTTTTTTCTTCAATGAGTGGCTAAAGGTATATCAATTTTGTTGATTTTTTCAAAAAACCAGCTCCTGGTTTCACTGATCTGTCGTACTGCCTTTTTTTTTAAAGTTTCTATTTTTTTTTAAGAGTTTATGTATTTATTTGACAGAGAAATCACAAGTAGGCAGAGAGACAGGCAGAGGGGGAGGAAGAAGCAGGTTCTCTGTCAAGCAGAAAGCCTGATGTGGGGCTTGATCCCAAAGACAGAGGCTTAACCCACTGAGCCCCCTAGGCACCCCAAGTTCTATTTTATTTCTGTTCTAATCTTTACTAATTCCCTCCTTCTAGTAGGTTTGGGGGTTTCTTTGTTCTTTTTCTACCTCCATTAGGTATGAGGTTGTTTGAGATTCTATAAACTTCCTTCCCAGACCCAGTTTTGCAGCATCCTTATCTTTTGTCTTTCTTGATCTTAGCACTCTGATAGGCAAGATCTGATACCTTACTGTCGTTGTGACTTTCATTTCCCTAACTGATGATGTTGAGTAACTTTTCATGTACCTGTTGGCCATTCCTATATTCATTGGAAAAAATGCCTACTTAGGTTTATTGCCCATTTTTAGCTGAATTATTGTTTAATGTTCTTGTTTTAGGCTTGGGGGTTTTTTGTTTGTTTGTTTTTGCTACTGAGTTATATGAATTCCTTATATAAATTCCTTATTTTGGATATTAACCCCATATCAGATAGATGGTTTTCCCATTCCGTAGGTTGTCTTTTCACTGTAGATTTTTTCTTTTGATGTGCAAAAGCTTTTTAGCTTAATGTAGTCCCACTTATGGGTTTGCTCTTCTTACTGTGCTTTACGAGTACTGTCCAATAAATTGTTGCGAAGACCCATGTCAAAGACCTTTGATCCTGTCTTCTTCTAGAAGGATTATGGTTTCCGGTCTGACATTGATCTCTCTGATGCATTTTGAGTTAATTTTTGTGAATTGCATAAGACAGAGGTCAAATTCATCCTGTACATGTCCATGTCCAGTTTTCTCAGCACCATTTAATGAACAGACTATCTTTCTTCCACTTCCTATAATTGACTCCCATTGTCATGTATCAGTTGGTCGGATATGCTTATATATTTCTGGGCTCTATTTATCTGCTTTTTAAAGCCAGTACCATACTACTTTGATTAACAGATCCTGAAATCAGAAAGTGCGATTCCTCCTGCTCTATTCTTCGCCGGGACTACTTTCAGTATTTACACTCTTTTGTGGCTCTATATAAATTATAAGACAGCATTTTCCACTTCTGTGAAACATGCCACTGGAGGCTTCCTAGGAATCGCACCAAATCTACAAATGGCTCTGATAGTTTTGACATTTTAACATTAATTTTTCCATCCTGTGAATACAGGATACCACTCCATTTACTTGTGCTTTTGTTAATTTCTTTCATCAATGCCCTCTAGTTTTCAGACTAGCAAACTTCCTTGAGTAAATGTATTCCTAAGTATTGTGTTCCTAATGTATTCCTAATTTTGTTTTTGATAGTACTGTAAATGAAACCGTGTACTACTTTATCAGATAATTTATTGTTTGTATATAAAAATAGTGATGATTTTTGTATGTTAATTTTATATCCTGCAACTACACTGAATTCACTGATAAGACCTAACAATTTTTTGGTGGAGGTGTTTAGGACCTTACCTATGAAAATCATGTCATCTGCAAATAGTCATTTTACTTCCTTGTTTCCAATTCTGTTGCATTTCTTTTTCTCTTTCTTGCTTGATGCTCGGGCTAGGTTACTTTCAGTACCATGTCAACTAGGAGTCAAAGAGCAATGAGAGTGGGCATTCCTTCTCTCATTCCTGATCTTAGGGGAAATGCTGTCAACCTTAGCGTGTTATATCATTTATTTAGGAAGGAGATTGGCTAAAGCTGGTCAAAACTTACAAACGTCGACTTATAAGACAAATAAGAACTGAGGATATAATGTACAACATGGTGACTATAGTCAACATTGCTGTACGGCAGAACTGAAAATCACTAAGAGAATAAATCTTAAGACTTCTTACTCTTTTTTGCCGCCTTTAGAAACAGTAAGTTCCATTACAACTGATTTCATGCCCAATACTTAACACATGCTAAACACATAGTAGATAGTTGGCAAATTTTAGTGAAATGAATTAATTTTAAACCTAAAATGATGACTCTGGGACAGAAATTGAGCTGTGTACTTTTCTAGACTCGATTTCAACCACCACCTTCCTATGCAACAATCTAAATGACAAATGGTAACATTATGAGGGGAGAAGCAAAATGCAGAAAAAAGCCAATAAGGGATTAGTGAATATACATTGTTTATTATCCATTGTAATGGAAAAGTGGACAAACAAGCAGAGGATAATGGTTTAAACCCAATTAGAATTACTGAAAGCTGGGAAAACTCTTCTATACAAGAAAAACTCCAGAAGCTTCTGTAAATGTTTACCTATTTTTTTAGTTTAAAAAGCAACATATATATAAAAAAAAAGCAACATATATAAGAATATAAACTTCCCCATAAATTCCCCAAATCCATAAAAAAACACAAAATAATAAAAGAGAGATGAAATTTCTATGTGCAAATATAACTTCCATATCTGAACAAAACAATTTCAAGGATAGAAATTACCCAAAATGAAGTTCCAGTAAATTACTTCAATGATGTATTGTTTTGCTTTTCCTTATTCATGATATACATTAACAGTTAACGCATAATTTATTAGTGTCCTTCTAACACTGCTTGCTTTGGCAAAGTAATTCATGCCCCATTATTTAAAATCCCACCATATTATAAATATCGGCACAGAAAATAGCTGTTATATACTAAGCAGATAAATCTATTTAATCTGCATTTCCAGGCTGCATATAGTACGTTTAGGGGGCATGATTTTAATCTCACTAATTCTAGGTATGAAATATTTAGTTGTTTTATTTGAATGAAAATTGTTCCACCTCTATAATCATGGAAAGGTAAAAAATATTCAGTAACTACATTCTGTGAGTAACAAAAAAATTCATGTATTTGTTGAAAATATTTAAAGCAGTTAATAGCACCAATATTTTCCTTATTAATTATGTGACATATATAAGTTCACTAATAGAGATATGATTTGCTACTCATACTTCCTAAATGATCTGGGTTCAATCAATCATACCAAACAGCTTCCCTTAAGAATATGAGTATTACAGTTACATTTGGGGGACTTTAAATTTATTTTTATTTTTTTTATAAACATATAATGTATTATTAACCCCAGGGGTACAGGTCTGTAAATCACCAGGTTTACACACTTCACAGCACTCACCATAGCACTTACCCTCCCCAATGTCCATAACCCCACCACCCTCTCCCTACCCCCCCACCATCCCCCCTCAGTTTTGTGACATTAAGAGTCTCTTATGGTTTGTCTCCCTCCCGATCCCATCTTGTTTCATATATTCTTCTCCTACCCCCTTAACCCCCCCCCCCATTGCATCTCCACTTCTTCATGTCAGGGAGATCATATGATAATTGTCTTCCTCTGATTGACTTATTTCGCTAAGCATAATACCCTCTAGTTCCCTCCACATCGTTGCAAATGGCAAGATTTTATTTCTTTTGATGGCTGCATAGTATTCCATTGTATATATATACCACATCTTCTTTATCCATTCATCTGTTGTTGGACATCTAGGTTCTTTCCATAGTTTGGCTATTGTGGACATTGCTGCTATGAACATCCGGGTGCACTTGCCCCTTCGGATCACTACATTTGTATCTTTAGGGTAAATACCCAGTAGTGCAATTGCTGGGTCATAAGGTAGCTCTATTTTCAACTTTTTGAGGAACCTCCATGCTGTTTTCCAGAGTGGTTGCACCAGCTTGCATTCCCACCAACAGTGTAGGAAGAGTCCCCTTTCTCTGCATCCTTGCCAGCATCTGTCATTCCCTGACTGGTTAATTTTAGCCATTTTGACTGGTGTGAGGTAATATTTCATTGTGGTTTTTGATTTGTATTTCCCTGATGCTGACTGATGTGGAGCACTTTTTCATGTGTCTGTTGACCATCTGGATGTCTTCTTTGCAGAAATGTCTGTTCATGTCTTCTGCCCATTTCTTGATTGGATTATTTGTTCTTTGGGTGTCGAGTTTGCTAAGCTCTTTATAGATTTTGGATATTAACCTTTTATCTGATAGGTCATTTGCAAATATCTTCTCCTGCTCTGTAAGTTGTCTTTCGGTTTTGTTGACTTTTTGCTGTGCAAAAGCTTTTGATCTTGATGAAGTCCCAAAAGTTCATTTTTGCCCTTGCTTCCCTTACCTTTGGCAATGTTCCTAGGAAGAAGTTATAGTGGCTGAGGTCGAAGAGATTGTTATCTGTGTTCTCCTCAAGGATTTTGATGGATTCCTTTCTCACATTGAGGTCCTTCATCCATTTTGAGTCTTTTTTCATGTGTGGTATAAGGAAATGAGCCACTTTCATTTTTCTGCATGTGGCTGTCCCATTTTCCCAGCACCATTTGGTGAAGAGGCTGTCTTTTTTCCATTGGACATTCTTTACTGCTTTGTTGAAGATTAGTTGACCAGAGAGTTAGTTGAGGGTCTATTTCTGGCCTCTCTATTCTGTTCCTTCGATTTGTGTGTCTGTTTTTGTGCCAGTACCATACCGTCTTGATGATGACAGCTTTGTAATAGAGCTTGAAGTCTGGAATTGTGATGCCACCAACTTTGGCTTTCTTTGTCAACATTCCTTTGCTTATTCAAGGTCTTTTATGGTTCCATATATATTTTAGGATTATTTCTTCCATTTCTTTGAAAAAAAAACAGATGGGATTTTGATAGGGATTGCATTAAATGTGTAGATTGCTTTAGGTATCATAGACATTTTCACAATATTTCTTCTTCCAATCCATGGGCATGGAACATTTTCCCATTTCTTTGTGTCTTCCTTAATTTCTTTCATGAGTACTTTATCGTTTTCTGGGTATAGATTCTTTGCCTCTTTGGTTAGGTTTATTCCTAGGTATCTTATGGTTTGGGGTGCAACTGTAAATGGGATTGACTCCTTAATTTCTCTTTCTTCTGTCTTGCTGTTGATGTAAAGAAATGCAACTAATTACTGTGCATTGATTTTATATCCTGACACTTTACTGAATTCCTGTACAAGTTCTAGCAGATTTGGAGTGGAGTCTTTTTTGAGTTTTCCACATATAGTATCATATCATCTGCAAAGAGTGATAGTTTGACTTCTTCTTTGCCGATTTGGATGCCTTTAATTTCTTTTTGTTGTCTGATTGCTGAGGCTAAGACTTCTAGTACTATGTTGAATAGCAAGTGGTGATAATGGACATCCCTGCTGTGTTCCTGACTTTCGCAGAAGAGCTCTCAGTTTTTCTCCATTGAGGATGATATTTGTGGTGGGTTTTTCATAGATGGCTTTGGTAATATTGAGGTATGTGCCCTTTATCCCCACACTGAAGAGTTTTGATCAGGAAAGGATGCTGTACTTTGTCAAATGCTTTTTCAGCATCTATTGAGAGTATCATATGGTTCTTGTTCTTTCTTTTATTAATGCATTTTATCACATTGATTGATTTGTGGATGTTGAACCAACCTTGCAGCCCTGGAATAAATCCCACTTGTTCATGGTGAATAATCTTTAATTTCCTGGTTGACCCATTCATTCTTTAGAAGGATGCTGTTTAGTTTCAATGTATTTGGGTTCTTTCCAAATTTCCTCTTGTGATTGAGTTCTAGCTTCACAGCCTTGTGGTCTGAAAATATGTAGGGAATGATTCCAAACTTTTGATTCTGATTGAAACCTGATTTAGGACCCAGGATGTGATCTATTCTGGAGAATGTTCCATGTGCACTAGAGAAGAATGCGTATTCTGTTGCTTTGGGATGGAATGTTCTGAATATATGTGCTGTCCATCTGGTCCAGTGTGTCATTTAAGACCTTTATTTCCTTGTTGATCTTTTGCTTGGATGATCAGTCCATTTCAGTGAGGGGAGTGTTAAAGTCCCCTACTATCATTGTATTATTGTCGATGTATTTCTTTGATTTTGTTGTTAATTGGTTTATAACCAATAAATATGGTTATGGCTGCTCCCATGTTAGGGGCATAGATATTTAAAATTGTTAGATCTTCTTGATGGACAGACCCTTTGAGTATGATATAGTGTCCTTCGTCATCTCTTATTATAGTTTTTGGCTTAAAATCTAATTGATCTGATATGAGGATTGCCACCCCAGCTTTCTTCTCATGTCCATTAGCATGGTAAATTGTTTTCCATCCCCTCACTTTATGGAAGTGTCTTTGGGTCTAAAATGAGTTTGTTGTAGACAGCATATTGATGGGTTTTGTTTCTTTATCCATTCTGATACCCTACGTCTTTTGTTTGGGGCATTTAGCCCATTAACATTCAGGGTAAGTATTGAGAGATATGAATTTAGTGCCATTGCATTGCCTGTAAGGTGACTGTTATTGTATATTGTCTCTGTTCCTTTCTGATCTATTACTTTTAGGGTCTCTCTTTGCTTAGAGGAACGCTTTCAATTTTTCCTGTAGAGCTGGTTTGGTGTTTGCAAATTCTTTCAGTTTTTGTTTGTTCTGCAAGCTTTTTATCTCTCCTTCTATTTTCAATGATAGCCTAGCTAGATACATTATTCTTGGCTGCATGTTTTTCTCGTTTAGTGCTCTGAATATATCATGCCAGTTCTTTCTGGCCTGCCAGTTCTCTGTGGCTAAGTCTGCTACCAATCTAATATTTTTACCATTGTATGTTACAGACTTTTTGTCCCGGGCTGATTTCAGGATTTTCTCTTTGTCGCTAAGACTTGTAAACTTTACTATTAGATGATGGGGTGTGGGCCTATTCTTATTGATCTTGAGGGAGGTTCTCTGCACCTCCTGGATTTTGATGCTTGTTTCCTCTGCCATATTAGGGAAATTCTCTACAATAATTTTCTCTAATATAGCTTCTGCTCCCCTCTCTCTTTCTTCTTCTTCTGGAATCCCAATTATTCTAATGTTGTTTCATCTCATGGTATCACTTATCTCTCGAAATCTCCTGAATTCTCCCCTCGTGGTCCAGTAATTGTTTGCCTCTGTTTTGCTCAGCTTCTTTATTCTCTATCATTTGGTCTTCTATATCACTAATTCACTAGAAGAGACTAATTCTCTCTTCTGCCTCATTATCCTAGCAGTAAGAGCCTCCATTTTTTATTGCACCTTATTAATAGCTTTTTTTTATTTCAACTTGGTTAGATTGTACTTTTCCAGAAAGTGCTTTTATTTCTCTGGAGAGGGTTTCTCTAATACCTTCCATGCCTTTTTTGAGCCCAGCTGGAACCTTGAGAATCGTCATTCTGAACTCTAGATCTGACATATTACCAATGTCCATAATGATTAGGTCCCTAGTCTTCAATACTGTCTCTTCTTCTTTTTTTTTTTTTTTTTTTTTGTGGTGAGTTTTTCTGCCTTGTCATTTTGTCCAGCATTTGGGGGATTTTTAAACAAAATCCATGTATTTTAAATATTATTCTGAGAAGATGCCAAATATAGTCATAATAACTTCCAATGTTCTCACTTCTTCATGCATCCCTTCTGATATTACCACCATTGTCAACTAACAGTTTTTTACATTAGAAGCCAAAAAGGGACATGGCTGATAGTCAAGGTAATTCATGTTTCTTCCTGAACATAACTGAAATACTGAAATGGTATTAGGGATGTAAAACTCTATTCCATCTTAGAATGTTATCACAACTTTCATCACCTCCTAATATTTATTGATTTGTTTTATATTCATATCTTAATACTTGTGTAGATGTTAAATAGGTTAGTAATCTGAGCTTTGGTGAGTAACAGCTGGGCCTGTCAAATGTAGTTTGCATAAAAATCAACATAGAATATAAAAGTTACTAGAATAATTCATGACCTAGACAATTTTTTTATTCCTGAGGTTTTTCCCAAATGGATGTATGGCTGTGAATTTGACCACAACCCTTCCAGGGAATATTTACACGTTCTCTAAAAGAGAACATCAGGTCACAAAAGAAACAAGCGCTCTCTCAAATTCACAAACATCACTTGAAAATCAATTGTTTAGAATTCAGAATCAGAGGTACACCTTCAAAAGGCAATTTGCCTCACAACCACAGGTAGAACTTCATGCATTTAAAATGCAAGCAGTATACAAGCAATAATTAAGCCAAAAACAGTAACAGTAAAGACTGCAGAAATTTAAATCTCTGAAGACATGTGGTGGATCATCTTTCCCAACCCCTTTCTCCGTCCACACGATGCAGAGTGGTCCACTGTGATGTGGATCCCCCACAGCCCACTATGGCTCTGAGACTCCAGCCTGGACCACGCTCAACCTCACGACCAGACTCACTAGAAAGAAAAGTGTCAAACGTCTCAGATTGTTCTAAAATGTTTGAGGACTGTAATAGCTGAGAGATGCCATGTCAGGCTCGGTGTTTCATACTAAACATGACGGTTGTTTAGAAAAGAATACGTCTCTCTGGCCTATTTCTATTTCTCTCTCCTTCTCCCTTCCACCACCTCAATCCATACACACATATGCACGTACACACACACACACTCCACACACTCATTCACATGTACTCTATTTTAAGTGGGTGTGAGAAGCCCAGTGTGGGGCTCAAACACATGACCCTGAGACCAAGAGCCAAGATGAGATCACGAGTCGGACGTCTAACCAGCTGAGCCACCCAGATGCCGCTACATCTGATTTGTGCTTTGATGCCAAAAGCTCTCTCCTGGAAAGGTTCATCTCTTTAATATAATAATTATGTCAGAAAATCACAGAAACTTTGAAAACTGGAAGAAAATCTTCTCCAAGCAGCATACTAGTACCATGGTTCTAACAGCATAAAATTTTAATAGTGATCATTTTGAAACTACTGACATTTTTTAACTTTATAGCATTTTGTTACACTAAACAAAATTTAGAAACAAAATTTAGAAAAACAGCATGTATTTTTGTTTTTAACATTAAAGTTCTTCGTATAGTTAAAATCATGTGACATAAATTTCTATTATAAGAATATTCTTAGAAATAAATAAGAAGTCCTACTTAGCCAAATATAAGTTTATTTAAAATTAAAATTATACTACACTATTCAAATCCAATCAAACCTAATGTATTAATACATATTCAACTTGGGGAGAAATTTATTTCACTTCATATCCCCTTTAAGCCTACATTTCTTTTTTATAAATATAACAGCATCTTAAGTTCGAGTGTGAACAAAACATCGAATGCAAAGTCAGCAGTTCTTTACCTACGGTGTCCACAAAAAAATTGCTTAAAGACTTCATTTGCAAAATGTAGTAATATAAATATATTTCTGAAGTATAGAGAACCTTTGTATAATCATTAATAACAACCATTAAATAAAATCAAGTCTAATACTGACTGAATTTTTCAATATGGTCACGTCTACTTTTTCAAGAGTTCTTTGCAAGTTTTTTTGAGTCAAGTATCTTATTTATTTCCCCTCATTCTAACTTATTTTATCTTTTTAAACAGAATAAAACTTTTACAGAATTAAAATGCTAATTTTATCAACTTTGTATGTTACTTTCCATTAGTTTTCTTGTCACTATAAACTAGAAAATGACCTGCACTCAAATCGAATGAGATCTTACCTTCTGGTTTGTTGTTTTTCCTCTTCAGCCATTTTTCTACAGTCTCTGCACTAACACTTTCCGATACAAACTCGTCCAACACCTGGGGATGGAGAGAAAGATACGCCTTCACTTTTTCATCTGTCAAACCTGTAAAAGAATTAGAAAAAATGAAATTAATCTAGATGACACCTCCATAAGCATCAAAAATACAGAAAAATGACACATTATGCTAAGATTGATTTAAGATATAAAACGAATGTAAAGATGTATATACACACACAATGAAATATTATTCACTCATGAAAAGGACTAAGTTCAGAGATACATGTTACAACACAGGAACCTTGAAAACAATATGGCAAGTGAAAAAGGCCAGACACAAAGGACAATTATTGCATGATTCCACTTACATGAAATATCTAGAACAGGCAACCTCATAGAGACAGTAGATTTAGGACTTATGAGGAGCTGAGGGAGGGGGGCATGGGGAATTATGACTTATTAGGGACAGAATTCTGTTTTGGGTGAATGCCAAGTTTTAGAAGTGGACAGAGGTAAGGGTTATAGTACATGTGGTGAGTATAATTACTGCCACTAAATTATATATCTGAAACGGTTAAAATGGCAAAATTAATATTATGTTATTTTGCCACTATGAAAAAAAGAGCAAAAAAGACAAAAGTTTAAACCTTTAGCAATTTTAAACTGCGGATGTTGTATCATGTGACACAGCTGTTTTCCAAGAGCAAATCCCAGTGCTGTCCTGGAGCCACTGGTGCACTCCAGTGGGGTAGAGGCAAGCTCTACAAAGTAGTTAGATCTTCCTGTAAATAGTCACCATGGCTTCAACTCACGAGGTAAGAGAAACTCTTAGCCAGATAAGCAAACAGGAAAATGCAGTGCTGGTACATTTTAGGTGCTAAAGCAATGTTTACTGAATAGATTCTTATCTTGCATAGTTTACAGCACAAATTCTCCTTTCTCTCTGAACCCAATGATATTATTAGTACTCAGCTCCGAGCCATCGACATCCAGTTCCTTGGTATTCCATGTATGTAGTCAGGTTCACTGAAATAAGTTTTTGGTCTAGTAACAACTGTTGAATATACATAGGAGTTTCAAACAAAGTACTGTGACATATTTTCCTGTTGAACATATAATATTATATGTTTTGAAATTGGTGCTCATATTGGTATGCTTTTCACTGAACAACTCCAAATCACAAACAGGCGGTCAATAATTATTACTCTGAGATGGCAATTATTCTTACTATTATATCCCCTCTGTGAATTATTCAGTCAATTACTATCATCCTTAGGGACAGTCAGGTAAAAAAGGAGGTAGAAAATCTGTCCTTTCAGAGACAGAAAAGAAGAAAAGGAAGCATAGCTTTATGACTCCAGGGAACAGGCTGCATGTTCCCACCACCAGACAAGCCACAGAATTAACATGTGTTAATTAATTCTGCTGGGGACTAGAGTTACAACTGTTAGGATTCCTCAACAGAATGGTACAGTTGAGAAGGCAAATAATTTTTTTTCAATGAATTCATTACTTCCACAATCAATGTAAACTACAGACACATAAGGATATATAATTATATAGTTGTATTACATAAAAGAAAAATAAGACCCCTGTCTGTGCTCACATGGCAGAAGAGCTCCAGTGATGTAAAACTTCATTTGAGAAATTCTAGAAGGTGCTGAAGATGAAAGCCTGAGTAAAGTAAGAGTTCTGACAGAGTAGATGACCGTCCTCAGATACGAAACGCACGGGATACTCAAGTAACTAACAGCTGCTTTGACCTCAGGAAGACAGACAATGCGGATTTCACCTTTCCTTCAACCATGTCCTTCAGTCTTTCATAGCGGTGCGTAGCTGACATTCGATCCCGTCTTAAAACTTCATCACTTTTGCAGCACAACACTGTACTGGTCTTATCCTAAATTCCATTTTGCCCTTTACCTCTGCTTTCTCTTTAGTGATCTATAATGATGGCAGCAAAATCTGAATCAGGAATAGCAATACACTTTTGATCTCTAGTCCTCGGCTATTCTTCCGTCTTGACTCAAAACTAAATGAGTCAGATCTGTCCCACTTCCTCCCAAAGTGATTTCAACGCTCAGCTCTATTCTCTGTGTGACCGGTACTCTTCATTTTCCCAGAGACCCAGGCCGGAAAAATAAAGTTGTAATTGACTCATCCCCCCATCATCTCATGTCATCGTAGTGCACAGATATGCGAGTCCTGTTTGCCATATTACATACCAGATTACAGGACTTGTATCTAAAATATATGGAGAACACTTAAAACTCAACAAGAAGATAACAGACCAATTAAAAAGGAGTCAAAGACCTGAACGGACATTTCATCAAAGAAGATAGAGATATGATATATAAGCACATGAAGAGATGTTCATCTGTCATTAGTGAACTGAAGTTAAAACAAAAATTAGACTCTACTACATACTTATTAGAATGGCTAAAATCTGAAAACTGACTGTCAATTTTGGCAAGGATATGGAGCACCAAAAATTCTCACTCGCTGCTAATAAGAATGCAAAATGGCAGTCACTTTGGACTGTCTGGCAGTTTCTAATAAAGCTAACTAGAATCTTACTATATGACCTGGAAATCACACTGCTAAGTACTTGCTCAACTGACTTGAGGACTTATGTGCACACAAAAATCTGCGTGTCAACGTTCACAGTAGCTTTACTCACTGCCATCCAAAACTGAAAGTACCAAAGCAGTCCAGCAATAGGCAAGGGGAGACAAGAGTGGTGGGAAATCCATACAATTATATATTATTTGGCAATAAAGAGAAATAAGCTAACAAGGGGTGCCCGGGTGTTCAGTCTGCTAAGCCTCTGCCTTCGGCTCAGGTCATGATCTCAGGGTCCTGGGATTGGGACCCACATGGGGCTCTCCGCTCAGCAGGGAGCCTGCTTCCTCCTCTCTCTCTGCCTGCCTCTGTGCCTACTTGTGATCTCTGTCAAATAAATAAATGAAATCTTAAGAAAAGAAATAAAATAAAAAAGAGAGAGAAAGGAGGTAAGCCCTGAAAAACATGATTAGGCTTAAATGCATATTGCTAAGTACAAAAAGCGAGTATGAAAAGGCTGTATATTATGTAATTGTAATTATACAACATTCTGGTAAAGCCAAAACTATAGTGAGAGAGAGTAAAAAAATCACCAGCTGCTAGATGCCTGCAGGGAAGGGAGAAAGCCTGAACGAATGAAAGGCTGAAGCAGTGCATCTGTTAGGGTGGTGAACCGATCCCATACGATACCGTAATGGTGAATAAGTGACATCATGTGTTTGCCAAAACCCACAGATGCTGTAAAATTTTAAGAAACCGTTTATAAAGTCAGGTTATCCCAGAATGGAAGGCAGGTTATGAAAAAGAATCTAAACGTATGACAAATGTACAAAACATCATCCCTGAGGGGGCTGGGGGGTAAGGTGCCGACCGGAGTAACCTTAGAAATGAGTGGAATCTGTATGGCTGGAAGCAATCACTGCACTCTAGTCGACAAAGTTGTCTCACGGCAGGTAGAATTTAACAATTCTCACAACACTATTCATGTACACTGAAGCTGAACAATTAAATAAGTATTCGGTGGGAACAAGGCTTCTCAGTGGTAGAGTTGGAGGTTAGAGATAAACAAAAGGAGTCTAGAAAAGTCGACAGGGTAACAGATTAGAGTCTGACACGTCCATATGAACTCATATTTAGCTGAATACGGATACGGATGGCTACCGAGAGATAGACTCCGTAGAGGCTCAGGTCAGTACACACACACATCTCCCTGCCTGGTAGCAGAGAGGACCTACAAGCAACAACACACCAGGACCAGCTCCCGGATTCTGATACCGCTCTCCAATAAAAGGAACCTCAGCTGCGTCGAGAAATGGGGGAGTCGAGAACAAGTCCACAAAATCTAAGATGAGCTCGGATCATCTTGTTTCCATAAAAGAAGGGTTACGTGTGTATACATGTGAAACACACAAAATGATGGGATATGCCAAAAGGATACAGAAGTTGATTGAAGGCTCTCCCAATGATTCACACATGGAACCATCTGAGTAACAGAATAAAGCAGTTTTGGATAATACTCCAAAAAATAAAATAATATCCATGCTATGGTTCCGATGTTTGTATCCTGCCCCTCCATATTCGTATGTTAAACTCCTAATTCCCAAAAGTGATGGCATTACTAGGTAGAGCCTCTGGGGAAGCTTAACTGGTTAGGGTGGAACCCACATCAGGGCTTTACCGAGAGGCTCCAGAGATCCCTAGACCCTCCTGCCATGTGAGGATATAAAAAGTCCATGACCTAAAAGAAGGCCCTCACCCAAGTAAGCAAGTGCAATGACCTTAGACCTCCCACCCTCAGAAATATGAGAAATAAACACTCTTGTTTATAAGCCGCCCAGCCTGCGGTATTTTGTGACAGCAGCCTGAGTGGACTAAAGTAATCCAGGAGTCCTTACTGATGTAGATAAAGGCCTGAATAAATAAACAGAGAAGAACAAATATCCCACACAGAAGAATTCCAAATAACGTATGTAGATACTCTGCCCTCTAGGAGACAGAGCATAACTCCCCACTCCATGATACTTACTTTGTATAAATTAACTAAAACTGAATTTTTAAAGATCAATTCAGTCATAAATGAGTTATGATGTCTAAGTAAACTTCTAGACTAAAAATAATTTTTAAAAATATTAATTAATTAATTAATTAAATCCTGGATTTAAGTATGTGGAAGAGAATGAAATGCCAAATACACCATTTGGGTCGTAAACTCCATTTTCCAGAATTCAGAATTCAGAATTCCAGAGTATCAAATAGATTTCTATCTCAAATGTCTCAAAAGATCTGAGTATCACTGTCTTCCCAAATTACCATTCATCCTTCAAGAAAATCATGACCCTCTTCGATGGGAGAATGGTAGGAAGAGGCATTCTGACCTGGTGATTAAAAATACAGGCAAAAGTTAGATCCTCATCTCACCTACCAACCTGGGCATAAACCTGGGCAAAGAGCCTCGTCTCTCTCAGCCTGGCTTCTTGTCTGTATGGGAATGAGACCTGAACTATGGGAATAGCACTATCTATCACAGGGTCATTAGAATAGTTCGGTAAGGTAATTCTACCTGTATGAAGCCAATATTATAATTTGTTTAGAGGCTCAAATCATAGTTTTATAACTTTCACTTCCTTAAAACTCCAAACTTTCTAATACTTCCACTTTTTAAGCCTTTTTTAAAAGGTTTAATTTTTAAGTAATCTCTGTACCCAACATGGGGCTCCAACTCACAACCCCAAGATCAAGAGTTTCACACTCAACCAACTGAGGAGCCAGGTGCCCCCAAAATTTCCATTTTCATTTTAGCACTCAATGTATGCTCAGTGTCCTCAGTCATCAAGCAATCTCTCTCACTTTTTTAGTAACATGTTATTCACTTTTATTTCCTATTAACATCCAGTTTTGCAAAGAACCTTTGGGCCAATACAGGATCAACCCAGAATAAGACAATGAAATAACAATGACCCACACTCTTAGAAAATGGTACATGTATGATGACAAAACATGTGTCTTTTGTTTTTGTCTTGACTTTGATTTAATGCTTCCATTGCTTCCCATGCCATATACACCTTGGTATGTCGAAAAGAGGAAAAAAAAAAAAAAGAAAGAAAGAGAGAGAAAGAGAAAATGACAGGACTTGACAGTTTTGGGTTTTTGTTTTTTTTCTTTTTGAAAATAAAACCAACAAAAGCAAGGAGGTCAGACCAGAGCTGTCATTAGCGTACACTAGCATCTGATGACTAAAAATCTGCCACTAGAGATCCATACAATGAATCATACAGATTCCAAGGTAACATGGACATCTGAAACAATGTCTTTTTTTAAAATACTTCATTTCTACTAATAAGCTATGTTCTTTCATCTACGCAACATTTATTTATTTCATTCGCCTACATGTGGCAGGGATGCTGAGGAGCAGGGGCTGGGTCAAAGTCGCAGTGACAGAAGGGATGCTCAGGATACTGACAGACTGAATGAGCAGACAGAGTTAGAAACATTTGGATGAATTTCACTATTTTCACGATGCCCACTGAAAACACCATGAAGGATTACAACCTAAGTAAAACCAAAGCAAAAGCAGCAGAGTGGCACATGTCACGCACAGATTTAGCACTGAACCTGAAGACCTATAACAAAGGGCAAAATAAAGACTGATACATATTTTTATAAAGACAATGGTGTGTCCAGTAACTAAGCCGACAACCTGGGGAACAGATAACCAACAGGTTTGTTCTGATGCTGACTGTCTTCAAGAAATAGGCAAACAGATGAAAGCCACAGCAATGCCTCCTACTTCAAATCTTATTCAATATCTTATTACTGGACCATAATGAAAAGAATCAGCTTCATGTGTGTTTCAATTCATGGTAATACAAAGTATCAGCGACCAAATGCTACTGTCAATGATCATTCCCTTTTCATCTTTTTTTAAACCTAGGAGCAGGATGCTACTTTCTCCCATCTCAGCAGAAATCTTGCAGCTTCTGATAATGTAACACTACCCTTTTGGTTACTGTTGTCTATAACACATATATTCTGTTTATTCTGATGGAGACTGGGTGTGTACAGACATACATATGTATACAAATTTAAACTTGTAAAACCATACAAACTTAATGGGCTCTCATGTTCTCTATTCCCAACTTCAACAATAATCAACTCATAGCCAATATTTTCCATTTGTACCCCCCACCCCCACCCTCTTCTAATTTTGAGACAATCTCATACATCATTTCAATATTCATATATGCCAATGTATATCTCTAAAAAACAAGAACTATGCTAAGCACAAAAGTTAGTATTAAATCCACAGAGAAATTTATCATTAGTTTTAATACCATCAACATCCAAATGTTGAAGTTTCTATTAGTCAATGTTTTTTTAATAGGTTAAATGAACCTGGACCCAGGTAAGGTCTGTATGCCGCAGCTGGAGTTGTGTGGTATTTTTCCTAGGTCTCTTTTATCCTATAAGTTCCCCTCCATCTCTTTTATTTTCCCCGTTATAATTTATTATTGAAGAAAACACATCTTTTGTTCCATGTTTTTCTGCAGTAGGTATTTTTCTGACTGAATCCCTGTGGTGGTGGTTACCACGTTTATCTGCTCTTTGCATTTCCTGAAGACTGAAATTAGATCTAGAGACCTGAACAAATTGAGGTTGAATCTGGAGGTGGGTAGGCAAGGTTTTAAGTGGTACTGTGTTCTTCTGTCAAAAGGTTTACACCATCTGGCTGTCTCTCTGCTGTGATATTAGCAGCATCTATGATCCAACAGTTACTGATTCACTAGGGCTTGAACAGAGTGGTTTCCTAATTCTGTAATGTCATCTTCATTTATTAGCTGAAATATTCCAAGGAGAAACTTAGTTTCATCGACTGTTTAGTCATCTAAATAAGACAGAATATATGCTTCATTTATTTCCCTTTATTTACGAGTTTTCACTGTGAGTTGGTTCAGTAGCACTCCCCTGTCGGTGACCAACTAAAAAAATTAGTATTTTTATGAAATCCCAGATTTGAAAAAATTTGATGTTTCTTCAGTTGTAATTACAGGCCCAAGTTGGAGACATTGTGGGTTTGGATCCAGACCACAGCAACAAAGCAAATAGTACAATACAGTGAATCAATTTTTTTTTTTTTTTTACTTCCTCGTGCAGGTACGTGCTTTCTTGCACTATAGTGCAGGCTGCTAAGAGTGCAATTAGCATGATGTCTAAAAATACAAGGTATGAACCTTAACTACAAAATACTTTATTCCTTAAAAAATGGTAACCATTATCTGGGCTTTCAGCGGGACATAATCTTTTTGCTGGTGGAGGGTCTGCATGCCTCCACACTGGTGGTTATTAAGGGACGCGAGTGGTGGTTGCTGAAGGCCAGGGCGGTTGTGTCCGTTTTTTTAAAATACGACGACGCAGTGTGCCGCAGCGACGGACTCGCCCTGCCAGAGACCATCTCTCTGGAGTCCGTAATTCCGTTTCGTGGCACCGGACCCCCAGAAGGACTCGTTTCCAAACCGGAGCCGGTCCTCCCAGACCCTGCTGGGGCTTCTCCCACGACGTTTCTGTCCTGCTCTGAGGTCCCTGCCGCGGCTCCCGCCGTCTCCGCAGGGTCGCGGGCAGGAACGGGGTCAGTCCGCGGAAACGGCCGCCGCACCCGGGCAGGAGTCGGCGGCGGCGCTGCTCACGGGCTGCTCCTCGGACCCCGCTTTCCTCCGGTTCCCACGCGCCGCGGCCACTTCCTCGCCGGGAGGCGCGAACCGTCCCGGTCATCCACGGCCGCTCCTCCCCACGCGCGGCGCCGCTGGCACGAGGGCCTGGTCCCGCGTCACGGAGGCGCCCCCGGGCGCGCAGGGGGACCCGCACCGGAGGGTCTCGTTCCGCCGCCAGGATCGCCGCGGCCGCGCCACCGCTGCGGGCCGCGTTCCCGAAACAGCGGGAGCTGAAGCCCGCAGCGCGGCCGCACCGGCCGCAGAGGCGACGCCAGCGTCCGCCTGGCGACACAGCACGTCCGTCCGGCCTTCGGGGGCCGGGCCTGCCCCGAGAAGCCGCATCCCCGCAACTACTGGTCCCCGAAGCTGGGGTCGGACCGGGTTCGCACGCGCGGGGACGCGCTGCCGCCGACGCGCTGCACCGTCTGCAGGGCCGCACCGACGAGGGAGAGGGCGGACGGCGGGCGCCGCAGCGCGAAGGCGGACCTGCGGCCTGCCGGCTCCGGCGGGGACGCCAGCGGGGCGGCGCGTCCGGCTTCCCGCCGCCTCCCTCCGCGGAGCCCCGCGGCGCGGCGGGGTCTCGGGGCCGGCGGGGCCAGGGAACGGCCGGGGCCGCGGCGCCCGGAAACCTCCCTCACGAGTCGCGGTTCGCGGCGCCCCCAGCCGCTCGGACGGAACGGGAGGGCGCCCGGGCGGCCCAGCCGCTGCCGCGGCCCCGGGCTCGGGTCCTGGTCCACGTGCCCCGGGACCGAGCCCGCGTCGGCTCCCTGCTAGGCGGAGACCCGCTTCTCCGCGGGCTCCGCGGCCTCCGTCGCATCGAGTCTTTACAAGGAAGCGAAGCGACATCGGAGCGACGTCCCGTCGGTGCAAGGACGGAGAAGCCGGTCCATCGGCCGCCGGTCCCGGTCGGCGCGGAGCCGCGGAGCCGGCGCTGCGGGAGGAGGCGCGGCTGCGGCCAAGCGCCCTGCGGAGGCCGAGCGGCTGCGACCCCCGCACGGCGCGGCCGGGACTGACGAGCCTCGGACTCCGGAGAGGAAAACGCGTGGAGTCGGGTCGCCGCGTCCGTCCTCCGGGCCGTGGGCCACGCGGGGACCGCGGCGGGAGCAGAGGCGCGGCCTGCTAAGGCTCCAGCCCGACTTCACCTTCACGTCCTCCGGGCCGCCCCCGACGACCGTCGCCTTCCGACTGGGACCGCGCTCCGCACTTCGACGCAAATTACGCATTAAACCCCGACGGCGCCATCAGAGGCTGGGACAGGTGCGGAGACACGGTGGAGCGGAACGGCCCGAGCCGCGGGTCAGCCGTGGACGGAGGACGAATTCAGGGCTCGGACCCCCGCCGACCCGCGGACCCCGCCGCCCCCGCCGCCCCCGCCGCTGTTTCCCTCTCCCCCGGCCGCGGGACACACGGAGCCGATTTGAAAACACCTGCCCATAAGCTCACGTCCTTTTCTTTCAAAGACTCTAGTTCGTTATTGGAGACGGAGAGGGAGAGCGACAGCACAGGCCCGGGGACAGCACAGGAGAGCGACAGCACAAGCCCGGGGACAGCACAGGCAGAAGCAGACGCGCCGCCCAGCACGGAGGCCAACACGGGGCCGGTCGCAGTGGCCCAGCCGAAGTCAGACCCGTAACCGACTGAGCCCCCCAGACCCCCCACGAAACACACGTCCTGCCCTCCCTGCCCTTGTCCTTCGTGCTTCCACTGCAGTCTGCCCTCACGTCCAGATCCCGCGGGGACCCTTCCATTAGGTCCGTGTCCTCTTACTAAACTTTAGCCTCTCCGAGGCAGCCGCACACTCCACGAGGGCAGGAACGCATCTCCCTCTGTCCCTGTAGCGCAGTCCCTGGCTTGGTGCAGCCAAGACCTAGCACAGGAGCCTGACCCTGCTCTCCTCCGGGAGGCTGCCTGCTTGCAAGGCTGGCCCTTGGCCGGCCCTTGGGAACTCGGCACTGAAGTCGTGCGGTGGCCCCTGTGCTAGGCTGCGTGAGCCGACAATGTGGTTTATGCCAAACACCTGCTTTCCCTCTACAAGTCTGCAGTTTGGGACAGTGACAGGCAGAGGGTGCCTATATAACCCGCCACAGTAAAAACACAGACTATGAAGTCTCTACTGAGGTTTTCGGGTAGTCAACACTCCCCACGTGTCCGCACAATTGTTTCTGGGAACAAACAGCTCCTGCGTTGCTTCACTGGGAGGACCAGCACATGCATGTGGCAGGTCCGCCTGGTCTTTGCCTTGTGTGCCTTTCCCTTTGTGGATGTTGCATTCCTTTCCTCTTTTGCTGTAAGAAATCTTAACCGAGAGGATGACTATATGCTGTGTCCTGGAGTCTTCTAGCAAAGCACCAAACTTTAAAGTACTCTTACGAATCCCCAACACAGGACCATCATCACTACACGAGTTAATCAATGAGTCAGTCTTTGTCTTAATGTGATTTCACAGATATCTAGATGTGCTTGCTGGAAACTGGCCAGTCCCGGATGATCGCAGATGCATCCAAGTTGAAAAACACGTGGCCAAGCAAAAGACCCTCTTAGTAGTCCACGCTCCTACTCAAGTTCCTAATCTCCCTTGAGATCAGATGGGATTTCTTTCTTTAACATTACCTTCATGTTTCTTTTTCCACCCAAACAGTTTAATGTCTATTTCCTGAAAAATTAGGATTTCTTTACATTTGGATATGTTTCCCTAATTCTGGACATCCTTCAGTCCACCTATAACACCAGTTCCAGAAATGTATCCTTGTATGTAGTATAGCATGGAACACTTTATATTAAAGTTTTTCTCCCTAATCTGCTGGTAGACATGAGTTTCCAAACATAAGACTTTATACAGTAGCTTCTTCTAATCATTTATCAAAACAGGGAAGAGATTAATAGGCTCTAAAGGTAATTTATTTTTTGGCTTCTTTATGTAAAAAGGCAAAGTCCTCTCTATGCAATAAATGGAGGTTATCACATGACACATATAAGTGGTTTTCAATATCATTAAAATGGCTCCAAAGCTGTAACAAAAACAAAGGGATAAGATGCTTCTTTGGGTTTTTGTCAAGCCCACAGACTCAGAGAAATAGAGAACAGAACGGTGGTTGCCAAAAGTTGAGGGGAGGGGAGTAAAGGGAGATGTTGGTCGGAGTACAAAGTCCTAGTTATAAGATGAATCAATTCTGGGAACCTAATTTGTAGACTGGTTGACTATAATGAACAATCCTGTATTATATACTTGCAAGTAGTTAAGAGTGTAAGGTCTTAAAAGTCATCACCACACACAAAAAAGGCGGAGGGTGGCAATGTTGACTAGCCTTTTTATGGTAATTTTTTCTCAATATATGCAAGTATAAAATCACCAAGCTGTACACTCAAAATGATACATAAGACAGTATCTCGGGGCGCCTGGGTGGCTCAGTGGGTTAAAGCCTCTGCCTTCGGCTCAGGTCATGATCCCAGGGTCCTGGGATCGAGCCCTGCATCGGGCTGTCTGCTCCGCGGAAAGCCTGCTTCCTCCTCTCTCTCTCTCTGCCTGCCTCTCTGCCTACTTGTGATCTCTGTCTGTCAAATAAATAAATAAAATCTTTAAAAAAAAAAAAAAAGAAGACAATTATCTCAATAAATTTGAAAAAAAAAAATTAATGCCTTACAATAATTATCTCTGCCTTCTATCTATCTCACCTAAGTAATTTCTTCCCATCCAAGTACATTCCCGCTGAAAGACTGTTTAAGACTTAAAAAGAAGTCATTTAGTGAAACTTGATTGAATATACTGCCAGGATTCTGACCTATATAAATGATTATTTATTCCACGTGAATTAACAGCTGCAGGGTGCTTTGGTTGCAGAGAAGACATTGTTTCTAACACTCGTAATTGCATTTATCAGAAGGCAAATCCCACAGTGCTATATTTCTAAGCCAAAATAAAATTAATTATGTGTTTTCCCTTGGCTGAGAACATCAATGAAAGTTTCTTTAACTGTGAAAGCCAAATGAAAACCTAAGTTGCTCAAAGTGATAATGATGAAAACAATGATTTTTCAAGTAGAACTGAAAGAATTAGCTCAAGTACACCACAAGTCACCCTTCCCATGACTCAGAAAACTATACCTCCAAAGTAAAGTCTAAAATGAAAGATTATCCAGTATAAAGGATTTAAGACTCTTGCCTCTTACCAATTCAGTGGTAAACCCAGAGTAAGCTGGTGGAAAACAGCACGTCCCGGTTCTTCAGGTTCTGGGTAAGCAGACACAACCTCCATCTATTCAGGCCAAGTTCCTTAAGAAACTCACTTACCCCTCTAAGACTCTGTGGCCTCACAAACAAAAGACAGGGACAATAATAGTACTACTCCATAGGGAGTAGAGATTTAGGGATATTTAAAGGAATATGTGCAAACATCTGCACACATACTGATTACCGAGTGAATTATTTAATAACACCTATCTAAAATAATAAGCACTTTTATATCAAGAAATACTAGGATTTAAAATTTTGACAGAAATCCAGTCATGCTGTTTAAATGTAATCTGACTTCACGAAACCCATATTTACCTATATTTAGCAAATACTTCATCTAGGTGTTATTTCAGAAATAGGAATATTTTAGATATACCCGTGAGTGTTTAAATTGGGAATACAGACTGCCTAGCTAACCACCATATTAACAAGAATGTGTGCCTAACTACTTACTCACCACAAAGGAACCAGGCAGGTCTAAATTCAACAGCTTCCAGAAGGACCACTCAGGGATAGGTGCCACAGGCTGGATGAAGTCAGGGAGCTCCTGGAAAGAGCCCGAGGAACGTGGAGCTCAAGGGCACACATCTGATGACACTCAAGTCAGCTGAGGGCAAATCTAAATCTAAGTGAACTGGAGAGCTGTCCTGAAGAAGTCATCAGTGAATGAGAAGATGGGTAAAAACAGGGAATGAGTAAGCAGCCTAGAGGTAAAGAAAGTTCAAGGCTTTGGCCTTAAAGACAGCTGGGATGGATGAAACTCCCCTTTCTGGATGACGGTGACATGCCTGAAATGGTTTAAGAGTCCAGATGGCTGATCTGGATTAAAGGCACAAGGACTGAGTAACCATCCAATTTGAAAAGTAGCAGGTAGATTCAATGTTGCTAATGGGAGCCACATGGTAACATTAGCCAAATGCCTGAGATCCAACTCTGCCCCCTGAAAGTCAAAGTGGTTTCTCAAGTGTTGGGACAACAGCCACTAAATACATACAGGCCTAATGCCAAATAAATACACTCTGCACCTTAGCCACAAACAATGAATCTGCGGACAGCCATTTCAGCCACCAAAGGGAAAGTACAACCCACATATTTAAAGTAATAACAACAAGAAAAATTTTAAATCCATTACTATATACTGAGATTACTAAGTAAAGCATTTGATAAAATGTAAAAAAAAAAAAAAGGGGGGGGGGAGTGCCTGGGTGGCTCAATTGGTTAAGTGACCGCCTTCCGCTCAGGTCATGATCCTGGAGTCCCAGAATCGAGTCCCACATAAGGCTCCCTGCTCGGCAGGCAGTCTGCTTCTCCTGCTGACTTTTCTCTCCTCTCTCTCTCTCTCTCTCTTTCAAATAAATAAAATCTTAAAAAAAAAAAAACTAATAATAAATGCTGCCATAGAAATAAACTTCTCGTAGTATACACGTTTTAAGAAGGCTTTTAAAATATACTTTATAAAGGAAAGAAAAGCAAGTTTCACATGATGCAACTTAGTGTGGTGAAATAGAAATAGAAAAATGGAGAAAAGAGAAACACACAAAAAGACTAATGCACAAAATACACAGACAGACTTTCAGTCAATAAGTTCAGTTTTCACTGTTTCACCACCAGGATTTAGATAACACAAGCAGGATAAAAGCAATCATTTCTTATGACCATTTAACGCCCTGATGATACGTTCTTTTAGTATTCACATCAGCATTTTTATTTATCTAAGTCTAAAAGAATTATACCCTAAAAGTGAAAGTCTACAAATCCCTTATGTCAGGGATTTCTATAAACCATTCCTTTCACGTTTCAAAGGGGATTTAAAAAGTCATGTGCTCACATGTAAATTTGAAATGAAGAAAATGAAAGAATAGACATTTTCTCAAAATGACTAAAAGTCATATTTTTCTTTACTAGAAAACATAACTGCTTAAAAATTTTTATTATAAGTTGATCCAGAAACTGCATTTTTCTAGACTTCCTCTACAAAAGTATATTAATTACTATTTTATACTTTTGCGATCAATGTAATTCACTTAAAAATATTATATCAGGTATTAAACTATGTTTTAGGAAGAATCAGGGACTTTAAAAACACTAGGAAGATGAGCAGTCAGAAAGATAACTATGCTGCCAGGTTGATAAATTACATCCATTGAATACAAAATGTTTTTAACACAATTAATTCTAAGCACTGAAGTTCATTTATTCACTTGGGAAATATTTATTGAATGCCTACTAAGAACAAAGCTTATCTACGTGGTCAGCATACAATAAGTAATAACCTTAAGCTTATGGAGTTTTAAAATTCTCTTTAATACTGATAAGCCTAGCCCACAAGAATGAGTGACAAGTTCAAAAAGACAATGAAAGAGTAGGAAACATCCAAGGTGACTCCACCACTTCTACCTTAGGTAACAGACAGTGACTGAACCACAGGAGGTAATGAACAATTCATGGAAAAGAAAGTGGTTTTGGTTTGAGATCTGTGGAACTTCAGTTGCCTACAAGATTATCTATATGTTGATTCCTTGTGAAAAGTACGAAATATAAAGCTGTAGCCCAGAAGAAAGCAGGGACTAAGAGGTGTACACTGAGAAGTCATTGTATTGATCACAGATTTACAGATGAATTAGATTTCCCAGGAATAATGGACTGCATCCTCGATGGCAAAAGAAAATGTTAATTTGCATCTTTGCCCTATGCCATTTTTTAAAATCATGGGAGAAAACTGTAGTATTCACTGTTTCATTAAAAACATTATGCCATTCTACATGAACAGACATTTCTCCAAAGACAACACCCAGATGGCCAACAGACACATGAAAAGATGCTCAACATCACTCATCATCAGCAAAATGCAAATCAAAACCACATTGAGATAGCACCTCACACCCGACAGAAAGACTAACATCAAAAACACGAGAGGGATGCCTAGCTGGCTCAGTTGGTTAAGTGTCTGACTCTGGGTTTCAGCTAAAGTCATAATCTTGGGAGTCCCAGCATGGAACCCTGCATCAGGCTCCCTGACCAGTGGGGAGTCTGCTTGAGGACTTTTCTCTCCTGTTCTTCTGTCCCTCCTGCCCAACTGTCTCTAAAAAAAAAAAAAAAAAAAAAACACACACACACACACACACAAGAAACAATAAGTGTTGTGAAAGATGTGGAGAAAAAGGAGCCCTCATGTACTGTTGGTGGAAATGCTACCTGCTGCAGCCACTGAAAACAGTGTGGACTTTCCTCAAAAAGTTAAAAACAGAATTACCATATAATCCAGCAATTCCACTACTGGGTATTTACCCCAAGATTATGAAAACACTAACTGAAGAAGATATATGCACCCCTATGAACACTGTAGCACTATCCACAATAGCCAAATTATGGAAGCAACCCAAGTATCCGATAGATAAATGGATGAAGAAGGTTCGGGGGTGGGGGGCACTGAGGGGCTCAATAGGTTAAGCGTCTGCCTTTGGCTCAGGTCATGATCTCAAGGTTCTAGGATGAGCCTTCCTCTCCCTCTACCGCTCCCTATGCTTGTGCTCTCTCTCTCTCTCTCACAGTCTTTCTCTCAAATAAATAAATAAAATTAAGTAGCAGATCTGGAGAGAACCCCTCCATCCTCCTCCAGGAGAAATGGCGCAGGACCACGCAGCAGGAATCTACAGGGTTTGGAGACTCCAAATGGGGCCACATGTCAGAGATAGAAACACTATCTAATAAGGCCAAGTGAGCTCCATACGAGTGTGGCCAAAGACCAGGGAGACGGAGGTATTGACTGATTTTCTCCGAGGACATACTGAGGAGTGGGGCCCCGAGCTCTTGGCTCCTCCAGCTAGAGACTAGGCGGCCACTTTTCATTCCTGTTCTCCAATGCTCTACTGAAATCATTCAGGGAACAAAAGCTCCCAAGAGCAAACCAGAGCAGATACTTAGCCCGGCCTCCGGCAAGGATACTGCAATTGCACCTCAGGCAAAGAAGTTTCAGAATGACGGCAACAGTACCTCTTTCCCAGAAGACCAACAAGAACATCCACCAAAGACTAAGTTCATGGATCAGTGAGAACAGCAGAACTCCAGAGCTAGGGGAAAGCAACACAAAGAATTCTTGGTTTTTTCCTTTAGCCTTTCAAAGATAATTTTTTAATTTTATTTTTTCTTATTCTATTTTTTAAATTTGTCCTCTTTATTATTTTAACATTTTTTAACTATTTTATTTTATCAAAACCTTTTTAAAAATCTTTTTTAATCTTCATTGTTAGTCATATTTTATCCCTTCATTGTATTTAACCTTATTTCTTGTATACACATAAGTTTTTCTTTTCTTTTTTTTTTTTTTTAATTCTGGGATACAGTTTCTTCTAATAGATCAAAATATACCCTAAATCAAGTATATGGCTTTGTTCTAGTCTCCAGCTTGATTATATTCTTTCCTCCTTTTTTTTTTCTTTAACCAACTTCTTATCAATTTCTTTTTTAGAATCATTTCTAATTTTCATCATCATAATCATATTCCAGACCTTTATCAAGTTTACCCTTATTTTTGTATAAGTTTTTTTTTCTTTAAAATTTTGGGTAGTTTCTTCTAACAGAATCAAATACACCCCAAATCAAGTAACTGACTCTGTTCTATTCACCAGTCTAATATATACTTTTTTTTTTTTTCATTTTTCTCCCCTTTCTTCTTCCCACCCCCTGCTCATTCGCTTACCCTCTCCCCCCTGGCCCAGTTTTGGGTCTCTTCTGATTTGGTTAGTGTATACTATTCTGGGGTCATTGCTACCCATTTATTATTTTGTTCTCTCATTCATCCATTCTTATCTGGATAAAATGAAAAGATGGAAAAACGCACCTCAAAAAGAAAAGAACAAGAGACAGTACTGATGGCTAGGGACCTAATCAATAATGACATTAGTAATATGTCACAACTAGAGTTCCGAAAGATGATTATCAAGGTGCTAGGTGGGTTCAAAAAAATCACGAAAGATATTAGAGAATCCCTTTCTGGAGATATAAAAGAACTAAAATCTAACCAAGCTGAAATTTTTAAAAAAGTTATTAATGAGATGCAATAAAAAATGGAAGTTCTTACTGCTAGGATAATGAGGCAGAAGAGAGAATTAGTGATATAGAAGACCAAATGACAGAGAATAAAGAAGCTGAGCAAAAGAGAGACAAACTACTACTAGACCATGAGGGGAGAATTTGAGAGATAAGTGATACCATAAGAAAAAACAATATTAGAAGAATTGAGATCCCAGAAGAAAAAGAAAGAGAGAGGGGCAGAAGGTATATTGGAGCAAATTATACTAGAGAATTTCCCTAGTTTGGCAAAGGGAACAAACATCAAAATCCAGAAGGCACAGAGAAATCCCCTAAAAATCAATAAAAATAGATCCATGCCCCATCATCTAATAGTAAAACTTACAAGTCTCTGTGGCAATTAGAAATTCCTGAAAACATCTTCGGACAAGAGGTCTGTAACATACAACAGTAGAAATATTAGATTGGCAGCAGACCCATCCACAGAGACCTGGCAGGCCAGAAAGGACTGGCATGATGTATTCAGAGCACTAAATGAGAATAATATTCACCCAAAAATATTATATACAGTTAGGCTGTCATTGAAAATAGAAGGAAAGATAAAAAGCTTCCATGACAAATTGAACTAACAGAATCTGTGAACACCAAACCAGCCCTATAAGAAATATTGAAAGGGATCCTCTAAGCAAAGAGTGAGCCTAAAAGTAACACACCAGAAAGGAACAGAGACAAGATATAATAACAGTCACCTTACAGGCAATACAACAGCAATAAATTCATATCTTTCAAGTTACCCTGAATGTAAATGGGCTATATTCTCCAATCAAAAGACACACAGTAT
Source organism: Mustela lutreola (assembly GCF_030435805.1). Classification (NCBI taxonomy): domain Eukaryota; kingdom Metazoa; phylum Chordata; class Mammalia; order Carnivora; family Mustelidae; genus Mustela; species Mustela lutreola. The sequence continues at coordinate 3,312,924 of NC_081295.1, read as the reverse complement.
CAGAATGGATTAAAAAAAAAAAAAAAAAAAAAAAGACCCATTGTTATGCTGTCTACAAAAAACTCATTTTAGACCCAAAGATACCTCCAGATTTAAAGTGAAGGGGTGGAAAACAATTTACCATGCTAATGGACATCAAAAGAAAGCTGGGATGGCAATCCTTATATCAGATAAATTAGATTTTAAGCCAAAGACTATAAGAGATGAGGAAGGACACTGTAGCATACTTAAAGGGTCTTTCCAACAAGACCTGAAAATTTTAAATATCTATGCCTAAAACATCATAGCAGCCAATTATATAAACCAATTAGTAACAAAATCAAAGAAACACATTAATAATAATACAATAATAGTAAGGGACTTTAACAATCCCCTTACTGAAATGGACAGATCATTTAAGCAAAAAGAAAAACAAGGAAATAAAGCCTTTAAGTGACACAATGGACCAGATGGACATCATAAATATACTAAGAACATTTCATCACAAAGCAACAGAATACACATTCTTCTCTAGTGCACATGGAACATTCTCCAGAATAGATCATATCCTGGGTCATAAATCAGGTCTCAACCAGTATCAAAAGATTGGGGTCATTCCCTGCATATTTTCAGACCACAAGGCTCTGAAGCTAGAACTCAATCACAAGAGGGAAGCTGTACAAATACATGGAGGCTAAAGAGCATCCTACTAAAGAATGACTGGGCCAACCTGGAAATTAAAGAAGAATTGAAAAAAATTCATGGAAAGAAATTAAAAGAAAATGAGAGGAAAATACATAGGAATATAAGTGTTTCTCAAACAAGAAAGGTCTCAAGTGTACAACCTAACCCTACACCTAAAGGAACTGGAGAAAGAACAGCAAAGAAAGCCTACACCCACAGGAGAAGTCAATAAAATAGAAACCAAAACAACAGCAGAACAAATCAATGAAACTAGGAGCTGGTTCTTTGAAAGAATAAGACTGATAAACCCCTGGCCAGACTTATCAAAACGAAAAGAGAAGAGACCCATAAATAAAGTCATGAATGAAAGAGGAGAGATCACAACCAACAACAAAGAAATACAATTATAAGAACATATTATGAGCAACTATACACTAGCAAATTTGACAGTCTGGAACGGATGCATTCCTAGAGACATATAAGCTATCAAAACTGAACCAGGAAGAAATAGAAAACATGAACAGACCCATAACCAGTAAGGAGATTGAAGCAGTCATCAAATATCTCCCAACAAACAAGAGCCCAGGCCCAGACTTCCCCTTCCTCAAAAAATTCTACCAAATATTTAAAGAATTAATACCTATTCTGCTGAAACTGTTCCAAAAAATTGAAATGGAAGGAAAACTTCCCAACTCATTTTATGAGGCCAGCATTATCTTGGTCCCCAAACCAGATGAAGACCCCATCAAAAAGAATTACAGACCAATATGCTTGATCAACATGGATGCAAAAATTCTCACAAAAATACTAGCCAATAGGATCCAACAGTACATTAAAAGGATCATTCACCACGACCAAGTGGGATTTATTCCTGGGCTGAAAGGATGGTTCAACATCCACAAATCAATCAATGTGATACAATACATTAATAAATAAAAGAAAGAACAAGAACCATATGATACTCTCAATAGTTGCTGAAAAAGCATTTGAGAAAGTATAGCATCCTTTCTTGATGAAAACTCCTCACAGTGTAGGTAGGCATAGAGGGTATATACCTCAATATCATCAAAGCCATTAGGAAAAACCCACAGCAAATATCATTCTCAATGAGGAAAAATTGAGAGCTTTTCCCCTAAGATCAAGAACATGGCAGGGATATCCATTATCACCACTGTTACTCAACATTGTATTAGAAGTCCTAGCTTCATCAATCAGACAACAAAAAGAAATTAAAGGCATCCAATTCGACAAAGAAGTCAAACTATCACTCTTTGCAGATGATATGATACTATATGTGGAAAACCCAAAAGACTTCACTCCAAATCTGCTAGAACTTGTATAGGATTTCAGTAAAGTGTCAGGATATAAAACCAATGCACAGAAATCAGTTCCATTTCTATACACCATCAGCAAGAAGAAATAGAAAGTAAACAATTGATCCCATTTACAACTGCACCCAAAACCATAACCAAAGAGGCAAAGAATCCATACTCAGAAAACTATAGAGTACACAGGAAAGAAACTGAGGAAGACACAACAAAATGAAAAAATGTTCCATGCTCATGGGTTGGAAGAACAAATATTGTGAAAATGCCTATGCTACCTAAAGCACTCTACATATTTAATATAATTCCTATCAAAATACCATCATTTTTTTTCAAAGAAATGGAAGAAATAATCCTAAAATTCATATGAAACCAGAAAAGACCCCAAATAGTCAGAGGAATGTTGAAAAAGAAAACCCATGTTAGTGGCATCAGAATTTTAGATTTCAAGCTCTATTACAAAGCTGTCATCATCAAGACAGTATGGTACTAGCACAAAAACAGACACATAAATCAATGGAACAGAATAGAGAGCCCAGAAATAGACCCTCAACTCTATGGTCAACTAATCTTCGACAAAGTAGTAAAGAATGTCTAGTGGACAAAAGACAGTTTCTTCAACAAATGGTGTTGGGAAAATTGGAAAGCCACATGCAGAAGAATCAAACTAGACCATTTCCTTATACCACACACAAAAATAGAATCAAAATGGATGAAAGACCACAATTTGAGACAAGTATCCATCAAAATCCTTAAGGAGAACACAGGCAGCAACCTCTTCAACCTCAGCTGTGGCAACTTCTTCCTAGAAACATTGCCAAAGCCAGGGAAGCAAGGGAAAAATGAACTACTGGGACTTCGTCAAAATCAAATGCTTTTGCACAGCAAATGAAATAGTCAACAAAACCAAAAAACAACTGACAGAATGGGAAAAGATATTTGCAAATGACCCATCAGAAAAAGGGCTAGTATCGAAAATCTATAAAGAACTTATCAAACTCAGTATCAAAGAACAAATAATCCAACCCAAGAAATGGGCAGAAGACACGAACAGACACTCCAGCAAAGAAGACATTCAAATGGCCAAAAGACACATGAAAAAGTGCTCAACATCACTCGGCATCAGGGAAATACAAATCAAAATCACAGTGAGCTACCACCTCACACCGGTCAGGATGGCTAAAATCAACAATTCCGGAAATGACAGATGTTGGTGAGGATGTGGAGAATGAGGAGTCCTCCTACGTTGTTGGTGGGAATGCAAGCTGGTGCAGCCACTCTGGAATACAAGATGGAGGTTCCTCAAAAAGTTGAAAATAGAGTTACCCTATGACCCAGCAATCACACTACTGGGTATTTACCCTAAAGATACAAATGTAGGGATTTAAAGGGGCACATGCACCTGAGTATTTATAGCAGCAATGTCCACAATAGCCAAACTATGGAAAGAGCCCAGACGTCCATCAACAGATGAATGGATAAAGATGTGGAATATATATATACAATGGAATACTATGCAGCCAACAAATAACCGAAATCTTGCCATGTCCAATGACATGGATGGAACTAGAGGGTATTATGCTGAGTAAAATAAGCCAATCAGAGAAAGAATTATCGTATGATCTCCCTGATAGGAATTTGAGAAGCAGGGTGGAAGGTCATAGGGCTCGGGAGGGAAAAAATGAAACAAGAAGGGATCAAGAGGGAGACAAACCATAAGAGACTCAATCTCAGGAAACAAACTGAGCGTTGCTGAGGGGTGGGAGGGCAGGGCCAGGGTGGCTGTATGCAGACATGGGGGAGGGCTGTATGCAGACATGGGGGAGGGCTGTATGCAGACATGGGGGAGGGCTGTATGCAGACATGGGGGAGGGCTGTATGCAGACATGGGGGAGGGCTGTATGCAGACATGGGGGAGGGCTGTATGCAGACATGGGGGAGGGCTGTATGCAGACATGGGGGAGGGCTGTATGCAGACATGGGGGAGGGCTGTATGCAGACATGGGGGAGGGCTGTATGCAGACATGGGGGAGGGCTGTATGCAGACATGGGGGAGGGCTGTATGCAGACATGGGGGAGGGCTGTATGCAGACATGGGGGAGGGCTGTATGCAGACATGGGGGAGGGCTGTATGCAGACATGGGGGAGGGCTGTATGCAGACATGGGGGAGGGCTGTATGCAGACATGGGGGAGGGCTGTATGCAGACATGGGGGAGGGCTGTATGCAGACATGGGGGAGGGCTGTATGCAGACATGGGGGAGGGCTGTATGCAGACATGGGGGAGGGCTGTATGCAGACATGGGGGAGGGCTGTATGCAGACATGGGGGAGGGCTGTATGCAGACATGGGGGAGGGCTGTATGCAGACATGGGGGAGGGCTGTATGCAGACATGGGGGAGGGCTGTATGCAGACATGGGGGAGGGCTGTATGCAGACATGGGGGAGGGCTGTATGCAGACATGGGGGAGGGCTGTATGCAGACATGGGGGAGGGCTGTATGCAGACATGGGGGAGGGCTGTATGCAGACATGGGGGAGGGCTGTATGCAGACATGGGGGAGGGCTGTATGCAGACATGGGGGAGGGCTGTATGCAGACATGGGGGAGGGCTGTATGCAGACATGGGGGAGGGCTGTATGCAGACATGGGGGAGGGCTGTATGCAGACATGGGGGAGGGCTGTATGCAGACATGGGGGAGGGCTGTATGCAGACATGGGGGAGGGCTGTATGCAGACATGGGGGAGGGCTGTATGCAGACATGGGGGAGGGCTGTATGCAGACATGGGGGAGGGCTGTATGCAGACATGGGGGAGGGCTGTATGCAGACATGGGGGAGGGCTGTATGCAGACATGGGGGAGGGCTGTATGCAGACATGGGGGAGGGCTGTATGCAGACATGGGGGAGGGCTGTATGCAGACATGGGGGAGGGCTGTATGCAGACATGGGGGAGGGCTGTATGCAGACATGGGGGAGGGCTGTATGCAGACATGGGGGAGGGCTGTATGCAGACATGGGGGAGGGCTGTATGCAGACATGGGGGAGGGCTGTATGCAGACATGGGGGAGGGCTGTATGCAGACATGGGGGAGGGCTGTATGCAGACATGGGGGAGGGCTGTATGCAGACATGGGGGAGGGTACGTGCTACGGTGAGCGCTGTGAAATGTGTAAGCCTGATATTAACAGACCTGTACCCCTGGGGCAAATAATTCATTATGTACATATATATATATATATATTTTTATTTTATTTAATTTTATTTTTTCAGTGTTCTAGAATTGTTTATGCACCACACATACCCCAAAATAAAATAAAATAAAAAGGAAAAAGACTGAAGGAGCAGACACAGCAGGTACATAGATGAACAGCCCAACTAGGGGGGCAGGGACTAAGCCTATGAAAGTTAGAAGTCAGGAATTTTACCAAGAATCAGCTTTTTTAAAAAATGCATAAGGTTTCACTAGTGAATTATCTCAAATATTTAAGATGAAAATAATACCAAACCCACACAGAGTTGAAAGAGTAGATGTCCCAACTTTTATTATGAGGCATTTTACTCTGGTATCAACAACCAATATGCTTCATGAACCAGAGCAAGAATCCTTAACAAAATATTAGCAAATTAAATCTAACAACATATATAATAAGGAATATGCAGCACAGCCGAGAGGGTCTTATCTTAGGAATTTGAGGTTTAAGATGTAAAAGCAATTTACATGCTACACCAGTTAATAAAGGACAAAACCCATATCATCAAGTAAATGGATACAAAGAAAGTTATATGACAAAATCTAATATCCATTCATGACCTCGACTCCCAACAAAAACAGAGATTTTCCTAACCAATAAAAGGCATCTGTGAAAAATTGACAGCAAACATTATAGTTCTTTGTGGAAAACTGAATGCTATTCTCGGACAAGAAATAAGGCAACGATGCATGCTCTCCCCCATTTCCATTAGACATTGTACTAAATGTTCTCGCCAGCATCATTACACCAGAAAGCAAAGAAAGAAGTAAAAGCACATAGATTAGAAAGGAAGAAGTAAAGCAGTGTTGGTTTACAAGGAGCAAACAAGTTACGGGATGAAAATCTTAAAGAATTTACAAAAATATTAGAATAGGCATAGTTAGAGAGGTCACAGGATACAAGTAAATATAAAAAATCATTTATTTTTCTAAATACCAGTAATAATAATGAAAATGAACATAAATAATAGCATCAAAAAAGAATAAAACACATAGAAATAACTCACAAAATCAGTTTATCCGCTTCCTGGAAACTAAACCCACTGTGAATACAAACTAAAGAACATTTACAGACAGAGAAAGAGAAGACTTACGTATCTGAGATCGACACGGACTATACAGCCAGGGTAGTACACCTTACAAACAAATCAGTCACACACTGCTAGGGTGTGCCACTCTACCTAAAGTGGTGTAGTCATGCATTTCCAAAATAAACCTTTTCCAAAATCTCCTCCGTAATAGTCTCTGTTGTCTCTATACATGACAACTCTGTTCTCTCGGTTCCTCAGGGCAAAACCTGTTGAGTCATCCTTGATCATCTGTCTCACTCACCAGGTCCAGCTAGCTCTAACTCTAGAACCCAACCGCTGCAAGCAAACCTTTGCTCCTACTTACCGGGATCTAGCCATGTTCTGGCTCACCTATACATGTCAGTACTTTCCTGAATCTTAAATAGTTTCCATGCTAACACCTTTACCCTCTTCCATTCTAATCTTTACATGGCAACAGAGCGATCCTATGAAAAATTTTTTTAAGATTTTATTTATTTGACAGAGAGAGAGTTCACAAGTAGGCTGAGAGATAGGTAGATGTTGGGGGGAAGCAGGCTCCCTGCTGAGCAGAGAGCCCGATGCAGGGCTCGATCCCAGAACCCTGAGATCATGACCTGAGCCGAAGGCAGAGGCTTAACCCACTGAGCCATCCAGGCGTCCCAATCCTATGAAAATTTAAGTCAGACCACATCACCCCACAGTTCAAGTGCCTTCCCATACCATCAGAGTAATAGCTGGCCCCAAATGACTCCCTTGGCCCTCACTTCTCTATTTTCCCCTTGCTCACTTCACTCCAGCCACCCTAGTGAGACACCCCAGGAGCGCTGCCTCAGGGCATTTGCACGTGGGTGTCCTTGACTGGGAAGCTCTTTATCCAGCTGTCCCCCAGACCCAATTAATTCCTCACCTCTTCCAGGTCTCGACCCACAGTCGTTCTCTCATCAGGGGCTCTCTGGTCACCTTTTCTAAAACTGCCAATGATTCCACCCGAAGCAAACAAATGCACAAAAAGTCTCTTCTCTGCTTTATTTCTTCCTTTAGTGTAGCCAACATATCAGTTTTACTTTCTTCACTACTTCATTCCCAGTCTAGAACAGTGCCTGGCACATAATTAATCCCTAACACTTTACCTACTGACTGAATGAAAGTCTATGCCTTTGGCAACTCCTAATTTTAAAAATCAGCAAGCTAATTTCTTAAATAAATAAACATATGGTTCATGATAAGACTTGGTTAAATCATGTAAGACCGGAATTTGGACAGAGGAGGATGGAAGAAAACACCAGGAAACAGAATACAGGAATTGCTGTAAAAGCAGCATTGCTTATTTTTCTGGTGTGACAAATTAAGGAGTTCCAGATATCTGGAAATAAATCTTTAAGAATTATGACACCTGGGGCACCTGGATGGCTCAGTGGGTTAAAGCCTCTGCCTTCAGCTCAAGTCATGATCTCAGGGTCCTGGGATCGAGCCCCGCATTGGGCTCTCTGCTCATCAGGGAGCCTGCTTCCTCCTCTCTCTCTCTCTCTGCCTGCCTCTCTGCCTACTTGTGATCTCTGTCAAATAAATAAATAAAATCTTTTTTTTTTTTTTTTTTAAAAAAGGAGTCTTTCTCTTAAAAAAAGAAAAAATTATGACACCTACCTTTCACTGTAAGTTGAAATAACTGAAATTATTGGCAGATTATCAAAATTCATTTAACTCAGGTGTGTTACTCATAAGAAAACTACATACATTTGCAAAATCTAGAAAAACATTAGGGGCACCTTGGTGGTATAGTCACTTAAGTCTGACTCTTGGTTTCGGCTCAGGTTGTGATGTCGAGGATGTGCCATCCGCCATCAAATTATAACCATTTGTTTGCCAAATGCTGCCACGGAAGTAGGAGAAGCATTTTTAAATCAGTAAATTTTTACTTCAGAAATAACTAATAACCTAATAAAAGTTGACAAGCTGGTCTTTGAAATATGCATTTAAGAAAAAATAGTAAAAAGACACCCTACATTGCTACACAATATGGTTTTTATAATGTCTCTTAAAATAGGGAGAGAGAGAAACAAGATTTGTACGCCCCACGGAGGGAGAAATTGAGAGCAACTGTTCTTGCAGAAAGGTAAAAGAAAAAAAAACTTCTCTAACAAAGGCTCTCAGTTTTAGTCGTCTAGAAGGATCATTTTTAAAAATTGAGGCAGCATCATTCATCAAGGAGCTCACCGAAGACTACACCTCTGACAGGATGGTTTCTTTATCCTGCTCTCTAAATCTTGACTTTCCTGCTCAACAAGTCTCAAGTCCATCAACACAACATCAAACCTGTCTGCAAGCACAGGACACCAAGGCCCTCTGTTCCACAGGATGCTTCCATATGCCAGAACCTTCCCCTTCTGCAGGAGCAGAGCAAGCTGCCCAAGTCTGCAAATTCAGCAGAAAATCAAACCAAAAAATCGACAGGTCCAGTCAGGGTAAGGAAGATCAAGATGCCTCTGACTTCAATGCCAAAGGAGGATCTAGTATTTAGGAACAGCGAGGTCCTAACTCTTCTCAAATACTACTGACAGCTGATAAATGAAATTAGGCCAACAGCCATGAATATCAAGTCATAAAAGACTCACCATATTAAGTTCAATGCTATGTTTAAACCCAGGAAATCCCTGCCTTAACATAAAAACTTTTATCAGGTACTAAAACTAGTCTCAGGGTGCCCGGGTGACTCAGTCAGTTAAGCGTCGATTCTTGACTTTGGCTCAGGTCATGATCCCAGCATTGAGTGATTGAGCGCCCCCATCGGGCTCCATACTGGGCGCGGAGTCTGCTTAAGAGTCTCCCTCCCTCTCTGCCCTGCTCTGAACTCATGCCCTCCCTTCAAAAAAAAAAAAAGAATCGGTTTCTATGAGTCACATAGGAAGTTTTTTCATTACTTTTCAGTACCACTGTATATTTTTTCAAAAGTCGGTTAGAAATTTAAATGACTTAAATGTTATACTGCAATTCAATTATATCAGATAAAAAGACTTGCAGAAGGAAAACGTATTTCTTATGTAATTGCCCTAAAAAATAAACTAACCCTGATATGATCTCTCTCTTTGAGACTACTGTCAGAAAAAGCAACTCTGTTCTCTCAAGGCTGTTCCTCAGCAATGGAATAACTAAACACACAACAGCTGTTTATTTTAATAATAATTAATTTAATTCATTTTAAATTAAATAATAATAAAAACAATTATAATGCTTAAAATATTTCAAATGCTAGAAACCAAATGTATATTCACGTTTAAATGTAGGGTGCAGTCCCATGAAGAAAGAGTGTGTTATTAAATCTATATCCATGAAGAAAGATAATGAATTTGACCTTTCAAATCAACACATGAACAGTCTTGATTCTCCCAACTATTTTACTTTGAAACAGCCACTAGTATTAGCTCTTCCTCAGATAACTTTCACATAAGCAATTTTAAAACTACAATTTAAAACAAAGATGAACGAACATGACCCATTTATTTCAGTAGCTTGAGTCACGTGGGAACAAGAGTTTGCCCCAGTCAAATCCTTGGATTCCCCATTACCTGGCCTGGCACAGGGTAAGTTATTCTCAGCCAGCGCTGATCTTGCTGCCAGGAGGGCACGCGGCAGTGTCTGGAGATATTCTGTATTGTCAAGGGAGCACAGGAGGCGCAGGGGATGGGCACCGGCATCCGGCCCGGACAAGCCAGGGACAGCACAGCACATGCCACCATGCTCAGGACGGCCCCACAACAAAGAGCTACCCACACGACGTCCCAGTGCTCAGGGTGGTTTCATTAACTCCTGCGGATAGAGCAGATACTGCAGGCCCCCCACAGGGGAGGCTTTAGAACATAAAAGGAGGAGAAAGAAAGCGGGGGCAGTTGAGGGAAGAGGAGGGCGCTCGGATGTTGAGCGAGCAGCCTAGGGACCCCGTGGAGAGGTGTTACAAGAAATGCAGCTGAAGATGTCAGGATAATGCTGATTTAGTGTCCTGCCATTACAACTCTCAGTAATCACCTCAAACAGAAGGCCTGTGAAATCATGGCAATTAAAAATCACTTAGGGGAGTTACAGGTTGAATTGTATCCCCCAGATTCATACATTCAGGTTCTAACCTCCAGGGTTAGGGGAGATGGAATTAGTTGAAATGAGGTCCTGCTGGATTCACGTGGGCCCTGATCCAGTACGACTGGTGTCCTCATACAAATAATGCCACACGCACACACGGAAACACCACACACACCAAGGGAACACCACACACACCAAGGGAACACCACATGAAAACGAAAGCAGGGATCAGGGTGGGCAGCAAACCACCAGAAGCCAGGAGAGCAGCCTGGAACAGATTCTCCCTCACACCCTCAGCAGGAACCAACCCTGCCAATACCTTGCTTTCTGGCTCCTGGCTTTCAGAACTGTGAGATGAATTTCTGGTGTTTAAGCCACACACAGTTTGCAGTACTTCGAATAGCAGCCCTATAGAACGAAGACAGGGTATGTTCTCTCGAGAAAGATCTCGAGGTCCTCTATGGGCTTCCGGGTCCAGGGGGCTCACGTCTGCCTCCTCTCTCCCTCAGTCACCGCTTTAGCAGTGGACAAGCTGTGGACACACTCCCTTCTCAAGGCAGGGAGCACCAAAGGCATGAGAAGTCTAATCATCATTTGTTTATTGCGAAACTAATTTAGTTAATGCTCTGGTAATAAACTCATGATCATCTGTGCAAAACAGAGATATGAAATATCCTAGTTATATCCAAATTATCATTTGGAGTTTATCAGGCTTTCTTGAAAGTATTTTCCACTTCACGTAGACAAAGTATCATTTATAACTAAAAACAAAAAACAAACGAAAAAAATGAAAACAGAAAAAAAAAAGGTTACTAGTAAATGATCTAGATTGAGAAGTGCTGCCAGAGTTTTCCAGAAACCTGGACTACTCTCTCAGCCTGGGTCCATCAGCTCTGCATGGATGAGTTCCAAGGGCCCCAGGAATTCCCTAAGGTGTCCATGAATTCTGCATTCTTGAACAGATGCACATTTTCTTGGGGAAGGGTCAACATGCTTGTTTCAGACTCTCAAAGCATTCTGTGGTCCCATCAACTAAACTAGAACCTAATCCTTTTCCTTCAGTAATGTCCTACCTAAAGTTCATGTACCATATATGCTTACTTTGCTGAGATAAGATTTTTGGATTGGCTTTTTAAACCAAGTAAACCATTTCTATGCAATGGTCACCAAATTTGATAATCTAAATTTTATCACATTCTCATAGAAGACTGATCATATATATATGGGGGTTTTTTTTGCTTTAACATTTGAAACGTATCAACTGAAAGTTCCCTGAAAGGTGTTTATTTTCTTTCACTCTATGATAACGGTACATTATCTCTAACCCTCTACACATCTGTAAATTACACGTTGGGAAAATAAGTAAACTTGAAATGCAAGTTTTGTTTCAGAAATGCAGGATTTTATTTTAAATTCATCCAAATATGGTGTTTCTCCTCCTGTAACATGGACTTTAAAAAGACAAGTGTGGAAAATATTACTGTCAAAATAATTTCAGTACCGATTATAAAAGAATGGTATTTAGAAATTAAATATGCCAAAACAAAATACAAGGAAAACGTCTTCATAAGATACATGTGTATCTATCTAGTAATGAGGTCTGACGTTAATTGCCAACTCTATCAGGAACAAGGTCACAAAGAAGTACCCGTGTTCGGCACCGACAAGACCAAGTGAGCGGACAACCTGTTGCATGTGGCTGAGCAGTGCCTGTTAGGGGCACAGGCCGGATCTGCTGCTCCTCAGGGAAGCCCCCACATCTCCTTGAAGCCTGAACCCAGAAGGAAAAAGTCCTCTCCCCACACCCAGATAAGAAGGGGAGGCCCCAGCCCCACAGCAGAGAGAGGGGGCGAAAATGAGAGAATCCGGTGTGCCCCCGCCAGCGCGGCTCACTCAGAAACCACTGCTGCAGAGAAAAAGGTCTGTAAGGAATTACAGAGAAAGTTATTAGGGTTCCAAGTTGAATGACACTCAATAAAGCTGATTAAATCCCAAATAGAGTTCTAACGAATAGAGAGGAGAAACAGGAAAACACAAAACGAAAAGGGAGGTAAGAGCAGAATAAAAATCTGAGAGAAGCAGAGCCCGGAGGACGACCCACAGCCCGCGCGTGGATTCGCTGAACGTCGGCGACCCTGTATACTGCATCACGGAATGTCTCAGCGTGATGGCATGGCACTTCAGGCAATCATTACAAACATCACTACTACTTATTCCCACTCTAGAGCTGGGAAGACTGAGGCAAAGAGAAGTTAAGTCGCATGATGGGTAGATAGTTTAGGCTGATTCTAGCATTTGGTTCTTAACCACTGTGCTATAATACAACAGATTTTTGTGTGTTGCTTAGGTACCGAAGAAAGTATACTTTCTATAGGAAAATATGTGTTTTTTAGCTCCAAATATGATAATTAATTAAAGGTTCAATACCTACTATATGCAGAGCTCTCACTAGAGGGGAAAAAAGTTATTAAATAGGGGTTTTGTACAAAACAATCAATAATATATTTATGTACAAGTTCTTATTATCCAGGCCATTTTTATTTTTTTTTTTTTAAGATTTTATTTATTTATTTGACAGCGAGAGAAATCACAAGTAGGCAGAGAGGCAGGCAGAGAGAGAGGGAAGCAGGCTCCCTGCCAAGCAGAGAGCCTGATGCAGGGCTCGATCCCAGGACCCTGAGATCATGACCTGAGCCGAAGGCAGCAGCTTAACCCACTGAGCCACCCAGGCGCCCTCCAGGCCATTTTTAAATCATAATCTTTATTTGTGATCACTACATTCATCAGACATTTCCTTTCAAATCTGAGAAAGCTAAAAAAGTACGTAAGAAAGTATTTGGGGGGCACCTGGTGACTCAGTCATTAAACGTCTGCCTTCAGCTCCCATCAGGTCAGGACCCCAGGGTGCTGGAATCAACGCTCACCCTCACGGGGTCCTGCTGGGCGGGGAGGCCGCTTCTCCCTCCCCATCGGGCCCTCTTCCCTGCTTGTGTGTGCACACACTCTCTATGTCCAATAAATAAAATCTTCAAAAAATAATATTTTTATTTCCAAAAAAAAAAAAAAAAGGTTATCGCATCTTTCCTCATGCAGGAGTCTTCCGACGAGCTCTGCCACACGGGCCTGCCGGCCTCTCCTCCCTCCCCTACCCCTCTCGCTCGTCGAGGCCGTGAGCACATTCCCGCCTGGGCAATTGCCTTGGACTTCTCTGTTCTCTCTTCCTCCCTCCTCCTCTGCCTTGAGCACAACTTCTTCCTCTCCGCTCCTCGGGTCTCAGCTCACCTGTGGTCTCCGCTGACCCCCTGCTGAGGCGGCCCCACCACACCCACGGCCATCCTCAGTCCCACTGCTGGGGATCCACCCCTTGGAAATCGTCCGAATCATTGCTACCATCATCTGTTCCCTGTCAACCCCAACTACCAAGTAAGCTGCAGGACAACAGGCATCTTATGGCTTTGCTCTTCTGTACAACACCTGCAACAGGGTCTGGTGCTCAAGTACTTGCTGGGTGAGCGCCCTTCTCCCCGGTGCAGCTCAGACACCTTACGAACTGATGACGCTGCACTTGCTTCAACACCGAACAGCAGTAAGACTAGGGCCGCCCCTACCTTTAACAGGTGAATCGGTTTTGTTTCACATTTAGAAGCTGGATAGTCTGAGATCCTTCAAACGGAATACAAGACCCTCACAGGGGACACAAGAAGTTATTGGCCGGGGGGTGGGGGGGTGGTTGTATATGAACATCAAAAGATAAAGATGAGGGATTCTTAGAATGTCAGCATCCACACGGGGTTGGGAGTTGGACAAGAATCAAACTATGGATCCAGATCCCAAGCACACTTTCACCCTCACTCGGACATCAGGGAGGCCTGGGGCCCTCATCTCGAAGCCGCCGGCCACAGAAAAGACGGGAATATAAAGGAGACGATTGTTCCTCTGCGCCTCGGGTCAACAGTACCATTACGACGCAGTCCTCATGTCTCAGCTGTGACCACGGTTACGTACTAATTGGGGCAAAGTCTCTTCCTAAGTTGCACAAGTTTATCTTCAATTCAACCCAAGATCTGGGAGGTATTCTACACGTGCTAGCCATTTTACAAGTAAATACTTTACAGATTCAGTGCAAACTCATTATTACAGGAAATGCACAGCTCCCTGCCAAGAAGTCAGATGCATCAGTTCAAACATGAAGTACAGGATATACATACAGTTTTTGACCAAAAGAAACTATGTTTACTCTGGTGGGTATAATAAATATATACATATACACATAAACTTAAAGATGGGTATGTGCATGTTTATCAGACAGACAAAAAACTTCAGATCTTGTTTCTGCCACAAACAGGTAGAATAATTTGGCAAGTTAGGTAGCCTTTCTAATGTGTTTTCTGATCTACAAAGTAATTATACAGCCATCTCATGGCTTTGATAATTAAAAATAACATGTAAAGGTTGTGAAACCCATTTCAAAAAAGAAGATAGCTATATTGATGACAACACAAATGAAGACACACGCGCACGTGGACACACAAACTCACTGACCCCCTTCACCCACTGTCCCCCTCAACCACACAGGTCCACACTTGCACTCTCTCCTGCAAACTCTGAGTATTCAAAGAGAAGGGACTATTTTTGTGATTTCGTAAAAGAAACTAAAATTAAAAATCTCTTAGCCATAAACACTTGTCTGCAATTTTTCTTCCCCAAAAATCCTTGAAAAAAAAAAATCCTCAACTCAAATCCCTGTCCTTCAGAGTATTTACAGTCAAGACTTACAAAGTGGACGTTCAAGCAAAGGTTTTCTGAGAAGCCCAAGACTGTCTTCCAAAGCCGAGAGCCAAGAGACACGGAACAGGTGCCTGCTCCCGGCTGCACCAAGGATGGGCAGCTGAGCCAGGGGCGGCCTCGGCTCTCAGGTCCTGCTTCTGGTTCAGCCCTCGTAGATTCAAGAGTGAGAACATGACTGACAAGACCCCCCAGACACTCCGGATTACACAATGAAAGGTTCTGACTAGAAACGTCTTCCTGATCAAACACGGGTTAGACAGAAATAAATGTATTTTAACAATCTTTTCTCAGACTAAGTCAGACTTCATTGTTAGACATCTCAGCAATGGCTGCCTGCCTGGGAATATTCCAGGCCCGGAAAAGCTAGCTGTGGGCACTGTCATCAGGTTATCACCTCAGGAGGGGAACCACTGCCCCAAGAAGAGTCTACCCTGCACTCTCATTGTACGCTGCATACTTCCAATTTGTGAAGTCATTATTTCTAATGATTTATTTAACAAACACCAAGATTAAGTTCCATACAAACTGCCCCTCTTCTGAGGTATCCTCACAGCTGACCATTAATTAACTGACTGATTAGGTGCTTCTCTCACACCAAATAGGTCTTACTTTAATCTAAATATTTTACCTTCCATTTACCAAACAGAAATGCAATAGATAAATCAGGGTTTCTTCATGGGAAGGAAAAACTAACTATTCCTCCTCAACGTTCTTAACTAAAGAGAACAAGCAAAGGACTAGAATGGGGCTTATACTAACTTATGTACTTCAGAGTACATAAAAAATTATGACATCACCATAGTGCACCACAACAGGAGAGTTCACTGCGATCTACATACATTGGAAAGTCAGGGATTTCCTTTAAGAATAAAAATGGGTCACATTCCAGGGGACAGAGCAAAAGTATGTATTAAATACATGAAAGATTACAGGCAAAATTATCCTGTGACAAGAATTATTCTATTGAATCAATCCTACTTCTAAGTTTTAAAAAGCCATATATCTAAAAATTCTGAGAATATTTTATCAATGTATAACTTCACTTCTCAACAACCCCAAGTTAGGACTGTTAAGAATCGACACGGGATACAAAACCACGGTCTCAGGAACAGAAGCCATCCGAAGTCACCAGTGCCTCATTTTATGAGCGACGCGGCCGAGCGAGCGCGCGAGAAGCGGGAACCGCAGACAGCCCACATCATACTCCAGCATCACTTCACCGAGAGAACCCTGAATGTTTGGATTTTTTCATTTAAAAAAAGGGGGAGGGGCGTTCCTCCTGGCCCTCTTCCAAGTCTCTGGGCAGCTTTCAAACAGCACGTGGAGCCCCCAGCCATGCTGGCGACACCGACGCTTCCCGGCTCTGACATTGCGACACACTCCCTGGTTCTCACTAACTTCTTAGTTCCTAAGACCACACTGGAAACACTTTTAACCGGGCCAAGGGCATTTTTAAAAATCATGAACTGGGAACCTGGGTGGCTCAGTGGGTTAGGCCGCTGCCTTCGGCTCAGGTCATGATCTCAGGGTCCTGGGATCGAGTCCCGCATCGGGCTCTCTGCTCGGCGCGGAGCCTGCTTCCTCCTCTCTCTCTCTGCCTGCCTCTCTGCCTACTTGTGATCTCTGTCTGGCAAATAAATAAAATCTTTAAAAAAAAAAATCATGAACTGTTCACATCCCTGCAATAATATAGAGATACTGAGTGGCAAAAAAATGATAGTGATTCTCACTGAAATACATTCAAGTCTCACAAAATAAGCACCAAAGATTCAACTCCACTTTTTACAGAATTTTTTTTTTTTAAGCAGTTTTAGGTTTCACAGTAAAACTGAGAGGAAGGTTCAAAGAATTCCCATACACCCAGCCCACCCCACCCCGTCCCACACATACACAGCCTCCCCCACCAATGTCCCCCACCCAGGGTGGTACCTAAGCGTCTCTTAACTCGGGCTTCCTGCTCTAAAAGCCCTCAGCTGACACTAGGGTTCACAGGTACATCCCGTGGGTTTGGACAATTGGACAATGACGCGTGTCCACCATGCTGGGATCAGACCGGTGCTTTCACGGACCTAAAAGTCCTCTGTGCTCTGCCTGTGTATCCCTCCCCACACGGCCAACCCCGCATCCTTTTGCTGACTCCATAGTTTTGCCTTTTCCAGAACGTCATAGTTAGAATCATATCGTACCCAATCCTTACAGATTGTTTTCTCTCACTTAGTAATAATGTGCATTTAAAGTTCTCTGTCTCATCGTGGATTGAAACTCTTCTGAGCACTGAATCACAGTCTACTGCCTCAGGGTGCCACAGCTTATGTACCCACTCACCTACTAGAAGACAACCTGATGGCTCCCAGGGTTTGGAAATTATAATTATTATTTAAATAAATTAATAATTTATTTATAAATTATTCATTTATCATAATTGATATATAACTTTATCATAAACTATAATAAATTAAACAAATTATAAATAATTATTAATATATAAATTATAAATAAACCTGCTATAAACATCCATTTTTCTATGGACAGAACTTCAACTCATTTGGGTAGATACCAAGGGCTGTGACTGCTAGACTGTACAGTAAGCATATTCGGTGTTGTGAGAAGCTACTCCGCAGTCTCCCAAAGCGGCTGTACCATTCTGGGCTCCTGTAAGCACTGAGCAAGCACATCCTCGGCAGCCTACGGGGTTCTCCCTGTTCTGGACTTTGGTCATCCTCAGGGGTGTGGTGCTATTTCACTGTTGGTTCAGCTTCGTTTCCTCTGGTGAGGTGTCTGTTAAGGGGTCTGTTAAGGTCTTACGCCAGTTTTTAATCAGGTTGTTTGTTTTCTTTTGTTGAGCTGTAAGAGCCGTCTGTGTATTTTAGATAACACGGTAACACTGCACCAGGTGTGTCTTCTGCAAATATTCCAACCAGTCCGTAGTTTTGTCTTCTCATTCTCTTGACATTGCCTTTCACAGAATGAAAGTTTTTTAACTTAATTAAGGCCACCTAACCAATTTTTCTTTTACAGATCGGTTTTTCTTTCAGGCTTTGGAGTGGTAACTAAAAAGCCACTGCTCAAAAACAAAGCCATGTAGCCTTTCTATTGTGTTATCTTGTTTTCCAGTCCACATTTAGGTCTAGGATCCACTGGGAGGTAATTTGCTGGAGAAGGGTTAATATCTCTTTTCGGATGCTGTTGCCTTGTTCTTGTACGTGTGGACGTCCAGCTGTCCCAACATCGTTTGTTGAAGAGACCACACTTGGTTTAGTGTACTGCCTTTGCTCCTTCGTCAAACGTGAGCTGATGACCTTTATGGGGGTCCGCTTCCAGGCTTTGTATGCTGGTCCACTGATCTGTTTACCTGTTTTTCACCAACACTTCCTAGTCCTGTTACTGTAGTTTTATAGTAAGTCAAGATGTTGGGTAGAATCAATCCTCCAACTTCGTACTCCTTCCGGACTGTGCTGGCTACTCTGGGGCTCTGCCTCTCCGTATAAACTCTGAAGTCAGTGTGTTGATATCCGCAGAACGACTTGCTGGGATTCTGACTGGGGTCGCGTTTAATAAATCAAGTTGGAAAGAGTAGACATCTTGAAGAGAGTGAGTCTGTTCTTCCTATGTATGAACATAGACTATCTTTCCATTTATTTAGATCTTCGATTTCAGTGATTAGAGTTTTGTAGTTTTCCTCAGATTTTGTATATATTTTCTTACATTTTTTTCTAAGCATTTCATTTGGGGGGATGCTGATGTAAATGGTATCAGATTTTTAATTTAAAATGCCCTTGTTCAGGGCGCCTGGGTGGCTTACTGGGTTAAGCCTCTGCCTTCAGCTCAGGTCATGATCTCAGGGTCCTGGGACCGAGCCCCGCATCGGGCTCTCTGCTCAGCGGGGAGCCTGCTTCCCCCCTCTCTCTGCCTGCCTCTCTGCCTGCTTGTGATCTCTCTGTCAAATAAATAAATAAAATCTTTAAATAATAATAAAATCCCCTTGTTCACTGCTGGTACACAGGACAGCAACTGATTTTCACATATTACCTTTATATCCTGCATCCTGGCTACTATACCTTATTCATTCTAGGAGTAGTTTCACGGATTCTTTCAAGTTTTCTACACAGACACTCATGACATCTGTGACAGAAGACCTTTACTTTTTCCTTCCCGATCTGTGTACCTTTATTTCTCTTTCTGGTCTTATTGCATTAGCTAGAACTTCTAGGACAATGATAAAAAGTAGTGAGAGGAAACCTCCTTATCTTGTATCTGATCTTAGTGAGAAAACATCAACTTTCTCATCATTACCTACGATGTTAGTTGTAGGGTTTTTATAGTGACATTAGGAAAAATGGCAGAGGAGGCAGTTCAAAGGGCTGGTCCCTTCAGAGAAATTCCAAAACATGATCAAAAACTGTCCAAATCAATTTTGTCAGTCCTCTGAAAAGCAGTCAAATGTTTACAGCAATGAGAAATAGTGAGTCCAGAAAAATTCAATTTCAAAAGAGAAGAGCTTTGCACATTCTTACTTGCTTTTGCCCTGGTACCTCCCTTGCTCAGCCGTGGTCTTGAGGAGGGCAGCGCATTCCCGATGTTGAACCCAGGCCCCTCATCCCAGAGAAAGCAAAGCAGACCTGACTGTCAACGAATTTTGGTGGTCTGGTTTGACCTGTCTGGGGGCTGCCCGGAGGACTCACCTGAGGTATGTGACCTGTTTCCTCTAAGTCAGAATCCTCTCAGGCAGGGAGGAAGGCCAAACACCACAGCGGAAACACAACAGATGCACGGAGAAGCGCCGAAGAGAGATTCGCTGGGGAAGCAGAACACTGGAAGTTTCCACTTACCCCAGGGAACTGGCCACACATGTCCAGGACAGGACACGTGCTCAGAAGCGAGCTGAAATGTCAAAGCTGACCTCCGACTGGTGCACAGGCTCGAGGCAAACAGAAAGCAGAGGCCAAGGCGAAGTTGTAAAACATGGTTAAGCACCAGAAAGTGCCGGTACACACAGACAGGGGGAGGAGGGCCTGCGACTGCCTCTGCCTGCTGCTACCCCTGCTTGTGTTCTCTCTCTCTGACAAACAAATAAATAAAATCTTTAAAAAAAAAAAAAAAAAAAAGACCGGGAGAGTTTTGCTTTCTCCTCTCTTTTTGGTTCTAGACATTCCCTGAGATCTCTATCAACGCCGTAGCTGATCACATTTAAAGGAAAGGAGACTTCAGGAACTACACATGATAAATACTAGTCTAGAAAAATAGTTTTCCTTAAAACAATCAAAATTTTCATGTTCATGCAAAAACTTTGCACATCAGTGTTGAGAGTAGCTGTATTCAAAATTACCAAAAACTGGAAACCACCCACATGTCTTTCCTTCAGTGGGTGAGCGGTTAAACAAACTGTGGTACCCCCATACACGGGATTCTATTCAGCAATAAAAACATGAAACAAAACCAAAAACAACAACAAAACCCCCAGAAACCTACTGATTACACGCAGCAACTTGGGATGCTTCTCTAGGCTTTATGCTGAGTGAGTGGTATAGAATCCCATATCCAGGACATTCCAGAAAAGACAACCCTACAGTGATGGCAAACAGACAAGGGTCGCCCTGGGCGAAGAAAGGGAGAAAGGTTCCACTCTAAAGTGGCAGCGCAAGGGGTTTCTTTGCAACCCTAGAACTGCGTATCATGACTGCGGTGGTGGTTCCACGAATCTGTCTATGCTAAATTCATGGGACACAGGCACACACAAAAATTCAGTGTGCAGTCTCGGTCCTCCTCCTGAGTAACTCGCATTTAATAAGCAGGAAAAATGATATACTATCCTATATGATAAATACGCTGGTCTCTTGAGGTGTTCTGAGGGGGGTCAGGGATTATTCCTTGGATATTAGATAGGTCGACCTAAGCTATCCTTACCAACTCTTCATATCTTTCAGTTCTCAACTTTCTTTTTGAAGATTTACTTATTTTTAGAAAGAGAGAGAGCACACGTGTGCAAGCTGGGGGTGGGAGCTGAGGGAAAGAATCTCAGGTGGACTCCTGGCTTAGCTTGGAGTCCGACATGGGGCTCGATCCCAGAATCCTGAGATCAGGACCTGAACCAAATCAACAGTCAGACGCTAAACCTACTAAGCCACCCAGGGGCCGCTAGTTTTTAACTTCTGATTCCCAGTGTCCTATCACCTGGTCTAAACTTGAGCAATTGAGTAACTAGAGCAAGGTCTCTTGCAATGCAAATTACTCAGCATTATAGGAAGGCATTGGGGGTCCTCTACAACTGAACAGGATTAAGATGAAGCAGATACCTGGTAGTGCCATCCAGTCATTGCCACGCCTATGTGACAGCCATTGAGCTATTAACTCAATAGTTAATCTTGAGTTAATCTAAATACAAATAAACATAATGACCAATAAAGGGACAAGACTAGTAAATAGAAATAATAAACTAAATTTATTTCATAAAGAAAGCATGTAGGGCTCCTGGGTGGCTCAGTTAGTTAAGAGGCTGCCTTTGGCTCAGGTCATGATCCCGGGATCCTGAGACTGAGCCCTACATAGGGCCCCCTGCTTAGCTGGGAGTCTGCTTCTCCCTCTGCCTCTGCCACTGCCTCCTGCCCTCTCCCTCTCACTTTCAAATAAATTTTAAAGATCTTTACAAAAAAGAAAAGAAAGAATGTATCACATTTTACAGAAAGTTCTAAAAAGTTACCTATGAAGTGAGTAAACTATAAATCATATTCATTTTCCTAACCATTTCTATGATAAAAATAGATTCATGTTTTCCTGGAAATATTTCACAAAGAAAAAAAAAATGTAAAGCTACATATTTAAAGTGATTGTGATTCTGTCATAAAATAATAACTATAATAAAGTCACACAGATGTGCTAAGTAAACACTGACATTATTTTTAATTCAAGAGTTTACATCTTAAAAGAAAAAGGCAAGTTTAACAGATCCATGAACTAAGAAATACCACACACACACAATCGAACAACTTCCCCAGTCCTTCCAAAATCCTCTTGATATTTTGCAGATGTTTTACAAATAAGTGTGTGCTAATGTGAACTAAAAGGTAGGAAAGAGAAAGGTAAGAAATAGTGTTAACTCGAAACAATGCGGCACTACTGTCAATGAAAGGGTCCTTTGCTGAAGTCACACGAGAGCACAAGAGCAAGCAGCAAATACTAGAGAATGTCCGTGTGTCCCGCACTCCGCCAGGCACCGCAAACACAGTTCAAGATACTGCCTCGGCGCTCAACGTGCCATCTTCCAGACTGTTTTTTAAAGTTCAAAAATACAAGACAGAAACCGTTAAATGCTAGACTCCGTATTAGCAAGTGAAAGTATAAAAGCATTTCAGTGCTAGTGATGAAGTTTTGGAATATGTGTGAGGTTTGGTCGGGTGAGGTCCGGAGCCGATGACCAAGAAAGAATTCTTGAGACGTCTTTGGTGCAAAATGGTGGCTTATTAAAGCCCGGGAACAGGACCCGTGGGCAGGAAGAGCTGCTGCTGTCCCGGGGCTGTGAGGGGTGGTCCACTATATGCCTGCACGTTGGGAGGGGGTTAGGGATGATGTAAGTCTCTAAGGAATTTTGGAAGCAAGGTTTCCATGACCTTGAGGGGCTGGCTATTGCTGGGAAAAGGATTATTCATTACCGGTAATAAAACCTTTGTAGTGAGACCCTTTTTTTTTTTTTTTAAGATTTTATTTTTATTTTATTTGACAGACAGAGATCACAAGTAGGCAGAGAGAGAGAGGGAAGCTGGGTCCCCACTGAGCAGAGAGCCCCATGTGGGGCTCCATCCCAGGACCTGGGATCACAACCTGAGCCGAAGGCAGAGGCTTTAACCCACTGAGCCACCCACGTGCCCCAAGACCCTATAGATGTGTATCAGTGGGCCATATGCTTGGGAATGATTGTCAACACTATCTTGAAGCGTTTAGAGAGAAGATTCCAAAGGAAATTGTTACGGTAGACTTACGGGGATCCTGGTTGGGGGTAGGGGTCGGTCAGGCTAGGATTGCCCTTTGCCCTTAGCAAAGCCTTAAGGTTGAGGGCCTAGAGGAATGTCACTCTGCCTGTTTCAAGGGCTTGTCAGTGGGTCAGGAAATTTAATAATTTTTCTTCCCACATCCACTAACAAATTATACCAGTTACTCTGCACGGCACTCGGGGAGCCGGGTTCTAGGCGCCGTTCCGTACATCAACCTCCACGTCCCCTCGTCTTCGCCCCCATCGTCCGCCCCCTCCCCCTTCCCAGGACCCCGGGATCACAACCTGAGCTGAAGGCAGAGGCTTTAACCCACTGAGCCACCCAGGCGCCCCTAGATTGTCTTAAAATTACTTTTAAAATACTTTTTCCTCATCATCATTTATTGAGGGCCTATTAAGTGCCAGGCATTTTATTAGCCTTTTCTTAATAAGGACATAAGGGGTTCAAGAGGTAAAATAATCCAGGATCATAGAGCTAAAAAATACTAAAACTCGGATCCAAACCCGAGACTTTCCAAATCCAAACCCAAAGCTCTACATGCCGTATTAAGTTCCCATCCTTCACTTTATCTGAGTGCCAGTGATCTATTTATGTTTTGATCTCAAGACTCTAGTTTCTTTGAAAGTCAAGATTCTCTAACTTCCTCACCTTTGTATCATCTGCTCTAAATAAAGGGCCTAGTACTCAACAGGGACTCAATGAAGGATTTTAAAAGAACTAAATAAGTAATGGGTATAATTTCCTCCAAAGATAAAAAATAAAGGATCTATTATACTATGTAGGTGCTTATTAGATCACTCAACAAATATTCACCAAATACCTCCTGTGCCCTCAGAAACCCTGACATTTTCTAGGGAAAGAACTAAAAACACACGATTCTCTTACAAACTTGATAGGGCTATGCTTCTCCATAGGGCAGCTGTTAGTGACATGTGGTTCCTGAGCACTTGGAAAGCTGCTGCTCCAAAGTGAGATACGCTGTCAGTGTAAAACACACAGTGGCTTTCAAGGACCACAGTACAAATCAAAGAATGTCAAAGATCTCATTAAACTCTTTCTACTGATTACATGTTAAAATCCTATTTTGAATATATTGAGTTAGATGAATCATATCATTGGAATTAATTGCAGCTACTTACTTTTTTAGTAAATATGAACTTACATATATGGTTCACATTCTATTTCCACTGGGTAACACTACCCTGAGGACCACCTTTTTTGCCTGTTTATTCAAAATCTTTCTCTTAACTCTATTAAAATACACAAGGCGACTACCCGACAGCCCACACACCTGCCATCCATGGTCCTGCATAGATCAGTGAATTATTTTTTTCTTTTCTTGCAAGAGTGTTATTAGACTGTGTTAGTATTCAAAGGACATGTCCCAATTTTGTCAAACATAAACTTATTGTGACTTTACTATTTGTAAGTGACTAAACATCGTGTGTAGAACAAACAACACTCTTGACTTACATAAAGTGAGGTATGTCGATAAGATATTATTTTTCGTACCAGTACATTATCTCCGGTGACTATTCTGAAAGCCTTGAGGGAGGAAGGCCTGTTAGTCTTATCCTCTTTTCTGATAGAAAACCCGAGACAAAGCATAAGGGATTCGCCCAGGAATACAAGGCCTGTCACTGGCCGAGTGCAGACTGCAGCCAGGCCTTCAGACCCATCTTCGAGCTTCAGAGTAAGTGGTCACTCTGTGTTCGTTCTCTGGAGCGGCCACAACCACCCACCACAAACACAGAACTTCATTCTCTCACAGACGCAGAGGCCAAAACTCCGAACCAAGCAGGGCCGCTGGCACCGAGGGCCCTCCGGGACAATGCATGGGAGAATGCGTCTAGCTGCTGGCATCTCCGGACCTAGAACCTCCTCACTTTCCACTCCGCCCCTCTGGACACCCTTTCCCCGTCACAGCGCCAATACCTCCTCTCTGGGCTGTGTCACCGCCCCTCTGCCCGGCTCTTACGGAGACCCTGGCTGGATTGAGTGCCCTCCAGGTAAGCCAGGATGAACTCATCTCAAGACCCCTAACTTGATTACAATTGCAAAGACTCTCTTTCTGAATGACGGTCACAGCCACAGGTTCTGGGTTCAGGACATGGACACACTGAGGACAGGGGACAGAAATGCCATTCAACTCACTGTACCTGCCTTTAGCTCCTAGGCCCTCTGGTCCAAACAAGAGCTTGGCTGTATCTTCCAGTTCATATGTCCTGGCTTTTGTTCCCGGAAAGGGTTACACAAAAACACTCTGATGACTGATTCGGGGAAAAGTAAGAATTTGGAGTCAGGCAGATCCGGACCCAAAAACTTGCCTCAAAAAGTTGCCACAATTACCCAAAGAGTAACTGCGTGAATTTGGATAAACTATTCAATCTCCCTGGGTCTGAGTTTTGTCCTGTTTGATAAAATAACACCTACCAGATGGCGTTTTAGGATCATTAAATAAAAAAATCTAAAAATTAAAAAAAGAAAAAGGAGACCATCAGCATTGGCAGTAGCACCTGGCCTCCCCGTCCCAGCTTCTTCCTCAGATTTACGCTTTCAGTCAGTTCATATCTGGGCTTACGTCACAGAGTAAATGATATTTAGAAAGCCCAACACACACCTATTATGTACAGCCTTAAGCAAATTTATGGTGTAAAAATCTGAACTTACTAAAAAAATGAGTTATCATGTGCTTTATAAAAGGTTCCTTTGCTTTACGAAAGAATTGAACATTTAGGTTTACCTTCAATACCAAATCAAACCTGCAACTCTCTGTTACAGATTGGCTTGCTGTGCAAAGAGCTTATGTGCAATAAATATATATTTTTTTTTTTTAAAGAATACACCTGCAGGGCACCTGGGCGGCTCCGCTGGTTAAGCGTAGGGCTCTTGGTTTCCCCTCAGGTCATGACCTTGGGGTTGTGAGACTGAGCCCCCACGGGGGTCCGTGCTGGGGGTGGAACTTGCCTAAGCTTATCCCTCTCCCTCTCCCGCTGTATCCTCTTCCGGGTTCTCGGATTGTCTCTCTTAAAAAACAAACAAACAAACAAACAAACAAAGAAAAAAACACCTGCACAAAAGGAGGCAAATTTGTTGTTTCTTACTAATCAAGCTCTTTCTCCCACTATAATTGGTGCCACAGTAAGAAGGAATGCACGTTGGCTTGCCGAGCTGGAATCACAAAGCAACAATACGGACGAAAGCAGTTTTCTTCAAAGAAAGCTGAACCGGACACAGCTTACTTGCAGGTGATCTTTATTTGCTTACGTTAATGAGTTTTTGAAGACACTGATGGTCTTAAGATATTTGTGACCCACATATTCTGAAATTATTAAAGTTAAATAGAGTGGAGAAAAGTGCCTTCAGGAGAATATTTTTAAAGGCAGTGTGGCCCAAGAAATAACCGTGACCGTGACTCCGGACTGCATCCTACCTGCTGAGAACACCGGACACGAAGAGGCGGTCGTGTACAAGCCCAAGGTGACTATGCCCTACCGCAGTCCCTGCAGACGAATAAACTCTCCTTTCTGGACACCCTGTACTTAGTTATGATTTTTTAAGTCAGAATCTTTTTATAACTGTATGAATATCATGCCTAAAAAATGAACATGAGGAAAACAAGGACTATTCATGTGATCTGACGTCCAAAACATGCGAATTGTACAGGACCACCCTCTTCCTAAGGCTTAAATGTAGTTGTACCCACTAGAGAAACAATCAAGATAAATGGGAAAGCTGCTGGTAAAGATTAATGTAAATTACCATCCTCTTTCAAAAATACGTACATGAAATTACAATTCCCATTATTTTGCTATTTTACTATCAAGAAAATAGCATATCTTATCTAAGGAGAGTGATGTTTTCAGAATCAAAATCAGTCTTTTCAAGTACTACTTATTTTTAAAATAGGAATAACCTAGTTTTTTTTTAAATAAAAGTCATAACCTGCCATCTCAACCCAAGAGAGTCTTCAAAGTTTTTGCGGAAAGACCTAAGCCCTGTGAGATCTTCAGTACATCAATCTTCCAAACATTGATTTAAGTCTCTCTCCACAATTAGCATGATCTTTGAAGGCAGAAGCTACATCGTATTCATCTTCTTATCCCCAGAGCCTGTAATTACTGCTGATTCTTTTTAGTTTAAAGTCAACACAAATA
Organism: Mustela lutreola; assembly: GCF_030435805.1. NCBI lineage: Eukaryota > Metazoa > Chordata > Mammalia > Carnivora > Mustelidae > Mustela > Mustela lutreola. Next base: position 3,285,634 of record NC_081295.1, on the reverse strand, counting down.
GTAAATTAGTGAATACTGAACCATTCATCACTCCCAAGGCGAAATACAGGGTTAGGTTCCTCCGAACTTGTAGTCACAACATTTTCGTCAACTGATCAACCACAACCTTGTTCTATGTGTGGGTCTACGTAAAGGCACCTTATTTAAGATGTGCTGTTGGTCCGTTACCACTGAGACCCCTGCCAACAGCATTCCAACTCCAGCCTGAACGAAGCTGGTGTTAACATTTGTAATTTCTCCGTAAGGCACATCACAACCTTTCTGGGCTTGATTAAGGACAGCACATAGCACTTCAGGACTATGCTTGGGGGCCATTTTAAACACCAACTCACAAATAAAAAGCAACAACGAGAAAAAGCTGACATGATATACACTGCAGAAGGGACGTGTTCACAGTAGGAGAACTGAAACAAGAAGGCAGACTGCTGTCTTCTTGGCCCTCAGCTCGGAGTGTGCACACGGGGGGGAGTCCGATTTTCTGCTGCTCTGCGTGTGCACATGGCCGTGAATGACAGCAAAAGCAGGAATATTGATTCTAGGGCCCCAAAGAAATTTAGGAATCTGCAAATAATGAGAACTCTTTTCACACAGTAGTCATTTGACGAATGTTTCAGAATTGAATGAGCAAGTATTCCCATTACTTCCAGTGACTTCGTTACTAATGATACTTATCACTAAAACAATGTTATTCTTTTGATCCCATCCAGGACATGCCTGTTTCACAATGAACCCACTGGGGCAGAAAGCGGCCTACATCATGACCCAGGATTGTTAGCAACCCAGGTCTGTGGGAACCAAGTCCTCTGCGAACAGGTTACTTCCTTTGCAGATTCTACTAGCTCTTCGCTGATAAAAATGAAAACACTCAACAGTACACGCCATAGAATTCTGTTGGGAAACTAAAGAATCACGCCCTGCCAACAGAATGGAACAAGAAATTACACACCACGAAGATATTAAAAACATGCATTCCAATGCTTAAGCGTCAATCCCACTGCTATGAATACAGTTCTTAGTGAGCGGAGGGCGCCTGGGTGGCTCAGTCGGTGAAGCGTCTGCCTTGGCTCAGGTGGGGATCCCGGGGTCCTGGATGGCGTCCTGCAACAGGCTCCCCGCTCAGTGGGGAGTCCGCTTCTCTCTGTACGCCCTCCTTGCTCTCATGCCTGCTCTCGCTCTGTCTCTCAAAAATGAACAAACAAAATCTTAAAAAAAAAAAAAAAAAGGTATTACTGAGGGGAAAGTAAGGTCAGAATGCAACAGAACATAAGTCCTTTTCATTCTTTGTCTTTGGAAAGACAGTTCTCTAACGGGGGCCTGTAGCCATTTGTAGACACCGAGATACCCGAGAAGCATACTTCACCTCTTACAAAAAATATCTTACTTTTTTTTTTTTAAAAGATTTTATTTACTCATTTGACAGACCGAGATCACAAGTAGGCAGAGAGGCAGGCAGAGAGAGAGAGGAGGAAGCAGGCTCCCCACAGAGCAGAGAGCCCGATGCGGGACTCGATCCCAGGACCCTGGGATCATGACCTGAGCCAAAGGCAGAGGCTTTAACCCACTGAGCCACCCAGGCGCCCTAAATTATCTTACTCTTAAAACAAGTTCTCATTCACAGGTGTTCAGTACCAGCTGATGTGTCTGTTTCTCAAAAATCCAGTCACACCTCGTGTGCAGCTAGTACACGAGTTTTCAACCACGTGCTCCCAACACGGCTTTTCCACTTCAGATCACGTACACCCTCCTCAACTTGCTACCTTGCTGTCAATGTCTTCCTCCTCAACAAAACGGCTGCGAGTTCTTAACAACCAGAGAGCCACCTTCTGTCTGGCGACTCGGAAATGCCATGATTAGGAATACGGCTTCGAAACTGCGCACCACTCATGCAAGCCCACCGCACGGAAGCAGTAAAGCACACTAGACCTAGCTGCTTGATCTTTTGATCAGAGAGATTTAAATACAAACACAGCACATCAGATGTCTTGAAAGTTTCATGAATGTCACCTCTTAGTTCAGAAACTCTCCTGTTTAATTTACAGGATAAAATGCCACCTGCTAACGGCAGACCTGCCAGGGTTGGTCTCTGAGCTCTGCCACTTCCTGAGCTACTGAGCGAATTATTGAACCTTTCTATGCCTCAATTTCTCATCTGTAAGAAGGAGATGACAACAGTATCTTTACTATATCTGTTTTAAGGATTACATAAGGATAATAGATGAAAACCACTTAAAAAAGCCTCAGTGGATGTTGGCTATCACTGACACATAAATATAAAACATTAGTTTATGTAACAGTTAAAAGACAAAATACTGTGTTGCTGTACAAGTGGCCTCAGTAGAATATCAGAGCTTAGGAACGGAGCTGTAGAAATTCAGTGGCATTTCTAAATTTCCAAAACACTCCTTCAGCTTCCTTGGTGACAAAAATATAGATGTTAGACAGTCATGGTTCTAGTTGGTTGTAGATGTTGATGAGTATGAGCTATACTTTTCATTGCCAACTTTATTCCATTGGTGTGTATTTAGAAATGTAAGTTTAGGTGGTAACACAAAACTTGAATTTCACTAATCTGATCTCAGAATTAGGAATTAGGAACAAATAATTTGATGTAAAATGAGCTAGGCTAATTAGGTTTACAGATCTTTCATTTTGATATGGGCACCGTGGGCTCCCTTTTTTAACAAGGCAGGCATAAAATTACAGGTTTGAATGTTATCTTTCCTCCTTAGGATTTCATAATGAGCCATTTACATAGCTAACCAGACATTTCAGTATGCCATGCTGCTCAGACTTTATCACTATAATGATAACTTGGCTCTAGAACAGGTTTTGTCTGGATTTTTGTTTTTTTATCAGTAGAAGGAATATGTTTGGCATATGAACCAGTAGATTATCACCAGTCTTGAATGGTTAAATCTCATGAATCTAATATTTCTCCATATTTCGGTATAAATGCCAGTATGTTGAGACAAATGGCCTGCCAGATGTTAAGCAGTGCTGAATTGATCCCTATCTGTGGTCAGCCTTTACTCCTTTCCTATAAGTTCATAACGATAGGGTGATACTGATGACAAAGTATATGAAAGTTTCTTTTACAGAAGACCACTGAACTACCCCTTTCATCAAATTTACACTTATTTTTTCATAAAAAAATACCAAGTGTGAAGCCTTGTAATGGGTAACAACCATATCATAGAATATCATGCATAAGGAATTAAATATTTTCACTAACACAAATTCATTTCTGCCAAACAATTCAGAAATAATGCTAAACTGTTTAAACAGACAGGAATCTGGCCTACAGTCAAGAAAAGCAGTAATATATTTTAAAAGAAATACTTCAGTAGAGCTGCTTTTTTAGACAAAGAGCCTTTTCCCGCTTTGGCACAAAATGTGGGAAAGGAGCCAAGGTGCAACTTATCAGCTGTTTGACATCAGAGCAGGACTGTGTGCGTCAGCCCGCTCACCAGGGACCCCTGGTTTATGGCAATGGCCCATTGCTTCTTATCAGTTTATAGTGTCTGGCACTTCAACCACTGCTGTGTGAACCTAAGAGGAAGGGAGGTGTGTAATTGTGAGGGTAGGGTGTAGACTAAAGTTGTGAGCTAAGCAGGTTTGAGCCACTTATTACTGAAACAAACAGTCCAACATAGTACATTAATTACAACCAAAATTTTTTCCTCAAACTCAACCTTTAGAGAAAATATTTTAAGATTTTACATATTTATTTGGGGGAGAGAGAGAGAGAGAGAGAGAGAGACAGCGCGTGCGCACACAGCCTAGTGTTGGGGGTGGGGTGGGAAAGAGGGACTAGACAGAGAAGCAAACCCAACAGCTGAGCAGAGAGACCGACACAGGGCTGGATCCCAGAACCCAGGATCATGATCTAAGCTGAAGGCAGACGCTTAAACCACGGAGCCACCCAGGTACTCCAAGAAAGTGAGTCCTTTTTTTAAAAAAAGTTGCTCTAGCTCTCTATGACAACACCCCACACTTATGCAAATATATTTCACGGTTCTAGCTCCAGAAGAGCAATGCCATTATATTGCATTTAGAAGAGTTAAAGAGAAAGCAATTTGTTAAAAAAAAAGTACATGTGACACTTACAGTAGCTCCATTAAAACATGTGTTCAGCGGGTGAGAATGAGATCAGAACTGCTTTCAAGTGTTTGTCAATATTTTCTCTCTAAAAACAAGATCTGAAAGGTGGCCAGGGGTCCACCCAGTAACCAGGTGGGGCTCGTCACATCACTCAAACCAGGATTGAGAAACTCCTGATGAGAAGCACTGCCTTACAAAAACTACCCACGGGGGGCGCCTGGGTGGCTCAGTGGGTTAAGCCTCTGCCTTCTGCTTGGGTCATGATCCCAGGGTCCTGGAATCCAGCCCTGCGTCGGGCTCTCTGCTCAGCGGGGAGCCCGTTTCCCCCACACTCTCTCTCCACCTGCCTCTCCGCCTACTTGTGATCTCTGTCTGTCAAATAAATAAAATCTTTAAAAAAAAAAAAAAAAAACTACCCATGGTTCATTTTTAAAGAACAGTTGGATTTTAAAATTACCTTAAATTTGAAGTATTTAAAGAAACATCACATTCACTAATTAAAAATTTTGCCAATGTAATAAACTTGTATTTTGAATATCTGAGACAAAACACTGTTATTTACTAGTTTTGATTCAGCCTGTACGTTAAATAGTTCTGTATTAAAAGATTATGGTGCATTTATATCATGGTTTACAGCTATCTCCGAATACTATACTTCACAAAGTACACCATCATCCTGGTCATACAGCTGATAAAACAGACTTACAAAATTACATTAAGCCTACTGTTTATTCTTCCTTCCAGCTTGCCTGTTAAATTCAAATAAATATAATCAATTTGCACCCAGATACTGCTCTGCATGGGCTGGACGCCATGATGCTATAAACCAGGAAGAAAAACTGCTCTCTCCTTCCAGAACCAAACTTCCCTTCTGCCGGGGGCTGAAAGGTACCCCTGCGAAATTCACGCGGAAGGCCTAAATCCTCCAGGTGATGCTATTGGGCGCCGGGGTTCTGCGGAGGCGATGAGGTCAGGCAGGTGATGAGGTCAGGCAGGCGGGGCCCTGATGGTGGGATCAGCGGCCCGAGAGGAGATGCCGTGTGAGGACACCGCACGAAGCGGGCCCTCGCCAGCCGGGAGGAGCGCTCTCACCCGGGCCTGAAACAGCCGGGACCGTCATCTCGGACTTCAGCCAGGACTGGGAGAAATGAACCCCTGTCGTTTCACCCCCGTCGAGGGCACCTCGTCACACCAGCCCGGCAGACGGACACACCCTGTCCGGGCCTTTCTTCCATACGGCGTCTGTTCTCTGCCGCACGGGACGCGTCCGGCCCTGTCCCCTGCCCCTCGGCCACCGGAACGGACTTCGGCTCCAGACGAAGTACGAACGCCTCTGCCCGCTGCCGCAAGGGCGCCTTAGAACCCCTTGCTTATCCCTGCACGGGGTCAACCCAGGCGCCCAATTCCTCCCACGGGCCTTGCCAACGGTTCCACCTGAACAGCGCGGCTGTGACAATCCTTTGTAGCTCCCGGACTCCCCGTCCCGGTCCGTGCCCCGAACACCGTCTCCCGGACACACAGCTTGGCCTTCCTTGTCCTGAGAGGCTCCTTCGCGTCTCTTCAGCATCTCTCTGAAGCTCTACAGCTGCCCACCTCCTCCCTGGCCGCTGCCCGCTCTGCCCGCGAGGCCGGGATCCGCGCGCCCCCACTCTCGGGTCTGCGAACTCCCTGTCCCCACGGCACAGACACGGCCACGCTCGGGCCGCCCCCGTCCTGGAAGGGCAGCAACGCGACCTCTCCGGAGCGTGGGAGCCGCGTGCACGCCCGCGTGTTCCCTCGTTCGCCATCAGCGTCCAGCGAGCAGCGCAGGCCTTCCCGGCTGTCCTTCACGCGGGTCCCGCCTTCGTCACCGCACTGTGACGTCGGTCCCCAGCGTGGCGCTCAATCTGCCACCCCCCGCCCCGACAGTGCCCTCTGGGGAGCTCCGCCTTCCCCTGCTCAGACTCGGCCAGTCCAGGTCTTCGCGACCGTCCCAGCTGCCCGGAGACGTTGTCCCCCGTCACTCTCCAGCGAAGAGCGGTTCTCCAACCGCGACTCGCCTACAGCCCCGGACGCAGTGCGCGGACGGACCGTTCCGGCCGCGGGCAGCCGCTCTCGGCCGCACAGGGCCCCGCCGTCCGCGCTGGGCGGCCCCGGGCCCGCGCCGCGGCCCCGGGCCCGCGCCCCGACCCCGAGCAGGGGCTCCACGCGAGTGCCTCAGGGCGTCCCTGCCCGGCCTCGGACACGCGGGAGCTGGGGACGGGACGGGCCGGGGTCCCCACGCCCCTGGCGCTGCCGTCGGCCGGGCTGTGCCCGCGGGCGGGACCGCGCCCCCGCTCCTCCCGCGCAGACCCCGCCCCGGCGCCTCGCTCCAGGGCCGCCGCCGCCGGCCGCTTCCCGGGACCGAGAGGGACAGCGAGGAGTCCCCGAGGCCAGCACTTCGGCGAGGACGGGCTGCACAAACAAGGCCACCTGCCGGCCCCGCGGTTCCCCGCGCCTCTTCCGGCCCCCTCCCCCGGCGGAAGCTGGGGCGCAGCGAGAGGCCCCTCGGCGGCCCCTCCGCGGACCCAGCACTGACCGTCGCGGGGCGGAGCCGCCGGCCAGAGACACAGACGGCGCCGCGGTGCCTCCGCCGCGCACGGTGAGGCCGTCGCGGTCGCTCCCGGGACGGTGCGCCCTGCCGAAGCGCGTCTCCGCGGCGGTGCCGGACGGCGGCCGGCGGAGCTTCCCGGCGCGAAACGCCGGACCGCGGGGCGGGAGCCGTGCCCCGGCCGCGTAGGTACGAATCCGGCGAAGTCCGGCGCTTCCCGGCCGCGCGGCCCTGCCCCGGCCCGTGCGGACGCCGCGCCGTCGGTCCCGGCCTGCGCGGCCCGCGGCCCCAGCGACCTGCCGCTCCCGAGAAGCGCTGCCCGCGGGTCCCGTTCGAGCGTCGCCGCCGCGGGCCGGGCGAGACAGCGGGCGCTCCGGGGCTCCCGGCGCTCGCGGCGCGGCCGGACCCCGAGAAGCAGAGCGGGCCAAGGGAGCGCGAAAGACGCGGGACTTAACGGGCCGCGGCGGCGGGTCGCTGGTGAGGACGACGACGAGCCCCGCGGTCACGTCTGGGGAGCGTGCGCCTGGCAGAGCCAGCGGACGCCGGCGCGCGACGGCGGTGGAGGATGAAAGTAAACCGCTCGCTTTCCTTAGGTCCATCTCGGCGGCAGAAACGGAAGAAAACCAGCGGGGCCGCTCGGCTGCTCCGTTCGCACCGCGGCTTCGCAGCACGCCCAGAAGCAGGAGTGCGCGCCCGCTGAGCCCGATGACGGAGGGCACAGGTGGACGCCGTGGTCCGCCACACTGACACGGGGTACGGCTACGAACCATCAAGACGCCGGTGCCGAAGTCCTCTTCTCCCCTGGTTAGGAGGTGGACGTGAGGCCTTCGGGAGATCATGAGGTCGTGAGCACAGAGGCCTCGACAGGGTCAGTGCCCCAGAAGAGACAGGAGAGACTCTCTCTGCTGCGTGGGGATAATGGAGGAAGGTGGCTTCCCCTAGCAGCCCAGTCAGCCCGCACTATTTGTTACCGCAGCCAAAACTGCCTGCGACACAGAGGAATAGCATATCACTTAAAATTTATGATACACAGAAAAAACAAAACTGAATTTCTCATAATGTTCTAAGGCATTCAGGCTTGGATCATTTTCCTTGGATAATGTTGATGTGCCAAAGTGCTAAATCCTACTTGGGTTCAGGATTAATTTATTCCTTTTGGCACAAAGGATTTAATAGCCCTAAACGGATCTCACATTTAAAGCAGAAAAAAGGGGGCGCCTGGGTGGCTCAGTGGGTTAAGCAACTGCCTTCGGCTCAGGTCATGATCCTGAAGTCCCAGGATCCAGTCCCACATCGGGCTCTCTGCTCATCAGGGAGCCGGCTTCTCCCTCTGCCCCTCCTCGCCCCTTTCATGCTCGCTCGCTCCCTCTCTCAAATATTTTTTTTAAAAAAATTTAAAAAAAAAAGCAGAAAAAAGGAATCAGTCAGTTGTTCTGAGAGAAGCAATGACTAGCGAAGTCCAAGGACAAGGAATTTTGTTCTGGCAATTTCAATTATTTTCCACATAAGCCTAGAAAAATCACTGACGGTAATTTTGGTGATTTTTCTGATCTCGTCCCCCCAACTACGCATTTATTTGCACAGTCAACTGTTTTTGAGCACCGACAGTATGCTGGGTACTAGAAATCTAGGCACTAGTCCTTGCCTCTTACTCAAGCTAAGACAAGCCAATAAACAGTAACACACGAAGACAAAAGACGTTAGCTATGCCTAACCCACCTGCTTCCGAGGGCTATTGGACAACATTAACAAACTAGCTAGAATATGTGTTCAAAACATAAAGCTCCACACAAAGTAAGGTGCCGATTATTTAAGGTATATAATCTTCACCAAAAACAGATTTCCTCATGAAGGCTGAGTCATCATTACTGATCTTAATAAGGTATGTAAAAATACAGTGTGACACAATAAAAAGTAAGTGACCTGCAGCAAAAGTGTTAATTTAAAGTTAATGCAAGGTTAAGAAAACAAAACCAATGGAAAAATAAAAACTACATCATGAGAGTTTCATAAGTACACAGAAGCCCATGTTTTAAATCATTATATTTAACAGCTCTCCATGTCAATTTAAGAATAAGTTAAAGATCTGTACTTCAACTTAAGTACATTTTTCTAAGGTGAGTTTGTTCTTATCAAATGATCTAATTATCAATTCTTAATAAATCTACCTAGGTTTAAAAGCACAGTAAAAAATGAAATAAAACCAAAGCTTGTTGAGAAGGCATACTGAATATAAAAACTGGACTCAAGAAGGAAGATCACCATAAACACCAAAGAAACAAGTAGATTCTTGAATCATGGGAACAAATACCCAAAAAACTCCCAAATTTTATTCTTTGGGGATTTTTATTAGCTATATAATCAAGTATAGATGATCCTCTCTGAACTTTCATTTCTTGACCTTTATTTAGTTGGTCTTTTCAAATTGTCACTCAAAAATATTAACAGTATAAAAAAGAAATACATCAGGAAGGCTCATTCCCGCCAGAACCCCCACCAAAAGACACAACTATGTTTTCCTAGTTATCTTACCGCTGGTTCCTTCATGTAGCAAATAATGACCTTTCATGAATACAAGCAAAGCATATCGAATGGGTCCACCACCAAGCATCAACCTTCACAACTGCTTAATTTAAATGCAAAGCTTTTCTGGCCAACTCCTTGTGATAACCATCGTGAACATCCTTTGTGTGCCTACTATGTACTAGGCACTATTCTAATGACTTCCCAGCTATTAAATCATTTAATCTTCAAAATAATCCTATGATACATTTGCTATTATGTCTACATTTTACAGAAGAGGAAAAGAGGACTAAGAGATAAACTTGCTGGAGTTTACACAGCAGATAAGTGAGTGAGCCATGTTTCAAGTGAGCCTTCAGGTTCCATACTCTCTAATTCCCACTCTCCTACTACAGCTCAACCTCATCCTTCCAACAGTTTATAAGTAAAAAGTCAGATACTGTGGTAGGTCCAAAAACGACCTCCCAAAAGATAGCCACACCTAATCCCTGGAATCTGTGAAAGTTAATCTATGTAGCAAAACATGAAATTAAAGATTTTGAGAGAAAGAACTTAGCCTGAATTTCAGGTGGGCCCCAAATGTTACCACTGTCACAGTATTGCACAGGGCAATACATGTGCTCAAGTGATTCACTTCACAGGAAAAGAGAAAGAAAAAGACAAGAGTACAAATTGTTCCAAAGTATATATGGGGAGAAACCAATTAGAACAATTCAGCATAGCAAACTCTCAGCTCTCCAATTTTAGTTTAGTAGTTAAATTGCTCATCCTTAGCAAAAGTTTAAGGAAACCAGAATGAGGAATTTCCTTAGGCTTTCAGGTCTTATATGGGCATAAGTTACTTTTGCTATAAACTTTCAGCATTTATTCCCTAAGAAGATGAAGGAATTTCTCACTTAATTCACTGTTTCATTTTATTAATATGAACAGAACTGATGGAAAATTTAATCATTGCCTGTTTCATCAAGTAAAGATTACAGGAAACCTAGCAGATAGCAAATTCCAAATCCAGCCATATGAATGAGGGCCAGATGTGAAGGATACTCCGGGCTAATACCTTAGAAGGGAAAACACTGTACATCAGGGCATGCAAGAGGGAACCTTATTTTCATAGAGCACCTAGAGCAGAGTTAGAAAAGATTCAAACACATGCAGACTACTACTTAAAGTTTTTACAAACAACATTAACAAATACACTGAAATTCTTCTATTCCTTAGAAATAACTAGTAATAAGATTTAGTCAATCTTATAGCAGACAGCATAGAATGCTACATTTAATGTAACCTCAAAAGGCTTCCTCCAAAAAGCCTTTCTGGTCCCAGTTGGTCAGATTATCATGTATAACCTTAGATGAGTTAAATCCATCAACAAGTGTTTCAAGTAATTTGGAGGTTTCGCCAAATTTAACGTATGAATGACCTATTTATTTTCCTCTTTACCGGATACATGTAACTGAAGAACTAAGGCATAAGTATTTTGGGAAAGTGCTGTTTAAAAAACACGACAAAACATAATTGTTACATGTTGTCCAGGCAAGAGGGATGATTATTTCTGCCGTTTTAGAATTCTGGCTCAAATGACACAGGCTAAATGAAGTGAAGACATGATAAAGGTCTCTGCACACAGAAACACCCAGAAAACAAAACCGTCAGAGCCCTGTAGGTCTCAGAGGTCTAGCAACCAAAATGAGAATTTCTTACTCCAAGTACAATGCTTTCTTAACATTTTGGTTGTGTTGCCACTCCTATAAAACTAAGTGACTGTATTCTATTTTAATTAATATTATTAGCCTTAAATTTTTCATATCATCAGCCAGAAATGCATCTTCTGTTCTTAAGATAATTTATAAAGTTGCTAAATACTGCTGTAAATACTAGATGGTTTCATTTGTTTGGCTTTTTTAAACTGTATGTCTAAACATTTCAAACTAATCTATTCTTATTATAATAGACACTAGGAGAGAAGACCTCACCCCCAGCCCATCAACCTTGGCTTGATATTAGTGAAAGATCTTGCTGGTATTAAACTATTGGGGAATGAGGGAAATACAGTTAGCTTTATAATTTTACTGACTGCCCCGCCATCAAGGCAAGTATATTCTAAGACAAATCTGAAGTAAAAGCGTTTAAGCTCCGTTTCATTTAAGCTACATCTGGGTATTTGTGCAGACACTAGAAATGACTTAAAGCATTGTTTTTTAAGAAAGTATAGACAGTTTACTCAATTATAATAGCCATGATAAAATTATTCCCCCTCAATTAACAAAGTGTTTAAATCAAAATAAATTTTAAAATGAGACAATTGCTTTGCCCAGATACTTGACATTGTATCATATTAGTCATCTGGATTATAGAAGCAGTAAAGCAAGACAAGAAGTATTTGTATTGGGAGGAGGAGGAGGAGGAGCAGAGAGCGGAGTGAAAGGGAAACTGAGACTCTGTGCATTCGTTATAAATCAGCATGGTCAAACGGGATTGCACTGCAGCCTTCTTGTCTATAAACCTTAATAGCCAGCACAAAGGGGGCTTTTCTTTCCAAGCCCAAGAAATAGCTGAATACATTTCAAGCATTTTGCCTGACAAGTATTGTCAGCATGCCTTTGCTGTTTTTTTCAAGGCAGAACTTGGAATGAGGTGTAAATTTTATACTCGACATAAAATTGGTACAATTGTAGTCAGTGTCGAAGTAGAAATTATTTTACTGTTTTTGTTTTGCTTTGCTCTACTATAGTAAACCTGTTAGTACTGGCTGCTGTCTCTCACTCAAAGCCCAAGGCTTCCAATAACAGGAACCACAGCTGCACAGAATGGGTTGCCAGAGATCTGAACCACCGCAAGCATTACTCATCTGGTCCTGCCCTGCTCTGCAGTCTTGGCCAAGAGGCAATGTCAAGTTCACCTCACACTTGGGACACACAAACGAAGAGCTTAAACAGCTCTTCAAAAGATACTTTAAAATGTTGAAAGTAGCTGCTGAATATCAAGTAGCCTGACATAAATGAAGGCTCTAACCCACCTGACATTGCTTTCAACGGGTTTTATGCTGTTTGCCAGAAGAACTTAATCCACAAAGCTGACCCATTCATTCATCAGTGCTTTTTGTATAAAAGACTATATCATGTGTTCATAACAGATCTCAAATACCTATTTTATAATACAGAAAGGCAAAAATACTATCACATAAAAAATTCATTATAGCATAAATGGTTTTAATTGAAATCCTCACATATATATGGTAAAGTTCAAAATGCCCTAATTAGGAGAGTTGATGATATGATTCGATATTCTAAAATGAGAAAAACCAGCATGAATAAGGTACCACAATAAAATAAAAATTTTTAAAAATCAAACAATGCATGTATTGACTGTTGCATCAGCAAAATCTACATCTAATATTAAGACAGCAAAATCTAAGCTAATACTACATTAGTCACATTTAGTATCTTAAAGCCTTATTAGTAAATATTTATGTTTTAATAGATTTTCATTATAATTTAAGAAATTTAAAAATGGCAGATGTACTCCTATGCCATTCATCTTGTAAGGACACTAATATTTTAGTCATGTAGGTCATTCTGAGTAGGTTAAGGAAGTAAAGAGTATCAAGTCAAAACTCCAGACACAATGCAAACCTTCCTCAGACTTCTTATGCTATCGTAACTCACAAAGCAAATTACTCTAAGTGAGCTATGTCATCAGTAATACTTGTAGTATAAAATGAGATTGTTACCAAATCATGCTAGCCTATAGTACATAAGGTTTCTATTAATTGCTTTCTACACTGATTACTTGATATATATTTTTATAATTCCTGGTAAGGAAGACCCCTACGGTATTGGATTTCAATTGGAGATAGCACTGTTTAATAAATAATAAACTTCTGCAAATACATATATTTTTAGCTGATAGACTAAAAAATCCCTCAAAGAAATAACACCCAAGTTGCAGTGAGTATGCCTAGTGCTCAAGTCTTGGATACCAAACTGTTATCATTAAATAGCACCAAGGCGGGGCGCCTGGGTGGCCCAGTGGGTTAAAGCCTCTGCCTTCACCTCAGGTCATGATCTCAGGGTCCTGGGATCGAGCCCCGTGTCAGGCTCTCTGCTCAGCAGGGAACCCGCTTCCCTTCCTCTCTTTCTGCCTGCCTCTCCGCCTAGTTGTGATCTCTTTCTATCAAATGAAAAAATAAAATCTTTTTAAAAATAAATAGCACCAAGGCTTCTTGGAGAAATGGTTGATTGCCAGTCAAAAAATCATAAAGTAAATATGGAAAAATCTGTGCTAGAAAGGCAAGAAATGGCTAAGCTAATGGGAGATGTGTGAAATGGACTAAGGAAAGGATTTGAAAGGATTCATACTGGCCAAATCTGGAGCAGTTAGAGGATCAGAAATAATACATACAGCAATGGGTTGTAACGCATTAAATATAAAAGGAGCAAGGATAAATATGATAATGTGTTATTATACATTGAATGTAAAAGGAATTCCTGGATCCATGTGGCTACCCAAAGCAAGGCGGTGGGGGGGCCCTTTATAGGATAATTCAAAACTTAAATGAGGAAGGAAGAGTAGAAGTTTTCAAAAAACATCATTCTGTAAACTCTAATAATTCAAGCAAAGATAAATCAATGAATACTAAAACCACCTGAATGATTGGGTGTTGAGAAATACGATATCCACACCATCTCAATGTATCGTCCCACAAACCATTCATTACAAAGAAGAAAAGATACCTTTACAGTGGAGACATCTGGCGGACACCAGCTGAACCTCATGAGCAAATTTAGCATCGCTAAAAATAGAACTGACATTCTGTGATGCAGTGAAAGTCTGTGCTAAGCTGGAGAACCATGCACTGAAAGAGGAGGAGTACATAAAGGGATGGCAGGAGGTAGGGCTGGAGGGCTTCACAAGATCCAGATCGTGAAGTCAGGATTATCTCTAATCTATGGATGAAGAAACTGAAATTCAGAGAAGTTAAGACAACTTCCTCAAAATCAATCCAATACTTTGAGATGGGCAAAGCTGAAATTGAACCAAGTCCATCTGATTCTAAAAACCCAGATTCTTTTGACTACGGGAGCCTGAACCTCCATTCTCCCAAACTTTGCAAAGAAACTTGGCCAAAATTTTGATGCTGTCATTCGCGAGAGGCCATGAGTCACACCAACAAACCACTCACATGTCTAGTTTAAAAAGACGCTTTCCATTTATAATTTTTTGAGGAAAAAACCCCCAAACCTGTCAATTCACTGGTTATATCTAAAATACCAATACATATTTTGGCAATTCTATAATTGCATCTGAGAACGGTCAAATTGAGTTTCATGCAATTTTGGAAGCAAACCTTACTACTCATGTTGAATTTCTGTTCTCATTTCCACATTTTGGAGAGAACTCGCCCCATAAGACTAACAATATCAAAGAGATGTTAAAAATTCAACTTTTAAGAGTTACAGGCAAATGTATTGGCAATTTATCATCCAAGTATCTTATCAAACAGGAAAAACAAATGACAAAGTGCTTTTTAGAAAAATTGTACTTAAAATTTTCCAAACTAAAACATTTGTTCAGAAGTTGTTTCATACCGTGAAAAAGGAAGTCTTCCCCTGATGTGTAATCAGGGTACAAATGGTATGACCCCTACTGTTTGACCTTCGGCAATGGACTCATCCTAAGGTTCAGATCTATAAAATAGTGGTCACAAGAGTAGCAATCTGGGGCTCCTGGGTGGCTCAGTCGGTTAAGCGACTGCCTTCAGCTCAGGTCATGATCCCAGGGTCTTGGGATGGAGCGCCGCCCTGGGCTTCCCTCTCAGCAGGGAGCCTGCTCAACCTCTCCCCGTTACTCCTCCCTGTTCACGCTCGCGCTCTCTCTCTCTCTCAAATAAATAAAGTCTTTTAAAAACGGCGTAGCAATCTTATAAGGATCATTAGAATTAATAAAGATAATGGATGTAAAATTCTTAATAAACTGTCTAGAACATGATAATTGTTCAGTAAATGGTTCCTTGGGTTCTTCTATTTTCTGTTAAGCTCATACAATGGGACGAATCACAAATCCATTTTCAAAGAAAAAAAATTCCATTATCTCTATACTTTTCCCCAAAAAATTAGGAAAACTCCACAAAATACTGATCCTGGACGAGGGGTTAGAAACGTGCTTCTGCTACCAGCTAGGAGCACGGCTATGAACCTTAAAGACAAATGCATCCTGACTACCTTTTTGCATCAGTGCATCTTCTCTTGTGTCTGGAAAGGACCTCCAGGTTCTTTCTGGAACCCTTTCCTCCCATCTGCCACCCCCACCAGGGGCACCTCCCCAATCCTTCCTGGGAGAGACAAAAGCCTTCCCATCAAGAACTTCCAGATCGGCCTCAGCTCTAACCCAGACAGCCTAACCTATTCTCATGTCTTCTTGCTTCAGGTCATTTCAGAACTGCTGCATTATAGGACAATTAGGGATGAATGTTAAAGGATACGATCATGATGAACTGTGTACCAACTCTCCCCGACTGTGACCACCAGGCATTCTGACACGTAACCCGTGCTTGCGGAAAGCAAAGGCAGATGAGACAGTGACGCAGGGGAGCCACCGCGCAGCACCGTGGCCCTCTCCTTCAGAGGGTAGCAGACTTCTGTGCGCAGCCCTTGCTCAGTAGAGCTCCCTCCCTTGCGACGGGGCTGAATGCTGCTCTGCTGCACCAAGGCACGGTGCCCCCACAGGCCCACCTTCTCCAGTACTACCCTTCCTGCATGGCTGCTGGAGAAACATTACAATCAGTTCTGGTTTTGTTCCCATTGGTCCTCGTCGAGACCTCTCACAGTTATGAAAAGTCAGAGGAACTCTTTAAACCATTGAACCATTGAACCATTGAACCCACATTAATTAGGAAGCTATTAGGTGTGCCTTGGTTTCACTGTGGTATCATCACAGACTCTGGGGAGCCCCAGAGTCTTTCAACAGGCTTAGCAAAACCCTTGGTACACAGTACGCGCTTAATAAGCATTCATTTGAACAAGCCCCCTCCTCACCATATACTCTTGCCATACCACAGTTAGCCACTAAGGGCCAGGGCTCGAAAGCAGGAGCAGCAACACGTCCCGGGCCACCAGCTCGGAGCCTCTAAGCCGGCCTCCCTGGCCTCTTCAGCAGCCAGACTCCTAGGGTTGGCGTCAGGTCTGCGGACTGTCCCGGCAACAGAGACTTGCACAAGCCCTTAGATTAACTTCCTTTCTATCTGGAGTCAAAGCTGACACCAGTGGGGTCTTCCACTGTCTGATCTCACAGGCCAAGGATTGACCAACCGCCCTCAACAGATTCCAACTGCCGACACTGAGTACAAGCTTGTTCCCTTGGGCGCTGCTGACATCACAGTCCAACCGTGGAATCTTCCCCTCACCACACTTCATACCCCTCCCCAGCCAGAGGCTTTCGTCTCTCTCAATCAACACTTCCCACCTGAATGAGAATTTGACACTTAATCCAATGAGAAAGTAGGTTGTCTTCTGAGGGTCTTTGCTTCTATTTAAGAAACCAAAGTGTGTGTGTGTGTGTGTGTGTGTGTGTGTGTGTCCCCTAATGTGTCCTTCAGTTTACAGCATAGCAAATATTTCTTGCTGGGCTCAGTGTTACAAAATCAGAGCTCCCTTTCTCCTCTCTCTTCCCCTCCCGGAAGATCCTGCCCCTGCCTCACCCTACCCTTCTCTCTGGATCCCATAGAGCCTCCCGCCGGCCGACTTCCGTCCATTCCTCGTCACACCTTTCACTCACACAACACACACTCAGTAAATGTCCTGAGGCCACTTCATCAAGGACACAGAAGTGCGCGTGCCCTCAGGCGTGTCCACAGGACCTACTAAGCTGCCTCCAGCCCCCCAGGTGGGACTCTTCCGCGCATAGTCACACATCGGTACTTCAGGTCCTGCTCCTAGTCTGCTCCCTCCACCCTTGCCTCACAAATAAGGAATTAATTCTTTAAACATACCGGATACAGAAAGCAGTATTAGCCAGATCTAGTGTTCAAAGATTTATAGTTAAGTATGATTTCCATATTTCTTCCTTCAGCTACTCAAACTCAATAGCATTAACATTTTGTTTTGCAAACAGTTCTGTATGACACATAATTTACTAACTTTACGGAGTGTTTGCTGTGTGCTGTTCTGTGTTTTTTGTCACTTAGTGGCATTATAATATGTCATGCTTACAACTGCCCTCGGAAGTGGAAAGGAGGGAGCCAGTGCACAAAACTTGTAGACTCTGCCGTGAGCCCGAGTCATGATCCCAGGGTCCTGGGATGGAGCCCCACGTTGAGCTCTCTGCTAGCGGGCAGTCCCCTTCTCCCTCTGCCTCTCCCTCTGCTCGTTGCCCCCCTCACATCAAATAAATAAAATCTTTCTAAAAAACTGGTGGACTCCAACACTTTCAGGTCCAGTTGTGCTCTCCTTCAAAATCCTTTCAGAAGAGTAATTACTTTTAAGATTTCCTCGTCTCTAGATGGCCCACTCTTTGACACGTTTACACTGAGAACTTGCTAATAGAAAACTTCTTAGTCCTTCAAAGAATTTACATCAATTAGTCAGGCCGGCTGTTCTCCGATGTTTTTAATCTCATGCATAAATAACCAGTACGGTGTCTTCACATCGGCCTAATTTATTAATACTCCTACATGACGACACGGTCTCTTCTCGAAGTCTCTGTAAACATAAAGAGTTCTATTCTGAAGAGCCCTACCTACGACTGCAGTACCAACTTGATCTTGGGTGCAATCACTCTTGTTTTGTGGTAGATGTCTGAAAATGAAGGAGAAAGTCGCTTTCCTAATCAATATTTTTTGATACGAAGATCGGTATACAATGAGCAAAGACTGATACGACCAGTCTGTCCTTTCCTTGCTGCCTTTTCTCTCTGCACAAGTCGCCTGGCCCAGCAGTCCCCTTAGGCTTTTCCAGGGACAGGAAAATAAATCCAGAAAGCAGCTCTAGCTGAGGCGTCAGGCCGTGAGGACACAGACATTAAACCAGTCCCGGACCCAGCCATCGCTCTAACCCAACCAAACAGATGAGCTTCCACCCACAGGAGTTGTCCCAGGACAATAACCCTGCAGGCCTCTGCGGCCTAATGAACATACGTACCACTGGACTGTCCTGCCAGACAGGCAATTTGGTCACCATGGAAAGTAACTGGGAACAATATTTTGGAGTAGAGGAAGAGGTACCAGGAAGTGAAGTTTCAAGGCCTAGCACTTGGGCAGACCCGTTCCAAGGTCTTGGCAAAGACTGAATGAGGAGTTCTGGTGATATTTGCAAAAGTGACATATTTTTGTGTTCTTCTTCATAAAGAAAACATCCTTATGATATGAAGTTCAACCCCACAAAGATCCAGTGCTCCTAAATTATACCTTATACAATACCAGCCTCTCACTGAAAGATGGCTAAAGTCTAAGCTAGTCTGTATTTATTTATGTGATATCAGAAGTTGTTTTTCCTCCAATATGAAAACAAAACTAACCTTCAGAAGGGAGATAACTAAAAAACAAATTTCATGTTAAGAACAAAAGAATTATGTAATACGGCATGCCTCCTTTTCAGCTATATCATGAAACACCTTTGGTAACCCATGGATATCTTGTTTTTAACTGTATTGTCTGACAAGTCTGCAGGAATAAGTCTGGGACAACAGTCAAAGGTCCCCCACAGGATGCTGCTGTGCAGCCATGTTGAGGAAAAATCCACGTACCAAAAGGTTTATGGACTTATATCCTGGGGCAACTCCTTAGAAACTCACTGATACTTATTATAAACAGGTATCCTACTTGAGCAACACCTGTATTGTTCCAAGAAACAGTTAAATCGTAAGATCAGAGATGGGGAGCCTGGGTGGCGCAGTCGTTAAGGGTCTGCCTTCAGCTCAGGGCATGATCCCGGGGTCCGGGGATCTAGCCCATCAACGGGCTCTCCCTGCTCAGTGGGGAGCCTGCTTCTCCCTCTGTCACCCACCCCTGTTTGTGTTCCTTCTCTCCCTGTCCCTCTATCTGTCAAATAAATAGATAAACTCTTAAAAGAAAAAAAAAAAAAAGATCAGAGAAGTAAAAATTAATAAGTTAATTAAATTAAAAAATTAATTCGCAAAAATGACAGTTCTAACACCCCATGTTGTAGCTTGAAGGATGAAAATAGTAAATACCCGTAAGTGGGAAGGAAAGCTTTTGGGTAGGAAAGAAAAATCCTCCTGCAAGCACTTGGTGCTCTGATACGGCGCTTCCTCCTAAGGCACTGGGATTCTAGGCCTCTCCCATTCTGTCCAGAGGACAGCATCTGCAGAAGGTCTGGGAGGGACAGTGCACCTGCACGGATGGGAGGGGTGTTCCTCCAAGGAGCGACTTGGTGGCAGCCTTTGGCTCACTGACAACTGGAAACAGAAGCAGCACTAGAAATGCAGAGAAAGAGGCAAATCCCATGTTGTTTGTGAAGTAGCTTTTACCTAAACGCTTATCCACTGGGAAATGAATAAATAAAAAGTTGTATAAGCAAGCAGTGGAACGGTACCCCCAATTAGATGAAGCAAGCAATAAAACCACACCAAACCATCCAAACTGGAAAAACTTCTACTTGTTTAAGCCAATTCTTACAGAGCTGGCTCCTTCTAGGATACGTATGAAGTACAATAGTCAAGACATGTACGTAAAGAAAATAGTATTTAGGATTAGCAGAGAGGAATGTGTGACAAACAGGGAGGCTTTGGCTACTCTGAATTTAAAAGTTAGGTCCCCTCCTAGCACCCAGTTCTTCTCTTTTGCAGCCTTTATTGCAATTTTTAACAGTAAATTTACTAAGTAATGTTCATATAATTGCCTTCTTCTTCACTCTAAGTAAAGCTCTGTAAGGTCATTATATACCAAAACTAATACAGTACCTGATCAACACTAGGCACCAAGAAACTAGTTTCAATAAGTAAATCATTGTCTGTAGCTTCAAGCACTGTTGACACTTGGACATCTTACACATACGTGACAGCAGTTCAACTTTCCCGCCTAAATACCAGCTTCTTCTGACCCCACTGACTAACTGACATATGCACCTGAATGCCCGGTACCGGGCTACCCCAGAAGCTGCATTACAAAACTGAACTTAGCCTCCAAAGAAGTTTGTTTCCATACTGTCAAAAGCATGCAAAGGTAGATACACCGAATGTCCTCTGTAGCACTACTTGTAAGTGCAAACATAAAGAAATCAACGAAACGTTCCTAATGGAATGGGATACCACTTACTGTTTTACACTAATGAATGAAGGTGTTCCATCTCTGTGCACCTAAGTGGAACAAGCTGGAAAGCTGCTTGTCCTAGATTATTAAATGACAGAAGAATGTTGCAAAGGTACTGTATCTGTGGAAGTGATCATTACACGTGTATGTAGTTGAAAACATGCAGGGAAAAAAATTACCAGGTCATGTAGGGCAGTGGAATTTCTCCTTTTACTTTTCGTACACTGTTCACATCATTGAGTTCTCTAAGTGAATAATCCTGACACACAAAAAATGCAACAGTTAAAAAGCATTCAGAAAAGCGCTTTTCTGCATTCCTCATCTTTAGTACACCCTTCTCGCTCAAGTTCACCAAGTCCAAACACTTGGTAGCTTTCCTGGACTACTCCTTTCCCTAGCTTCTGAAACTTTACAGACACATCATTAAACGACTTTAATTCCTTCGCATTGCATCTGTCTGTTCTCCCCGTCCCATTCCCTCTGCCTTAGTTTAAGCTTTCATCGTCTCCCTCTAGGGCAGTCCACTAACGGGCTTCCTTTCCTTCATCGGCCACTCCCTCCACGCCACCTCTGACAACGCTTCCGCACTTCCAGAATGCGCACGAGAGGAGGAAGCAAGCAAGCAAGCCACAGCACAGACTTACCCCTTCCAGGGGTTCCTTACTGCCTGTGCAATGGAGTTCACTGAACTTGGTCTGCCCAGGACACCTGGTGAAACATTATCTCCCACCATTTCTCCTAGTGTGCTCCATATTTTTCTAATAATAAACTTCTTGCATTTCCCTAAATCTTCCATAATTTTGCTCATGCTATTTTCCCTTAGCCTGGGATGTACTTCCCTTTCCTACCCTTGGTGAGAGTAAAATAACTTTTGCTTAATAACTCAAACCAGAGCTTCACCTTCTGCATCAAACTCTGCTTCTTTTCCCTCAAATGGAATGCTCCTTCCTTTGTGCTCCCCCTAAATCTTCCACTGAATCATTAAAATCAAGTGGGAACTGCCATGTATTGTACATGAGGGCCCGGAACCTTAAAGGCTTCATGCATTCCATGCTAATGCTATTTTGAGGTAGGTAGCCTTCTGCATTTTATAGCTTATAAAATGCCAACACTTCTCCCACTTTAGGAATGACAAAATAGAAGCCAGAAGGGTTAGCTGGGAGGGCAGGGGAGTGAGAACTTGTCCAAAACCTTACAGGAAAAGAGATTTTGATTCCAAATATTTCCAGCACCCATTATACTGCATCACTTTTATTAACCTTTCATCGTATTTACTTGCTTGAATCTCTCCTTTTCTAGGTAAAATCCTAATCTTGAGGACAGGTACTGTTTCTGAGTCATACCCTGATCCTCAGACCTAGTACAGAGCTGGGCGCACATCAAGAGATCATAGATATTTGCTGGGCGGTGCCGCCAAGTGCATCAGGGGGAGCAAAGCCATGAAGGGCACAGGATCTGGGATCACACACCATGACCTTGAACAAGCTATTACATCTCCAAGCCTCAGTTTCCCTAAAAGTGCAACAGTGATGAAAAGAACTTTGTATCGGGCCACTAAAATGATTTAACAAATGACACAAATAAAGCACCTTCCGCACAGCCTGAAACACAGTAAGTTCTTGAAAATGCTGTCAAGTAGTTAAAATACCAACGACGAAAAAGAAACTCATAGAGGCAGGCATCTGCCTGTAAGGGCTAAGTTTTGTTGAAGTAAGAAACTATCCCAGAATCTTAGTAACATAAAACACTAGGGGTGGGGGACACCTGGGTAGCTCAGTTGGTTGGGTGACTGCCTTCGGCTCAAGTCATGGGTCCTGGGATGGAGCCCCTTGCTCCCTCTGTGTCAAATAAATAAATAAAATCTTAAAAAAAAAAAAAAAAAAAAAGCAAGGATTTATTTG
The DNA here is from genome assembly GCF_030435805.1 of Mustela lutreola. NCBI lineage: Eukaryota > Metazoa > Chordata > Mammalia > Carnivora > Mustelidae > Mustela > Mustela lutreola. The sequence goes on along the minus strand of NC_081295.1, from coordinate 3,263,277 downwards.
CCCACTGAAGTTCTGGTGATTTATCTCTACTTGGTTCTCATTCAAGTACTCAAAATACAGTCTCATCCAGAACATCACCACCTACCACAACAGGGGTAGGAAACATAGGAAACTGTGCTCTTAAAGACTTCCACCTAACGACTCAGCCTGGGTGGTTAACTGGTTTGTAAGTCAGTCATCCTCAAGTCTATTTAACCTTTATTTGTGAGAGGAAGAAATCGTAAAGCAAAAGAAGGATGGCTGCACAGGGAGTCAGAAAACCTTTTTTCTGTGTGGAGCCCCTGCCCTATTTGGGCCAAACCCCTGTTTGGCTTTCAGTAGAAGCCTCACTTACCGCCCCTGAGCTCGCCCGTCATGAAATAAGGCGTTCCGCCGGTCCACCTTCAAGCTTTCACTCAGGAGTCTTCTAATGGGAGCAGCGAAGGGCCCAAACTCGTGCTGAAGTCAATCCTAATACTGTTTCGAATCCTTGGCTCTGCTTGTAACTCTCTCCTGAAATGGTGTCCTTTCCATTGAAAAAAATCCCAGTGTTTGTTTTTCAGCCCTTTCAAAAAAAAAAAAAACAAAACAACCAAACAAACAAAAAACCCAAAGGTATGAAGCTGTCCCCTGGTCCAGGGGTAAACTTTGTGCAAAAAAGAAACCCGTGATCGTCATAACTAACCATTGAGGTTTTCAGAGCACTTGTGACTGCACTGTAACTGAGCCTGTCCCGACTGCCAGGCTCCCTGCACACGACTGACCGCATGCCCCCCAACCCGCTTCCACCGCGGTGGAACAAGTAAAGCACCCCCCCCCCCCAGCATCCTACCAGTCCCCAGGAAGAGCTCTGACCAGCACTGCTGGGTGAATCCTTGGGCCAGATGACAGGGACACCATGAAGTGCCAGCCCCAAGTCACAGGCCTTCTAACCCAGCAGCGGAGCAAGGTCTGCTACCAGAAGAGGCATGAGAAAGAGAAGCAATAGTTACTAATTCATAGGATTCCTTCTCTCTAAAACTCACTTTGTTCGGAGTAAACACCTGCTAGCGTATCAGCAGCATCAGTGCACCCAAGATGTGTTTTCATTTCCTTGAAGGAAACAGGAAGAAAATTCTCCATACATATGAACACAGCTTTTGCTAAGAAAGCCTGCCACAATGTTTGGATTAAACAAGTTACATTTGTTTTATACAACTGTAAGTGCAGCAAAGATCATGCACTGTTTAGGTTATTTGAGCTAGCTCATTCAAAATCAACTCTCTTTCTCCCAGCCTGTGAAGACTTGCCAAATCCTGTTTTGAAAATTATACAGCCATCACTAACCGCTGCAGACAACTTCAGCTGGTTTCCAGGATGGGATTCTATCTTTCCTTACTCCTTTTACAGCCTCCTGTACCACTTCTCCCTAGTACTGAACGCATACCTTGTAAACATATAAAAGACAACACAAATTTCATTTAGGGTTTCAAAAATCAAATACTGAACAATATTGTTAAGAACAAATACCTACACAAGAATATCCATACTAGATTACCTATTACACATCTAAAAGTGACCAAAGAAAAATAGGAAGTAGTTTTTTGTTTATTTAAAAAATTTTATTATTTATTTGACAGATCACAAGTAGGCAGAGAGGCAGGCAGAGAGAGAGGAGGAAGCAGGCTCCCCACTGAGCAGAGAGCCCGATGCGGGGCTTGATCCCAGGACCCTGGGATCACAACCCGAGCCGAAGGCAGAGGCTCAACCCACTAAGCCACCAAGGCGCCCCAGGAAGTAGTTTTTGATACGAACCATTTGTTATTCTCCTATTTCTCTGAACTACGGCAACACTCGGGGAGGACCTTTTCATTCCCTTCCCCAACCCAACACATGTAAACAAACATCAGATATACTCTCCTCATCTACATATGCTTGTGAAACCATCTTCACATTGGAAAATGATGTGAAATAAACCTTAAGATTTTGTCCCATACCAAAATGAATAGTAATCAAAGTACACATTAAGAAACTATTAGAATATGGGGCACCATATATAATAAATAAATCTTAAAAAAGAAAGAAACTACTAGAATAGCCCACAAAGCATCTGTTCCAGCAAGAAAGTCTCACCTCACTACATTTCTTTCAGGAATAACTATAAAAATATCTAAGCATCCGCGCATCAAAACTTAATCTTACCATTTTAGCCAGTAAAACATAAATTCAAACAGAATGACATAAGAACTATCAGCAAAGTCCTTTATTACACCTGCCATCAGAAACAGTGCTTAAAGCTAAAAATGCATTCAAATCTGACACATACTATATTCAAAAATTCAAACAAAAAAGGATATTTTCTCCTTAGGAGATGGTTGCTCTTTTATACTTACTAATTTCCCTTCATATAGGCATACTTTCAACTGAAAAACAAACAAACAAACAAACAAAAACTCTCATTTTGGTTTTGTTCCCTGTATCTTACAGCGAAATAAAAGGTAATGTTTGTTTCCCAACAGAAGCTGCCTTTTCAAGAGTAATGTTATATATCCTTTGTCTAGTTTGGATTTCTTTTTAACGTATCACACCCCATAACTCAGGCAGTCAATGAATTGAGAACTTAACTGATGACAGTCAAGAAAGTGCCTATTTGTAGACACCGGCAACCCACAGAACTATAAAGAAGTTATAATATTTATTATTAGTCACATCTAAGTAAGTCAATCTGGAAGTTCCTCATCTGAGCAGGAATATGAAAGTTGAGGACATGCAATATTTTAGTTGACAACCACACTCCAGCACTTATTTCTTTCTCTCCAACCTCAGGCCTACATGAACAGCCAAACCAGCTTATCATTTCTTCTCATATATCCGACAGACACTTCAGATTCAGTCTGAACTGAACTCCGCGTCTTCCTCCCCAAACTGGCCCTTCTTCTGGGACCCCTTTCTCAGTGCCCGTATCTGGAACCTGGAGGTCTTCATGGGCTCCCAGCCGCCCTCCCATCTCTGTCACATGCAACCACAAGCCAGTTGTGCTAATTATGCCAGAGACATCTCTCAGGTGTGTCCACTCTTGTCACCCCTTTTGTCAGTTACTAGGTCCTAACCACTTCTGTATTATTTCTCCACTGTGCTAACTATTCAGTCTTAAATTGTGCCCCTTCAAACTATTGTTCATAAATGCCAAGTAATCCTTATAAATGTTTACTTAATGTGATCCTTCATACTCCCATCCTTAAAAACTTTTGGCCAGTTATCATCACTTGAAGATGAAGCCAAAACTGTTAAAAGAAGAACAAACAAAGTCCAAAGTTAGTAGAAGAAAGGAAATAACAAAGATTAGAGTAGAAATAAATGAAAATGAGACTAAAACAGAAATGATCATTGAAACTAAGAGCTGATTTGTTGAAAAAATAAACAAAATTGACAAACCAAGGGGGGGAAATGGCAGTGCTCAAATAAAATCAGAAATGGAAGAACTGTTATAATTGATACAACAGAAATACAAAGGATCATACAGATAACTAAAAACAATTCTATGCCCCAAAATTAGACAACCTAGAAGAAACAGATCAATTCCTACTAACATACAACCTACCAAAATGAGTCATGTTGAAACAGAAAATCTGACCTAGCAAGAAGATTGAATCAGTAACCAAAAATCTCCCAACATTAACAAAACCCTACGACCAGAAGTCTTCACTGGTGATTCTTAACATTCAAAGAATAATTAAAACCAATCCTTCTCAAACTCTTCCAAAAAACAGAATGGGGGGAGCCTTAAAAAAAAAAAAAAGAAAGAAACATTTATGGAGCCAGCATTACCCTGAAACCAGACAAGAATTCCACAAAAAAAGAAAATTATAGGTCAATATCCCTGATGGACATAGATGCGAAAAACCTCAAAAAAAGAAAAAAAAGAAAAAACAAAACAAACAAACAAAAAAACAACTTAGCAAACTGAATTCAGCAATACATTAAAAGGATCCTTCACCATGAGTAATGATTTGGTCTAAGGATGCAAGGTTGGTTCAACATCCACAAATTTTGTCAATGTGAAACACCACAATAACAAAATGAAGGATAAAAAAAGATAAAAATCATATGATCACCTGAATAGATGAAGAAAAAGCATTTGACAAAATTCAACATGTTTATGATTTTTAAAAAAAGTGGATACAGAGGGAACGTAACTCAACACAATAAAAGGCAAACTATGATAAGCCCACAGCTAACATCATACTCCACAGTGAAAGCTGAAAGCTTTCCCTCCAAGACCAGAAACAGACAAGGATGTCCACTCTTACCACTTTTATTCAATACAGTATTGGAAGTCAGAGCCAGAGCAGTTAGGCAAGAAAAAAAATTAAAATAAAAGGCACCCAAATTGGAAGGAAGTAGTAGGGCACCTGGCTGGCTCAGTCAGTGGAGCATAGGGCTCTTCATTTTAGGGTTGTGGGTTTAAGCCCCATGTTGGGTGTAGAGATTACTTAAAAATAAATTTGGGGTGCCCGCGTGGTACAGTGGGTTGGGTGTCTGTCTCTTGGTTTCAGCACAGGTCATGAACTCAGGGTTGTAAGATTGGCTATTAGACTCTGTGCTCAGTGTGGAATAAGCTTGGGTGTCTCTCTCCCTTTTCCTCTGCCCCTTGCCACCGACCTCCCCAACCCTACGACACATGCCCTCTCTCTTTCACTCTCTCTCAGATAATCTTTTTAAAAATTAAATAAATAAAATCTTTTTTTTTTAATTAATTTATTTATTTGACAGACAGAGATCACAAATAGGCAGAGAGGCAGGCAGAGACAGAGAGAGGGGGAAGCAGGTTCCCTGTGGAGGAGAGAGCCCGATGTGGGGCTTGATCTCAGGACCCTGGGATCATGACCTGAGCCGAAAGCAGAGGCTTTAACCCACTGAGCCACCCAGGCGCCCCTAAATAAATAAAATCTTTAAAATAATTTTTAAAATTGAGGATTTTTTTAAAAAGGAAAGGAAGAAGTGAAACTCACTATTTGCAAACGGCGTACTGTTATACATAGAGAATCTTAAAAACTCCATCAAAAAACTGTTAGAACTGGGACGCCTGGGTGGCTCAGAGGGTTAAGCCTCTGCCTTCAGCTCAATTCATGATCCCAGGGTTCTGGGATCAAGCCCCACATCAGGCTCTCTGCTCAGCAGAGCGCCTGCTTCTCCCTGCCTCTGCCTGCCTCGCTGCCTACTTGTGATCTCTGTTAAATAAATAAATAAAATCTAAAAAAAAAAAAAAAAAAAACCTGTTAGAACTAAGAATGAATTCAGTAACGTTGCAGAATACAAAATCAACATATAAAAATCAGCTGTGTTTCTGTACACTAATAAGAAAATATCAGAGAGATTAAGAAAATGATCCCATTTACCACGGCATCAAAAAGAATAAAAGAGGGTGCTTGGTTGGCTCAGTGCATTAAGCCTCTGCCTTCACCTCAGGTCATGATGTCAGGGTCCTGGGATTGAGCCCCATGTCAGGCTCCCTGTTCACCGGGGAACCTACTTTCCCCTCTCTCCCTGCCGGTCTCTCTGCCTACTTGTGATCCTTCTCTCTCTGTCAAATAAATAAAATCTTAAAAAAAAAAAAAAAAAGAGAGAATAAAATACCTAGTAAAGTTAACCAAGGAGGCAAAAGACCTGCGAATTGAAACTACAAGGCATCAGTGAAAGGAACTAAAGAGAATACAAATAAACAAACATATTCTGTGTTCATAGATTAGAAAAATTAATATTGTTAAAATGTCCATACTACACAAAGCAATATACAGATTCAGTGCAATCTCCATCAATATCCCAATGGTATTTTTCACAAAAATAGAACAATCATGAAATTTGCATGGAACCACAAAAAACCCTGAATAGCCAAAACAATCTTGAGGACAAAGAACAAAGAATAAATGGTATTGGTGTAACACAGACACATATATCAATGGAACAGACTAGAGAACCCATGAATAACCCCATGCATACAAAGTCAATTGAGTTGTGACAAAGGAGTCAAGAATATAAAATGGGGGAAAGACAGTCTTTCAATAAATGGTCTAGGAAAATTGGACAGCCACATGCATGCAAAAGAATGAAACTGGGCCACTATCTTATATCCTACACAAAACTTAACTCAAGATGGATTAAACACTTGAACATGTAAGACCTGAAACTGTAAAACTAGAAGAAAACACAGTGGTAAGCCCCTTGGCATCAGTCTTGGTGAGGATCATTTTAATCTGACACCAAAAGCAAGACAACAAAAGCAAAAATAAACAAGTGGAACAATGTAACTAAAATGCTTCTGTACTGCAAGGAAACCATCAACAAAATGAAAAGCCAACCTACTGAATGGGAGAAAATATCTGCAAATCATATATCCTATAAGAGGTTAAAGTCACAAATATATATATATATAGAACTCCTACAACTAAACAGAAAAAAAAAATCTGATTAATATATGGGCAGAACAGGGTCGCCCGGATTATTCAGTTGGTTAAGTGCCCAACTCTTGATTTCAGCTCAGGTCATGGAATCAGCGACATGAGATAGAGTCCTCATCAGGCTCCAAGCTCAGCGTGGAGTCTGCTTGAGATTCTCTCTCTCCTTCTCCCTCTGCACCTGCCCATTTGCTCTCTTTCCCTCTGTCTAAATAAATAAAAGAATCTTTTTAAAATAAATAAATGGGCAGAAGATCTGAATAGACTTTTTTCCAAAGAAGATAGACAGATGGCCAACAGGTGCATGAAAAGATGCTCAACATCACTAATCATCAATGAAATGCAAATCAGAACTACAGTGAGATGTTACCTCACACTGTTAGAATAGCTACTGTCAAAAAGACAAGAAATACCAACTGTTGGTGAGGATGCAGAGAGAAAGAAACCCTTGTGGGAATGCAAACTGGTGCAACCACTATGGAATGCAATATTGAAATTCCTCAGGAAATCAAAGACAGAACCACCACAGGACCCAGAAAGTCTACTTGTGGGTTTTTATCAAAAAAAAAAAAAAAAAAAAGAAAGAAAGAAAGAAAGAAAAAGATAGTATGCACCCCCGTGTTCATAGTAGCATTATTTATAATAGCCAAGATATGCAAACAACCTAAGTGTCCATTAATGGATGAGTGGATAAAGAAATTGTGGTACATATATACAATGGATAATATATAATGGAAAGAAAAACAGAGGAAATTCAGTCCAAGCATCTTACTAGAGAGTCAGTGTTTTCAAACTGCAAATCAGGTATAAAAAAAACTCAAGGAAGAAAATTGAAGTTTGTGGGCATAAATCAGGATTTTAAAGTGTCTAATGTGCATCAATGAAAATGGGTTTTGCTTTCTTCCCCTCCGCTTAAGAAATAAAATAAAATAATAAATAAAATAATATTTATTTTATTTTAATAAAATAAGAAATGAAACCTTACCATTTATGATAACATGGATGGACCTCAGGGCATTATGCTAAGAGAATTAAACCAGACAAAGAAAGAGAAATAGCATATGACCTCTCTTACACATAGAATTTTTTTTAATGTAGAATCTTAAAAACAAACAAATTCATAGATACAGAGAACAAATTAGAGGTTGCAAGAGGAGGGGGTACAGGTGAGAAATGAGTGATATGTTTTTTGCGGTTTTTTTTCTAACTTAAAACAAATAAAATTTTAAAAATGAAGTACATCTCTGGTGTATACAAAAACAAATAAATAACTGCTAATATGGCTTCTGAAATTCTGATCCCAAATCTCTTCTTCAGCTGCACCTCCCACCACTCAACTCCCTCCTGGAAGTCTAAGCACACAGACCTTCACGGCTATTCATTTGTGCATCTCCATACACGTGTCTCTTGCCTGGCCTTCAGTCTTGCAGGACACGGGTGCTCCCTCCCAACCTACCTTCATCCCAGCTGGTTAACGCCTACTTATCTTCTAAGCCTCACTTGCAAGCCTTACTGTGACTAATTCCAGTAGGTTTTCCCCCAACACACCAAGCCTGGACCAGGTGTTTTCTGATATTCTCTCTGGAACAGAGGCCAGTTTTATTTTGTTCACTGTTGTATCCAGCTCCTAGAAAAGTCCCCGACACACAGGAGGCATTCAATAAATAGATGTACATCAACGGGGCTGGAGAAAAGAGGTTAAAAGCCCCACGCAGATTCAGGGAGTCTCCTGATCAAACAGAAGGAATGTTAACTGTGGGAACTGCTCACTGTAAGGAATAGGATAAAATAGGAATCTAAGCCAAGTGTTAAATTCACTGGACAGAATTTGCAAACACATGTGAAATAAATAGTGTAATTCCATTCATTATTTTAAGAAAAAGCAAATTTGATAAGGTAGCTAATTGTCATAACAATGTGTGAAACCTATCATTTTAAATGTCGGTTTCCTAAAAACATGCTTTATTCAGACACTCTCAACAAATTCTGTTGAATATTTCTGATACCAAAGTGATGAAGATAAGTTTGGGTATTTTCCATTTGTGACAAACAGAAGCAAAAGGCAGACTCTCAGACTCTAATGAAAGCAATGAGATAGTGTCACTTTCCTGGGTTTTTAGAAGAACTTAAAAAATGATAAAGCTTTAGATTTGTGAGTCTGATATTCTTTTAAATATGATAGATATCAAAATATTTAAAGTTTTATCTTAAAATTCCTTTAGCAAAGTACTATTTTATGCATAATAACAAGCTTTAATTCAGCTTAATTCTATTAGGTGACTGCTCCGTTTATTTTACTACAATTCAGTGTCTTTTCACACTTCTGCTGCTTTCTTCCAGCACCTCCCGCAGCGTCCACCGCCATGAGCTTTCACCATTTCCCTGCTTGTGGTCACTTTCATTTTCTGGTTCCTGTGATCTAACCCCATGTTCTCGTCGGGTTTGCAGCATTGCAGGGGAATTTATGAATCACACCCTCAAGACCAAAGCGGAGGGGAAGAAAGCAAAACCTATTTTCATTGATTCACATTAGACACTTTAAAATCCTGATTTTTGCCCACAACTTCAATTTTCTTCCTTGAGTTTTTTTATACCTGATTTGCAGTTTGAAAACATTGACTTTCTAGTAAGATGCTTGGACTGAATTTCCTCTGTTTTTCTTCCCAACTACACACAAGGCATTTTCCAGGTCAGCTGTGTGTTATGTGTCCATGTCCACATGACACAGGATGCAAGTTAACAGAACTAAATGCAAGGAGTGGCTGGTATACCCACTCTCCTTACTCAAAACCCAATCAGGAACCAATATATACAATCATTCTGAAAATAAGTGCTGTCTTTAGCACAAAGCCCAGTTTTGAAGGGGCAAAGCTTCCCTAACCATAGTTAGCAAGGAAGCAGCCTAAGGTCCCAGGGAACAGCCTTCAACAGCCACAGCGTGACCTCAGGACACAGCTGCTCCTTGGCAGCCACAGTAAACACTTAAAAAAAAAAAAATTCCATTTCTTCCCCAAGTGGCTTTCACTCCTTTAGAGAAGCACTTTCTTTAGGCAGACAGCCAAAAGGGGGTGGATCTTTTGTGGAGTTTTCTAAAGTTTCTTTACAATATACAGGTAATGCATGCAGAAAAACCAATGTCATTGCCACATGCACTTGGCCTGGGTGCCAGATTAATGCCCTACTAGCAAATTATTACACAGCCACTGAATGTCAGAGACTAGCTTTCTTCCAGGACAAATGAATTTTGTTAATAGACAACTTATTTTACTCAATTTCTCCTGAGCCCAACAATTCAAAATACACTACAGTTACTTCCACAGATAAAAGAAAAACCGCTGATTTTTAAACAACAAAGAAAAAGGCATGTGTGATATTGTGCACCACCAGCATTTTCACAAAAATTCAAAACTCTTTATGCAAATATTTTGGAATAGATCATTTCTTCAATGTATTTTACTGAAAAGAAATATTTTATTTTATTTTATTTAAGATTTTATTTATTTGTTTGAGAGAGACCGTGAGAGAGATCATGAGAGGGCAGAGGTCAGAGGGAGAAGCAGACTCCTCACGGAGCTGGGAGCCTGATGTGGGACTCGATCCCGGGAGTCCGAGATCATGACCTGAGCTAAAGGCAGTTGCTTAACTAACTGAGTCACCCAGACACGCAAATATTTTATTTTTTAATTGTACTGGCAGACATCTTTTAAATGTATGTAGAATGAGTCAGTGCTGTTGTTGTATTAGATGCCTAGAATCAAAACTAGGGGCAAGACTTCAAGAATGTACCTTAAAAAAGGAAAGAAAAAAACAATGTATCTTAGTCCTAGATGTACTTGTAATGACATAAGATTGACATTTTCTCAAAAGCTCCAACAATGCTTTCTCAACTGTGGTTACATTTCCATCAAACTGAAACACTGGGACAGAGGGCTGAAGCCCTAAAGGGTGACGTTACCTACAGAAGGAAGAGTTCCTTCCAATCATCTGACTCCATTAGGCAAGCTGACCCCCTACAAAGGCAAAATACTCAAGGAAGTGGTGCCTTGAAATCAGGAAGGAGCTTTAGGAATGACAATATCTAACATAGTGCCACACCGCTCCAATTCAACAGGAACAATTTAAAATGAGCCCTTACCTCTCTAATCAACTACCAGCGTCAGTACTACAGCGGGGGGAGAGGAACAGGGGGCCAGGAGCCCTGCTTCTCAGAACTTCTGGTACCAGGGAACAGCCGTCCCACTTGCCAGGAAGGAGGGGTTTCCCAGGGCATGGGATGCTCTGAGCTAAGACTGGGAAAGTCCCAGACCAGCCAGGACCCATTGGTCAGATTCCCTAGTACAGACAGGACAAGGGCATGTGAATTAGCCAAGATAAGAGTCAGCCAAACACAGAATCAGTATTTTTTATTAGTTAACCTACAGTGTTAACTTTCAGGTGTACAATCTAGTAACTCAACAATCCCATACATTCCTCGGGCTTATGGGGATAAGTGCCCTCTAAACCCCCTTCACCTACTGCATCCCCTACTCCCCTCTAATAACCATTAGGTTTTTTCTTTACTTAAAAGCCTGGTGTTTGGTTTGTATCTCTTTTTCCTTTGCTCATTTGTCTTGTTTCTTAAATTCCACATAGGAGTGAAATCATACGGTATTTGTCCTTCTCCGACTGACTTATTTCACTTAGCATTATACTCTCTGCGTCTACCCATGTGATTGCAAATGGCAAGAATTCACACACACACACACACACACACACACACACACGGCCTTCTTCCTTAGCCATTCATCAGTCGATGGACACCTGGGCTGCTTCAGTATCTTGGCTATTGTAAGTAATGCTGCTATAAACTTAGGGGTGTATGTATCCCTTTGATTTCGTGTTTTCATATTCTTTGGTTAAGTACCAAGTAGTGAAGTTACTGAATTATATGGTAATTCTATTTTTAACGTCTTAAGGAGCCTCCACACTGTCTTCCATAGCATCTGTACCAGCTTGCATTCCCACCAACCATGCACCAGGGTTCCCCTTTCTCCGCATCCTCACCAACACCTATTGTTGCTTGTGTTTTTGAGTTTCGCCGTTCTGACAGGTGGGAGGTGATGTCTCATCACCTGGGTTCGCATTTCTGGTGATGAGCGGTGTTGAACATCTTTTCATTTGGAAAAATATCTCTGTTCATGTCTTGTGCCCATTTTTAAACTGGATTATTTGTTTTGGGGGTGTTGAGTTGCATAAGTTCTTCATATATTTTTGATGCAAACCCTTTATTGGATACTTCATTTGCAAATATCTTCTTCTGTTCAGTAGTTTGCCGTTCAGTCTTGTTGACTGTGTCCTTCACTGTGCAGAAGGTCTCAATAGTTCATGTTTGCTTTGACTTCCCTTGCCTCAAAAGACATATCAAAAAATTTTGCTACAGCCAGTAATGTCTCTAACATTACTGCCTATAGTGTCTTCTAGGATTTTCATGGTTTCAAGTCTCACATTTAGGTTTTAATTCATTTTGAGTTTCTTCTTTGTGTATGGTATAAGAAAGTGGTCCAGTGTCATTCTGCATGTGGCTGTCCAGTTTTCCCCACACCATTTGTTGAAGAGACTGTCTTCTCGCCATTGAATATTCTTTTCTGCTTCATTGAAGATTAATTGACCATGTAATTGTGGGTTTATTTCTGGGTTTTCGATTCTGTTCTCTTGATCTATGTGTTTAGTTAGTGCGATACTATTTTGATTGCTACAGCTCTGTAATATACCTTGAAGTCTGGAATTGTGATACCTCCAGCTTTGCTTTTCTTTCTCAGAATTACTCACAAAATCAATCTTAAGAGCAGAATAAAGCCCACTGCCTTCTGTTTTAAGGATCCACATGTATTTGCACAAATTCGCAGTAGTGAAGTACAGTGTCAGTGGTGGAATGATCACAAAGAAATTAAGGCTGTTTTTCCCTAAAATAAATTACACGTATTAATTAAATGTTAGAAATGTGACTGATAATATAATGAGAAGAATAGAGTGACCCTGCTTTTCTGATAACAAAAATAATATATAGATACATGTGTACACATTGAACATGTGTTGTTAAATGTGTACTTGCCACACTGGTAAATCTGGTACAAAGGAAAACCACTGGGATCAATATAACTGTGTAGTCATTTGAAGGTTTTCTTACTCTATGATAGCGTAATGAAAATTCACCTTACAAGTTACACAGGAAGGAAACGGGCAGAATTCATTCTGACAGCAATTCTTGAGTCTAAAACCCAGATGCTGCATTGTGCCTGAAACCTGCCCTTCCCACAAACATAGAAAAGGCACCTGAGGATTCTCCAGACGTGTTGCCTCTCTGCACCAGCCTCTGTCTTCTCAGACCACATCACAGCAGCTCACCTCAATGTCAGACTAAAAGCAGCTACAATTCACATGCACAGAACCTGCCATCTTGGAGGAGAGAACAGCTTATGTGAAGGAAGGGACACACAGAGAAGAAAGTCGCTTGAACCAGAGGATCCAAGAAGTACATGGTTCTTTTCCACATGGAGATTCACAAAGAGAGCTCAAACCTTTTTTAGGTTTCCAGCAAGCGCAGTTCTTACTGTTAAATATGCAACTGAGTCAGCCCCACTTGACCATCCCCGCACTGGGGCAGGATCCTGGTGATCTCTACTCTCTTCCCTCCTCTTGCGATAGCCTTGTTCATGGGAGTGCCACAGCTAGAAGAGAGAGGCATGCAGGGTACTGATCAAGTGCGGAACAACCTCAAGAATCAGACAAACACGAGCTCCAGCCCCCAGAGTACCCTGCACTAATTCCAGAAGCTCTGGTGTGTTGTAGCATCTGTAATCCCTGGATTACAGGGAAGTTGTAGAGATGACAGGAGTGGATATATTTAATCAGCACCCAATCTGAACTGCACTAAATTTCAAGGCCTCATCATACACTGAGCTACAATTCTAAAATGAAGAACCTGTTTTGAAGAAACTAAGAACACATTTCAATTTCTCCCTATTCATACCGTTCCACTCCTCTCCATTAATGGGGTTATTTTCCTATCAATTCTTCTTCTCTAATTTAAAAACTTGACATGCCACTCAGTATTCTGGGCCATGATACTTTTCTTTTGTTAATACCATGGGCCAGTCTCTCTCTGTGTCCATGCAATAAAGACACCAAACAAAGCAGCTTTCTGTTGTCTTTTGTGTTTCCTCTCGGACCCTCAGGCCACCCCAGCAGTGTCTGAATAGGGGGAGGTGCTGATGGGAAGTGGAACAGGAGACACTTCTTATAGGTTTTCAATCGGTGTCTCAGGATACTCCATCCCCGGAGCACCTGCCTGGTAAATCCACATTTGCCACAGAACGCAAGCCCGAGAGCCCTAGCCAGGTGGTGGGGGCAGACTCACACATACCCTGCCAGGAGCAGCCTGGGAACTGGTCAAGTGCAGAGCAGAGCTATTTAAGGCCGAAGAAGAGAGGAAATGTCCAAATAAAAGAAAGGATACAGCTTCAGGTGGGCTGGCCAAAGGCAGAGGATGGGGAAGGCAGGACATTGCTTCATTTGGTGGCGAGACCACAGAGGAGCCCAGACCACTCTGGACTCAATTTTTGGTTCTAAAGCACATGTCCTATCAGAACCAAACAAGGTGGAGTAAGATACCATTGCTCACACTTTTATTCTTATCTCCAATTCTTAATCTATACAGCATCCTAAATATTTGAGAAAGAAAAAGTCTTTAAAAGATCTTAATCAAATTTTCTGTTGCTGATTGAAAATGCTGTGGAGCAAACTAAGTATTTTCAAGATACATTCATAACATTTAGAGAACTAAAAAATGAAAAACGAGAATTGATATTCACCAAATTTAAGCTTAAAAAATGACTAACCTTCTTAAAGTATGAACTGCCTGTAATGCTCACAATATAAATTTAGAAAGTCAAAACTGATTCTTCTGGCATTGAAAAGACCTTTTCCCTTGCAAATTTGGCAGGTTGCATATGATCAGCATCAGTAGAGGAATATAGGAGCCGATAAAGAACATATCCCAGACACAGAGAGACCGCTCCTTCATTTTCTGTCATACCCTTTGTAGCTAACTGACATGTTCTTTTCCTAAACTGTTTTCCTCTCTTCCTGTGAGAACCAAGCCACGGTGCCCAGCTGTTTGGTCAAACATCAGTCTAGACGTTACTGTGAAAGTATTTTTTAGACGTGATTAGCATCGAAATCAGTCAACCTTCCACAATGTGGTGGGCCTCGTCCAATCAGTCCAAGACCTTAAGAGCAAAGACCGAGGTTCCCCCAAGAAGGAATTCCCCTCTGCACTCCAACACAGAAACCCTGTCCCACGTTCCAATCTGCTGCCCTGCAAAATTGGGACTCAAGACTTCAAACACCAACTCCTGCCTGAACTCCAGCCTGCCGCACAAATCCCAGATTTGCCCGCCCCCACACTCCCAGGAGCCAACTCTTTAAAATCAGTCTCACTTTCTCTCTCTTTCTTTCTATACACACACACCCATTACTGGTTCTGGCTGGGACTGGTTCTGCTTCCCGGGACAACCTTAACTAATACACTTCTTCTCCACCTTAAAATACCTAATAAAACCCATTCGGCGAAACATGCTCCCCTACGCACACACGACACATGCACTGGAGCCATCAGAAAACACATGCTGTTGAAAAGTTGATGCCAAAAGAATCCCCGTAAAGAAAGAAATTTTTTAACAATCCCCTTCAATGCCAAGGGACTCAGTCCTGTCCTGTGCCATCAGGCCTATGACAGAGGAAGGGCAGGAGAAAGAGGGAGGGAGGAACCGGGGACCTCAGCACGAGCAGAAAGCAGATACCAGAAATGTCACCAGAGAACAAAATTATTAAAGTACTTTAAAGTTAAAGAAAGAAGGGATGGTAGCTGGGAAACATCACAGACAATAAACTCTCCAGATGCCAACGCCTACAGTTTGCCAACAAGGTTCCCTGCCTCTCGCTCTTTCCCTTGAAAGCGGCTCATTCTCCGTGCTGCAGACCTAGTGCCAAACCTGGCTCATCTGGATTATAAACCGATGCCAAACATCAACATAGCAAATAAACACGGCTGTCCATGGTAAAAATCATAAACCATGAGAAATGAAGAGAACAGTACCACTCCGGGATCTGCTCTGCCCGGGTAATTGAAAGTCCCTGTGCTCACAGCTCAAGTGACCTGATCTCTTGGGGGAATATGTTTTCCTTATGTACATATTCACAGAGGACAACCACTGGTACCTCACAAGGATGTACTGAGGCTTCAGCCCAATAAACCAGGCAAAATGTTCGCCACAGAGCCCAGTGCAGAGTAAGTAAGCACTAATCTCTGCTTACTTCTATCCAGAAAAGTTTGGGTGATCTTAGTTTGCTCTGATGCAGAAGTCACAGTAGAGCACAGCATTTTAAGCAAAATTTAAAAGGCTTCTCTCCAAAATGGTTAGTTTTTTTACAAGTGTGGCCCTTCAGAAAGTGGTGAAATTCACTCATCCACGAAGCTGGTCTAAACCTCCAGAATTAGAGACTACAGATATTTTGTGAATTCCTCACCGTGAAGAACAGCAATGCTCTGAATACCCAAAGTGTTGGCCTTAAGAAAACAAAATCCAGATATTGAAAAGACCCCTTACTCAATGAGGGCCACAGACCAGTGGGTCGAAAAGGCCCAGACTTTTGTCGCAGTTATCAGAAACCCCGATACCATGATGTTCCTGCTGTATGTTTTTGGTGGTTTCTTTTCTTTCTTTTTTTTTTTTTTTTAAATCAAGAGATAAATGACTTTACAACTATTTCAGGAGTTTTGATGTGCAAGTGGGTAGATGGTGTGGGAGGATGTGATGAGCAAGCGTTGAGAGAACTTTTGCAGATCTCCTAAGAGTTGAAAGTTGGTCTGTGTTGCACATGAGGGACACGGTCGGCGTTCCTCAGCGTGCTCACGGCAAAGGACCGTATCAGCTGGAACACAGACAAACTTAACCACAGAGGACCCACCACACAGCGTGTGTTCTTTGTTCTCCTTACATAACAGTGTGAAAACAGAATTAGGAAGAAAGAATCCCAGAAAGCTGCATGCTACCCGAGATGTGACGTCAGCAGCTCCCCCCAAACTGTGTCCCCTAACCTGGTTGCAAATGTTCCCACCCTGCATCGGAAAGCCCGGAAACAAGCCACTGAATGACATGTTCAAATTGGAAACTTTTTTATTTTCTTAATGAGATATAAATTAATTTATAAACTGTCCAAGTACAGCACAAAGGAAATATTAAAAACTACTCTCAATTAGCCTAGTTTGAGTTATAAGGTTTCTCTTAATTCAAGCACACTTGAGAATTTTAATCAGCTGAGAAGCAGCAATTGCTTTCAATTTAAAAACTAACAAGAATAAATTGTTATCATATTAAATCATTTTTACTTTACTAGTTTCATTTTGGTTTCAATTAGAGCCCATTGTCTATATAAAGAACTCATTCGCAATTAGGAAAAATTGTACGTGAAACACTCATTATCTGAAACCACTTCACGTTCCTTGAAACCTTCAGTACAAAAGCAGGGAAGCCAAGCATGGCTATTTCGACATTGATGTGAATGTACTTTAAACTGTAA
Source organism: Mustela lutreola (assembly GCF_030435805.1). Classification (NCBI taxonomy): domain Eukaryota; kingdom Metazoa; phylum Chordata; class Mammalia; order Carnivora; family Mustelidae; genus Mustela; species Mustela lutreola. The sequence goes on along the minus strand of NC_081295.1, from coordinate 3,246,244 downwards.
TTTTGTGGAGAACAGATTTTAGTAATTCCATACGACTTAACGTAGAAGGACTTGCAGGAATCATAAGGATTTGCTCTCCTGTCTCCCTCGGCCCGCCCCCTGCTGAATAATGATTAAGGGACGTATGTGTGAATGAGACTGAAACTTCTCCAGGCAGATCTCTGAAGCCATTCATGCGCTGGATGAACACTGAGCAAAAGCTTCCCACCACCTGGACTGCCCAGGAAGCAGGGCTGAGTAGGGCTGGGGTGCTTATGACAGACATAAGCATATGATCATAAAATCAACCTGATCCAGTGAAATATTCATATTGTTTGGGCTTTTTAAAATAGCTCCATGGAGATGTAATTCACGTGCCATATAACTAACTCATTCAAAGTGTACAATTCAATGGTTTGTGATATATTTTTGTCAATTGTGGTAAAAAAATATGTAACATAAAACTTGCCATTTTAACCACTTTTAAGTGTACAATTCAAGGGCAGTAATTACAGTCACAGTGTCATGCAGCCGGCACCATTATTTTGTTTCAAAACTTTTTCAGGATCCCGAAACACAAACACGGCAGTGGACCTTAGTGGGCAAGTAATTGTTCTAATCCCTGGTTAACAGTCCCTCTAGGCACAAACCTGTAAGTGGTCACATGGTAATTCTATGCTCAGCTTTTTGAAGACCCCCAGACTATTTTCCCTTATACCTGCATTGTTTTACATTCCCACCAGCAGTGGGCAAGGGTCCTAACTTCTCCCCATCCTCACCAACACGCATTTTCCATTTTCTAAATTATAGCTAATGTAGTAGGTGTGGAATGTTTTCTCATTGGGGTTCTGATTTGCATTTCCCTAATGACTAATGATGAGCATCTTTTCATGTCCTCCTTGGCAGTTTGGAGAAATATCTATTCAAGTCCTTCGGTCATTTTGTAACTGAGTTGTCCATCTTTTTGTTCCGGAGTTACGGGAGTTCTTCATATTTTCTGGACACTAAATCTTCTCCGGTAAGTGATTTCCAAATATGTCGTCCCACTCTGTCGACCGTCTTTCCACTTCCTCAAAAGTCTTCCCTTTGTACACAAAAGTTCTGAATTTTGAGGAGGTTCAGTTCATCTGCTTTTTCTTCTGTGCTTGTGCTTTTGGTGTCCTATCGAGAACCCACTGCCCACCTTACTTCTTTATGAAGCAAGTCTTTCCTTTTCATTCTTTGTTCTAGTTCTTACTCTGCGTCACTCTCCGAGGACACTCCTTTTCTGACCACCAGGACTACATGGCACACACTTACACACACTTACAGCACGTAGCACACACTTAGCGCGCATGTCTGAAAAAGAAAGATTTTTCTACCGCAGAAAATTCTTGGAGAAATGTGTCCTTGACAGTCCTGTCATTTTAGACACAGATAGGAAAAAGGTGAAGTAATCGCAAAAAAAGCATGAAGACTGCAGCCTAGAAAAAGCTCTAAGGCACAGCACGTTTCTCCCTCCTGAGCGGGAGTCTTCTTGGTGGAAAGGGTGAAGGAAGAAGGAAATCTCGGGGAGACAGAACGAGAGGGAGCGCTCTCCCGGAATCAGACACGCTCCTTACTCGCTCCCGGTCCACAGCTCGGTCTTGCTCTCCGGCAGATCAGTCCGGTGCAATGAATTTAATTTTATTTTATTTTATATAACAATAAAATAGGTATCAGTATCGAGATAACTGGATTTATCGTTTCCCTGTGCAGTGCGTATGAGGCCGCTATTTTCTTCTGATCAGACAGAGAGGAAGGTTAATCTGAGCTCAGCCACCTGGTATTCCCTGAATGCCCGCGTCACCTTAACATTGACTCGGGGTAGGGGTGGAGGCATAAAAAGTCAGTCTTCTTAGCGCTGGTTAAGTGAGACAATTTGAATAATAAACTACCATGGGCCTCTTCCTCCCTGTTATAAACGCGACGTCACTACATCACTGCAGACTCACTACAGCACGTCAGAATTAAGTAATTCCCCACGGTTTTATTACGTGACTAAATTGCCTGTTGCAGAATTACGGATAAATAAGAACATCACACGATTCATTGAACCTCTGGTAATCACCCAGAGGAGAGACGGGAGAAAGGAGACCCCACCCCAAAGCAGTTCGTTTGGTGTCCGAAGGGTCTGTCAGATCCGACCGGCATCTCCAGCCCGAGTTAACAGAAGTGACCTCAGACGCGCGGGACCGCACACGGACAACCGCCACCAAGAGACAGCGCCTAATCTCCAAGGTGACAGTGACATCCTAATACGTTTTGAGAAAGGACATGAATTGCTAACAGAGGCCTGGGAGCAAGGCCACGGCTCGGGAAGCGGGAAGCCACAGAAAGCCCGCAGCTTCTCAACCGAAGCAGGTGGAGCCCGGCTTGAGCAGCTCAGCGGGGGACGCACGGTGGCCTGTGCGGGAGCAGCCCCTCGGGACACAGGGCGAAGACGCGGCGGGCGGCTCTCCCTAGGAGCAGCGAGCGTCCCACGGCAAGTCTCCCGTCGTCTCCCACCGCAGGGACTCGCTGCTTTGAGGATGGGGGCCCGGACGGAAGAAAGCCCGGCGGTGCTCTCCGCCGCACCATCCACGGCCAGGAGGGCGCGTCTGCATCACCAGATTCCCAGATTCACTTCGCGACGTCAGATTCAGAGTAAGAACGGGGGGCGCCCGGGGCCCGGCCTGCGGAGCCGCTGCCTTGGGCTCAGGTCATGGCCCCAGCGTTCTGGGATCGAGTCCCGCATGGGGCTCCCTGCTCAGCGGGGAGTCTGCTTCCCCCTCTCCCTCTCGCACTCCCCCTGCTTGTGTGTGCTCCCTCTCTCTCTGACAAACAAATAAAAATCCTTTAAAAAACCAAACCAAAACAAAACAAAAAAATACAACGAATGGACTGAGTCTGACTTTGATCCAAAGATCCTGGTAAATCTCGGTCCGAGAACTTCTGGCCAGATGATGCAGGCCTGTGGGGGAGGCGGCGGCCGCCACGGTGTCCTTGCACCGGCTGGACACACGCCAACACTGCCGGTCACCTGGTGGGGGAGTGAGCGGCCCTCCGGGCACACGAGCCTGAAACACGAGGAGACCTCGGGGCTCGGGAAAGACTAGCCCAGACAGACACACTTTGGTCTGATATGCTCAGTCCTCAGTGCAGCCCACCCAGGGGTCTGTCACCCGGGGGTCCCTCAGCTCTGCCCGGAGGGGACCACAGTTCTGCACAAAGCACACAGGGTGCCCTCCCATCTGAGGTCTGCAGGGGGACAGTCATAGCATCCCCACCCCGTGTGGGTCAGTCAGCCCACGTGCTGGCACAGATTCACAGCCTCGGCCACAGCCTCCCAGACTCACTCCCGAGACTGAAGAAAGTCACCGTGTAGCCAAACACAGCCTTCGATCTCGCTCGGACTCGAAGGCTCCAGAAGAAAGCAAACGTCTTTGGTTTATATGTTGATGCATTTGTGCGCCAACCCTCACTTCCCCCCTTCACGAGACCAAGCCACTCCAGAGACGTCACATTCGGGAAGCCTCCAAGCGCCAGGAAGAAATGAAAGAATGAACAGTAAGCGGCACAAGCTGACACTCTCCATTAAGTTACTGTCCCTGACACACAGCCCAGGAGTGGCCTCTCCGCACTGTGTGCTGCCCCATGGACATCTAGAGGCCTGGGGACCTCAGGAGCCCCGGGGCTTCTGTGCAGAGGAGGGTCAGCAGAGAGGTGAGGAGGTGACAGGGAGGGGCGCCTCCTGGGAGCGGCCGGAGAGGGTCTGCCTTGGATCTTCAGAGGGTGGGATCTCCTTAGGAAAGATAAAAAGTCTCTACTTATGGGTCAACTCTTGCTTTGTAGTTACAGAAATTGCAGGTTTGGAAAAAAAACAGAAAGTCCCTTTGGAAGAAAGAAAGAATTCAATAACTTAACAAAAGCAACCAACAAACATTTTAAAACCCAGCATTTATGTCTCCAAAGGAAACAGGGAATGGTAATTTGGAGTATTGGAGAACAGGAATAATTTAGATTATTTTTATTTTTAAAAATTCCTCTTTTCCCAGAACAGACATTTTCTTGCAGCTGTGTATAAAAACTGAATCCTTTTCAATTGAATTCAAATGTAAATGGATGAAGGATCTGTTATTTTTTTTTAAAAGGATCTGTTATTTTAAAAAAATTGTTTCACTCTTTTTTAAAAGATTTCATTTATTGATTTGTCAGAGAGAGAGCCCATGAGCAGGTGGGCCGGCAGGCAAAGGCAAGGGGAGAAGCAGGCTCCCCGCTCAGGAGGGAGCCCGACTCCGGGGCTCGATCCCAGGACCCAGAGACCATGACCTGAGCTGACGGCAGAGGCTTAACCCACTGAGCCACCCGGGCGCCCCTCATTTTTTGTTTTTCGTTTTTGTTTTCTAAAATGAATGTTCTGAGTGGCTCTCAAAGTAGAGATGGCACAGCGGGTGCTGGGCCGCGCTCTCCCAGCTCCTGATTCAGCAAATCTGGGGAGGGGCCCAGGGCACTTCCAGAACCTCCCCATCGGGATCGGCCTTGCAGGTGGGGACGTTTGGCTTGTGGTTCGGAAGTGTCTGCAGCGATGCCCAGGGAAGTTCACGTGTGTTTGCGGAGCACCGTGAGTTGTTACACTGCAGTCGTGGTTCGCTGAGAAAGAGCAGGGGGTGGCTGGTAGAACAAGCCTGGGTTTTCTGGGAGAGAGACCTACAGCTGAGCCTCAGTCCTAGATGACCTTGAAACGGGCAGGTCCTCCGATGTAAAGCAGGAAATACACTCCCCTGTCAGGACTACTGAATAGTGAGCAGATGAGTCAGTTCCCTTGTCTGGTCGCCATTAGCATATACACAAAGCCCAGGGAGACAACAAGGAAACCCACACTCAACAGAAATGAGAAAGTGGGCAAAAAGAAGAGGCAACTAACAGATCAGGAACAGGGAAAAGACAAAACATGAAACTCAGAAAGTGACACACACACACTACGGATAAGCCAGAAATCTGACTGCAAACTTTCAGCAGTTACGGCAGAAATGCAGACCGCTCGTTCACACAACTCCGTGTCCAGAGAAGAGAAGCAGACCGCTCCTTCCAGAACAGAGCATCCCCTGCAGTCAGGAGGATGAGCACATGGACAGGGCCCCCGTGACACGGTCCAGGTGAGCCCACGGGACTCTCACCTGTCTTAACTCAAGCCTGGGTGTGGCCATCACTGCTCTGGGGCACCTCCTGAACGTGGGGGGGGCTACGGCTCCCCCAGGTGCTAAAACAAGACCCAACCTGCCTTCATCAAGACTGGAGAGAGAGGGAAGGGGGCCCTGGGTAGCCAAGTCCCACTCCCAGCAGAGCCACCTCACGAGGGCTGAGAAGCAGCGAGGAGCTTCCCGGTGGAGGCAGGGGCTGGGGGAGGTTTTCTCCTTAGAAAGGTGTTCAGATGCACTCCAGTGCCGAGATGAGCAGGCCAGGGAGATCCCAAAATAAACTAGTGTCTTGGGTACACACCTAGCCTAGAGAATGGATTTATAAAAGGCATCAGAAGAAGGTAAGCTCCCCAAAGGGATCTCCCTGGTTATAATCTTCCTGAGAACTACTTTTTATTTATCATTTCAGGAGACTGAATGTAGGCACCAGTTCAGTCTTGGCATCATCACACCATCACAGATTGGATTAGTCTCCACAGCACAGAGTCAAGTGGGGGTGTGTGTGTGTGTGTGTGTGTGTGTGTGTGTTCACTGTTGTTAGGAAGGAGGGGGAGTTCAATAATATACTGCTTGTTACTCAATGTACACTCGGAGACAGTTCATCACATTGGAAATCAGGTAAGGAAACTTGCAAAAATTCTTATGTTCGTATCTGTAGACAATTAACTGAGGCAACATCTGGCCACAGCAAGTATCATACCAGATTTGTAATTACAGGATATTCCGGGACATTTACAGCTCTTTTAATTACTCCAAAAGGGATCTGTGACAGATCTAAACATTTATTACCTATGCATTTTGTAAATTTAAGATATCTTTAGTAACCACCTGAGGAATAAGTATAAACTAAAAATAAAAGAGATCGGAGGGGCGCCTGGGTGGCTCATTGGGTTGAGCCTCTGCCTTCAGCTCAGGTCATGAACCCAGGGTCCTGGGATTGAGTCCCGCATCAGGGCTCAGTGTGGAGCCTGCTTCCTCCTCTCTCTCTCTGCCTGCCTCTCTGCCTACTTGTGATCTGTTTGTCAAATAAATAAATAAAATCTTTAAAAAAAAAAAAAGAGATCGGAATATCATATTCTAATTTAATAATCACAGATTCTGTTTTCGTAACTGAAAAATGTTACTGTACAATTACAGTAAGCTGCCGGATGCAGTGCTGCGCAGAGTAAACATTCACAATAACCGGGAGCGCCACACGCTGAGTGTGATCGTTGTGTGAGCAGCTCGGTGTAATGCAAGCCGTTCCCACGACCTCCAGGATGTCCCCTAGCATGTGTTCTTTATTTTTCTACAAATTGAAAATGCCTAATTCTGTCTGTAGACAGACATTTACATGCGTGTGGTATGTTCACCTAGGTCATATGATGCATCGTATAAAAAGAATCCCATATTTCTTATGCTTGGGTTGAACGCATCCTGGAAAACAGATCCTGTCCGTTCACTCCCACACACTGTATCATACCAGCAAACATACAAGGAGAGCACTGGCTACTTGCAGAGAAAATCCTGACACACGACGTAGATATACCCTCAAATACGCCCCTTGAAACGAAATTAGGACAATTATTCTGAAGAGCGAAACTGAGGGTGAAAAATACAGAAACATAATTTGATAAGTTGTATTTGTGGAATCTATAGTCTTTCCACTGATAGAGAGTTATGAGGATTCAACATCAATCATTAAAAAAGCACTTTAATCTTATTCTGATTTACAGCTCTTTGGAAAGTCTTCACAAGGAAGCACAACGGCAGAGCAGCCCTACAGGAAACCTCACATTCCAGACGTTCCATGGCAAGGCTCTAGGCGAATCCCAGGAACAGCAGCTGTCTGTTCCCTGTCTACTTCCCACAGTAAATGCAAAACTCACTATTCAAACTGGGAAATTTGCTACACAGGGAATAATTTTGCAAAAACTGGACAGACTGTTTATGCACCACATGAACACATTTGTGAAAAGCTAATTGGAGGTACAGAAATGAGCTGCCTCCTGACATTGTTGCTTACTCTCATCAGGCATCATTCTACCTCGTGTACCAACTTCCAACCTCCCATGCCAGCCCCTGGCCCGGCCCCCTCACCTCAGAAGACCAGGGGTCTATGGAGAGGGCATGGCAGTGACTCAGCACCTCCAGGGGGTGGAGTGACCATCTCCAGGTCAACTGACAGCTCAAAACCTATTTTTTAAAGATTATTTATTTTCTTGTTTATTTGAAAGAGAGAGAGAGGGCGCGCACAAGCTTAGGGAGCAGCAGAGGGAGAGGGAGAAGCAGACTCCCCGCTGAGCAGGGATACAGGACATGATCCCAGAACCCTGGGATCATGACCTGAGCTGAGGACAGACTCTTAACTGCCTGAGCCCCCCAGGCGCCCATAAAACCAGCTTTATGTAAAACAGCAGCCAACCTTTAGCAAGATGGCTATGACCACACCTGAGATGAGTAACGTGAAGTCCTCCTTAAAAAAAGAAAAGTAACCGCTGATCAAGTATTCAGTGCACTGTCCTACGCACCTATTATTTTGCTAATTTAATCCTCTGAATGAGGCACTGCTCATTCTATCCTACAGATGAGGTGAAGTGTGGCAAAAGGAAGTTATGCAACTGATTTCCCGCAGACCAGAGATGACAGGCACAGGTGGGGTCCCGGCTGCTGTCCCAGGTCCCAGTCCTTCACCCGCCTTAGCATTGTGCCGCGTGAGGGGGCAAAGGAGAGGGATGGCCTACGCAAAACAAAACAAAACAAAACAAAACAAAACAAAACACCTTTCAAGGCACAGCCAGCCACCTGCCTCCAGCCCAGGCCTCCACCACCTGGCTCCGGCCCAGGTCTGCGAGTTCTGATGTCCTCAGCACTCCCCATTCAGGCCTGCCTCGCTGAGATGCTCACAGATCTTACACGGCTGTGAGTGACTGAATGCCCCGTCTCCAGAAATGGAGCTTTGTGGTGGGCGGTGGTCACGTACACGGGCATCGGAGGGAGCCACGTCCGCCGTGACGACCCAGTCAACCCTCAGTAAACACTTGGTGGCGCACGTATGCATCACGCGGCAAAACAACATCGGAAAGACAAAGGCATCATTTTTGTTGGCAGGTAAAAGGCTCTGTACCAATGCTCCAGACTTCTTCTTATCCGGGGGTGGGGAAACAAGAAGCCAGGACAGAGGCACCCTCCGATGCTGCCCATGCGCTTCCCTGGCGCGGGCAGGAGACCCGCCCGGATCTGTGCTAAAGCCTTTCCGAAGTCACCACTGAACTCTCCAGGGAATGATATTTACAACAAAGGCAGAGCGCCAAAGCAGAAGGCAAAATCTGGCTCGAATTTCCCTACAGCCAAAAGATAATTTCTAAAAATGTGCCTTGTCTCTACCTCTTGAAGTAAGAAAATGCTTTTTAGCAATTATTCTCCACAATCCTACCTCCCCACAGGGTTTTTATTCCAGTCTGCCCTCCTCATCTCTTCCGCCCAGTACTGGCTCTTAGGAAACACTGTCAATAGTGACTCCTTAAAAATGGGTCAGAAGAGCCTTACACTGGCTGATAAGGTCCAACTCAAAATGGGTACCTAATCGGACCAAGACGGTCCTCCGTGAAACGCCTCCGTGTGAAGCCGCCTACTTTTTGCATCCTCCCCCCCCCCACCCCCGCAAAAGAAAACTATTAACCTTTTCTGTTTGGAAACAATTTTAATAATGCAGGACATCCGTCCTTCCCTTTCATTTATAAGCAAGTTACAATTTTGGTTACTTAGGAGTCAAAACCAAATGCAAACTGAAACTAAATATAAAGGGATGTTAACGAAGAGGAAGGGGGGCAGGAAGAAGGAAGGGCTCAAGTCACTTTTGTATCAAAGGAAATCGAGCTTTACAAGAAAAATAATTTCCTTCTACCGATTAACTGCCACTGCTGCACTGCATCTGAAAGAATGCTTGTAAGCCTATTCCTGTGCTCAGATCAGCTCATCTGTACCAGTGCTTAGGAAAGAACACTTACTCTGTATTTTCTGTTGTTAACATAACTACAAGATAAATGCAAAAATAAAATAAAAATTTTTTAAAGCATATACTACAAAATCTTAAAACTTGATCATTTAAATATATACCAGTCAAAATTGGTAAAAGTTAAGTTCGTCATCCCAAGGTTAATTCACCCACACGACACCCACACTGTATAATAAGGTATGTATTTAGTTGCCTACCTAGCAATCTAAAATAGAATATGTGAACAACAATGGCAAATTAAGTACGATGCTAAGGGAGAACTCGAGTCTCTGAGTACCCAGAACACACAATTGCCACTCAAACATTATGTAACAAAGAGAATTATTAACTTTTATGTTCCGTGTCCCCCAGATTTTGTAACAATGCCTTAACTGTGCATCACATTTGTGCTGAATTTTACAGTTTACAAAGCACTTTCACATTCATTATTTCATCTTTATCCTGGCAAAAAGGTAAGCGAGGGAGGGAAAGAAGAGAGAAGGAAGGCTCAGGATAATAAGAATCCCATTTTACAGAGTCGGCAGAACACTCAGAAATGCAGTGCCTGGCCTGCCATCCACACCCAGTAGATGGAGAGGCAGACGTCCACGCTGTACAGCATGCAAAGTCTGGTCGTGGGAGAAGCCCTGACACTGGTATAGCAAGACTTGCTGCTATCTATGACTTTTCATCCATGACCTTCATTTGTAAGCTGAAAACTCAGGGACTGATTGTATTTTTACAGGAAGCGGCACCTATGATTGTTCTGGACTGTGGTTACTCAAGACAAAAAGCAAAGGGAAAATGATCCGGGCGGCGTTAGGTGAATCAAACTTCTTCAAAACACATGCCTCACCCTATTTCCCATGAGGCTACAAGACATGCAGAAATGAAATTCTTAGACCTCGCAAATGTTTTTAAATTGCCAAGAGATTTTCAAATCACAAAAATTCTGATGGCTTTTATTTACCAGGGTCTTTAATCCCCTAAAAATTGTATAGCTTTCTGTTTCTGTATTAATATACATATAATATTCAAGTTTTACACTGTTTTCAAATCACCAATCATAATGCATTATTTACTCAGTAAATATATGACACAAGTACATCTATATTACTCTTGGGTAGGAGAGTAAACTTTATCACCCCAAGAGAAGCCTCTTTGGCTTACTGATCATTCTAAACTGGTTATTTTTAAAACTCTGAAACCACGGAAAAGTCACCCTATTGTAAGAGACATTTACATGTATAAGGGAAATCTCCATTCTGAAGGGGGTCTCCCTCAGCACCAGGAAGAGGAAGAGGACTTTAAATCTCTGGAAGGCCACGACTTAAATCTGTATAACAATCACACACTTGTTTACCGTGCTTTTCCTGGTCACCTCCCCCTGTGGCATCTCTTGTCTTTACCTGGAGTGTATAAAGGTGACAGCCTTGGCCATTTGTGGGAGTAATTCCGTCTCCCTGGGTCTCTCCCATGTGGACTGGAGGTATATTTATTAACATCTTATTTTCTCCCATTGATCTGTCTCATGTCAATTTGATTCTTAGACCACCTAGAAAAACCTTGAAGGGCAGAGGAAAATTTTTTCCTCCCCAACAAGGTTTAAAAGTAAAACTTCCATGTTGCTTTATCAACTAGAATGCCAAATTTAGACAAGCTTCTCCTTACCTCCAAAATGGTAAGAAGAGCAGTTCATTACTTTAGGTCAAAGAAAATGTAAAGAACACAAAAACAAAATAAAAACGAAGGAGAACTTTCATGCAATCATCTGCACCTTCCTCTTAACTGACAGTAACTGCTGTGCCTCTTCTCCACTGCCTGCCTTCTAAGCCTCCTTGTTCAGAAGCGCTGAAACTACACCATATTCTTACATGTGGAAGGCAGGCACGCACAACAAAGTCTTGATAAACCATACAATGGTTTTGCCTAAGATACAGATTCAGATCAACCATAGCTTGTGTAAATAAAGTTTATACACTGTTTATAAAAATTACTGATTGGGGCATCTGGGTGGCTCAGTCAGTTAAGCATCTGTCTTCCGTTCAGGTCCTGATCTCGGGGTCCTGGGATGGAGCCATGTCAAGGTCTCTCTGCTCAGCGGGGAGCCTGCGTCTCCCTCTCCCTCTGCCTGCTGCTCTTCCCACCCCCACTTGTGTTCTCATTCACTCTCTCTCTGTCAAATAAGTAAATAAAATCTTTTAAAAAAATAGTGATGAAAAGTAGTCTATAAGTTTGCCAGAAAATAATATAATTCACCCCACTGACTACAATAACTTTATATTGGCTGTTACTTTGCCCTGCACCCTACCAGAAAATACTGAGAATGCACACAGACAAAATAACTATCACCCATCCAAGGTCACTAGTCCCGTTACCACTGTCCACATGGTCAGAAGGAGTGTCAACAAGCAGGGCTGTCCTTCATCCAGAGGCTCGTCTGCAGTTCCCTTGTGCAGGGCTCCAAGCTTACCAACAAATGTGGTCACCTGCTTTACCTGACCAGGGGAGATGGAGGACAACTCATTGCCTAGGGACAGAGGAGAGGCTAGCTTCTGTGAGCAGCATGGGGGCACCCAGCACTGGGTGACCAATATTCATGGACTCATAGAGAAAAAAAACCAAAAAAAAACCTTAAAAGCTGGAAAAAAGATAAGTTGAAAAAAGATAAACTGAATAACTGTCTTAATTATGATCCAAGCAGCAAATACATCTGTAAGCCTCAAGAGTTCTTTGAAAGGCATTTCCATGCTACAGGAGAACAATAATCACTGCTCAAAGACAGGAAAAATATAAGAAAGGCACCAAACATTTTTGTTAGTTTTCTGTGTAAAACAACCAAAATCATCAGAAGTGAGTGTTTTAAAAGTTACAGTTGAGTCATCTGGAAAGCACTCTGGCCCCAGTACAGCCAGATCAGGAGGCAGAGGGAGTCCATCACAGGGATCATGTGTAAGGGCGGCCGGTCATGTGTAAGGGCGGCCGGCACCCGCTCTCCCTCAGCCCACATCTCCTAAGGCACAGGCAAGGCCCCAGGACAGCACTTCAGTGGGCCCAGGACAGGGCCAAGGTCTTGGGTTCTGGGCCTTATTTTGCTTATGATTTGTCTTCTTTGGCTGTCTTAAGAACCAAATGAGATCATGAATACAAAACAATTTAGAAAGGCGATGTAAAGTGTGGCTATCCATGGAACTGTCCGGCTCACTGGGCCTGCCCCCCGCACAGCAGCCCAGCAGCCCCTGCCTCCTGGACTCCACACCCCCACTTCAGGGCCATGCCCTCTTGTGAACTGGGCTTCCTTTGTTCTCTGTCAGGGAAGCCATCATAAACACACATGTATGCTTCCTCTGCCCCCTGTGTGGGGAATGCAACATATCGCTTTGACCCTGGGAAGGCAGCAAACCCTGATACCACTGACCCAAGACTCGGGTGCAGGTCCCCACACCTGCTGCTCCCGTGCCAGGACACCTTCCCACCCACAGCCCACTCTCCACCAAGTGGCTACACTAGCTGACCAGTCTTTTCCCTCCGACCTGTCCTCAAGGAGCTCATCCCCAATCCCCAGACTGGTTCAGCCACTGCATACATTTGGGTCTAACAGGCTATATGTGCATAGGTGGCCTTGGCCACCAGACCACAGGCTCCCCAGGGTCTTGGACATCACTGGCCATGCTCTACCACCACATCAACAACAATAGCCCCTCCAAAGCACTCACTGGAGTGAAGTGTGTTCAATTGGGGGAGGCAAATGCATAAATACAGGATTCTAAATAATAAACAGAAACCACTAGAGATCCATCTGAGGAGAGTGCTCCGCAAAGTGACAGATGAATGGATGGACGGGTGGACAGATGGATGGACAGATGGGTGGGCGGATGGACAGATGGATGGATAGACAGACAGACTGACAGATAGATAGGTGGACTGACAGACCGATGGATGGACAGATGGAAGGGTAGATGGGTGGAGAGATGGACATATGGATGGACAGGCAGATGGACAGATAGATGGATGGATGGACGGACGGACAGACACACAGTAGCTCTGCAGTCTGGTGAAATACAGTGTCTCATCCGCAGAAGCTCTCCTTGCTTTGCTCTGCCTGGATTCTTCCCCAGAGAAAAACCTTCTCAGATTGTGCCCTGATTTAGTACCCCACATTTACAACAAACCATGGTGAGATTCCGGGTTGGAACGAGGGAAGCCTTTCTTCTTCTGGAAATGGGAGCAGGGCATGCATGAAAGGGAAAGCAGACAAGCAGAACTGGCAGATTGCTGTCAGACCGGCAGACGTTCTTGGGCAAATTCAGGTTTACAAGAGTTGATATGAATGTTGAAGACAAAGAAATCAATTTCTCTAAAGTAATCTTTGCCCAATAAGCTCTTGAAAGTGGGCACAGCGGTTTGAATAGAGTTGTAAAGGAATTCTCAGTTAGAGAAATCCTGTTAAGACGCTCCCTGGTGGTCTAGTGGTTAGGATTCGGCTCTCGGGAAATCCCGCTGACCTGGAGTCTCCCATCATCCGCCCCGAGCGGAGGGCCTTCCCAGTCACCCACCTGCCTGCTGAGGTTACCTCTGGCCATCATACAGGTGAAGAGAGGCCCTATGGTTTCCCATCAGGCTTGGATTTAATGTAACCGCATCATTCATACATTCCCCCCGCACATCACTATATGATGATGCACTGTAACACATAACACGCGGTCAGACGTCACACGTACAGCGCACTCCACACTCGGTACACTAACCCTGCTAAAGTCTTCCTAACGTATCTAAACACTAAGTAGGGCTGCACTACCAGGTGTTCACTAGGCTCACTAGTCAATACTTCAGGAAAAAAGGAAAGACACAAGTATGCATGTGACAGGGATTTCTGGAGCAACTGGCCATTCTGAGCAGTACGTATCAACCTCCATGCACACTATTGTAGTTATTCACAAGAAAGGATACAGCGATAGCATCTCTTTGGGCCAGTGTGACATTCATGCAAAATTTAAAGTGTTCTGCCAAAAGAAAGTCCACATACGTCCTCTGGTTCTCAGTGACAAGTGCATATTTCTACATGTATCTCTTGATTTCTGCCTCATTCTTTGTAGTGACTTAAGACTTAAGACTACAAGATACTAAAAAAATGAAAATCACTGGTACAAATTCTAGGTGGAAAGCCCCCAAATTCCTTTTTCATGAAAATGTTGCCCTTACCACTTCCCACAGAAGTGGAATTACTGGAAGCAGAGTACCCTGCCCCATACTAAATGGGTCACTATACAGCAAAGAGCTGGCAAGTCCCACAGGTTTGGGGTGGTGCCCATGTTCTCAAACTATGAACATGACCTCAGTGACAGGGCAGTCTTTCTACTGAAATACAGTGCCTTCCTAAAGACCAAAAAGGAAGAATTTGTGTTCATCAAAAATAGTAATATTCTTCCAACACAAGGAGGGGTCAGCAAGCTTGAGTCCACTGCCAGTTTTTATAAATAAAATTTCCTGAAATACAACAGCAGAGGTCATTCACATAGGTGCTGTGTTCTCTCGCTCCGAGGCAGAGATGAGTGGCTAACAACCCCTGGAGAGCCCGCAGAGTCTGAAATGCGCACCATGTGGGCCTTTCCAGAGAAAGTTTGCCCTGTCCTCAGACAGTAGTTCCCTACAGACATTTTCATAGAATATGTCTTGGTATTTTATTTTAAAGTAGTCTCTTTATCATGAGGCTTACGCTCTCACTGTACTGGTGAATAACAGCATCGCTTAATGATTTTATCAGTTATTGTTTATAATCTTCTGATTCATAGAAATTCCATAATAAAGATACTCTTTACTTAACTAAACCCCTTCTGTGCCAAATTTATAAGAAAAGCTACATTCCCTATGTAGTTTTAAAATATTATCTAGAATAATCACTTATAAAAGCTGAGGACTAGGAACATCAAAATGTGGGAACCTGACGATTTGAATGCTCTCTGAAAAGAATGTTCTGGTTTATTTAACATTCTCCTTGAGTGTTCACCAGAAAGCCTTTTCTGTTCTCGTTTTGCTAAAACCCTCTCCAAAACATGTCATGTCCACATCCCTGCGTTCCTATAGAGCATTCGAGAATCTAAGTTAGCCATTCAACAATGAAACGCTTTACCTCTGGAGAAACATAATTTCACCTTGAGACCAAGGATATATGTAAGACAAGCACAACCGTTTGGAATTATATTGATCTGAAAAATAATCTTGGAACTTAACCAAATTAGTACTTTTTAAAAAGTTAAACACCGGGGCACCTGGGTGGCTCAGTGGGTTAGGGCCTCTGCTTTTGGCTCGGGTCATGATCCCAGGGTCCTGGGATCGAGCCCCACATCGGGCTCTCTGCTCGGCAGGGAGCCTGCTTCCTCCTCTCTCTCTGCTTGCCTCTCTGCCTACTTGTGATCTGTCAAATGGATAAATAAAATCTTAAAAAAATAAAAAAAATAAAACAAAACAAAACTTTAAACACCTCCGACTCTAGAAATGGGATGAAGACAATAACTGTCGCGGACTCTGAGGGTTCTCTGGGCAGCACAGGCCGCTGGTGTACTGGTTACAGCCCCCCAGGCCACTTCCAGTTTCTGCCCAGCCTCGGGGCTTGCTCCTGGGGAGGGGAGACTCACCTGAGGCGTCCACCTGCTACTCAGGCGCACACCCCGAGCCTCACTTTCAGGGGGCACCATTTGGCCCTCCAGCAAGAAGAGTCTGGAAGTACAGGGCTAGCGATCCTCCAAACAGCCCTCCTCAGTGAGGGGGGAGGCCAGGGGTAGAAGCTCCTGCCCCCCACCTCCTCTGGCCGGGGTCTGGGCAGGAGTCCCTGCTGGGCTCAAGCCCTTTCTGTCCACATCTCAGCATGAGTATGTCACCCTCTCCCTCTGCTTGCCTTTGCCTGCTTGCCTGTGACCCTCCCTTGACCTCACATCACCTCTCAAGCTCTGCTTTCAGGGAAGACCAAACGAAGAAGCGGGAATTCTACCCAATCTCTCCTCGGGGAAACTGAGTCCCGAAGAAAAGCACTGGAGCCAGAGGTCTGGCCTTCGAGGATTTCACACACACGCGACCATACTCCGATCCGGCAAAGCCACAGGAGTCACCAACGCGGCGCCCGCGGACGGCGCCCTGACCTCCCCCCGCCACGAGTCCCCACCCAGAACAACCACAAGGCACACCGACGACGCGTCACAGGTGCTTCTGGTCCAGGACAGTCCTTACATGAGCTGGGAGCGTGAACCCAGGCAAAGTCACCCAGCAAGCTAAGCAGCAGGTCACATCCTAAAACAGGAGCCCACGGGCGTCTTCTCTGGAAAACGGGCCAGACGGGCGCGGGCCAGCGAGCAGCTCTGCGGCAGCGCCGGGGTCGGGGCCAGGATGGGGCGCCAGGAGCAGGGCCGGGAGCCCAGCAAGCGGACCTGGAAGGCCGGGCCGCAGCCAGCCTGGGGCCACAAGCATGTTCCCTGCAGAACCTCTCATGGAATCCGTTTCCTTTAAAAATCAAAAGCAGTATTTTAAGGATTTCTGAAAACGGCTTTATATTTTCGTCTTTCTAAATTCTATTTTATTTTAATTATTTGACACAGAGAGGAAGAGAGCTTGCACAAGCAGGGGGGAGGGGCCGAGGCAGAGAGAAGCAGGCTTCCCGCTGGGCGGGGAGCCTGATGTGGGGCTGGGTCCCAGGGCCCTGGATCACGACGGAGCCAAAGGCAGACACTTCACTGACTGAGCCACCCAGGCGCCCCTTTTTATCGTAAAAACCTAAGCTGAGCTTCTCATCCTTAATACAGAATCGAAACCAAAATATTACAATGTAAAAGTTTTGCAATTCAAGGAAATCCCACAGTATTATGACTTAAAAGAGATTTAGTTCTCCTTTGAAGGAAAATTATCGAAGGGGAACTAATGTCTGCAGAGCACCTTTCTCAGAGCAGGAAACTGGGTTCTCCGAAGCCAGGCAGAGCGCAGATCTGAGCCCAAACGTGACTCCAGAACCCGCGTTTCCAGGGCACCGCGCTCCTTCTTGGGACCCGTCCCTGAGGGTGTGGCACACTGCGTGACTGATTCCTGCCGCACACTCTGCTGGTCGCCGGAGATACACGGGTAGCAGACCCCAAGCCTCCGAAGTGAAGGACAGAAGAGCCGGCCGGCCGCTCTGGAAAAGGACACACCATCATCACGGTGCTCCGTTTGGAGAACAGCAGGAGGAGCACTCACCAGGGAGGCACTGGGATTCTTTTTAATGTTTATGAAGTAGGACCTGCTGAAAAGCAGAAGCCGATTCAATATATATTTTTTTAAAACATGTACACGTCCAGGGTGTGTGAGTGGCTCAGTCAGTTAAGCAGCTGCCTGCAGCTCAGGTCCTGATCCCAGAGTCCTGGGACGGAGCCCCCACAGTCCTGTCCAGTTGAGTTTCCTGCTCAACAGGGAGCCTGCTTCTCCCTCTGCCTCTCCCCACAGCCCATGTTCATGCATGTTCTCTCTCAAAAAAATAAATAAAATTCTTAAAAAAAAAAAAAACCCAGACATGTCCACTATACAGTATTAAAGAATTCAAAAATATCGTAACAGATAAAAGTGTAATTCCTCAGATTATTTGCAAAGTTTTAAATTAAAATAACATAACTCACTAATAGTTTTGTTTCAGATAAATGCAAACCAGATGTAGCGTGTTTTTTAAAGGCCTTTAAAATGGAGACTCACAGGGGCGCCTGGCTGGCTCAGTGGGTAGAGCATGTGACTCTCGATCTCAGGGCTGCAACTTTGGGCCCCGCGCTGGGTGTAGAGATGCCTTAAAAATAAAAAGCTTTAAAAAATAATAATAAAATAAGATAAAATGTAGACTCAAAATGCACCCTCAAGGAAATAATTGCTAAAGGGTCCATTCTGACCTTTCTTCAAGTTAGACCGAATTCAATTAGGAAAGAAAAATGGAGTAGACAGACTGGACTAAGACCACTCCTATAATTAGTTAAGAACCCACACCAATAACCTGCAGAATTCTACAGTAAATTAATAACCAGCTGCAAAGAAAAAAGCTAAATATACAACCAAATCTGAGCTGTGGTGTCCTCTGGACAGTGGCCCAGAGACGTGCGTTGCTTCCTCGGGAGTCACATGGCTCACCTGAGTCCCTCCAGGGCCGCCGGGCCTTCCCACCAAGGACTCCAAGCAGCAGGGAGGTCCCCAGAAACACTGCTCTTTAGTCAGGCCGGGTGGATGTGAACAATTCAGAGACACAGGAGAAGGGAGGCCACGTCTGTTGGAAGTGCCAAGGGTCCACAAATGAGCAAAATGCCTGTAACAGCCACTCCAGAAACAGATGCCCCTAAATGGAAGAATTCTAATGACAATCACTTTTTTTTTTCTCTAGCTCTTTCTCTTTCCAAAAATTCTTCCCTTTTATTTTCAACACATTGTCCTTTAATTCCTTGCCAAGAACGTGGAATTGCTCTATGGCTCCAGCCCATTTCCTGGTGTCAGTGTTTCCAGAGGCTTCCTGTAACTATAAACACCTTTGCTGGCGGAAGGATGCTTCTGGAAGCTTCGTCCTCCAGCTCCCTGCCACCTGCAAAGGTCCTTGTGGGGGCCACCGTGCTGCCCCTTCATGGAAGACCGTCTCCTGGGGCTCACTCCGAGTCCAAGGCAGTGACGACGGCCAACGTGCGCTGGCACTTCCTTTGTTCAAGGCTCTCTGGCCAACTCGACGTACCCTATCTCCTGTCATCCTCACACCAACCCCGCAACAGGCGAATCAGCTGCGTCCCCGGGAGACACACAGCCAGGGCACGACCTCTCGGAGCACCTGCTCTTTCTGACCTCCCGGCAGCCCAGCTGGAGGCAAGAGGGATACTGAGAAGAGCCGTCAACAAGGCGCAGAAGGAGCAAGAGTTGACGCCGGCCCCTCTCTGCGCTCACAGCTCTTCTCGGAGGCCCGTGTCCACCTCGTGGCCGCGGCCGGGTCGCCCCACACCCAGGCCGGAGCCCCTGACCCCGCCGGCGCGGGGCACCTCCCAGCAGGCCGCGTCCCAGACACAACAAGTCCCAGGGATTCTGGCTCCCCAGGATCCGGTTCCAACAGGAAACCAAAAGGATGACAAAGTCACTTAGGGGAAAAAATGACAGATTTCCTCACGACGGCCCATTGATAAAAAGAAGAGCATCGGAAACACAGAAGGTGTCAAAACCACAGACGCGGCCGAGTCTCCCGAGAAACGGAGCTCGGCGGGAGCAGGAACACGGATCAGGAGCGCCTCCAACACAGGGACTTCCCCAGGGACAGGCCCGAAGGCCTCTGTGGGGCTCAACCTCCCACTCCCCTTCCCCATCCTGGGGGGCGGCGGGCTGGGGCAGCAGGAGTCGTCCGGGCTCTCCTGGAACAGCCGCGGCTACCGGGGAAGACCGCGCCTTCGAGGAAGAGCCCCAGGTGAGCGCCGCGGCCGACCCCAGCAGCACGAGTCCGGCGTCGGGGAAGTTCGTGAGGGCGGAAGGCAGACCTCGGAGGTTAGGAACGGGTTTTCACAAAGTCCAGTACCTGGGAAGGAAGCAGCAGCGGAAGGAAACCCGACGGTGGACTCGGAGGAAGCGACACTAAGTGATAAGACAAAGCCAAGGTCGGGGTGCGGAGCAGGACACGGGGACGTCGGCAGGGCTGAGCCCCGCACTGCGGAGGAAGGAAGAGCCCCAGGCCAACACCTGGAGAAACAGGGAGCATTAACTTCCCACCCAGAACATCATCAGGGAAGAGACGGCGCCGGAGGACCCGAGGAGTTCGCCGCCTCCGCGAAGGCCCCGCCGCAGGAGGGGTCTCCGGCGTCCCGGACCGGGGGCGCAGCGGCTCCCGCCCCAGCCCCGTCCTCCGGAGGTGCACGAGGTGCCCGAGCCCCTGCCCTGAAGGAAGAGTCACTCCGCGCAGCCTGGGGGGAAGGAGAACAAGCCGCCGCGGCCCCTGCAGACGGCGCGGACCAGACCGCGGAGGCTCCGTTTCCATTCAGCACAGGAGCGCCAGGATGCGAAGCCCACGTCTTCCCTGGGAAGACTCTCCGATTCTTGCCAGAATGTAGTGATTTCTACCAGCTGAAGCGGCTGGGCAGCTCTCCAAGGGTTTAAACAACACTTCACATCTTCCATGGGAACCGTGCACTGTTCCCGAGTCAGACGCTACATTAAAATAGAAGTGTCCCCCTCCTCGAGCCGTGGGGGACGCTGAAAAGGAGCTGGTAAGATGAGGCACGAGGAGACTGGCGCTTGCGGTTTTGTTTTGTGGTTTTTGTTTTTTAATATTCATGGTTTGACATTTGGGGATCTTGTGTAGAATTAGCGGGAGGCCGGAGGAAGACACAGTGAACAAGCCTCGGGTCTGAAAAATCCAACCAAGACCTCAACAGGAAGGTGACAAAAATCACAACAAGGAGGGGGACCTCCTCAGCCACGGGGCAGGCGACCAACCCGAAACCGCGTGTCGGAAAGTCACTGTTTGGAAATTCAATTTTCAAAGAGGTAAATTACGTTACTCAAAACTGAACACATATGAAAAGTATAGACGGGGGGCGGGGGGTCTCTACACCTCCGGCTCCCTGTCCCCCCGCATGCCACCGAGCAGGACAGGTCCGTGCTTTACCGGGGGTCTGCCTGGTTCCCACCTGCAAGTACAAACAAACGCAAGGACACGCGTCTCCTGTCCTTTCCGGCACAGGAACGTGTTCACGCCGCTGCACGCTTCCTTTCTGCCCACAGCCAGGAGCCTGGAAGACCCTTCGTGTGCATCTCTATCACTGGGGCAAATTTTATTGAGGCAGGTCCCGTGGAGACACTTTGCGTGGTTTTCAATGCTCTCTTTCAAGTGGTGCGGCAATACTTCAATACCCTGCCTATGCGCAAGCGCGTCTGAATGGTAAACTCCCAGGAGAATTATCGCTTCATTGGGTACATGCATTTTTAATACTAATCAATACTGCCCAATTGCTGCTTCAAAGGTTGTACCCATTGATACTCCCACCAGGGCTGTACAGGAACACCTTTTCCCTCACAGACGTGCCAATGGTGTGTTAGCAAGTTTGTTAATCTTTACAAATTTGACAGGTGAAAATGCTACCTTGGTGTTATTTCAAATCACATTTATTGTATCATGAATGACATTGAGAATCTTTTCTTTTTCTTTTGCCTTTTTTTTTTTTTAACATAATCATTCACTTCTTTTTCTAGAACGATCCGTTTATTTCCTTTGACGATTTTTTATTGGGTTCTTTCACGTAACAGTTTCCAGAAGCTCTGTCTGTATCTGGAGTGTGAGCTCAATGCTGTGGCAGGAGCGGTCAGTGTGTGCTTCCTTCTAGGGTGGGCTGTGGACAGCTACAAGAAATCTTACGCTGCTGGAGCTCAGAGGCGCAGGTGGGAGTTGAATGGCCACGGGCAGAAAGGCCAGGAGCTCACATAGAGCAGCTTTCCAGGAATCTAGCCGGACTTTACTAATGGTACTGAGGGTCACAGAAGGTCTGTTACTGTAGATTCACACATCAGTCTTTTCTCTGACTACTTCTGGATTCTGGATCTTGAATCACATTGAATGGGTCCCCCCCCCCCCATTCCAAGCCTAGGAAGCAATCAGTTCACTTTTTTGTCTTACGTTTCTTTAAAAAACAAAAACAAAACAAAACAAAAAACTATTCAAACATATGATCCATTTGGAATTTCTTCTGGAGGTGCAGAAAAAGGTATGATCTAATCTTGTTTTTGTCTACACGACTTCCTAGTTGTCCCCAAATCATTTTACTCAATAGTCTACTTTTAACCCTAGAAAAGATAATATACTTTTAAAATATTCTAAATCCCTTCATGTGTCTGGGTCAGTTCTAAGACTCTTTTATTCCAAAGCACTGGTTTAACCTATTCACATGCCGGGACCACACTGTTTTAATTGTTGAGGTTTTATAACGAAGTCTTCCCTTAATCTGCCTTAAAATAATTGGATATGTTTAATCATGAGACACAAACAGTTTATCCTAAAAAGGCAGATGATCGATGAGACAAGAATGTTTGCAGAGTAAACTTCTGGTCTTGGGACAACAAGAAAATCTGAACATGGATATAATCCTAACAGCAATGATAAAATATATAATTACCAAATCTAGGAAGCCATAGTAATCAGGCTCTGCGGATATCATTTTAAATGTTCATTTTGGAAGCTGTTAAAACTATAATGCAGAAACACATAATTACATCATGTATGAATAGGTACAATTTGAATTCCACACACTCAGGATGCTTTCTTCCAGCCGTGACCTGCTCTTCATGCAAAACTGCCTCTTACCCAGTACTTACCAACTTTTAAAAGTCCAAATATGCTCACATTTTTATAAATAATTCATGATATCCACACACATGGCACTGTTTCAATACCTTCATAAGCAACGTTTTCTCTTTGCTACTGTAGAAAATGTTTTTGTCAAAGTAAGAAGCTTTCTATCACTGCCTCAGGAAAGAAAACAGAGGCAGCCGAAATGCTCCAAACACGTATCTCCCTCCTCGCCATCAGCAGGTGGTGCTTGCCCCTCGCTGAGCTCCCCGTAGCTGGGGAGCCCTGGTCATTGGTGTCAAACAGTGGTTTTGGAGTACACGGGGGAAAAAACAAAGAATCTGATGATGTCTGAAGTTATACTAAAACCCAAGCACCACGTTACTTACTTCATTTCTGCCTTCCTTTTGGGAAGACTAACATTCTTTAAGGACCATTTTGATCAGATTCTCCCACCTAAACACCTTCGCTTACTTATTCATGAGAATTATTGTCTAATTGCTTGGCAGTGTGCTAGGCACTGAGGTTAAGAAAATGAATAAAACATGCTTCCTGCCCACGGGAAGGAAGGGAGACACACACTAAGTGGAAAAGTACCGGCCCCAGGCACTGGCGGTGGGCAGAGATGGGGGACGGTGAGCGGTGAGCGAGGCCAGGGAGAAGGCGGGAACTCCCAGAGGCCAGGGAATGGCAACTGGAAGGAAAGGAGGGGCCTGGGGGCGGCGGGAAGTTCGCCAACTACAAGCAATTTGGCGCTGGAGGAAGTGGAGGGGAGAGGGGGTGGCGGGAGGAGGGGGAGTCACACCAGGCAGAGAGCTTGGTCCCAGGCAACGATGCCCTTAGAGCGTTCTTTCCCCTGCGCACCCCTCTGGTCATTGCTGAACGGTGTCATAACTGCCTCGATCTTGTCTGCACCCCACCTGGAGGCCAGGAGGAGGTCTGTGGACACGGCCACTGCCCGTGAGCAGGACAGCAACTGGAACACGGGCGCTGGACGAACCGTGCCTGTCACGTGGCGCAACGTCACTGTGCTTGGCACCCCCTGTCCGGCCCCAGGATACACACAGAATGACCTCCGCACGAAGACTCGGCAATCTCTCCTCCACTGCTCACACTGCCTTTATCTTCTGCCTCTCTTCCCCGTGACGCATGGGCCCCGGGCCCCGGACCCCTCTGTGCGTGCGCGAGCTCGCTCGCTCTCTCTCTCTCTCTCTCTCTCTCAGGCTCTCCGGCCACAGCTCCTCCCCTCGGGCCTCCCGCCAGCTCTGCACACCACACACCCTGCCTCCTTCAAGATACCGCTCCAGTTTCGTCCTGCTGGGTGGTTTTCATCAAGATGTGCACTCAGAGCTTCCAAGCGTCCACACTTCCCGCCTCCGGGTGTTTGCCCCTGGGGAGAGCGCGTGCACTTGACTCCCGCAGGGCTCTTGCACGCAGCCGGCGGGCGGCCCGGGCTCCGCGATTGCGCGGGACTCCCTGGACTTTCCTCCTGGACAGCTCTGGGTCACTCCCGTCGCCGGCCCGACCATCCAGTTACTGACCCGCCTGCGCCGGCAGGGCCCCTGTGGCCTGGCTATGTGCCCCGACTCTGCTCACTGCTGGGGGGTGCAAGGTGGACGATCTCATGTCAGCTTCCTGCACGGTGCCCTTGCCTGCACCTGACGCCCCCAGCCCCACACTGGCCTTCCACAGATGTCCCTGCAGAGCCCCCTCCAGTGGCCCTGGCGTCCTTCCTCCATCTTCTCCCAGGCTTGCTCTGTTCTCCTTCTCCTCCTCCTCCAAACTCCTCACCAGCAAGTCACACTCTCGGGTCCATGCCACCAGGGGAGAAGCCAGCTCTCACCAGCCTGCAGGGGAAGGCCACGGGGCTCTGTCTCCCCTTTCCTGCCCCACAGCTACACCTGTCGCGCACTGGTCTCCGGGGGGACTCTGCCCCATGAAAAACAGGTCTGCCTCTCTGCCACCACACTCAAAATCCCTGGACGGGGCCCTGAGGGCACGGTGGCGCCGCCAACTTACTCGATCTCCGGGGCGCCTGGCTTCTTCGGTGCAGCAGTGCCCCCTCCCGATTCCAGGACGCGGTCTCTGCCATCTCCCTCCTCTCGGGCTCACTCTTCCTCTGGGTTCTCCATGGTTCTTCCTTCCGCTCCTGTCACACAGTCTTCTGTCCCTCCTGCTCCCCCA
Organism: Mustela lutreola; assembly: GCF_030435805.1. Taxonomy (NCBI): domain Eukaryota; kingdom Metazoa; phylum Chordata; class Mammalia; order Carnivora; family Mustelidae; genus Mustela; species Mustela lutreola. The sequence continues at coordinate 3,221,607 of NC_081295.1, read as the reverse complement.
GGTCACGGCAGGTTTCCATTCAGCACTGCGGCTTCTCCTGCTCCCAAGAAGTCACAGAGCCTCATCTCCCACCCCACTCCTTCTGCGGCTGCCCAGAGAGCCCCCCTGTCATTCCACACCCCCTGCGGGGGACGCCACCGCAGCACACAGCTGTCTACTAGTGACTCCATCAGGCGGCGCTCGGAGCCTGCCGGCTGCGCCCTCGCACAGTCCGGCCCGTGCCCAGCTGCCACACCGAAAGCCCAGGCACCCCTCCGGCCCTCTCCTGCCTTCACCCACACACCCGGTGCACCTGCGCCTGCCTCCAAGCTCCTCCGAAAGCCACAATTCATTGCCACGCGGGTCTCCCGATCTCTTGCCCTGCCTACTACAGGGGACCACGTGTCCTCCGTCTCAACAGCCCCTGCATTCACTCACCGAACTGCAGCCAGAATGAGGTTCTTGGATCACAAAGCCCATAATCCCCAGTAGTTTAAAACCTTCCGGCAGCTTCCCTTTGCTCCTGCATAATATGCAATTTTCCCCCAACTTACAAAGCCCCAACTGGCCCTTTTGCTCTGTGGGTTTCCCTCCACACCACTGCTCTGGTCCGTGCCCAGGCTCTGACGACAGGGGACCCTCCTCCTGTCTCCTAACCGGAGACTCCCTCTGCTTGGGGCACTCTGCACTACTGGCCGCATGGGCCGTTCAGACCCCAGGACAACTTCCCCTCCACAGAGAAGCCCCCACAGACCACCGGAATGAAAGGAGCTGTCCCGTCAACTCGCGATTTTAACTCCACGCATAGTTCTCGTGGCATCTGGCACTTTCCATGCTGGGTGGATTCCTCCCTTCGCAGGATCGGTTCACGTCTCCATCACAGCACGCACGCGCCCACGCAACCAGGGATCCCTGTACCAACAACAGTGCTGACCAAATCGGTGTCAATTCCAGCATTTTCTGTCCTTCTATCCTTTTCTCTGGACAAGGAACCAGCACCACCATCACCAGCCCTGAACACACACACACACACACACACACACACACACACACACACTCCCCTCTCCAACCCAGGAACCAAGGAGCCACCGGGCCCCTGCCTCATCAGCCACCAGTCCGAGGAATGTTACCTGCTCCTCCGGCTTCTGTCTCCCCTACTTCTCAGGTGCATGCTCTCCGTCTCCCACCCGTCCTCAGTGGGCAGATGACGACTCTGCCCCTGGTCACACAGCAGCCCGGCTCCCCCACGGGAGGCAGTGGGCTTCCCACCTTCTTCCTTACCCCTCTGCGCGTGGAACGTCGGAGGGGCTCGGCTTCCTTCCCTCAAGCCCCTGCGCTCCCTCCGCGACGCAGGGACTGAGTCTGCAGCCCTGCCCAGCTCTCCTGCTTGCTGTGTGCGGAGAGCTTGGACTCTGTCCCCGTGGGGTTGGATCCCGGCACACAGAGGCCCAGGCCAAGTCCTTTTCAACGAGTGGCCTTCCATTCCCACGTTCCCTTTCCACAAGCACCACGTTGTTGTTTTTTGTTTCTTTTCACCCTTGAATTTCCCAAGCAAATATTAGAGCACCTTCAACACGCATGTCAGCCACGGTGGGTCTCAGGGATAGAACCAAAAAAGACAAGCTCCCTCCCTCAGGCGCTCACCGAGCTTGCTTTCTGCACAGGGAAGCAAGGCAATCAACAAGCTGGCCAGCAAATGAGCAAGAGAATTCCAGAAAGTGGTAAATGATACAAATAAAATCCGAGTGCTAGTCGTCTTCTGTTTCCTTCCTAAGATCTGGAGCTACTCTATCACTGTGGAGTTTTCCCTTAGACCAATTTAGATCAGCTGGAGGAGCTTGATTTACATTTTAAAAGGAAATTAAAATGTTTTGAATTACAACTAAGAGTTTTCCTTTTAAGGGAGAAATATTCCTTTTTCATGAAAATTATTTTTTTTCTTTCCTTCTCAGACTGCCTGAGCTGTTTTTAAACAAACAAAAATTAACAATATATTAATTGACGAGATGCTCATCTCCCCAGGTTTAACCTGCTTTATAGTAAACAAAATGCTAGCATTTACTTAATTATCTAGTGCCCTGCATTTTTTTTCCCCTCCTGAGGAGGAAGGACTTTTAAGATCCACATTCTCAGCAAGTTTCAAATAGGCAACACAGTATTATTAGCCATAGACAGCACGTCCTACATGAAGGCCCCCTGACTGACTTATCTTGTTGTAATGTATTTCTCTTCCCAAGGGATAGAAGAAGTTCTATGTGCAAAATTATCCAAGGGTAAGACATCAGATTGACACGAGGGAAGACACTGACCTTTTTCCGCTGCCTCTGATTTAGATTTTTAGGGATTATCTTTGTTCATGCAAGCTTTTTGAAACTAAACAAGGAGTTTTATGAAATTTAAATTAACACCCTTAAACAGTTTCGGCCCATTTAAACAGCACAGCGGGTGGATTTCGGCCCGACCAACTACTCCAGCCAAAACAGACAAAACGTCTCTACGGACATCTGGTCATCGGACATCTGGTACCATGACCGGCAGGCACCCTGGCCGGGCAGGGAAACTTCACAACTCTGCTTTGTTGATCATCTTGGTAGCTATCTAGATCCTTACTTCAGGTCCTTTGAGGAAACAGTCTTCATTATTTCCAACGACCTCAAATGATTTGCACTGAGTAGGGACTTAATAATTACCCACTAGTTGGCTGTGAACTGACTTGACCTCCATTTCCATTGTGATTCGGGTCTCACGTCCTCAGTAACCTCTGTCTCACTAACGCCCGTACAAAGAAGCTGTGTGTCCAGTTTGGTGTGGCTCCCGCGTGTCACACACATTTGCCCTTCAGAGGAATCCCATCTGTTTATCTCTGTGTGTTCAAGTGCTGGTCACAGAGGATCTTCAGTCTCAAGAACCAGAGCACAAGGGCTTAGCGGGTGATGCTGAGCATATTTCGAGCCTACCCTTCATGCAGACGCACACTTTCTGTTATGAACACGTGAAAAAGACACAATGCGCTGTGGTCTAAAGCAGTGTCCCACATCTTTGCCACGTCCTCTTCCTGCTCCCTTGGTCCCCTCCGTCCTGACCAAGAAGCGCTTTCCCCCTTTACAGCCCAGCACCATTCAGAGTCGGCAGCTGTCAAGAGACAGTACGGAGGGAAGGGAGACTTTCTGACTCTTCCGTGTGCTTACGGCAGTATTCTCAAGGCCTCTTCTCTGCTGAGATACCTCTCCTGCACTCTCCACCACAGCACCAAGTGCAGACAAGGTGAGTTGTTTTTTCCAGAAAACTGAAGCATATACCAGTCTGTCACAGCATGACTTCTTGACTTTGCTCTGCGTGTGTGTGCGCGCGCGCACACACACACACACACACGCATGCATGCACGCGTGCACACCCATGCAAAGCGGAATTCTCCATTCTCTCTAGAAGGATCTGGGTTCTCCAAGTACAGAGACGGCTTTCTATTCCAGTCAGCAACTTTGGGAGCTGTGATATGCTGAAGCCCTGAGCCTGAGGACAAGGTCAGAGGTCAACATTTAAAGGTGGACGGCAGATGAGGGGGAGTCAGGCATGACCGGACACGAAGGCAGCATGACCGCCAACCTACGAGCCCTGGACGTCAGCACTAATAAGCCTGCTTCCAGGAGGCTCTCTCCTGATTGGTGAACCCCTCATGGACTGTGGCCAGGCCAGGGCAACTGGTAATGTCTTTTAATAAAAGTTTGCTCTGTGCATTACTGAGCAAACCAGTGAGTCAGTGTGGACCAAAATGCAAAACCCACATGGACAGGAATGGAACCAGGATATCCAACTTCCAACCCATGATTTGCTTTTTGAGGATGATAAAAATAAAACCAGTGTTCCTAGAAACAGGAACTGGACACACCAGCCTTTATGTGACAACTTGATTGTTAGACCCAGAAGAGACCAAATGGAAAGGCAAAAAGAAAAGGGGAATAAATGTGCAACAATTAAGACACATCTGTATAAATTTAGGCATTTTTCCACTCTTACAGAATCCAGAATTCATTCTTATCGGCCAACATCAAAAAGTCTGCCAGGATTCTGGTACTTCACCAATTCAGACAGCTGTAGCGTCTCATCCAGTGAGACAGAAACAAAGACCCTAAAAGTGTCAGAGCAGAAACCAGCTCCTGTCCTCTGAGCGTCCACTCAGCATCTGCCCACCTCTGCCCAATAGTAGATCGTGTTGAAGAGTACTTTCATACTTAGCACCTTAAAAGACCTTGTAGCCTCTTGATCCCATTCAAACCCCAGGCTACTCCTTACTGACTTGGTTCTAGGGATGAAAACACACACAAAGACAAAAACCCGCAGTTCTTGAGTGTGATTATCACGCGGCTTCTCCCAGCCAGAACTTCCTGCAGAATGGGTCCCTTCTGATGGCTTTCTTCTCTAGGTCCTCTGTCCTTCCAAAGGGAAAGCCTGCTGGGAACCCCCTAGTTCACCCTCATTCAACCTGGACTGTTCATCTTTATCCTGTCCCACAACATCCCTGGCAAGGTACCCCCTCTCTCCCAAACAAACCCCACTAACAATAAATACAAAGAGAAACCTCATTATTTTAGGAAACCCTGTTCCACCCAAATGCCCACACCCCTGTCCCCTTGCCACTGCCCTCTCCCCAAAACAATGCTCCTCACAGGCAAGGCATGGCACCCTTCCATCCCCACACATAGCCCAACCGCCAAAAGCGGAAAGCAGACGTTTATTTGGAATGCACAAATGCACGTGGAAGCGGACAAACAGGGACCCCAGTTCTAGGCCCAAGACTTAGCCAATACGCTTCAGAACGGGTGCGGAGCTCCATGGTCTCACCCCACCTTCAATTACTAGCAAATCTGTGCCCCTTTCAGTAAGTAAAAATGTCCACATCTAAGGTCAGCAAGCGCGAGGTCCTCCGTGCCCAGACCACATCCCTCCCCAAATGTAGCATCTAAAAATCAACCAACACCGGCAGGCGGGGGCCTGCGGAAGCAGATAACTGGAAGCTGTGTCTGACTAGGGGAGACTCCAGGATGGACGGGTCGGGGAGGGGGTCCGGGGACCACGCCTAGCGGTCCTATCAGGTCCACGGGCAAGTGCGGGCAGAATCAGCCGCTGGCAGCCTGAGTGAGCGCGGTGCAAAAGGCCGCTGGGCCACGCGGTCCCGGCGGATCCCCGCACCCCGGAGGCGGGATCGCTGGGGGCTGTAGGGCCCGCGCAGGACAAGCTCGCAGGCCCAGGGGCTGCCCCCGGCGGTGCTCGGCGGGCATTGTTCCAGACAAGTACCAGCACCGAGGGAGGGCTGGACCCCAGGAGCCCAGAGGTGAAGACTGGCCAGGGCTGGGGCGTGAGCGGCGGATGGGAGCAGGAAGCCAAAAGGCGACCCGGGAGAGTCTGCCGGGAGAGGCGCCGCGGAAACGCGGTTCCCTAGCGAGCAGCAGACAAAGGCTCGGGTGCGCACGCGGTGGACGGTGGCGCCCGGGCTCCGCGTTTCGGGCCGGGAAGAACCGTGCCCAATCCAGCTGGCGCCGGAGTCGCCCCGTGCCCCGCGGATGCGGCTTTCGCCACCCCCCACCCCCAGCCCCGGGTCTCCCGTCCTCACCTGGCTCGCCTTCCATCCACAACAACGGCGATCCCCTATCCTGCGCACCGGGCGCCTCTTGCCTTAACATCTCCCGCCTCCTGCCTTCCAGCAAACCTCTGCCTTGACTATTCTGCTCAGCCTTGCCCCCCTCCCCCGCGACACGCCTTCCACCACCCCTGCTCCAGCGCGCTCTCAGCCCGGCACTCGGGGCTGGGGAGGCGGGGCGGCCTTAGGCGGCCCGGGGGTCCGAACCCGCGACGCCTTCCTCCTCCACCCTAACGCCCCATTGTCCCTCCATTTACCAGCCCAGGCACAGCTAAAACCTCGGCATCTGGAGTAAGTGGACAGTGAAGGTGCACCCGTTTCACTCCGCGAGTCCACGCTCCGGAACAGGGTCACTGCAGCGGGGGTGGGGGGGGGGGGAAGCGACCCGGGCACCGACACCGAACCCGGGGAACCGCCTTCGACCTTTGGGAGCGCGGGGCTCCGGTGTCCTGGCCTGCCCTCTCCCGGCCGGGGGACCCCAGCGGGCGGGACCCCCAAGTGGAAGGCAGCGCGTGTCTTCCAGCCTCACTGGCCCCAGGCTAAGGTGAGCGGAGCCTGGCGTAAGGGGCCAGGGTAGAGACTGCACCAACGGGCCGGGCAAGCGTGGCCACAAGCCGCACCCGGGGACCCGAGGCGGGCAGCGGATCCCGTTCTCACCGTGCGGCACCCGCCGCCCTCCCGGGTCGCCCTTCCCCCCGCCAGCACGCGGAGCCGAGGAAACCCCGGTGTCCCGGAGCCGGCGGACACTCCCGCGCGCCACCAGTGTGCCTCGAGCTTCCCGTCCTCCCGTGAAGCCCACTGGGCGCCAAATGCCCCGGACACAGCCCCCTGCGCGCCCCCGACCGCGGGGAACGAGGAGCCCGGCACTTACTGGGGCTCAGGAAACACTCCGTCAACCTTCGGAAGCAGCTCGCGTTGTTAGAAGGTCCATCTTCCATGTCGGAGCCGAATAGCAGGGGGGACGCGGCGGCGAGGGCGAAGCCGGCGTCTCCGGGCCGCCGCGGAGTTCGGCCGCCGCCGCCGCCGGGGCTGGGGCCGGGGCAGCCCCCGCCGGCACCCGGGAAGCCGGGGGAGCCCGCGCGGCGGGCGGCCGGGCCGAGCGGGAGCCGGAGCCCGGCGCGGGCTGGGAGCAGCAAAGCCTGGAGCGCGGAGCAGAGGAAGAGCCGCCGCCGCCCGTCGCCGCCGCCGCCGCGGGGACTACTGCTGGGAGGGACGCTCAGGGGAGCTGCCTCTGGTCCTCCGCCGCCGCCGCCGCCGCCAGCATCGCCGCCGCCGCCGCCTCCTCGCGCCGCCGCCGCCGCCGCTGCGCCCCCCCTTCCTGGGAGACGCACGGGGAGGTGGAAGGCAGACGAGGAGGGGAGAAGAGAAGGGGGGGCCGGGGGGGGCGGCGGCCAGAAGTAAAAGGAAGACGGAGAGGAGGAGGGGACAGGGGAGGAGAGGGCGAGCGCGAGGGGAGCGCGGGCCGAGCCCCAGCCGCCGCTGCCGCGCGCACACAGGGCGCCCGGGCCCACCGCGCTCCCCCCGCCGGCCACGCCGCGCCAGGGCTCCGGGCGGAGTTTGCCGGGGCCGGATCCGGGCTCGTCCCCGGCCGCGGGCAGGGGGGCGTGGGGGCGGGGAGCGAGCGGCTCTACGGGGCTGGCCATGGCCCTCCTCCCCCGGGCCGCGGTGGGGCAGGCCGCCGGCGGGAGGGGCGCGCCGCGGGCCGGGACTCGGCGGGCTCCGCCCCCGCAGGACCTGCCTCCCGCGGCCGGTCGGCCCGAGCGCCGCTCCGGTCCTCCTCTCCGGTCCTCCGCGCCCCTCCCGGCCCAGTCTTCACATCGCGTCCCGCTCTGGGTGCGGGAGGACCTGGGGCCGGGCGCGGGTGCCCCGCGGCGGCGCCTGTCTGCCGGCTGGCGCGCACAATCGGCGTGCTGCCGGCCCGGGCGAGGGGCTGCGGAGACGCTGCCGGCGAGCGTGGCGTGGTTAGTGCGCGCTCCGGCGGCTGAGCCTCGGCGACTGCTCGAAAGCAGCGGAGAAAAGCGCCGCAGTGTCGCTGCCCGTGGAGGAGGTGGCGGCGGCGGCTGCAGGAGACGCCCACTGGCGGAGCGGGCGCTCCCCACGCCGCCGCCGCCGCCGCCGCCGCCCTCCCCCACGTAGCGCGCCCCGCCGCCTCCCGGCCCCCGGGCGCCAGGCCCCGGCACCCCGAGGCCCTCTTTGGACGCTGGGCGCCCGAGCCACCGGGATGGGGCGGGGGGAGCAGGGGAGCTCCCGCGTCTCTGCGGGGCGTCGCCACATCTGGGTCTGGTGTTCCGGATTCTAAATTCGCCGCCCAGCAGCTGCTCCAGCTGTGCGCTGCCGGGCTAGCCACGTCGGCCTGTCCCTTGCCCGAGCCCGGGAACCCTCCCGGTGGCTGGCCAGCAGCTCCAACCGAGCTGTGCTCGGAGCTCCTGGGAGAGGAGTTCAAACTCGGACGTTTGGCTGGAGTTGAAACCGACGCACAGTGTTTCCAATAAACTGAGAGTAAGAAAGCCTGTTCATCCCCCAGGACTCCCTTTGCAAAACACACTTTAAAACGAACTTCGTGCGCGCCGCCCAGTTTGCCCCGGTAAGAATGGAAAAGGCATCTATGGTCAAAAAAGAAAAACTGCGAGATCATCCCCCCAAAGTCCTGAGTACCACCTCCTCACCTGCGGCTTTTTGGGACAACACCCTCCGCCTCCATGCCCCCCTCCTTCCCAGCCCAGATTCCAAACAGTTGCTACTGAACTGAAGGGTAATGTGCCGCCCAATGGGCGCTGGGAACACGGAGCCGCTCGAAGTTTGGGAAGTTGAAGCGCCAGAGCGCACAGATGCGCGGATGCTTTCGTCCCAGCCGGCGGGCTGCGCGGGGTCCTCACCGCACTCGGGGTCCGCGCGCGGTGGGACGAGCTGTCCAAACTCCCTCAACTCGGTCACCTTCCCAAGACTGGAGCACGCGCACCGAAGCCCAACTTCCACAAAGGGCAAGACGGCCACCTGGGCGCGCGGCGCGCGTGGCGATGCAGCCGCTTGGCTGACGCAGGGTCGGGGGCCAGGGGTGCGCCCGACCCCGGGGCCAATTCTCGTTTTCCACGACGGTCCGTCCAGTTCTCACGTGTTTTTATTTTGAAGTGTGCTCCAGATTCTCCCCTAGTCTCTGTTTTTCCCCACTCCCGTCTAAACAGTCTATACTGGAGAAGAGCATATTTGTATCTGCACCAAACTGGGGAAGTGGGGCGCCTGGGACTTGGTGCGACTCCCCTTCTCCCAGCAAAGGCTGAAGGCGTTTCTGCAATTGCGGGGCGCACTCCGAGGGTCGCGTGTCATGGGCGCCAGCCCTGGCTCTCACTAGGTCGTAATCCCTAAATTTGCGAAACAGGAAAAAGATTCCGGTGACCCTTACCTTCCAGAGTGCGTATTTTGTTGTTGCCTTTGCAGTTTTCCGACGAAGGAGAAACTAGAACGATCAGTCAGCCTCCCGGGCGACGCGCCCGAGAGGCGCGGACTGGATCGCTGGGTACCTCTCCGGGCGTCGGGAGTTTGCCCCGGCTGCGGACCTGGCGGCGCAGGGTGGGTCTGGGGGGGGGGGGGGAAGGGGGTAGCCCAGGGGCTGGAGAGCACATGCTTCTCCTCGGAGAGCGTGGGGTTCATTCCTTCACTCGCAAAAGGCTTCTCCTCGTCGTATACGTTTGTTGCCTTTTGGAAAGATTACAGCGGCTTTCCTGTTACAAGAAAAGGTACATGCAACTCGAATGTAAGTCTCCGCATACGCGCGGAGAGTGGCGCGGGAGCCGTCAAACATTTGTTCTCTGCGTCTTCGTTGAATCAGAGGCAAACTTTAGATTGTGACTCTTTTCTGGAATAAAACTTCTTTCTAGGTTTTCGTCCTTCTTTTCTTCGAACGCCGGCTGGAAGGCACAGGTTTCCTGGACAAACTGAAAACGACAAAGCACGACAAGGGGAAGGGAGCAAGTGGCGGGGGTGTTTACTGATTATCGATTACATTGGTTCCGTGACTCCCGGAGTTCAGCTCTGCTAACATCAGTGTAGTAGGCTCCCGGCCACTTTTCCTTTCCGGATGAAATACTGTTTAGTCAAAGATTTAAATTACAAACACAGGGTCTTAGAGGCTCCTCACTCACCCCTGTGTTCAGGTGTTGCAACACCGGCAGGATGTGCCTCTTGTGGCTTCTTTTCCTTCCCTTTGAGCTTCTCTAATGACATATCACAAGAGGGAAGATTGTCACTAAACGTTTGTTACTCCAAACCTTTTATGAATAAACACATTGGCCCATAATTCAGTAAGCATGGCTTTCTGGTCGCGCCCAGAACGTTTGCCCTGTAGCTCCGCGACAGGTTATCAGACCGCCGCAGAGATTACACACAGCTGGAAATATGAGTTGTAAGTCCAGGAGCATGGGATGAGCCCTGGCAGGAACCGACACCCCTACAGTGCTCCTTGTGAAATAAACGATTTTCCTCGTTCTCCACTGGAAAAAAAATGCCCACCTGCTGGAAAGAATAAAAACTAAAATCATGTTAAGAGGCCAGTGAACACTAGCAAAGCTGCCAAGATGATGATGATCAAAGTTAGGTATAAAAGCATTTGTCTCTGCCTTCCCCCCAAAAAATGATGAGGAAAGTTTATCTGGGTAATGAAAACTTGCGCTTCAGCGCTGCCTGATTCTACTCTCATCTGAATTATTTGTTTTTAAAAGCATTTGAAAACATGGGGCAAGCTAGAGTCTCAGATGATTTTTAAATGATTTATTCATACATTTATGAATTCTTTATAATACTTTAAACATCCACCCCTTTTAATAGCCCAAAGTTAAGTTTACAATACGTATGGTTAAATTTTATATGATTTTGGCCAACATGCAGGCCTGTGCCTTAACTGATTTTATTGATAAGCTGTTTTCTCCTTTCAAATACTAGTAACCTTTCTTCATAAAGATTGGAAACAAGGGTTGATTAAATGTTAAACTCATCTACTTATACAGGTAAAGTCTGTTAAAGAGACACATTGCCCTCCCTTGGTTTTGAATTTTCTGACTTACAGAAATCCACAGTTATCTGAGCAAAATAATTCATAAACAAGTGGGTCTTGCTTCCAAGCGTCATAGAAATCTGTGCATTTTGCATGCTGGTTTTCAGTTGATTGCTAGTAAATTATCAATTTATATGTCACTCAGGTGTGAGATATCATATCACAGAGACCCTCTGCATTCTAATGAAATAATTTCTTAGTGATTATCTGGCATGCTGAAAATGGACTCGGGGTTGAGCATTGACTCACAGCATCCTAAGCCCCCAAATGCCTCCCTCCTGGCTCTAAGTTTGTCATTCCAGGAAGCCTCCTTCAGTGTTTCTTTCCTCTTGCCCATCACAGCCTTGATGTCTGGACTCCTGAAACTGATGGGCTTTAACCTGTACATATGGATATTTTGTATCAAGTCTCCGGAGAAATGGAATGCAGGTATAATTTGTGTTGGCAGCTCCATTTTAAACAGCTTGGTAGCAGGGTCCTGTTACTCTTACCACTTAAAACCTTTAGTAAAGGCCAGCATACACTAGGCATTCGATGACTGCTTCCCTACCTGTCGCCTGCATGCCCACTGCTTACAAATTTGTATTAGTGTTGATGTCAATAAATCTTGACTAAAATGAGGGACGCATTCATTCCTACGGTATTGTTGTAGTCAGCCTAAAAAACAAAGGTCGTTAAAATTTAGTACGGAAACATTACTATAAAGTCCATATGCTATATGGCACCGTCTTGAAAAAGATTAATATGATTTTAAAAAACTCAATTTCTTCAGCTACCCTTAACATTCCTAGATCTTCAGACTATATTATTATTATGACTTCAAATCAATTAACTATAAAACTGTGCTTTTTTATTGCTTTATGCTGTAAAACAAATAAAAACCAGTATATTATTTTTCATTCAAAAAGATCAAAATAGTGTTTAATTTTCAATGAGAACATTTCTGATAATAGGCAGATTATTTAAACACTAATATTCTAAATAAGACTTCTTAAATACCCACACCTTTTGAAAAGGGTGGCGTCAGTGTGCTGCTAGATAAATAATAAGATTCAAGTGGGAATTTTCATTAGTTGAAAGCAAAACATTTAATTCCCTCCTAAAAAGAAGCTCGGTTTAATATCTAATAAACAACTAGCCTAGAGGATACTGGTGTTAGAAAGTACCGCTGTGGTTACATAATCAATATTAAGTTCTTGAGATAAGCACATGAGCGTTAATTCTTATATAACACTGTCATGTTACGACTCAGAACTGGATTCTGGAGATGCTGTCATCACAAAAACAGCAAATCACTTTAGAGACCCACTGTGATTCGTAGAATGTTGAAATGCCTTTCATTTCTCAAAAACATACAAATCAGAGTATAACCATGTTGTGTTGAAATACAACCCAGTGTTGTTTAAATAATCAACACTCTTACCAAACGTTTACAGGGCAGAGATAATCAATTATATTTGAGACTGTGTTTTAAGAGTCCAATAGAAACAGTCTGTGAGAATTAATTATATATATATACATACATATGTCTGTGTATATATATATTATATATATATATATATATATATATATATATATATATATATATCCTAAAAGAAAGAAATACTTTAAGAGACCCACAGCCCAATTAAAGCATTTAAGTAGAAAGTGACTAAGGAGGCATTCAGGATAAAAAGGGTATACCAGGGAATGGCTTAAGTTCCTCCAGATGGTATGGCCTAGGAAGTACAGGAACACCTTAGGTACAAACGAGCATGGAGCTTCATGAAAGGTCCCCCAAATTCCTACTGAGTCTGTCCCACCATGATGAGTCCCTTAGTGCCAACACAAATTATTGTGTGGCTTGTTAAGTTTGTTCAAAAGAAGCACATCATCATCTATGGCTCCGGAATCCTTTTCTTGTAAACATTATTTTATTTTATTACCCACATTTTTACAAGGGGCCTTGATATTGATTCAAGGAGTCTGATGCAATGATGAGAGAGAGAAAAATCATTGGCTCTTACAGATTTGTCTCAAAAATGAGGTCCACAATGGCTCATTGACTCCAGAGAATGTCTTCCTTTCCATTCACCTCAAAAAATTAATTAATTAAAAATTTAATTCATTAAATAATTAATAAAAGAAGCCAGGCATGGCCTGGGGCACAGAAGGCCACTCCGAGTTGTGTTCCAGTCTAGACCAGGACTGGAAGGGCATTTAAGGGCATGCATGGGAGGCCAAGTTCATTCACATGGGTGAACTGTTCTGACGTCAGGCCTTGACTTCCAAAAACCAGTTTCTCCCTGAGCTTCTCTTAGTAAAGTGCTCAAGGAGAAGGAGAAGGAGAGAGTTTCACACAATGGGCAAGCGCCTCGGGCTGCTATTGTGCATTACACGATGTTAGACACACGGTTCCCAGGCCACCCTTCCAAGAATTTGGGTTGACAAAGGCCCTTGTCTACACAGTCAGCCCGTCTTGCTGGTCGTGCATGTCCAGTATCTATAAAAGCATCATTTCACACGGGAGCTGTACTTAGAACTCCATCTAGTAGATCTTTTGAAAGGGACCCTTGTGGAAAAAAATAAAAATAACCTCAGAAGCCAGAAGACAAGCAGCGCTGATTTTCAGCTGCATGTCTTATCCGCATGACTTGACGGGGAGCCCGAGCAATCTGCCAGCATCTATCTGACGGGAAGCTGAAGAGAGAAGCTGAGAAAGGGCATCTTCCGTCCTCTCTGGACACATGCATTCCCTTTGGTTCTGAAATTGGGGATTAATAACCTCGTGTTCATGTGCCACACTGATTAATCCTGTAGTCAACAACACAGATAGTGAAAAGAGGGGGATGTCCTCCCCCGGCGGCGGCCCCCAACACGAAGCAGTCATCTGACAGGGCTTCACTGTTTCAAACAGAGTGGCCCATGAGCGGAGGGCCAAGCCCAGTCCGAGGTGGCCTGAATTCAAAGCTGTCTGCTCACTGGCTGCAGGTCTCCTGTCAGCTGACGGCACCCCAGCACTGAGCTGGAAAGTTTAGCGCTCTTCTTCTCCCCTCTAGCACTGCATTCTGGTAGAAATCTCTACCAGTTCCAGAAATCTCTACCCAGGACTCTTGCTCCTTTGGCATATTATCCTGCATTAGGACTACTGATGTTCAGAATAATCCTACATTAGGACATTTGCCCCTCTCAAATAGCTCATCATCATGGCTATCCGTAATAAAAAATCAATGACAGCATATCAACCCAAGTTGAAAAAATACACAGAAAGGCCAAACATAAATCCTCCTGATGTGAAATCCACCACAGTTCTCCATTTTACATTCTACTTCTGCGATGATTGTCCGCTGTGCCTGGACAGCCTCGGGCGGAGGGACAGGACCATGGCAAAGCAGGCAAATGCCAACTTCGCAGAAGAACACAGCAAGGGTAAGTAGCATTAGAGAGTTTGTTGGTTATTTGTGAAAGAATTCAGCTGGCCAAGCCCGACTGGATACTTGTGGCTGAACAGAGTGCGAAGGGAGCATCTAGAGGCCGCATTTGCTCAAGTGGGTCACCTGGCAGGGGGCCAGGGAAAGGAATCCTGCCACACACGGATGGTTGGGTAGCTTGTGTGGACTCAGAGAGAGAAAGCTGCAGACGGACAAGTTATTCATGAGTTCTGTGCGGACGGTGACCATCCTGTCCTTCCAAAGGGTCTGAGGGAGGGCCTCTGGTCCCACAATGAGTGTCCTGATCTGAGGCTGTGTGTCTTGTGCTGCACATATGGACATACCCCGAACCCATGCCCTAAAATGGCCAACAGAAAACACAGCTGAGTGAGATACAGGAGAGAAGAGCGGCTTGGAGGCAGTCCCCGCTCAGCCACTGGCCTCCCCCACCCCCGCGATGCCCAGGATTCACACCCTGGGGCTCGGATGGACCGCCACGGACCGCCACGCACGAGATGAGGAAAGTGTAGAAAGTGTAGAAAGTGTAGAAACATTCACATGCGCATTCTGAAAGATTCTCCCCATTGGTTAAAAATTAAAAAATGGGATTGAACAATTAAAACCAAGTTACAGATGACTGCGGGTTTTATGGGATAATCTCATAGAGTCGACAGATCCTGACATAATCACCTGAACTTAGATGTGAGTAGTTCTAGGAAGTTCTTTTCCTCATTCCTGGTGTCACCCTGAAGCAGAGGCTTGCTTACGGGAAGCTGCTCAGGTTAGAGGCAGCAGAGAAGGCTGATCCTTCCATGGGACCTCAGAACAGCCCCAAACGCCAGCACCACGCGCGCTTCAGGTAAGGAGCAATTATGGCAATACGTGTGTTCAAACAGAATGACAAGAGACGGTGACATGGGCGCCCTTTCGATGGAGTATGATAGTGTCTGAACATAGCAGGAGAGTGGACTGTGTCATCGTATTATCATGGCGTCTATCATGGTATCGTACGGCCATGGCCGCAAGGGGTTATTGATCACATCCCACTGCCTTTTCGGGAGCTCCTGGCCCCCGAAGGAATGTTGCTGTAGGCACCCGTGGCCGAGTTATCTGATTCACTTTTAAGAACAGGCTGCACTGGGGAGGGATGAATTTCATCCACTTCCATGTGTCAACGAGAAGCCACACTGTCTGGGCAAGACGTTCACTATTTTGGAAGAACAAAGTGTAAAGGATCCTTGGGATAAATTCCCAGAGTCCACTTGCTTTTGTGAACGTCATCCAGGGACAGGCAAGAGGGAAACACTCTTCTGTTTTTAACGACCTTGATTAAATTGTCCTAATCTTCTCCCCAACCCTCCTGGACTCGTAAACTTGGTAATTCTGGTTTTTTGGATGCACAGAACACAGTAGCCCACAAGCGATCACAGAGTCCTCCAACCAACCCCTGACGAGAGTAAATACAGCCCAGGTAATCTGGCCACTTAGCCTCGAGCACTGAGCGCACGCGCCATTACACAGCCACTCGGGAGCTAAGTCAACCCAGGAGGAGGAAATCAACTGCTCGTTCTGCCACCTTCACATTGGCTGTTCTGTGTTTCTCTCTATACATGTGTTCATCATGACTGTGCTCCAAGACTCCATTAATTTCCTCCCATAACAGCCCTCAGAGGTACCTTGTATGATGAGGATTTAAGCCCATTTTGTAGATTTTGCACACATGGCATAAACCTGATGAAAAGCAGCTACAGCAGGCAGATTAGAGCTCCTGATGTCCCCTTTGGTTATATACTGTGTGCTTTATGGTCTAAGGCAAGATGCTAATATTCCGTGTTTCTAGATTTCTGCTTATTAAAGTGAGATGATCTGAAACAGGGCTCAACAAAAATCCTCTTCTCATATAAAAGCAAGCCTGCACATTAAATCACTAACTTATAGCTGGGTTAGTATATATATTACGAAAGCCTATCCATCTGTTTTCTGTTGAATTCTATTTCTTGAGTAGCTGTGAAATACAGGTGAAGTCTGGTTTTCTTGTTTGAACTCTGATTTCAACAAGTCTAGTACAAGTATGTTTTCAAAAGGGAGATTAAGAAAGGACATCACTAAAATGTCCCTTTGAATTGTGCATCTGGAAACTGATTCTAGTTAAAAAAAGATCTCCACAAAGTCTATCAGAAAACTCCCTAACTGCATCAGGGGATGCCCGCCTCACATGTGTGTAACGGGCCAGTGGTCGAAAGCCCTCCAGCTCGGTCAAGCTCTCACAGAACCGGCAAATCGCCGCGGCCCGCTGCGGATGTCAATTCTTATTGCACATAGAAGAGTACACCCCCCGCCCTTCATGATGGATTACAATAAGGTGACAGCAGCGGGCCTGCCCCACTCCTAGCAATCGGTCCCTGAAACTAACCCGATAACGTGTCCGACAACTGTCATTTCTACCTGAACCCTCCCAGAAGACAAGTGTCTCCGAGCACCGTGTCACTCTGAAGAAAATACAATTAGTGAATTTTTAAAAGAATTTTTCACATCTCTTATTTCACATGTTACGTGAAGACACGGCAGGGTAGAAAAATTACAATGGCACTTCTCTGGCACTGTGACAGCATGAATGTGGTGGTGCAGACAGGACGGGGGGTGGTCTGCGGACTCCAGCTGGTGGGGGTTCATCTTCAGGGTAGAGTAAAAGTGTAGAATCACAATCACAAAATACAAATTGAAAGTGTGGTAACCACGGAAGAGTCCCAAACTCTTGTGAACGGTTTTAAACAAGAGCCCGCACTGAACGGAGGCGGTTCTGCTGCCGTCGCGGAAGCGTGCTTCCAGAAGCGGTGGGCTGTATCCATGGCGAAACAGGAGTTCAGAAGGGTTGACAATTTAAAGGGGATGAAATCATCGTTTATTTGTTGACGAAGCAGTCACTAGGTACCACCTAGCTCTGAAGAAAAGATAATTAGTGAAAATGTGAGCTCTTCAACAGATAGACGAGATTGAAGGAGCAGAAAAGGGCACTGGCCAGGACAAGTGAGCATCCCCGACTTCTGTGTGAGTGTGCAAACTCCGCCCGTCCCCTTGCTGAGTGTGCAAACTCCGCCCACCCACTTACGCGGAAGCGGACTGACCAAAGTCAGCACCACATAAAGGGTCTGTAACTCCACCTTGATGAGAAAGTTCTATCCCCAAAATAAGAAAAACGTAGCGTTGAATATTATTTACCTAACTCTCCGTATTGATGTATGTATTTGATCAGTGTAGCTTCTCGTTGGCTTTGGAAAGATGAGGGTTAAACGCCGGGTCCCCAGAGGGCAGGAGGGCCTGCTCCGGGGTGGCCAGACACACCCTGGGAACCGCCACCCACAGCTCAGGCCTCCAGTCCTGGCTTCACAGATCTGCCTGTAGATTCTCTTATTCTATGTGTCAGTTCCTGTTGTTTACGACTCTCTTTTTGCACTTTTCATCTTTTGTTTGTTTCCTAATTATTTATCATGTGTCCTTGGTTCCTTCATTTCTAGCCTTTCTCTTTCATCTCCAAGGCACTTCTGTTCACACGTTTTCCCTGACTTGAACGTCTGAAGATCCCATAGTCTTCAGTTTAAAATATTCCCCCTTTCATGTGATTCTGGACGGCGCTCAGTTTCAGTTTTAATATCCTCCCGATGCACACATGACACAGAAGCCTGATTATTAATTTCCACGTAGTGAAGAGTATTTTCAGCTACATTATGATTTTGTTTTATTTCATTTTGGATTATTGTTGAAGAGTATGGCCTGTAAACCTCTATTTTTAGACTTTATTCAAGTGTTCTCTGTGTCCATTTGAGTGTGGCCTCGGGTCCAGAAGCCGCCTCGGGTCTTTCCTCTGGAGGCACTGGCCAGGCTCACCTCTTGTGTTTACCTCCTTCCTTACCTCTGCAGAACACACAGAACTCCTCTGGGCTTCACTTTCCATCTTTAAAGTGGGAACAGTGACGATACCCATCTCCTGGTGTTGCCATAAGAATGAAAGAAGTTTCTTTGTATAAACATGCCTAGAACGGGGCCTGGCATGTTGTCAGCACTCGATAGATTGAAACATAACTTGGGAAAAGAAACTGGTCTCTTGGTTTTGAGTCCTAGATCTGCCACACTCTCGGAGACCCTAGGCAAGTCACTTTAGACACGTACGGATTCAGAGAGAAAAATGCATGGAAACCATTAGACCAATGTCTGGCCCAGAGCCAGCACCCTGTGACTGGGACTTGCAATTTGTGTTAGGGGATGTCTGACGGACGACTAACACTGCTCTGTGCTTTGGCTGATGGGCTCTTAGCCTAACTGATGGTTCTTAAGGCCAAAGTAAAGCCGCCCTGTCACCAAAGGAAAGATGCCACTAGCAGTGAAAGCATCCAAGAGGTTACTCTTCCAAACAAGACCACAGAGCAGAGCATAGCCTCCCAGCTGTGAACAACGGGACGCTAACGTTCAGCTGGCGATTTTTCCTGTGTTTTGTGGGTGTCTCCCATCCCGATTCTCAAAGCTACAAAAAGGCGGCTCCATCCTGACTGCCTCTTCCGCGATCACCTGTAGACCTTGCTCTCCTCCGGGAGGTCCCCCTGCTCGATCTCAATGCCCATGGCATGCCCCAACCCGCCACCACCAGGATCTTCCTTTTTAGGAAAAAGGTTAAAAATGGTTAAGGTTGACCTTTTAGAATGAGTCACCTCAATGATGAGAATACAGTGAAGACATCAAAAAAAAAATTTTTTTTTAAGATTTTACGTATTTGAGAGAGAGACAGACAGAGCATGAGCTGGGTGGAGGGGTGGAAGGAGAGGAGGAAGTAGGCTCCCCACTGAGCAGGGAGCCCCACCGAGCAGGAGCCCCACCGAGCAGTGAGCCCCACCGAGCAGGGAGCCCCACCCCCCATGGCGCTTGATCTCAGGGTCCCCGGGTCCCAGGATCATAACCTAAACTGAAGTCAGACCTTTAATCTACTGAGCCACTGAGGCGCGCCCCAAATAATTTGATTTTAGAACATTAACGGTTTTCTCTATTCCTGTGTCTGCCCTTAAAATATGGCTAAATTTTTGCTCTTCTGCCAAGAAGCAGCTCTTTGCATGCTTGTGAGAGCCTGACATTTAAGTGTCTGCTTTGTTTGCTTGTTTTTGTAAACCCTCAACCTTCCCATTTCACCCTCAGAAAGTAGAAGCAAAACACGACCGCACGCCGGCAAACCATTCACACTCCGTATGCGAGCCTGTATGCACGTGTGGGTCTGAAACAAGGGCTTATCTTTATCCATAAGAGTAAAGTACGTTATTCTCTAAGTCGATGCTATATGCTGAAAAAAGAAAAGAAGCCTTTAAAATATTTAATTCAACTTTTTCTTGGATGATCTGCCTTCTATGTTTAGTCAAAACAAGATTATTTTAAATCAGATGTGCAAAACTCTCAGGGGTGCCCACACGTGTGGACGCCCCCAGAGGAGCCTGGCAAACGGAAAAGGAATCCCTTCTCTTCCCTGATGTACCTCAGTCAGGCCTGTGCGGAAAACCCAGCAGGCTGCGGGAGGACGCAGGGGCAGTGGCCCGCCGACCCCCGCAGGCGGAGAGGGCATCCCTCGTGGGCTCGGTGATGGAGGTGGTGGATGTGCTACGTGCCTGGACGGGCGGCAGAGAACAGGGCTCTGCAGCGTGGCTGCGCGGGGCTCACAGACAAGCTGGCGGGTGTGAGCCTGCGGGGGTGCGGGGCAGGGAGGGAAGGGGGCTCCCGCAGAAGGGGCAGCCTGCGCGAAGGCACACGAGGGGGCATGGGAGGCTTCCCGAGGAAGACACCAGGGGGCCTGGAGCCGATGAGAAGGGAGAGGTTGGGAGTGGCCCCGAGTCAGGCAGGGAAGGGACTAGCTCGTGGGAGCCGCTTGGCCCACTGACCTCGGTTTCTCTTCCTCATGAAATGGGGAAACGTTGGTGGACTCCCAGGACCTGACTTTAGTTTAAAAAAATATTGACTAGGGACGCCTGGGTGGCTGTCTGTTGAGTGACCGACTCTTGGTTTCCGCTCTGGTCACGATCTTATGGTCGTGGGCTCGAGCCCCATGTCGGGCTCCATGTTCTGATCTGAGCAGAACCTGCTTGGGGTTCTCTCTCTTCCTCTCCCTTTGCCCCCCATTCTCTTTCTCTCTGTGTGTCTCTCAATCAAATAAATCTTAAAACAGGAAAATAAAATAGGGGCACCTGGGAGACTCAGTCAATGAAGTGTCTGCCTTCCGCTCACGCATCGGGCTCCCTGCGGAGCAGGGGGGTCTGCGTCTCCCTCTGCCTGTTGCTCCCCCTGCTTGTGCTCTCTCTCTCTCTGTCTGCATCAAATAAATAAATAAAATCTTAAAATAAAATAAAACAAAACAAATCATCTACATTGTACGTTTATGTGTTTTTCCTGAATGGGTCCAGAATGAATGAAGGCTGGGGTGTTATAAGATCCCACAAAGTCAGGAGCCACGCTTGTGCCTCCCTTCCTGGGTGTCGGGGTGGAGCGTCCGGGGGGCCTGGAGGCGAAGACCTTCAGGGAGCGCTGGAGGGGACTAGGACAGTCAGCGCCCCCTCCTCTGGGGGCACAAACATGCCCCCCAAAATGGAATTACTCTCGTAACCATTCTCGAAGAAAAACTACAGAATCTTTCTGAAAGTCTCCTCCTTCCTCATTTCTGTGATGGCTCATTCTGTGTGGCAGTCTGGCCGCGGCACCCACGTGACTGGTCAGCCTCTAGTCTGGATGGTGCCGGGAAGGCATCGCTTAGAAAAGATTCATGTTTAAATCAGCAGACTTGGAGCCTCTGCCTCTGCCTCTCTCTGCCTCCTCTTCGGCTCTGCGGCCCTGCAGAACCTGACCAGCGCTCTTGCCCACAGTCCCTTCCCGCACCTTTGCATCCAGACCTTTCTCTTCTGTGTTTCTGGGGGTGGGGGAGGGATTCGCGTTTCTCTCTTAAGAAGCAATAACCTTGGGAGGGATTTAAAAAAATTTAAATCAGAAGTGTGAAAGCTCGATTCCCATCACCAATTCATTTGGATTCCAGAATAAAGTTATTCATCATTGCCCCTCCCCACCCCGCCTTGGCTCTCGGAAGCCGGGGCTCTTGCTCCCCGAGCTCTGAAGCTCTGAGCCGCCCCAGCCCCCGCCTGCAGGGCTGCAGCCTCCATCTGAAACCCTCTCCCAGCGCCACATCGCAACCCTCCTCCACCCACACCCGCTTCTCTCTCTCATTCTGTCTTTGTACTAACAGGTTTTGTGCATTAGCTCTTCCCAAAAGAGGGGGAAAAAATCCCTTTGAATGATAAATTAGCATGCACGTTCTTTTTAACACGTGGTGGAAATCTATCCTAGCAACAGCCACCGGATCAACTGTCATCCACAAGGATCCGGTCTGTTTTCTTCTAGAAAGGTTTAAAGCAGTCAGCCAGACTTCTCTAGATTCTCTGATGTTGAGGAGAGCACTAGGAGATGAAAGAAAATGGGAGGTTATCTGGAAAAACAAATTGCGCTGAAAGAATCCACTTGGAGAGCCTGCATTTTCCTAAAGGTATTCGATCCTGTGTTATGCGTGAACGACACAGGAAGGATGCGGCCTGTGGTCAGCTCAGGTAAGTGTCCAGGTGGCTAACATGAGGGGCTGCTGGTTTACAGCCCAGGACCCAAGGGATACATAGTGATACCCAGCAGCACCCAGCACAGGAGCCCACAGTCCTCCGGGGCGTCCAGTGCGAGGGGCTGGCACATGGATCACATCGGGTTACCCTCGGAACAACCTCACCGGGTGAGTACACCGGGCGCGTGCCAGGTGAGGGGTGCTAGCACAGGGGCAGACATTGAGCTCTATTTAAAAACTAATTTAGGCAGGTAAATCTTGGTTTATGCCCAAATGATCTGATCCTAACCTTAACGTTCTTTTTTTTTTTTTTAATTTTTTTATTCTATTTATTTATTTCTCAAAGAGACAGAAAGAGAGAGTGCGAGCAAGCACAAGCAGAGGGAGCGGCAGGCAGAGAGAGACGCAGGCTCTCCGCTGAGCAAGGAGCCGATGCGGGACTGGATCCCAGGATGCTGGGTTCATGACCTGAGACGAAGGTAGACGCTTCACCGACTGAGCCACCCAGGCATCCCCTTAACATTCTTTATGTCAGAGGTATTGGCAGAAAAAAAACATAGGGCATCGAAGTTGATTCAGAAAAGTTGTAGAGAACCTTCCATCAAACTTCCCACCCAGCCTAGAAAAGGCTACGGACAGGAGAGGCTATTTGGACCGGGTAAGTCCAGATTCTGTGCTCTCTGTCCCCACCAACCCTCTTGGGGCTGAGAGCTGGCCTGTTCCCGCCAGTACTCCCCGGAGATGTCATGAATCGGCCAAGGGGGGGCTCCCACAGCCGTCCAAGTACTGAACACTCAGGAAACCCTTCCTAGGCTCCCTAAGGATTAAGGGTATTCTATTTCACAGTTTGGGAAAATGTATAGAGTGACATGAGACCAACAGAATTGCCGGTGTTCAGTTGTTTTTGACCTACAGAAGCGGTATTTTTACATGGCTCAGCTTCATACCTAATTATGCCCACCGTCACTTTCCTTTTAGGGCACAGACCCACGGGATTTCATGTGTCCAGTTCAGGGTGCAGAGAGAAAGGTTTCTTTCTGGCACTCTAGAGTAATCTCCGTCGATGGCCCCATGGGTAATGTTGGGCACCCATGGTAGGTATTCTGGGTACCGTTTGGATGCTGTTGGGTATTGAGTACTATTGGATACTCATTGTGGATACTATAGACTACGACTTGGTACCCATGGTGAGTACTGCTGGGTGCTTTGGGGTACCTACACCGGGCACTGTTGGGTATTGTTATATATACCACTGGGTACTGGGGTGTAAACAAAAACCATCATGGATTGTGTTGGTTGGTTTTTCTCTTAAGAAGTGTAACACATCATTGGGAGAAATGAAAACAGTCCATCGTGGAATTTCTTCTCTAAGGTTTTGGGAGTAACACAGTGAAGTAAGATTTAATGCCTACTATAAAATTTTGCAAGTCCTAAAATATAAGTGAGTTACTGCCAAAAAAAGCAAAAGGTCACAGTTCAGCTGTAGCAGCCTCTACCAAGCAAGCAAGATGAAAAATTATACTCTCTCACTCCAAAGGCAATCTTCCAGCTATAATTTGAGATGTATTTCCTAGAGATAGATACCATTCAAGAACAATAAGAAAAAAAGGAAAAATGGAGTCTTGCTTACATAAATTGATCTTGAACTTCAGTCATAATCTGTGGACAATCTTTAGATAAAATATGGGAGCCCTGAGAAAGTTCTACAACTATGCAATACACATATCCCAAAATGGTTCCCTTCCAAAAATACTCATTCCCTCGTGCCTAAAAGCATCTATTTCCTCCTATATCTTTTAGGGTGACCTATATCTTTTAGGATGCTAATATCTTTGCACACCATGGAACCTATAATTCTGAAGACCCTCAGATTACTTTGTACCTTGCCTATGAAAGCTCCCACACAGGACACATATGGGACTGTCCACATGAGGGGAGCACCAACCACCTTCGAACTGTCATTACTGTGACAACATCAGCATTGGCGGGGTACCACGGGGAAACTAGTGCACCTCCTCGGACACATCCACGTGAGTCCAGATGATTAAATCAGCGTCTGTGTGATTAAGTCAGTTTCTGAATGGAGGACAGAGACATTTCCTACACACAAAGGACCACAAAGCCAGTTTCCTAACACTTAGGTCCATGTGGATGTAGACAAAGAGACAATTTTAAAAGAAAATTCCGAAATCATATTTTTTAGGCATCTATACTAATATCAGTGATTTCTCTGGACAGATCTGCGTGTGTGTGTGTGTGTGTGTGTGTGTGTGTGTGTGTTCCCTTTAACAGTGGCTCAGCATCATCTGGAAGATCTCAGAAAAACAGATCGCCACACCTTGGAGTTTCTGATTTAACCCGGGGTGGGGCTGAGGATGTGCATTTTTAACAAACTCCCCAGGGACACTGATATTATTTCCTCAAAACTATAAGGAAGTCTCCAATTATTTTATAGTTCTAGATCTCCCGCCTTCTGAGAAGAACGAGTCGCATCCAGGATGCAGCCGGCATCTCTGAGCACTTGTTCGGAAATGCACGTGTGTTTACCCAGGGCAGCTCTGGGCTGTGTCACCTTACACAAGGCATGGCCTTTGCAGTCACGACTGTAGAAAGAACGGGTAGGTCTCACAGAGGCCATGGCCACCGCTGCGCGTTCTGCCCCAGCAGAGCTGCTAACGGGGATGAGAAGCGTAGAGAAGGTCACTGACGTCCGAAAGCAACTTGATGACACTCTGTCCTTCCGCATGAACGGTAATGAGTTCAATCTTTCTGAAATCATTTCTCATTATCAAAGCAGGGTTTCACAGCTCAGAGAACAGTGGGTGTAATTCCAGAAAATCTATTTCCCATGTGGCCATGATGAAACTGCTCTAAGTTGTCTTAGATCCGGTTTTTGACTTGCTTATTTGCCACCAGCCGATGAAAATAGCCACATTTATCAAACTATCGTGTTTACCATCACCTGGAAATAAGATCAACAGCTTCGGTCTGGAATCTGGCTGCCAGCGGGTATGTCCCTGCTTCCAGAAAGCTGGACTACACTTCAGGCCCGAGTCGGTGGGCCTCCCAAGCGTTCCCGCAGACACCTGCCTTTCCCGCGGTGTAGCACTTGGGTGAAAACTGTCTGCCTACTTGTCTGTTTCAGCCTCTCCCTTCATCCCTCACCCACCACCCAAAGGAACACCCGGGGCAGAGACCAGGTCTGCCTGGACGTCGTGTCTGACATGGCGCAGAGCCGCTCCCCCGCAGCGGGTGTGTTCACACAACAGGTGAAGGACGGCCCGGGGGGCGGCCAGGAAGACGCAAGCTGTAGACAGTGACACAGAGAGAGGTCCCAAGGGACCGAGTGTCAGAGCACCGACACAGATCTCCAACGGCAGGGGGGAGGGTGCAGCCTGGTCCAAAAGAACGTGACTTTCACCACACTGACGACCTTTGAGCGTCACCCACCAGACTTCTAGGGAACAGCCCAATCGACTGGTATCCGGGGGAACAGTCAGACAAGGGCTTGTTCAAGAGCAACCGGAAACGTGGGCAGGCACGCCACTCACAACTCTCCAAAGACCCCAGTAGACCAGCTGTCCGGTCACATCTGTCCACCCGTGCTCTGGACGTGTGCAAGACAGAAGGGCTCCTCTGAGCTGTGCTTAATTTGAGGTCCTGCTTAAATAATTTGAGGTGATTTGCATTCCAGATAGCTGGAGATCAAGCATCATTTTTAATATAGTTTTTAAAATAGTATACCTTCCACAGTTGGTCAAAGGCCTCCCCGATCATGTGACCGAACACACCCAACACGTCCCGCTCTTCGCGGGGACACTGGGCTGCCAGGTGAGTCTGAGGGAGTAAGATGCTGTGTCGGGGCGGAACGGAGTGGGGACTGACAGCAGAGTCCTTCAACGTCATCTACTGTCAAGCTTTTTGTTGTTTTTCTGTTCTTTAATCGCTCTGCTCCTTTCCACAAACCTCCTCCGCCCCATGCATCTCCCCTTGTCCACTGTGCTCCAGCCACACTGGCTTCCTTGTTGCTTCTCAAGCCAGGAGTCCAGGCAGAGGCTCTGGGGCCCTCACCCTTGCTGTCCCCTCCTTCTGGAATGCTCTTTGCCTACACATCCATGCTCTCCACCTCCTTCAGATGGTTCGCAAAGGTCACTTTCTCCAGGAGGCCTTCCCTGATCACACCACTTACGATGACAAGTCTCCCCCTCACCACACTCCCCAGCCCCTCTCCCACTTTGCCTCCTGATACATTCCATGCTTTCTTAATTCTTCACTGAGTCCCTCTCATGAGGGTCCCCTGGGGCTGGGAGGTTTGCTCTCAGCTGTGCCCCAGCTGTGTGAGCATAGGGCCACACAGTACATGTGGGTGTTCGATAAATAATTGTTCCAAGAGCAGGTACCTGCAACGTGGATGGGCCCCACACCCGCCGCACACCACACAGTCAATAAATATTTGCTCCAAGAAGAAGTGAATGAATTAACAACTTCTCCTAGATTCAATGCTGAAGCAGCCACCTCCTGGGCAAGTCACTGTCACCATTACTGAGTTACAGCATGTCCCGGCAACACCCTCTACTGTTTCCAAATCAGGTGCACCTTGCTCACCCCGGCATGCCTGTGTTACTGTACTGAGTTTTCCAGATGCATGAGAAGAACCTTCAGGAACCCATGTCTGGGCATCACAGTGATAATGGTCTCCAGAGGCCACATTCAGAGTCAATGAATATGGTGAATCACTGAGGTTAGATTTTTAGCAGAACTTATTTGATGTTAGCATTACATCAGAGGTTCTATGTACCTTTCGATCGTGTTAACCTCCTTTCGGGTTGGAATAACAGTGGGACCGGCTGAAACAATGAAGTGACTATGGAAATCAGACGTTAACCTGACCTCCTTGAAGTTGAATCTGTGGTTGTCTAGGAACAGAACAACTTTGTTTACTCCAAAGAATGCATCCACAATTTTTGAAATTATTTTTTTTGACTAAAGGCACTGACCAGTACCAGAAATAGGCTAAGACTGTGTCCTATGTAACCCTACAACTTGCTCTTTGAAGTCCACAAACACCTTTGCGACTCTCAAAACCATCAATTTCCCTTTCAGCAAAGGTTTAATTGTATGGAAGCATGAAGTGTCAGCCCATGAAAGCCTGGAGTAAACAATCTTGCTTCTGTTTAAATCTTACAGCAACTGAATCACCTACACCTGTAAACTTAGAATTTGGAAATGTCATCAAATGAGAACATTCTACCAGTACCACAAAACAGATCAAAATGATGTCCTACGCTTGCAGGTGAGTCAAAGGGTCCTTCTTCGAGGTAGATGACAGTGGGCGTATTGTCTTCTTCTAAGGCTATATTTCAGTTGATAGTTCCCAAGCTAACCAGGAGAAACTCAGATGCAAGTGTTAACTGCAGCTGCAAATTCAGTAAGAAGGGCCTGCCTGATCATCAGCGCCGGTCAGAGACAGACAACCTCTGCCTTTTCTGTAGAGATGATGTGTTACATTAGTGCCCCAAAGCTTCTCCGCCATGCAACTGTACTCTCACCATGCCTAACCATTCAGGGAGCAGCTGCCTCTTCTGAATGAGCCAAGTCCTACAAAGGATGCACCCAGGACGCCTGGTCTGGTTGGGCAGGTGTGGAGAAAGCGGAGTGTCAGCCGGACACCAAGTAATTCAGTCTTGGGCGATGCCAAAGCTAGCAGAACGCTTCTCCTATGTCTTCAGTGGGCAGAGCCCCTGAAGGACACAGTGTGCTTTGGGAACACTCTTCAGTTTTGATATATAAAATGTAAAAGCAGAATTTATAATATGATCTACTTGATTCACTGTATCAAAAGCCATTAAGAAAAAACAAAAGAGGATAATATGAAAATGAGGACACGTAATCTATGACCTAATTATTTCTGTGAACAGGCCGAGAGGCGGCCATTCTTCCGTTTTAATGGCAGCTGCAGGGCCTGGCTGGAAAGCACAGCAGCAGCATTCAGAGCTGCCCCTCACGCTCCGTGCAGGGACACGCTCACACCGCACGGACGCACCCTCACCCAGGGCGGGGCATCTTTCCTCATCTTTCCATGGGCAAGTCCTCTGGGATCCTGTGAAACTGCGTGTTTGCGCTCTCGGCCCGCTGGGCTCGTGCCCGATGAACAAATACTTCCTTATTGGATTCCCCGTGAGCGTGACTCTCCTTCCGGGGCTGCTGCTCTCAATGTTCTGCTTCCCACCGTGGCAGCCGTATTCGTGGCTCGAGGCCCTTGGCCTTCAGGACCGGCGGCCTGGGCGGATGCTCGGGGAGGACCTGTGCTCACCCCGCCGGAGTCCGGCTGAGTGGCTTTGCTTTGAACATGAGGCAGAGAACCAAACTCTTGGCAATGGTAACATTCAGCATTTCAAGTAAAGAAGGCAGATAGGGCACCTTCTCGAACAGAAGACTGTAATATTGAAATCCTCCGGTGGGAAGAGAAATAGCAGGTTTTTGTTTTTTTTTTTTTTTTTTTTTTTTTCCAATCAAATCATCAACTATATTTGTCTTTGCTCTTTTTTTTTTCTCATTTTTTGGTAAGTGCTTTTTAGAAAACCCTTAGAGAATACAGTAGATGTTAGCAATCTGGAGGAGAGCCCACAGAGAAGCCCGCACGGAATCGACTCGTTTGACGGTTGTAATGGGCATTAACACCTGCACGCGTCAGGACCTCGGCAGCTCATCGCGGACATCGGCTCTGACGGAAACGCATGTATTTGTGGAATAACCTCCGTTACAGGCTGCTATGCCTCCAGAAAGTTTGGGGAATGTAAAACGGTTTGATGTTAAGCAGAGGGATGTGAATGACACAAGAACTGAAACAATGGTTCTTCTAATTGAATTTTTAAAATTTTCCCTATTCAAAGTTTTAGCACACCCAAAATAACTCCGACTGGGGCTAATGCCCCTTTCCTTTCTGCACCCCCGGCCCCCGTGTCCGCCTACACTCCCTTCCATCCTGTTACTTTCCGTGCCTCTCCCCGCCCCGCCCAGCTCCCGGAGCATCGTCCAGAGCCAGGGTGCCGGGTGCCAGAGGCATGTTTTCAGTGTGGAAGTTGTGCATCCACGACACCTGGAAGACGCCTTCATACGGAATCAAAGTTCCAAACGGAGGGACCCTGAGTGCTTCTGTAGAGATAAATGATTGTGACTTTGCATTTCACTCTGATACGAGAAGAACCGCAAAATCGAGTCGTTCCAGAGATAAAAGGTTTCTGCTCTAGCCAGTCATGCCATACCGTGAGACGAACTCGGAACACTGTATTGCCCGACCAGTTCGATTCTCCCATGGCTTCCATCAGCCAAGTGAGATTCTCAACACTGACGTTCAGTAGGTGGGCAGTGACGGCCAGGCCTGACTTCAACACAGATCTTCCCGTAAAAGGCAGAGACTAACATTTGCGTAACGCATCAGGCTTGATCTTTTCCGTGTGGCTCCTGTGGACGCCACCTACGATCTTCCTGGGAAGTGTGGTTTCGTGCCCTACACTCTAGGCGTGCAGCCGTAGAGCCAGACTGTAAGTTCCCAGAAAGTTATTACTGTTTTCAACAAACACTACGTGGTGCTTCGTCTTTGCCAGGCACAATCTGAAGTGTTTCCCAAACCTTCGCTCGTTTAAGTGTTCGACATCCTCGAGAGGTAGGGACTAGAAAACGGAGCTGCACAGAGGCAAGGAGCTGGCCGTGGGCACCGCTGGTGAGTGGAAAGCTGGGACGTGAGCCCGAGATGCTGCCTCCGGGATGCTGCCTCCGGGATGCTGCCTCACTGCTCCCGCCCTAACCCCCACCGTGGCTGGGCCCATGGACCCCACACGGGCCACTGAGGCTGAGCTTCACCCGAGACACAGAAAACACAGGATAGGCACCGAGTACACAACACACCTCACAGGGGCAGAACTTCAAGGAATGGTGTCTAGCTTGTGTGTCCTCCTCCAGGGACGCACTTTAAACACCTAAAAAGACTGATTTATGAGCCTTTGAAAAGGTGGCTCAGTGGGTTAAGTGTCTGTCTGCCTTCGGCTCAGGTCATGATCCCAGGGTCCTGGAATTAAGCCCTACATCGGGCTCTCTGCTCAGTGGGGATCCTGCTTCTCTCTCTGCCCCTCCCCCTGCTTGTGCTCTCTCTCTCTCAAATGAATGAATGAAATCTTAAAAAAAAAAAAAAAAAAAAAAAAAAAAAAAGGAAGTTAAGGGAAAGAAAACGCAAATTGAAGAATTAGCTAGAGTGTAGTATCACTGGCGCTCACACCCCGGGTTCATCCCAACCCTTTCGGATTTGGACCAGTACTTGAATGGTTTCCTGGAGAGGCTGCTGGAGCCGCAGATATGCCGCTGACGGCTCCGGGCATTTCCCTGGGCTGGAAGCTGAGGCAGGAGGCCCAGCTCAGAGCTGTCTCAGTGGCGCCAGTGGGCCCTGCTTCACTTGCTCCTAAGTGGTGGACTGAGTCCAATAACGATGGGTGCAGCCAAGCAGTGGAATGGAATATTTACTAGTCTAGAACATTCTCCAGGACCTATTGTTATTTAAAGAAAGCAGGATGAAGAGCAGCAAATGTAGAATGCTACATTTTGTGTAAGAAAAGAGAAAAAAATAATATGGAATCACATTTGCATTATTATATAAAGAAACTCTGTAAAGCTATCCAAGAAATGAATGGAAGTGGTGCTTGCTCTCTCTCTCTCCCTTGCTGTGTGTGACTCTGTGTGAGTGTGTGTGTGCACAGTGCACAGGTGAGTGAGTGAGAGCACATGCACGGGTGTCTGTGTGCACGGGTGTGCGTGTGCACGGGTGTGCATAGATCGGAATGGTGAAGGTGGCAGTGATAGGAGTGAGACTTTCCAAAATATCTTTTTTAATATTGTTTTTATTTCAAATCATATAATTTTAAACGTAAACAAATTTAAGTGATGTGTTAAACAAACCAACAACAACAGAAAAGCAAAAACCAAAACAACAGCCCTCAAGGGTGGTGCTCATGCTGGACATGTACAGGATGAAGGTAGAATTACAGGAAATCTACGTGCAGAATTCATGTAGGACTAATCTAAGCTCTAAAATCTCTCAGAGCTCGCTTTAAATATGGGCTTTGCCGCCTCCTGTCTGTGTGACTGTCTGTTTTTTTTTTCTTTTTTTAAAGATTGTATTTATTTGTTTGTCAGAGAGAGAGAGAGGGCACAGCAGAGGGAGGGACAGAGGGAAAAGCAGGCTCCCCGCTGAGCCAGCGGCCCGATGGGGGACTCAGTCCCAGAACCCTGGGATCCTGACCTGAGCCGAAGGCAGACACTTCACCGTCTGAGCCCCCAAGGTGTCCCCAGGTGACTGTCTTTAGCAGAGTCTGTCACCTGCACGCAGTTCCTTTTGGGCTCCCCCTTCATTGTCCCCAGGGTTCTGGACGGAGGTGGGGGTAGGGGTGGGGGGGCACGGCGCACTGCCTTGAAAGCTCCCGACGCTTGGTGTCCTCAGCAGGTGGTCAGTATACAGCAGGGGGACTCAGACTCCCGCAGGTCTCAGCTCTGCTGACCTGGGAGTAGACGCAGGTGGTGGCCAGGCAGCCACGGGGCCACCCTGTCTTCCTTTCGTCAGCAATGTGGCTTCCTTTGCCTTTCTTTTCCGCATCACTTTCAGACGCCCCGTGTGACTGTCCTCGCGGGGCGGGTAAGCTACAGAGTGGGGAGCACCTCCTCTTTGGGACCCTCACGTTTGCCCATGATCACAGCAGAACTGGCAGAGGCCAAGCCCCAACTCTGGGCTCCTCCGGGACTGTTACTCACCCCCCACCACCCACCCCTATAGCCTCCTGCCCTGCACAGGGTCTCCTCCAGGGGCAAGGAACAGTCTCTGACTTTGCCCTGTTCAGGGCTGTTCTCCTGGCACGTTCCCTCACGAGTTCTCCCACAAAATGTGTTTTGCAGATTGCTGCCACGGTAGCCTGCCCGGTTGCGCGTCTCCTGGCCGTCAGGCCTGCTCCCCTCCTCTCCTGCTCCTCTGGGAAGCCAGGCATTTCCGCAAATGGTCAAGTCTGATCGGGCCACCTTCTTGGCTCTTCGGGGTCCGTCCAAACTTGGTGGTATGCCTGGAGGGTCTCCATGAGGCCACCTACAGGCCCCTGCAAGTGCAGAACTGCTTCTGGCTTGCTGAGTGCCCACCCCCCACAGGCACCTGCACGAGCTCTCCGGTCTCCTCCAAACCTTCACATCCCCTTCTGAAGGCTCAACCCCGCTCTTTCCAGCCCAGGCGCCCTCGGCAGGCCTCCCCTGAGCCTCCAGCCTCCATCAGGAGCCCCAGCAGGGATGGTTTCCACCTTCACCCCCTGGCTGGGCTCCCCACGTGGCCTGGAGCATGTGGAGACTTGTCCTGTGTCCCCGCTGGGTTATGAGCTCTGAGTCAATCCTGTTTACCATTTTATCTCATGCTTTACAACAAGCACTCAGGACGCACCTACTGAATTCATGGATTTTAATTAGATCCATGACACTTTCTGAACACACACCGAACAAATTGATAAGCAGTTGATAAGCAGGCAGCCTGTCATCTCCTGAAGTTTTCACATGAATCATCCTTGGCACAGGTCCTTTTTTGCTCTCTAATTTTAGGTTAAAAGACATGACTTTTTAAAGTACCTAATTAGAGGCAAAACTAACTGTCAAATACGGATCCACTCCAGGCCCAGGGAGCGCTGGGTTCACTAGAGTCCCCCCAAGGCATCCGTGCTGGGGGGGGCAATGTCGTGAGGCAATGAGGAGTTCAGGTGCGGGAGGCGAGGCTCCCACAGCCCAGCTGCAGATCTGCCTTCCCCGCGAGGGAGGGGGAGATGCTGGTAGACCCCAGCCTCAGGGAGCACTGTGAGAGCGCCGGGGAGTCTGACGCCAGGACAGCAGCAGCTGCGCTCCCAGGAGAGTCACTGCCTGCGTTCTGCCCAGAGGGGCATGGAAGGCGCGTAGCTGTACTTTGGGGCAGAACTTCACAGCAGATCACTGTGCTGTGAGGGGAACAGGCCCCCATGTCTTTCAGGAACCTGGGAAAGCAGAAAGGATTCGGGTAGGTCCCGCAGGCCCCCATCATGCTAATTTGGTCATTCCGAAGACCAGTACTCCCTCTGATAGCCTTGGGCGCCAGCTTCTGGGTTGCTGGCCCAGGGATCATGTCTGTCCCCTCTGGGCACACTTCCTGACACAGTCCCAGGAGCCACATCCCTCCCCCTCTGCTGGTCTTTCTACCTGCCTCGTAGCTATCACGGACCTGGAGAAATGTTCCTCTTCCGACCCTTAATCTGGAAAGTCTTTTCTGGGCAGTAACACACCCTTCCCATAAGCGAGCCCTGCTAACCTCACACAGATTTTATGTTTAGGAGACAATTCGTACCTAACAATTATGTAGACACTTTTGGCCATAGAGCATCAATCCTTCCTTCCCTTCCTGATAGAAGTAAAACTCCTCTACAAAGCCGAGGTATTGTCTAATACAACCAGAAGTGGAATATTGTCTTTTATTTCCAAATCCCACCCAAGTCTATAGGCACGGAGATGTGCCCACAGCCTGTTTGCACTTTTCAGGAAGCAAGTCCTCCTGCTGATGTCCGAGAGAGGAGAGACGAGCCTGAAGAACCATATAAAGAACCTGAAAGATGTACTAGTTCCAGGTGTCATGGTGTAATTTAAACAAATCATTACGTCCTCTAATCGGTTTTCTGTGTCGCCTCTGGAGATCAGTGATTTCTTCCTGGCTGTGGCGAATTCCAGTTTCACTGTGGATCCCTACTCAGGGGTTAGTTCAGATTTCTATTGTTTTGGGGGACTATCACATGAATTTGTGAGGTAAGTGAAACATTTACAACTTCAGTTCATTTTTTAAGAAAATGAATAGCAGATACGTCTAATCCTTTACAATAGCATCACGGTTTCTCTTTCTGCTGTTGTTTGAAAACCGGCACCTATTGCAAAAGTCATTTAGTTACTGGTTCTGGGGACCTGATTTGTTGGGACAATGCCTCGTGATCGAAAAGGACAGCATTGTAATCTCCACATCTCGGCATTAACTAAATTCATTCTCAGGGTTAATTTTTTCCTAGGGCCAGTAAACTCCAGGCAAGAAGGCAAAAGAATACACCCAAGGGCCTCAGTTAAATCGTTTTCAGACTTCAAATAATGCCTGCTGTTCTCATAATGCTCATAAAAGTTTTAAGAAATTCCCCCCCAGCTAATACACAATTATATGAAATAACTTATTACGTGATTTTTCTATAATGTATTCTGAATTTGATAAATCTAGTTTGGAGTGCACATTTTACTTTTAATGGATACAAGTTGAAACATCTCATAAAACCACACAACACCATGTGCGATAATGTTAGAGAATACATAACTCAAGGCACTACAATGTAATATAAACCAGGAAAAAAGGTGACTCCTGATATAATAGAATTCCTGCCTCTGGGGGCAGTGCACAGGCGTATCTCACCATAAGTTAATTCCATACAGAGACAAACTTACAAAATCAGAGAAGCAGAGAATCCTTTTATTTTCGATAACATTACCCTCAACCTTATAATTAACCAATTGCCAGGCCATAGGTACCATGTTTAACTACAGCAGCCAAGGCAATGTGAGCCACGGCGGTGAGGGCAGCCCACTCCAGTGAGCGTGGTGGCAACTGGAGAAGGCAAGGGGCAGGCAGGGAGAGGGGGCCAGCAGTCATATGCCACCATCAGAGAGCAAGTCAGGTCCAAAACCAATCCTGTTGAATCCAGTGGTGCCGGAGGTTAGAATTCACTGCTTCTCAATCCCACGTCTAAAGACTCTTGCAACGGTGGCAGGTGGAGGGGAGAGCAGAGGGGAGCCCAAGGGACAGGCGAGCAGGATGCTTGGGGGTCTTGACCGCATGGCCACGAGGGTCGTCTGTCTTCATTCATGAGAAAGGAGGACGCTGCACTCTGAGCTCTCTGAGCCGCTGTCCAGCAATACGCTTCTCTGAGTCAAAAGGGAACCCAGGATGGTTTTGTTCTGTTTGTTGTTAAACTATCGGGGCCAGGGGATGGAGAGAATGGAATACTGATGGCAAAGAGAAGGTGCAAAGTCAGACTCTGGTACAGAACCGAGCCAAACCTACTCACAGAGAATGTGAACTCCCTAAAAGTACAATTTTAACAAATTGTACTCGAGTTGGCAGCTTCTCCCTGCATTTGCCATAGACCACAATATGATCAGTTATGGGATCCCCACCACACCCCAGGAATAAATCTTTTATTTGAAAAAGAAGTAAATGAAAAAATGATGTTTATTTTCCAGCCTCATTTCTGTAACACATTTTCCCTTGAAGTGAACAATGTTTCTATATAGAGACATAAAAGAGGTTTTTCCCGTAAGAAAAACAATATTCATGACACTAACAGTGTGTCATTGAAGATGGCCATCCGGCACGCCACCGTGAGGGGCTCCGTGGCCTCCTTCCCGGGAAAGCCAAAGACTATTACAAAACCCCAAACATTTAAAGCCTCTGGAAAACGTTCAAAGAGCACACGCCAAATGAAGGAACATCTAGTCAAGAAAGTCTATGGAAATTTGTTGGGAAGGCCCATGTCTGTGGTATTTGGGCTGTGGTAGCATCTCTGTCCCAGGCTCAGTGGAGTGGAGACTTCACCCTGGGCGGCTCCTGCCAGAGCACAGGGCTC
Organism: Mustela lutreola; assembly: GCF_030435805.1. Classification (NCBI taxonomy): domain Eukaryota; kingdom Metazoa; phylum Chordata; class Mammalia; order Carnivora; family Mustelidae; genus Mustela; species Mustela lutreola. The sequence continues at coordinate 3,186,218 of NC_081295.1, read as the reverse complement.
CCCTCCCCCTGCTTCTAGTCACACAGCTTTTGTTCCCAGGGGAGGACCCGAGGGTTCCTCATTCTGCTCCCAGCTGCCTGTGTCCCAGGTGAGTGCAGCTTAGAGGCGGTCTCCTTCCTTTTGCCCAGACCTTTCCATGGGACACAGGCTTTATCTACCTCGCACATGGCAGGCTGAGAGCACTGGGCCCAGCTGCCCTCCTCTAGCTGGAAAGGGGTGGTTCCAGACCAGGAAAGGCAAGCAAGGGGGACCCCCTGCCTGCCCTCCACACCTTCCCCTGCCTGCCCTCCACACCTCCTCCCACAAGCTCACAGCTGCCAGAGCGGAGGTGTTACTCAGAGAGAAGCTCACCACTGTCCCACCATCAGCCTCTGAGCCCTGGGCTCAGAGATTGTACTGGGGGGAGACGCAGGCCTAACCCACATGGCTCCTGTCTCTGCCCAAGGCACTGACTTCATCTGCAGCAGGGCCTGGGGACGTGTGGGGGCACGCTCAAGACCGGTAGAGGTTGTGGTGAGAGGTAACCGGGGGGACATTCATGATTTTAATGAAGACACAGCCTAGACTACAGCTGGCTAGCCTGCGGGAGGGAACCAGGAAATAAGGCAGCTGGCGGGAGCCCTCCTAGGGTCAGAATATCAAACATGACCTCAGAAACTTTTCCTTTAAAGGAGCCAGAATTTGATTGGATTAGTTTGTGAAGCAATTTGTGCCCCAGGGCATTGTTGAAAACAACTGAGCAATCAGCCAGCAAGGCACTAGTGTAGTCTAACAGCTATGAGTGGACAAGAAAAGCAGGAAAAGGGCCCCACCAGCACCACTGCCCCCCAGGGTGACGGCACACCCAGAGCTGTGTGGTCTCTCTCTAAGGAGACTTAGCAGAGGCTTGTACTCTATGTGTGTGTGTGTGTGCGTGTGTGAGAAAGAGAGAGAGAGAACAGGTGTCACTAAAATAATGCAGCAAATAACAATAAGAACAAATAAACAAGCAAATATGATAACAGGCCCTGGGCAGCAGGAGGATCAGTACTGAGTTCCTATAATATATTATCTGAAATATCCAGTTTCCAACAAGAAACTGTGAGGCATGTAGGAAAACAGGAAAGTAGAACCCATGTCCTGGAGATGGGGAAGGGGAGGGAAAGTGGACAATGCGCAGGGAGCAGAAAGTGCTGGTAAGAACACCCCGGTTTCAGAGTTAATGCGGTACTTCAAAGTAGCCATAAGTATGTCCACAGAACTACAGGACACCATGGCTGAGGAAGTACAGGAAGGTGTGATGACGTTGCATCACAAGAGTATCAATAAAGGAAGAGAAATCATGGAAAAGAACCAGGTGGAAATGAGGAAGGTGAAAAGCATGATAAAAACTTGGATAGGGACCTACGACCTGGTGGGAGCAAGAATTCAGAAACTCAACATTTTACAGGCTGATAGAGGTTTTCAAGCTGAAGAAGAGAGAGGAAGAAAAGAAAATGGAAAAATGAACAGAGCCTCCAAGAAAAGCGAGCAATCATTAAGCACACCAACATACAAAGGAAGTGCCAGAAAGACAGAAAAGTGAAGAAAAAATAATTCAAATTAATAATGACTAAAAGTTACCCAATTTATTCAAAAACAATAACCAATTATCTACATACCTAGAAAGCTCAATGAATTCCAGATCTGACAAACTCAGAGACCCACAAACGGACATATCATACTAAAAATGTTAAATGTCAAGGACAAGGAGAAAATCTTCAAAGTAACAGAAAAACAACACACATGTAAGGGAACCCCAGCAAGTTAACAGCTGACTTCTCAGCCAAAACAATGGAGGCCAGAAGGCAGTGGAAAAACATACTCTAACTTCTTGAAAGAAAACAAGACTGTCAACAAAATTCTATTCCCAGCAACGGTATACTTCAAAAATAAAGAGAAAGTTAAGACTTTTCCCAAAGCAAAGACTGAGATATTTGTTGCTACAAGACCCATTTAATGAAAAATACTGAAGAAAGTTCTTGAGGCAGAATACTATGATTCTAATACACATAAGCAAAAACCACTGATAGAAGTAATTGTACAGCTGTAAAAGACACTATAATGAATATTTTTCTCCTTTCTTGGCTCACCGAAAAAGCAGTTGCATAAAATAGTTTTATAAAATAGTAGGTACACAATGTGTTGTTGGACCTATAACATATAGAAATATAATAAAACCATAATATATTTGCCAACAATAGCACAAAGGAAATGAGTAGGGGCAGAGCTATAATTGCCAAGGAAATGATGATGGTAAAGTAATAATTATAAGAACGTGTGTTTGAGTTTGTAATACAATAGATGTAATACATATAATGATATCACAAAAGAGGTGGAAAGGGAACAGAGCTATATAGGAGTGACAGTCCTATATGTCACAGGAATTAAGTTAGCATAAATTTGAAGCTGCTCTGAGAAGTTAACATGTATATGGTAAATGGTAGAGCAACCACTAAAAAGTAACTCAAAAAATAGTGACCACTTTACATTGATTAGGACAGTTATCATCAAACAAAACAAGCAAACAAACAAACAAAAACAACAAAAACAAAAACAAACCACAGAAAACAGCAACTGTTGACAAGGATGTAGAGAAATTAGAGCCTCCGGTCTTGGCTGGTGGAAACGTAAAATGATGCAACTACATTGGAAAATGACATGGCAATTTCTCAAGACTTTAAACAGTTTCATTTCTGTGTATGTGTGTCCAGAAGAAGCAGACACAGTGGTTTAAACAGACATTTGTGCACCCATGCTTATAGCAGTCAATAGCCAAAAGGCAGAAACTACCCAGATGTCGGCTGATGGATGAATGGATAAACAAAGTGCAGTGTATACTTAAAATGGAATGTTATTCAGAGTGGCTGAAATGGTAAATTTTATGATATGTATATTTTACCGCAATAAAAGAAAACTGTATCAAGAGAGGAAAAGATATAAAGAAAACATGCCAGTCTTACTTAGTCACTATTCCTGCTGTGAGCATGGAGTATTGGTTCCTATCAGCCCTTGAAAATAAGCACCTCAGAGAGTCATTTTATTCTTCAGGTGTGGCTTTATAAGTTTAGTCTCATGAAGTGAATCCCTCTCCACCGCTCCCAGCTCTCCAATTTCCCATTATTAACCCCCACCCATGTTTCCTTTGTATCTAACTGAATTTTAAGGGATATGCATGCCTCTCTTAAACACCAAGGAGATTACCTGATAATACCACTAGTTAGCAAGGCACCTTTGGTTGAGAAACCACAGGAGAATCAGGGGACTCCTGGGATCTACTGGGGAATCTCCTCTGTGTGCAGAGACATTACATCAAGCCTTAAATTCTGGTTGCTTTCCCAGTGTTATAAAAAATAAAAATTGGAATAATCCTAACAATGGCTATTATCAAAGAAGAAGGCAGGCAACTTAGACTGAGACCATATAGAGAGAATACTACTTGTAATCATAAATGAGACACATAGCCTGATACAGTAGAAAAATCAATAGGTTTGATATCATAAAGCCAAAATATGGAGTGAAAATAATCATTAGTGAAATTAAAATTAATTTAATGAAATTAAAATTCTACATTAGAAAATATTTTCTCTGGAGTGTCTGGCTGGCTCAGTCAGTTAAGTGTCTGGCTTTGGCTCAGGTCATGATCTTGGGGTCTTTGCTTTGAGTCCTGCGTGGGACTGCCTGCAATCGGGGCAATCTGATTCTCCCTCTCTCTGTCTCTCTCTCTGCCCCTCCCCTCCACTCATGCTCTCTCTCTCTCTATAATAAGTAAAAACAGAAAATATTCACTCAATGTCAAAGAGGACAGAAAAAGAGGAATAGACAAAAGAGACATGAGATATATGAAAATGAAAGGGGAAATCGTAGGCATAAATCCAACTATATTAATAATCACATTAAATGTAAATAGATTAAACAATCCACCAAAAGGCAGAGATTGTTAGAATAGACAGAAAAACAAACAAAACATGATTCAACTATTCTTTGTCTACAGAGGACACACTTTCAATTCAGGTACAAATAGGTTTAAAGTGAAAGACTCAAAAAGACACATCAGGCAAACAGCAACCACAGGAAAGTAGAAATAACTATAATAATATCAGACAAAATATACTTTAAAACAACAATGACAACAAAATATCTGTAGAGATTAAGAGGGACATTTTATAATGGTGGAAAGGCCAAGCCATCAGAAAGCTGAAACAATTACAAAGACATAGGCATCCAACAACAGAGCACAGAAAAACATGAAGCAAAAACTGACAGAATTGAAGACAATAATGGAAAATTCAACAATAATAGTTAGAAAGCTCAATACCCCAATTTCTTTTCTTTTCTTTCCTTTTTTTTTTTTTTAAAGATTTTATTTATTTATTTGAGAGAGAATGAGTGAGAGAGAGCATGAGAGAGGAGAAGGTCAGAGGGAGAAGCTGACTCCCCAAGGTGCTGGGAGCCTGATGCAGGACTCGATCCCAGAAGTCCGGGATCATGACCTGAACCGAAGGCAGTTGCTCAACCAACTGAGCCATCCAGGCACCCCCAATACCCCAATTTCAATGATGGATAGAACAATGAGACAGAAAATCAACAAGGGAATAGAAGAATAACAGTATAAACTAACTCGATCTAACCCATTTATACAGAACACTCCTCCTAATGGCAGCAGAGAATAGTCTTCTCAAGGGCACTTGAAACATTCTGCAGGATGGACCATATGCTAGGCCATAAGACAACCTCAGTGACTTCAAAAGAATAAAATGAATAAAAATGATGGAAAGCATTTTCTCCGGCCATGATAGGATAAAATTAGAAATCAATAACATGGAAAAATTTGTAAAATTCACAAATAGGAGAAAAATAAACAACACACTCCCAAACAACCAAGGAGTCAAAGAAGAAATAAAAGGGAAATCATAAAATACTTCCAGATGAATGGAAATAAAGATACAACACATCAAAACTTAACAGATGCAGCTAATGCAGGGCTTGGAGGGAAATTTATAGCTGGAAATGCCTAGATCAATAAAGCAGAAAGGTCTCAAATCAATAACCTAAGCTTCCCTTTAAGACACAGGAAAAAGAAGAGCCAACTGCATTGGAAGAAGGAAGAGAATCACAAGGATCAGAGTGAAGATTATGAAAATGGAGAAAAGAAAGACAGTATAGGAAATCAGTGAAGTCAACCACTGAACACGACGTTTCCAACAGCATCATTCACCATTGCCCAAAGCTGGAAATAACCCAATGTCCCTCAGTTGGTGAATGAACAGACAAAACATGGCATATCCAAGAAATGGGGAATTGCTCATCCACAAAAGGGAATGCAGAAGTGACACCTGCTACAGCGTGGAGAACGTTATGTTCAGTGAAAGAAGCCAGACAGAAAAGACACGCATGATGTCATCCCATTCCCACGACAGTCCAGGATAAGAAAATCGATAGAGACAGATCAGATTCATGGTTGTTCAGGAATGTGGGAGGGAGAGGGGCAGGTGGGTATGCTACAGAGCAAAGAGCAGGAGGTTTCTTTCTGAAGTAATAAAAGTGTTCTAAAATCCACTGGTGGTGGCTCTATGTACCCATGAATATGGCAAAACCCATGGAGTTCTGTGTTTCTTTTTTTTTTTTTTCAAAGATTTTATTTATTTATTTGAAAGAGAGAGATCACATGTAGGCAGACAGGCAGGCAGAGAGAGAGAGAGAGGAGGAAGCAGGCTCCCTGCTGAGCAGAGAGCCCGATGCGGGACTCGATCCCAGGACCCTGAGATCATGACCTGAGCCGAAGGCAGTGGCTTAACCCACTGAGCCACCCAGGTGCCCCGAGTTCTGTGTTTCTAACGGGTGAATTATACCTCAATAAAGCTGTTGCTAAAAAATATAACCTCACTTAGAGGCTGCTGACATTAGCACATACACAGTACGTGTTTACACACAGTATCTTTTTGAGGGAACATTATATCGAATATAAGAAATCAGAGGGTGGGAAGAAAATGAAATACCTCTTATTACTCAATATATTATATGCATCGGGGATTGGAAAGAATTGGATAGTTTGATTCAAATTTAAATTATCTTCCACTGCAGGGTTGCCTGGGTGGCTCAGTGGGTTAAGCCTCTGCCTTCAGCTCTGGTCATGATCTCAGGGTCCTGGGATCGAGCCCCACATCGGGCTCTCTGCTCAGCGGGGAGCCTGCTTCTCCTGTCCCAACCCCCTGCCTGCCTCTCTGCCTACTTGTGATCTTTCTGTCAAATAAATAAATAAAATCTTTTAAAAAATTATCTTTCATGGCAGATTACATGGTACATCCTATACAGTTCTAAGGATTTTATTTATTTATTTGGAGAGAGAGAGAGAGCAGGGACACACGTGTGCACAATTGGGGAGGGACGAAGAGAGAGGGAGAGAGAGACTCTCAAGCAGGCTCTGCCACGGATGTGAAGCCCTAGGTGGAGCCTGACCCAGGGCTCCATCTCATGACCCCAGGATCACGATCGAAGCCAAAATCCAGAGCGGGATGCCCAACCAACTGAGCCCCCAGGCATGCTCTCCCCCATCCTATGCAGTTTTATAGCAAGTTTTAGAAGGATCATGCTTGGAGTCCAGTCGTGCCCAGAATGAAATCCCACCTTCCACGTGCACTTAGCAAGTGTGCCATCGGAGGAAGTATGTTGTCACTGGCTCATCTTTGCTCTCAAAATAACATTTAAATCATTCAACTTACTAGTGTCCTTGTCCTCCTCGAAGGACCTCTGAGGAAAAGTTACTGTTTAGTATTTATCTGAGTCTTTCCCTTAGAGGGTGAGGTCATCCTGCTGATGGTTTTGTAACTGGACGCCAGTGAGTGAAAGTGACAGGTTTGAAGCGTTTAGTGAGGCAAAGCGGTCGGCAGCCCAGGCTGGGAAACCGTAGCTCTTTGACTTGTTTTGTGTGACACTGGCATTCTGTCAGTATTCTAGCCAGGAGAACAGGGACAGAGGTCCCATTTCTAGAACTGAATTCTTTTGTGCCTCAGAGGTTAGAGTTGCCCAGTGCAATGTCCTGCATGTGTGGAATGAACAGGTCATTCTAAAGCTTCGCTCTGTTCCAGGCAGACAGAACGAGTGGTGTTTTGTTCAAACGAAGGTGCTGACTTCAGAAGTCTGGGAGTGAACGCCTAGGGATACAGGGAAGCCACTGCCGTCTGAGTGGCCCCGAGCTTTCTGCAGGTGTTTCTCCTTCTTCTCTCATGGTATGCGGAACCAAAAAGCCAACAACACAATGAGTCACTGTCGCTAGCCTTTGCATGTTTTCCGGAGACTTATGGGAATGCTGGACAGTGGGCAGTTCTGTACCGATCCAAGCTTGGATGGCGCAGTTTTCTCTGATGCTCCAAAACCTGCTTTGTTGAATTTCTAACATGTTCTGACACTGTGCTTGGTTATATACAGAAGTCCATAAGATCATCTCTGCCCTCCCAAAAGTCGCATTCTGGAGAGGAGAATGATCTACTCTTCCTGCATGTGTGTCCCCTTGACTGTGTGTGTGCAGGTGGGTTCCTGTGTGTGCATGTACACATGTGTGTGCACATGTACGTGTGCGTGTGTGTATGGAGTGGGCTTTGGGAAGACTTCATGGACTGGAGGTGGGTCTTGGAGAATGACTGCCGGAGAGACTACGGGAGAGAGATTCCGCAAGCTGAAGGTCATCACGAGCCATAAAGAGGACGCCGTGGGGGGACGTTTGGGCAGCGTGACCCTGGGTCTCTCAGCGTCAGTGCATGGGGGAGGGCTGGAGGGTACGGCTGAGAGGCAGAGTGGGCCCAATCAGCTGTGTCAGGAGTAAGGTATACCTTCTATCACGGGCAAACAGTACTTGAGCCCCTGATGGGTGGAGCTACTCAGGGCCAGGGTCAAGGTTGGGTGAATTCAGAATGTGCCCCGAGGCAGAGTCCGCTTTGGAGTAAGGTCCCTGTGCAACTAAGGGCAAAGGAAAACCATGCAAAGCAGAAAACAGGTACATTTTTCAAAGGCGGTTTTCCACGGACACTGTGCCCTTCACCCATTTCCCTGTGACAGTGACCACGTTTCACTTACAATGAAGCCAGAGCACGTTCCCTGGGTGCTGACGTCAATGGGCTTTTTGCCTGAATAAGGACCTCCCAGAGGACCCTAAGGGACTGATTCTAATCTCCAGCACGTGGGCTGGCAGCATCCCTCCATGACCTGGACGGCCAGCAGCCACACGCGTCTGTGGAACAACGCTGCCCCTCTAGGGGACACACATACACCACAAACCCGGCACAGAAGGGGGACCTGTGCAGGAACATTTCAGAAATCTACGTGAGTGCCCAGACAGGGACGTGTTCGGATCCACTGATTGCCGTGGGAGAGTGACGGCGTGAGGCGCGCTGGTGAATGTGCTGAGCCGACAGGCACTGCAAGATTCAAAGCAGTGAAAAGCGAAACAAGACAAAGGCAGCCGTCAGTCATGCACCGGGAAACTGGAGCCGGCAGCGGGCCTCCCCCTCGGGGGAGCTGCAGCCTCCACGTCATCCGTCATCCGAGGAAGAAGCCCTGCTTCCAGCTCGCTACCATAATGTGCTCCCTCTTTCTCTGATCTGTGCTAGAAACCCGTGAACGCGGGGACTCGGATAGCCTCACTCCACGGGATCTGAACCCCCGGCCCGGGACTTGTCCCAGGAAAGGTCAGACCCTGAAAATAAACAGATTGACGAGAACCCCCTGCAGAAATCTTCGGTAGCCCCTAAATGCCAGGAAGCCCACAGCTCTTCAGCGTGGCCACGTGACCTGAAATACTCCAGACAAATCCGAGGGAGTCTTTGAGAAGTCAAGGGCTTCCTTCACTGACGCACAAAACACCGGCTCCCTTTGGAGAGGGGAAGGTTGTGTTGGCCGGAAGGACCGGGCTGGCGGGTTGTTTGTGACCTTGCAGATCATTCCTTCTGATCAGACAAACTGTATCCGCTCCCCGAGGGGCCCAGCGTGGGTTCGTAGTGTGGGCTACGGTCGTCCTGTCTTACACCCCACGCGGGGCTCTGCGGCTGGAATGTGGGGCTGATGGAGCTGTTGTCCTCGCTTCCTGCGGGCACGCCAGGCCCGGCAGGCGGGACAAAAGAAGTTACAGCAACACAGACGCTGATGTGATGCTCTTTTGGGACCACAGATACGAAATATTACACGTTTGAACGCCCGCAACCGTCCAATTTGCTGTTACTCCAAGATCATGCTGTACCTTGCTCTTTGCTCTGTAAATCTCGGGCTTAGGCCAAAAGCAATAAAATGTGATTTGACCTTCCATGGGAACACCCATTTCCCCGTTCTGCGCCGCCTGACCATCTCTCCGTCCGGCAGCCGCCCCTCACTCCCTCGGGTGCCCTCTGCCTGACCCTTGCGCATGGCCACGGGATGGCGTGGGAATTGAGAAGCTGACTGGCGCCCATCCAGCCCATCTCTCCTTGTTTTCAAAGCCCTTGAATTTCTCTAAGAAGGAGTGTTGGCGGCTAGTTCCATCGCAGTGAGGGTGTGATTCCTCATGTCCCCAGATCAGATCACCCGAACAGACGGAGCCATCCGTTACAGGAGTCGTCAAGTCATGGCACACACAGCTTCTAGCATTTTCTCTCACACCCAAACACACTCTCACACGTGCACCAAGGAGAGAGTAAACTCAGCTGCAGCACGGTCACGCACAGCACGATGTTGTCCCTCACAGAGAAATCCCGTATACGTTTGGGAACGGACTCAAGCCAGCACTGTGGGTGTTGTTGGCTGTGGTCCTTGAGCAACGCCCACTGCCAGACGAACAGACGCACACAATGGTGACAGCTCTGGAGGGACCTGCTTTGCTCCTTCAGAGAATGGGGCAGTAGCATGGTGGCCGGGAAAGAGTGGGAGAAGGAGCCCAGGGTCACCCGTGACCACTGTCAGCGAACCAACACCCACCATCGCTCAGTCCGAGGAGGGAGCGGGTGTGTGGCCGGGGTGACTTCAAGGAAAGCCGGCAGCAGACACAATGGGGCGGAAACTTCCCTGAAACCCTGCTTTTCCTGGAATGGGCTCCTTTCCAAGAAGAGTTCACACAGAGTTTACACACCGGACGCTGTGTGTCGCAGCTAGGATCCCTCAGGGACGTCTGTCCTTCCGCCCCCACCTGCAAATGCACCAACGTGGTGACTGTTGAGGAGGGAAGTGAAACCAATGGGATTGGATCGACAGCAAAAAAAACCCTGTGGATTAGGTTTTGTGAACAGGTTTCACAGAACAGGAAATACCCCTGTTTTCAATCTCTAGGAGAAGAGTCCGAGGTTAAATAAATACACAAAGAGACGCAAAACCAAGCAGATGCACGGAAACACCTCTCCTAATGCTGAGCTTGACCATCCCACACGTCGGGTCAAGGAAGAGGAACAGACGCCCTGTAGAGAACCAGCCAGTTAACGCCGGCCCCGGCTGCAGGAAGTCCATAGCCACATACACGATTGTAGTGTGTGTCCGCGGTTCCCTCGCTCTCTACGTTAACCCGGTTCTGTCTGTGCCTGTTAAATTCTTTCCTTTCAAAGGGCACCCCTTTCTACTGCAGACCCTGCTGTCCTTGTGGCCACATGTCAAGGGCAAACCTCCGTCTCACAGCAGGTGGCCCCCTGCATCCCAGTGTCCAGCACATCCCCCGCCCCACGATGGTGCCCCTGGGGACAGGACTCAGGGATTCTTGTGGACCTTTCAAAGGCAAAACCTTTTAAACCAGAAATGTTGCTTCTGACTTGGTTATGTTTCCTATAGTACTAGCATGGCACCAAATCCCGTGCAGGTCTTCAAAAAATACTTTTTGGGGTGGTACGACAAATTCCATGAATTCAAGGGATTGTTCAAATAATTTGATATGACACAATTGTATTACATCACATATAACCAACAGTAACGGGACCTTTAGCTGGAAAATGATTCATCCAAAGCTTCTGGTTGTAATTCATCTGAAATATAAGATGGCTGTTATCATTTAGGATATAGGTAATTTTGATGAAAGGCAAGGTATAGAGTCTATTTTTTAAAAAGATTCCCTAACTTTAAAAATATGACAATTGCCTTTGCACAGTTACTATAATAACTAAAGCAGTCCTTTGCTGAAGGATGGGGGCTTCATTCAAAGATGGAAGATTTTTATTCATTTGGATTCACACTGAGATTGCTTCTGGTAACACAGGTAATGACAAGAGAGACGGAAGAGCGGGCAGGGCCAGGCCCCTCCAAGAACTTGGAGGTGAAGGAAGTGTTCCTGGCACACCATGCTAATAACATCAGTGGTGGAAACACATTGCAGGAAAAATCAGAGAGGGGCTGACATGCTGTAGTGGTTCCAGAAAAGCACATTCTAGCAACGCGCATGACTCTGCACAGAGAAGAAGGGGTAGAGTCGGAGAAGCAGAAGCATTTCTACCACCAGCAAAACGTCCCCAGCCGGGCAACTAGGGGACCTCAGGGATGTTAGTTTGGTCTGAATGAAACACCCTTCACTTGTTTCCGCTCGCCCTCATTCTGCGCTCCCCAAGCAGCCTTCTGATGACGTATTGGCTTTTGAGACGTCTCAGTATCAGGAAGGAGTTTTCCATGGGTCCCAGGCAGGAGCTTTCTGGCTCTTAGACAGGGCTTACTGCCATGATGAGTCAATGAATTAGTGTTCTAACAAGTACTTAAGTCTGATGTCCCGTAAGGTAACTGGTACCGTACAGTTTCTGACCCCACTCAGCTAGATCCAGGGATTGGAACTGGAGTCAAAGTCCCCGTCCCACTCCCGCTACCCTGTGCCCCATCCTAATGGTTCTCTTCGTCCTCAGGGTTGACATTCCTCCCTGTTCAAACTTCAAACTGCAGTTAAGTGAATACATTTTGCTAGGAGCCTCCTGTCAGCCAGGATAAAAAGGGAATCTTGGAGGGCTCTTAATTCTCATTATCTAACAACGGGATCCTCTGGGAACTAGTATGAAGGATGTTCGGATCCTATCTTCATTTGCCATTTAGACTTTAGGGAGAAAAAGGCTTGTGAATAACAGTTTTACGTGGTTTCATTCGAGGAAAAGCAGATTTTTCACAAGGGTTTTTCCAAGAGGACACATTCCTCTTAGACTTAACTCAGGGCTCTCCCTATCAGAGTAGGTGATTAAGAATTTACTGAAGTTTTTGGAAGATGTTAACCCTGTCATCCTCCCCAGGGATGCTAGCATACAAAAGTTGTGATCCGAAAGCCAGCTGCTTCAAACTCAGAAAATATTTTCCCGTGGAAACAATAGTCTTAAAATTATGGGAATTCCTGGGGAAGTCCAGGGAATCCTCTTGGATCCTGAATGTGGCTGATGCGATGCTGATGGTAACCATGACCTAACATCAGGTTTGGGATCCCGGACCTGAGCCGGGTGCTGCAGCGGCTCCCCTAGCCCTGCCCTGGTCCCACTCCCGAGTGGGATTCGCTGAAGAACTAAGTCCCTGGGTGCTCCACCCAACCCCTGCTCACTGAGGTCCCACGAGGGCTGAAGTGGGACTCAAAGGTCTTCCATGGTGTAGGAAGCTACCTTCCCTGAGCCTTAGAATTCACGTCTCAAAGTGTCGCAGGTGGACAGCTCCCTTGTAAATTACCAAACAACCAGTTTCAAGGAAATCCTGTTCAGGTCTGCAAAGAGTTGAATCACAAATGAAATTCTGAAATGCATTTCTTGGAGCCACCTTTACTGTATTTTTAGGGTTTCCTTTCTTTCTTTCATGAAGTCCTGGTCAGTACTGGTCAATGATGCTCCCCTCTTCCGGGCTCATGGGCGACCTAGCTTTAATGTTTCCTAATTCTTCAAATGCGCGATCTTGCTTTCACCATGTTTGGGTTACAGTTCATTCATATTTTAGTCCAACCTCTTGCCAGTCTGCTCTGTTCCCTTCTCCCACAAATATCTCCTCCTTGCCCATGCTAATCTTCCTTTAAAAATACCCTTTCCCTTACAATGGGGAGCAGCGGTGGAAATCGTCCACTTCTCTGCTGGCCCGTGAGTAGCCACTCAGCAAGTGTGGCCACCGGGAATGTGAGGACATTTGTATTGGTTTCACACTGGAATTCAGGTTGACACAGGAACTGAACTCTGTGTGTGTGGGTGTGAGTGTGTGCGTGCGTGCGCGCACATCTTCCTAGGCTCTTTCTCCTCTTACGGCATCTGGACAGGAGTCAGGAGCTGCCTTTTCCTCTGATCAAGGCTGAACAGAAGGTGCTGATTTTGCTCTTGATCCTCCCACAGACGGGGAAAATCTGCCCTGGCTGTCAGATGTCACCGTTTGCTGCTGGTAGGGTTCTGTCGATCTGTCCTGCCCCAGGTTCAGAAACAAAAACAGACAGACCGTCCTGACCCCCATCTGCGCTGTCCACTGTCATCCAATCCCTTGTTCTGCACCATGAAGCTCATGGACACGTTCTGCCTCCATTCCTCCTGCCCTTCTGCCCCGGGAACTCTCAGGCTCTCCTTCGGCTCCTGCACTGAAGGGCCCTTGTCAAGGTCGCCGGTCCCCACGGGATCCTCACCCCAGCGTCCTGCCACCAGTTCTCCTGTGTGTTTGCCAGTCGGTGGCTTTCTCCTTGAGATACTTTCACCTCTTGGTTCCTGGGCCATTTTAACCCAGCCTCCTCCTCCCCCTAGGGGACCGATGCTGGCAGCGCCCCAGTCCCCGAACGGGCCCATTTCTCAGGGGTCCCCTGGCGGTGCTCCCTAGGGGGTCTCAAGCAGCACACAGATTTCGAATGCCACACCCGTCTATGATCCCAAAGTATCTGCAGCCGCACGTGTCCCCCGAGCACCACAACCACGCAGTCCACTGGCCCCTCCGTGGCTCTGGGGTAGTTACCTGGTTTCTCCCTCTTAGTGTGTCCAAAACATAGTCCCTGTGTCCCCCGCGCGCACGCCGCCTCTCCCCCATCCTGCCCATCAGGACAAATGCACCCGGGACAGAAAACCAGATCCAAACACATCAGTCAACCGGGACTCTGCATTCTCTCCCTCCTTGTACTTCTGTCCAGTCAACCAGCTAGACTCGCCAACGGTGTCTTCCAAAGGGGATCCCCCGCCACTTCCCCGTGCTCACGCTGCCCCCGCGCCCCAGCCGTGCCACCCCCCTGCTCACGCTGCCCCCACGCCACCTGTCCACCTTCATTCAGGCTCCGCCTCCCCACCTGCTCCCGGTAGCTTCCTTCATGGAGACCCGGGGGTCTTCCTAATTACGAATGGATCATATCACTCTTCTGCTTCACATTCTCTCATGCTTCCCTAACACGTGGGGACCCAAGCCCGTGGCCTCCAAGGACCTTCTGACCCTGCTCCTCTCTGCCCCTTCGTCCTGCTCTCCCCCACGCTGCCCTGTCCTGCACGTTGGCCGCCTGGCCTTCGCGGCTCACACTTGCCTCCCCCTTCCCGGGCCTGCCCAGGAGCTCTTCCTCCTGGTCCTCACGGAAGAGCGATGCAGGCTGACATGTCACCGCTGAGGTCACGTGTGGTCTCCGAGAGGCCCCCACCGGCTTCGCTCTTCCCACACCCTTCACAGTGTGGATCCATCTGCACGGGCTCCCGTTCTAGCTCGCTCACTGTCCGTTCCCCGCGCACATGGAGTCCCGGAACCAAGAATCAAACTTGTGTCGGGCAGGGGCTACGGGTATTTACAGAAGAATGAACGGCCACGGCCACGTGAGCCACACTTGCAGCAAAATGGAGCTCTCCGCGGCCCGACGCAAAGTCCTTTTGGTTTTATAAATATACAAAACGAGCAGCTACGAAGTTATGAGTTCCATGTCACAAACACGCCTGAACACACCAACTCGTCTCTTTTCAGCACAGCTACCAGCTTCTCTGCTTTAGAAACTCTGCTTTTGTATTGAAGGAACTTTGCCTCTGAGGTTCTAATCGTCCCATTTTCCGAAAAAGGTCAAGTGAATTAGGAACTCTTTGCTGGATATTTTGTTCTGCCATAAAAACCATCAGATAAATGTATGTAAATGATTTTTGCGTTGAAAATGCCTGTGCTTGATAGTGATTAGGGGCGTTATTTTTCGCCGTAATATTAAAGTAATAATTGGGCAGCGGTATTAATCAAGAAGACGTCTGACTCAACTTCAAAAAATAAAAGAGGCTAAATAGAAAAAAGAAGTGAAAGAAAAGCCATGCAGGTGTTCTGGAAAATTCAGTAAGCCTACATTCCAGAGCACTATTCTACACTGAGAACCCTCCTATCTTTTCCATCCCGGACACTTTTTGTGGGCACTTTGTCGAGGAGAACCCCGCCCAGGAGGATGAGGGTACAGAGGAAGGTGAGACAAGCCCGAGGGCTGGTGCGTCGCAGCGGGGACCCCGTGTACCTGCTGCGTGGCAGGACTCCCCTCTGCCTTCCGCTGGCTCATCGCTCATCTGCTTCCAGGAGTCCGCGCTGCTTCTCAGAGTCAGCAAGGCCGGTCCTCTGCTCCCACCTCTCAGTGTGAAGGGACAGCAGCTGGCTGGAAGGGACAACAGGACAGGATGTTAATGTCGACGACTCCTTACACTATGATCAGGAGCAGGGCTCCACCTGGAAGCCTCCAGCAACAGATGGGGCGTGTGTGAGATGGGCCTGATGGGACGAATGCCGTCGTGACGCACGAGGCTCGAGAACCACTGCTCTAGATCCGTACCCTCAGGGGAGCAGCCTGGCGGGGAAAGCATGATGGAGCAGATCAACAGTGCCTTCGCACCCGATTCCGGGGAACCACACCTTCCCGATACACGTCCCGCTCCGAGGCGCCCAGGGTGTGAATTCGCAGGATGCTCAACTCCGCGAGGACCTTCCCAGGTATTTACCATAAATCAAGAGCGAGCTCGTTCCCTGAGGGAGGATCTGGAGCCTGCTGGGCTTTGATAGCGCTGACCAGGAGGGAAACAGATCCTCAGGGATGACAGAGGTTTACTTCAGAAATGAGTATGGGGGAGCCGTGGGGCCTAGCCAGCCCCTTTTCCCAAAGGTCAAGGAGGTTTGCTCTCGTTAAGGAGGGTGATGAGGCTGGCGACCCCTGGACACCAAGGGCTGAGGAGCAGGGGAGGCGCACAGGGGCACTGGCAGGGGTGCGGGACGGAGCGGAGGGGCAGGCGCACAGGAGCACTGGCAGGGGTGCGGGACGGAGCGGAGGGGCAGGCGCACAGGAGCACTGGCAGGGGTGCAGCCCTGAGCTTGTGTCCGTGGGCCTCTGTCACTGTCCGCACCTTCCACGCATGACTAGCAGAAGACAGACGAGGTCCCAGGTGTCTGGGACCCGTCACCTGACAGTGGACGGTAAGTCCTCTGGACGGGTTGTGGGAGGATGACTTCTGATATGTAATCAATATCTTGGATTGACAAGTCCCTCACCATTACACAATATTCCCAGACAGCTTGACCGAAGTACAACCGACCCGGCGGCGGCTCGCGCCCAGGCAGATTCGACGTACGTACACACCGCGAAACCGTCGCCAGCACATTTGGAGTAATCACGGTTGTGCGGAAGCAAAAACACAAATACAAGAGCCAAAGGAGTTGGCTACCTCGTGTCTGTGCCTCCGCCTCCGACCTCTCCACAGCCGGCACGGGCCCTGCTTCTCCGGCCCCTCACGACCCAGTCAAGAAGGCTCTAGGTGGAGGGACCCGACGACTTCCTCCCCAGGCTACCCAATCTGCCCGGGGCCTGCCGGCTGCAGCGCCACCCGTCAGCCTGGCCCGGCCACCGCCGGGGAGCCCTGGGCATGAAGACAGTCCCGGGCTCGCCGCTCCTGGGGGACCCATCCCCTGCCCTCCTTTCGGACTGCAGGAGGCTCTGACAGCATCTGAGGCTAAAACACAGAGCCCGGGTATCTTCCTTAAACAAGAGGAGTAGATAGTGATGGAAAATCCACCATGAACGCTGCAGAGAGAGTGAGTTAAAGGTCGGTGGGAGGTGTGGCTCCCCGTGAAATCTGGGGAAGCTGGGGGGCAGCGATACCTCCGTCCTCGGGCCCACGAGCCTGAATAGTGGCCGGGTTTGGGGGTTCAGGCATTGACGGGTCTGTTGTCAGAACAGGGGAAACAGGAGTTGAATTCCTTGAGAGAAACCCATTAACTCTCCCATGAATGAAATGGGCATCTCTGAGACCGGCGGGACGCAGGCCCGCATCTGGAGCCAGGGACAGTTATCCTTCCGTGAACAAAGCCGTGGCTGTTTGTGAACCCATCTCATCCCCGGGGCACAAAAGAATGTGTGTGTGTGTTGTGTGTTGTGTGTGTATGAACACAAGAGGTTCTGCTCGGGGCCCCAGTAACTCCCCCAGGGAGCAACTTGGCAAGAAAAAGGTCCAAGACAGGCTGTTCTTCCCGTCCTGCAGATGGACCCAGAATGGAGAGTTCCAAGCAGGGCAGCTGGAGGAGAGCCGTGGCTCCTCGGGGAGGGGACTGGCAGCCCAGGCAGGGAGTGGGAGTGGACGGTTGGAGCCGGGCGGCACCTCAGTGAGCCATGGTACTCGGAGCCGCCCGCCCTCGTGGGGTTTCTGGGACTGGGCCCTTACGTGTGCGCAGAACCGGCCAGCTTTGGAGGCATACGGATTACTAAAGGTTGTGAGATAAGCAACAGTGTTTTTATACAGATGGAAATCAGGATTTAAAAGTTTCAAATATGGGGCGCCTGGGTGGCTCAGTGGTTTGGGCTGCTGCCTTCAGCTCGGGTCATGATCTCAGGGTCCTGGGATAGAGCCCTGCATCGGGCTCTCTGCTCCGCAGGAAGCCTGCTTCTCTCTCTCTCTCTCTCTCTCTGCCTGCCTCTCTGCCTACTTGTGATCTCTGTCTGTCAAATAAATAAATAAAATCTTTAAAAAAAAAAAGTTTCAAATAAGATTAAAAACATTCATCCTGGAACCACACTCTGCCCCTGCTCTCAGAATCAGACAACAGGGGCTGCCTGGGTGTCCGAGGTGCATCATCTAAATTCGATCTAGATTTCCCCCAAATCAGCCATTCAGCAAATTCCAGGAATGCTGTGTTTTGGGACACTGAAAGGGCCGAGTTTCCCTGAAGGAGAAGGAACCTGTAGGACAGTTGTAGGTAAGTGTGAAAGGGAGAAGCAGGGGTGGGAGGAGCACTGGAGAGAGGACGCACACACCCGTGCACACGCACACACCCGTGCACACGCACACGCCCGTGCACACGCGCACACCCGTGCACACGCGCACACCCGTGCACACGCGCACACCCGTGCACATGCACGCACAGGTGCACACACCCGTGCACACACACAGCTGCACGCACAGGTGCACACGCCCGTGCACACGCACACACCCGTGCACACACATACACCCGTGCACACGCGCACACCCGTGCACATGCACGCACAGGTGCACACACCCGTGCACACACACAGCTGCACGCACAGGTGCACACACCCGTGCACACGCACACACAGCCGCACGCACAGGTGCGCGCACCCGTGCACACGCACACACAGCCGCACGCACAGGTGCGCGCACATGCCCCACATAACACAGGCTAAGCCTCTCTCAGTGTGCGGGGGGCTGGGTGGCACGGGAGACGAGCCCGATGAATCAAGGCCCAGGGAAAAAGCCAATAAACCGGCCCGGCAGAACGTGAGGATGATGCAGCCCTTCTCAGCCGTGGGGAGCCGCCTTCCTCTCCCCAGCCAGGCACTGTGTCTGGGAAGCTGGGGGGCTCCACCGGAATCTCCCCACCTTCCATGTCTCCCAGCAGAGCTCCACAAGTTACCGTGGCACGGAGCTTTCTCCCTGAGCCGCATCCCATTCGACCAGAGCAGGAAGCTCCCCCACCTTCTGTCCCGGGGGCTGGGACTGAACGTGACATTAAATGCAGGCTCCTTTACGCCGGGAGTCCTCCCCCCCAGAGCCTGGACCACGCAGCGGCATCACACGCTGAGGACAAACAATGGGAACAGAAGCCTCACAGAGAGACCACGGAGCCATTCTCTCACCAGACTCAGGCAGCCCCGACGAGAGCCCTGCATCCCCGCCGGAGTTCTATACACACCAAGACTCAGGGATTCTTTGGAAGGCTTGGGGCCACAACTGAGAAATCCACGGATTACTTACAACTGATTGAGTTTGTGAAATTCCCGGTAGGGACTCCTCTCTATAGCAGCTCCTTCCTTTTCTTTAATTCTCTGAATCTGCTCTTGGTATTGCACGGCAAGGCTGTGAGGAAGCTTCAAGATGCGGCACAAGCCCCCCGGAGACCCAGGGACCTGGGTTCTGAGGTGGAGTGAGCACCTGACCTTGTACAAGGAAGACGGCGGCAAAGCTATGGTTTGCTACAAGCATGTTTCAGACCGTCAGGCCCGAGATCAAGATAGTGGGCTTGGAGGCAGCACGCTGGGGACCCGTGCGAACAGCTGTGAGGAGGGGCCAGCCCGTCTAAGAGGAGTGGACGGGACACGGCGACACTCGCAGGGGGACAGACGCAGAGCAGAGGAGCCTGGACGGTGGCCCGGTACAGAGCACGCACAAGAGGTTCCGATCCCGGGAGCAGGAGCGGATGGTGGACTCACATTCACGGACAAGACCACCCAGGACTCGGAGCCTGACCACGGTGGGAGGGAGTGCTGGAGGGAGTCAGAGTGGTAAGCCCCCGGGAAGGATGGGACAGTGACTTTCCTTTGCATTTTGGAAAAACAGAGAGCTAGGTGAAGACAAGAGGATTCTGTCCTGAAGAAGAACGAGAGAGAGGACGCGTTCAAGATGGTTGGGAGTGTCTGAGTGAAATGAGTATGTGTGAACCAAAGTCCCTTTCATGACTACGCTTCACTTGATTTTTTTAAAAATTGTGCCATTTCAACCATCTTAAAGGGTTTGTTTCTATGGTGTTCAGCACATTGACCTCATTGTGCAGACATCATCGCCGTTCATCTCCAAAACGCTTTCCATCTTCTCACACTGAACCTCTGTGGCCGTGAAACCCTGACCCCCGGATGTCCTTTCCCCGGCCTGTGGACGCCACTGTTCTACCTCCCGCTTCTACGGGTTTGCCCACTGCAGGAATTTCAAATAAATGGAATCACGCTTTACTCCATTGTCCTTCTGTGACCGGCTTCTTTCACGAACAAAATGTCCAGGGTGCATCCATGTTAGGGCAGAGACCAGACTCTCCATCCTTTGCGAGTCTGAGTAGGATGCCTTTATACGGAGAGACCCCAACTTGTTTATCCATCTGTCGGTGGACCCTTGGGTTGCTCCCACCTTTGGCTATGGCGATTAACACAGCTGTGAAAACGCATGTGCGACGGCCTCTTCCAGCTTCCGCGTCACATCTTTTGGACGTCTGTTCCAAAGTGGAATTGCTGGGTGGATGGTAATCCCAAATCCCATGTTTAAGTTTTTGGGAAGCTTCCACACGGTCTTCTGCAACCGCTACATCACTCTACATCCCCACCAGCAACGCACGGCATTCTGATTTTTCCATAGCTCATCAACACTGGTTATTTATTTCTTCTTCTTAAAAAAATGATAACCATCCCAATGGGTGTGGCGTGGTACCTCAGTGTGGTTTTGCTTTGCTCTTCCCAAACACTTCGTGATTGTTGGGCCTCTTTTTACGTGCTCGTTGAACACGATTGGCAAATATTCTCTCCCATTCCACGAGTTCCCTTTTCACTCTGCTAATTGTGTCCTTTGATGCATACACCTTTTTCATTTTGTTGAAGGCCAGTGTATCTCTTCGTTCTTTTGTTGCCTGTGAGTTAGGTGTTATGTCCAAAAAATTCTCAGCAGATACAGGTCATAAAGCTTTCCTCTGACATTTTCTCCTAGGAGCTTTATAGTTTTAGCTCTTACATTTAGGCTTTTGGTCAACTTTGGTTAATTCTTTTAAAATGGTGAAACATAGCATGGATTTACTTGTTATTCCTGCATGGGGACATGCTCATCTCCTCTGTATAGTTGCGATTTTAGTACACATCCTGCCAAAGCAAGTGCTAAAACACAGTCTTTGGAAAAAAAACATATTGCCATAAGCATATGAAAATAAAACTGTTCACGCTACATTTATAATGACTGTTCTCAGCTCCTACCTGGGGCACTCATCTCCTTGTCCTGGATCTACCAGATGTGCTAGCGGTTACAACTTAGGCACTTGTCTGCTGCCTGTGTGCCCCGTGAAGCTTTCCTTACTGTTCCGACCCCGACTCTCACACAGCTCTCTCCGCGGGGGCCAATGTCTCTCCCACTCTCGGTGCCAAGCCAGTGGGAGCCCAGCAAGATTTTTAGGTCCTCTTGTGAATTTTTCACCATCTGCAGATGGATGCTATGATGTGGACGTATTTTGAAGGGTTTGGATATAGATTTAAAACAGGGGGGATCGGTTTGAAAACCTGCACATGGAGATTCTAGATGCCCAGATACCTTCTCCCACCCCCAGAAGAAACAAAGTGTTCATTCTTTGGAGAAACGAAGCCAGGGAGCCTCTGGGCTTAGACACACTGCGGAGAGATGAGGCTGCACTAGCGGAAACAGCATGAGAATCCGCAGATCAGATTTCGAGGTGTCCCTAACAGTGCTCCCACCCCTTCCTCCCATCCTGCTCCCAGAGCACCTGCTTCTAGGCATACAGCCTGCCCCACCCCTGCCTCTGACAAGAAATGGAGGTCTCTACCCTGGAGAGACTGAACTCTACCAAAGAAAAGACCTACAGGTACTGACATTTGAGGTGTGGGAGGGAATCTCCTCCTGCAATCACACTCTATCAAGTTCAGCCAGCAACAATTCCCGCCCAGAGAACTTTCCAAGGCCTTCCCCAGCTTCCAACTTGCTTTCTCATCCCTCACACTTAAATGAGAAAGGGTGGCAACCAGTGTATGAATATACTGGAGGAAGGCTTCCAACATGGAAAGCAGGCTAAAATAATAGAGTTAAAAGGACCTGGGACAGGGACATCTGGGTGGCTCAGTCAGTTAAGCATCTGCCTTTAACTCAGGTCATGACCACACGGTGCTGGGATGGAGCCCCGTATCAGGCTCCCTGCTCAGCGGGGAGTCTGCATCTCCCTCTCCCTCTCCTCTGTGCTCTCTCTTCCCTCTCAAATAAGTAAATAAATAAATACTTTAAAAAAATTTTAAAAAAGAATCTGGGCTAGAGACCATACAGGAAGGGAAAATGTTCTTAACATTGTAGTAGTCTCAGAAAGAGGAGAAAAGATTTTGTATTCATGGTAAAAAGAATGCTATAAAAGGAACAACTGGAGAACAGTATAGAGTTTATGGGAATTAAAATAAAATATTAAAAACTACAAAGGTCAATGAGGACTTTGTATAATAAAATTGAAAAAAAAAAAATCTCCCAAAAGTAGAACAAAAATACAAATACATCAACAGGAGAGAAGAGATAAGAAAATACAAGGATTAATTTAGCACAGAATAAAAAATTTCTTATCTGAGGATAAGAAATTATCAAAGAAATAATACAGAAAAATAACCCAGAACTGAAACATATTATAAGTCTGCATGCTGAGGTACACACCATGTCTGAGACAACAAATTTAAAGAGACCTTGGCACATTACTGTGAAATGTGTTATCAGTGAGATCCAGAAAAGAGCCCCAGAATTCCCAGAGAAGAAAAGAGGCCACAAACAAAGCAGAGATTAGAAGAGAGCTTCATCAGACACTAGAAGATAGCAGACCATAGTGTCCAAAATTCAGATGAAAAATGATTTTCAACCTAAAATTCTGTACTCATTGCAAATATTTTGGAGGGAGGAACAAATACATTTTTAGACATATGCGATCTCAAGACATGGACCTCCCAGGTGCCCTTTGTCAGGAAGCTACTAGGGTGTGCTCTGCTGAAATGAAGGAATAAACGAGGGAAAAGTGAAGCATGAGACAGTGGGGCTGTGAAGGGACATCCCAGAAGGACAGTGACAGGACCCAGGACATCAAGCCCACAACAGGTGCAGCCTGTCCAGGAAGAGCGGAGCTGGGCATAATGGGACAGGGCACTCAGATGGACAAGACATGGGCAGAGCTGAAAGACTGCTTTCAAACACATTTTGAATACATTTGGAAACTGTGCTGTCGGCTCTGTGACCGATCTTTCAGGGCATCTGGTGCAAAAATGTAAGAACAGCCAGAAAACGAAGGTACAACTAAGGTATAAGCACATGACAAAACAAAGCTAATGTTAATTTCAGGGAAAATAAAAGTTGTACAAGAGGGGAAAAAAATGGAATCCAGATACCCTATTTGGCTCAGGATCAAATAACACAAATGACAGTTTTCCCCCAATAACCGTGATGGCAAGACGCCGACCTGGCAGGTCGTGCAGAGCATGTGTATGGGAGCCAGTGACTGTTAGCATCAGCCCCCAGCTCAGTAACAGGAACTCGGGGGATGACGTCTATAAACCAAAGAAATCATCAAGAAATGGCAGTATATTATTTAGTAACGGGGAAATAAATTGCTAACAAGCAGAAACAAGAGATTTGGAAATGGTTGTTTCTTGGAAGCAAGGCATTTTGTTCTAAGTGTTTCAGTTTTGTTTGATTTTTTTAAAAAATGATAGTATATAGTTTGGGGGTGATTTTCTCACTTATCTCTTATCTCTTCTCAGAATTTCAATGTGTGCACATTCAGGGTTCCTGCTAAGTTATTAAATCTCCAATGTGTATGGTTGGAAAAGATGCCCCTTTAGGGCAGAACACAGAGCAGAATAGGGAGGATTTCAGCCCCATCTACCACCTTACCAGGGGCACCTTACAAAAACAAACTGGAAGCCCCACTAGCCCTGCTCTAAAGGAGTACGCACGGCTATGAAAACAGTGTTAAAAAAAAAAAAAACAACATGGCATAAAAAATGGGACCAAAAAAGCCCCTACCTGAAATTCTCCTAAAACCAAGCCTCGTAACCTAAATGTCCTGTTATTTCCAAACTTCTTGTTTGGGTGAATGCCAACGATAAACAATACACAGGGACTGAAATTAACACCAGTCAACCTAACACACTGAGAAGTGCTCTTAAATAACGTGGGATTTGGCTGACCTCGCTGAACAGTCATCCTCACGAAGGAAGGCCTGGACAGGCATTTTGGGTGGTTTTTAGCTCATTGAACTAAGGATGGGATGTGACTGGTAAGAGGTCAGGCATTGTTGGGGACAAGTAAAATGCAAGTCAAGTCTCAGGAATCGAAGACAGTCCCACCCCCACCTGCTCTGGCTGGGCCAGTTACGCAGTAGTGTTCTCAGTGCCAGGTCTGGGGAGGTCACTGACGGTGCTCATGCATTGTCTCGAAAAGGGCAAAGGAACCACATGGATCATAGGTATGTCGTCTGTAAATAGTGTCAGAAATTAAGAATGTCATACGAAACAGTAATATCTTCGATTTTTTTCAAAGTAGAGGGTTAAAAAGAGTGAAATGGATAGAGATTCACCGGATGGAAAGAAGGACTCTCAAAGTCCAATCGTGCTATTTAGAGATAAAATGTGTGTTGCCTTGCATGGTTAGGATGAGAACCAGCCCCCCATGGGGTGGCCCAGGAGGGCCAGGTTGAAGGGCTCTCTCGCTCTGGCCGAGAACAGCTTCCAGTGTTTCTGACTTTGTGCCTTTCATCACTTCCCCTCAACATTGAGCCAAGAAAGAACATTTCAAAAAAAAATTTGATTTGGGTGTTTGGTGAGGAATGATTTCATCCCCAATCCAATCATTACTTCTTAACTTGAAAACACTCTTTATTCACTTCAAGGTAAATGACACTTGGGGTATGAATGAAGACCCAGGAGAGCTTCCTCAGAAGAATGCTGGGCTTGAACTGCCCAAGCACCAGGAGAGAGAGCCCATTGTCACCCAGACTTCCTGTCCGCCCTCTAAGTGCCACTTACAGACTCTGACATCATAAGTGCTTCCAGATTCCATCAGTGGTCCACAATGAATTAAAAAGCAATGGAATCCAGAAGCTTTTTCTGGTAAACAGTTCCTTTGTAGGAAAAGTAAACAAAACAAGGATATTTCCTGACTTACCCTGTGACCATCATTCACATCAGAGAGAGCTCTCTGTGCCTTTGCGTCCGGCAAGCACAGACCTACTGGTTTGCACACATCCCCCGTCCTGTGTTGTTGTGCTCTCTTCTTTTTAATTAATTCATTGATTATAATGTTTTAAATGGTATAAAGTGAAGATAGCCTATACAAAAGAAGCCAATAGGTAAATGAAGGGAAACTAAATTTCTAATTAAACTCCCAAAGCTGCTGAAAATGTCCTCAGAGAACTGCTTCCTACAGCCTTACCTCAGCTCATTATAAATCCTTGGGGCTGAAATGATACATTTTGTGAATTTTCACTATTTTCTAGACCTAAGGGTTCCAAAGTAATTTCTTCGATGGGCACTAAACCACAAATTTGTAAATGTTAATTAGATACATTTTTTCCAAATTTTTCAAATGGTTCAGAATTCTTTACAGGATGTCAGATAATTTCACCTGATTAGTCTCATCCTGACATTATTTTTTAGGACATGCCATTTTTTAGGCATGTCCAGTGCTGCCATATGAAGCAAACACAATGGGTTTCCTTTGCTTCATTCGCCATTATTAGTGGAAAACAGAAGGTGCTCCCTCTAATCTAATGCTGCCCTGTTTGCTCCTAACTATGACACTGGTGTTCTTACCAACTCATATTCATCCCAGAACAATACCAGGCAAGGGAAGACCCTTGTGAAGCCTACTATATTTCTACTCCTTTTCTCCTGAGCCCCTCGAGAACTCAGCTCCAACAGCAGGCCACACCTTTGTGGGTCCCCACACACGGTCTCTTGATCTTGTGAATCCCTGCATGGAACTTGTTCCAAAACAAATAAATACATTTTTTTCTTGCATTTGGAAGCTGACTTTGAACTGCATTTTTGTTTGAATTCAACATAATTCCTCTTGATTCAATATAACGCAAGTGTGAACACAGGCTGATTAGAGAACACGCCCTCTCCTCTAGAGAATAAAGCGAATGATTAGACCTCGCCCCCAGACCTCCAGTCGCCCCCAGTCCAGCCGGAGCATGAGAGCAGCACACAGTTAACCACGTCTAAGCCAACGGCGAGAGCCAGGGTCTGGGTCCCAGGCAGCCAGCCCCGGTTCAGAGGAGGTGAGCGCCCCGCCGAGGCCGTGGGGCTCTGGCCTGGGTCTCAGTTGCAATTCTGGGGTCTCCTCCAGAGAACCCCCGGTTACGTGCCGTGTCTCCTGGGCCCACTTCTGCCCTTGCCTGCCTCCTCACTGGTTTTCTCAGGAGACACGGAGGTGCTTGCTACCTGGTGTACAGAGAGCTCTGAGTCCTTCAAATTTAACATGTGACCACGCCCACAAAAATAGGGAGGTTTCGTTGTCATTTTTCACTTGAACGTGCACTTGCTTGTACCCAGGGCAGGGACCTGACCCTGCGCCACAGGCCAGGGCAGAACGCAGTCGCGGGATGCCAGCTCCGCTCCGTCCCCCTCCGAAGCCCCGTGGGGCTCAGTGGAGAGCATATTTTGCTGAAGTTGCTAACAACCCTGTAATTTAATTCCATACTTTAGAAACACTGGAGAGATGAATAATCCTTCACCCCTTCCCGAGAAGTAAGGTAGGACATGAATCTTAACTATCTCGTTTTAGGCTTTGTTTACAACATAAATGCTGTTTCGGATCAGCTCCCTCCAATTGGCTCCTTAAACATTCTGAAGCCAATTTCGAGGGTGTGGGAACAACCAAGGAATAAAATAAAGATTTGATTATTCTTTATTTTCCCTTGGAGGTCAGTCTATGAATTTTATTCAAATAATAAAATCTCTCTGTGAGATGCTGAAAAAAAAAAAAAAGAAAGAAAGAAAGAAAAGAAAAAAGAACTTTTTCCCCCGAGGACTGCATGCCATGAATTATGAAAGCGATGCCGGAAGGAGAGCGGTTCGTGCTTCCCAGCACGCGCCGCAGGCTTCAAGTCCAAGCACGGCACCCATCAACATCGAGATGAAAGCGCTGGTGAGTGCTCGTCAGTAAGCCCCGAGGAAGGGACCTTCCCGCTGGGGAGAGGAGGAGCGTATGGGAAGCTGCCGTAGACTCACGAGGCAAAACTGGGAACTTGATTTAAAATCACAAGATTACAATAACGCAATAAAGATCACCTCGTGTCATCTCCCGGGAGCCCCGAATTCACCTCTGCAACATGAGGTCCTAGCGTCGTTCCTGTTCTCCTCAAGGCCGTTCCTGAGATGGCGCGTCACCCACAGGAAAGGGGGCAGGGGAAGGCGAGGGGACAGGAGATGCACAACCGTGACCACCCCTGCGACCACCGGCCCCACCGCGGGGGAGTCGCAGCAGACAGCGAGACGCGGCAGAAGAGCAGCGAAGGTTCGGGCTTGCCATCTGCCGTGGCCAGTCCGAAATGAGAGGGGCTCCTCTCTGATGTCCCTGGGAGACCGGCGGAGTCCCAGCCTTGGCACACGCCAAGTGCAATGTCAACGCCGCTTTTATCACGCCCAGCCCGTCCCCTTTGTTCTTTTAAGGTGCGTTTATAGGGGTGATTCCCAGAAGTTTGCTTGAGTTCCTGCCCATGAAGCTGACTCGCACTCCTGTCTCGGGCACAGGGCGGTGGGCTGTTGGGGCTGTTGGGGCTGTTGGGGCGCCAGCGCGCGCGCTGCATCGGGCCATCTTTCCCACCAAAGCAGATGTGGGTTCACTCCCCAGGGATGCAAAGGGCCAAGCCGTGGGGGGCTGTTCATGAAGGAGAATTTCCTCGTGACAAGTAATTTTCCGAATTCGTGAGACTTGCGCGGTCCGATGTGAGGACCAGCTAGTGTTCCTGGAAGCACGTGGCTGTTTCTCGGCTCTCATTCTTTGTAAAGTGGTCATTGCTTTTTGGACTCACTAGAAAAATCAACCATTTTCACTTTCCACTTCTCCGTTCTTGCTGCCGTGTGACCCGAGGCCTCCCCGCACACACACGCCTCTGTCCCCCTGGGCCCCCCGGACACATGCTGCAGGAGCGAGTCAGACCAGACGATCCACCTTCTTCAGACGCGTTCACTCACTGCTGACGGAATGTGGTCTTAGAAACACGGCTCTGTGTCTCCTGGGCTGCATACAGAGGAGTCTGCGACATGCCCATCGCCGAGCACGTGCAAGGAGTGTGATGAGCGCCAAGGAGCCCGACCGTTTATAGGAGAGATTTCCGGGGTTTCTAAGAGCAGGGACCACTCATCTCAGCAGAACGGTCGCACTCTGTGACACCCCAGCTCTTGCAGGAAGAGAGGGACAAAGAACACAGGGCCTGCAGCCATTCCCTGTTCTCTGAAGCAATCACAGAAACAAGTGGAGAAACATGTGAAGGAACTGTAAAACACTATCATGTCAGGAAAAATGAACATTTTTATCCTGGGGACAAGAATTATCCTCCACACCTAGAAATCTTCAAAATGTTGTATTAGTAATAAGCTTAGCGGGTCTTGTAAGTGAGCAAAACCAGGGACTACTCAGATGACGTGATCCAAGCATGTCAGCAAATCCTCCAAGGGATGAACGGGGCCGGACTCCGAGGGGGGAGAGCGTGGAGGAGGGTTGCCAACAGCCAGGGCGTCCAACTTAGACCGAGATCTGGGCCAGTAACGTTGCTGGCTGCTTTGCAGGAGCGGGGCGGTGGGGGTCCTCTGGTCAGACCCCCCACCCGCTGGGTGTAGAGGAGCACAGCAAGTCCTACCGAGCGCAGCTTACGGTGCAGTATTTTACAAGAGCTGCCGACTAAGGGCAAACAAGCTGACATTTCCCTTTGGGGAAGAAATTCTCCACTTCACTTGTGATCCAACTGGAGATTACAGAGAAGCCCAAATGTGTTCCACACCAACAAAACAAAACAAAAATAACCCCAAGGGCGGATGGGCCTGTCTGGGAGAATGGAATAATGCATCGTTGTGTGGACGGGTGGTCCACAGGGAGGGAACGTCTGGAGGCATTTCTGTCCTTCCCACCACCGCTTCCCCTCCTGGACCCCCGACCTTGGGGCAGACAGAATCCGGGCTGAGCCCTGCCCTCGACGGGGGCATTTTCCCAGCTGCGATGACTTCACGCCGGACCCCACCACGGAGGAGCCGAGGCTGACTTCACACAGAGCCCAGGCTGCACGAGCTCGGTGACTAACACAGAGGGCAGTTCTTGGGAACTGATGCGACTTTCCTTCTCAGGCTCACACAGGGCAGGCGTAGCCAAATTTTGCCGAATCTTGTGTCGTGACTTACTCAGAGGCCTTCAGTAGAAGTCAGCGTGCAGGGCTCGTCAGAGAAACCAAACCACCACCTAGTGACTCACGTGGAACCCATGCGAGGAAGGCCACGGACCTTTCCAGGAGCCCAGGGATTGTCTTTTTTTCTTTAAGAGACAATTCTAGCTGCTTATTTTCTCTTCCAACCTGTCCCTACAAGGATTCAGGGTCTGGGGTGGCAGGAAGCTGACCCCAAATGGACAGGCGACCACAGGAGTGCCCCATGAGTGGGCCAGCTCCCTGCCTGTGCTCCTCAGGCTGAGTCCATGGTGCTACATTCAAGAATCCAAAATGTCTATGGAAATTGCAGAAGCGTTAGGAGGAAGGTGGTCAGAAGATCAAAAATTATAAAAGAAATGAATAAATCATATGCTTTCTTGTCCAGGCACTGGATTCACTGCCAAGAAAAGTTCTACTATGTTTGTTTAGATCATGAAACATAGTTTGAAGAATCATGTTTCTAGAGAAAAATGAAGACTTTTTTATTTATTTTTTCTTTTTTTTGGTCCGGCTGCTTTTCATTTTATGCTGCCGAAAAGACCCAAATTCAAAGCTGCTTTGTGAGTCTGCAACAACGAAGAAGAGAAAGGGCTTTTAAGGTTTTTTCTGTGACAGACAACTCAGTCTTGGTCTTTAGCAGTCAACTAGTCAAGAATCCAACAGTGCAAGGGACACGTGCCCCCACCCAACACGCGTCCACTCTGTGCGACAGTGAGGATGCGGGGCGGACTGCAGGCATTCCGCGTGCCCGAGGTTTCTCCTGACGCCCGGCGCTCGCAGGACGTGTGCCCCCTGGCAGAGCCTCGGAAGGCCTGCCCAGCCGCTGGGGCTTCTCCGGGTGCGTCCCCGCCAGAACCGAACCTGCACTCTCCCCCGGTCGTCTGCTCGTCTCTGCACCCTCCCAGCAGCTTCCAGTGCGAAACCAGAAACGCGCAGGTCTTGGCGGCGTGGGAGAGGGGGACACCGAGGTAGGTCATTTCCTAAGACTGCAGCCACCCCTCCCTCCGGGAGCGACATGTGGGGGCTTGGCCCTGGTCCAAAACACAGATCGGCTTTTCTGCTTCTCCTTGGAGCTTGCCAGAAATAATGCACATTTTGAGAAATGGGATGGTTCGAAGACACAGGATCTGTTTGCTGTTCCAACACGCTGGTTTTCACCATGCACAACCTGCCCCCTCCACCCCCCGAGACGGTACTGGGATCACGTCTGGGAGCACTGAAGGGTTGGGACATTGCAGTGATACCATTGAAAGCCACCCCCATGTAGGTGGGATACATGAGGTCATGAAGGAGCCCGAATGACACGGCAGGGGTGGCGGTCTTGGCGTCAGGCGGACTAGGCGCCACATCCACAACCACTGACGTCCTCATAGGAAATTTAAACCCCTTCTTGTGCCAAAGAGAACCATCTCTAGGCCATGAGTGAGCCCGAGTCCTTCGTGTTTTCAGACTCTGCTTTCTTTATTAGCTAATTTATATTATGTAAGAGTTATAGACGGTTCATGTAAAAGAAAGAATTGTCATTTGGGATGAAGCTGATTAGGGAGAGATTAGGAAAAAATGGATCTATTTAAAGCAATAACAATTCGGTTTCAGTGAAATTCAATTATCAGCCTTCTTCAGATGGAAAATCCCCAAAATATACCAGAGATATTTTCATCCTGATTTTATTCTCTTAACTTAAAGACATGAGAAAAGAAAAACATCAGAATATTTGGATGAATTACTTGATGTAATCTCCGATATGGAGAGTTGGAAATCTATCCTGAAAAAGGATCAACTCAGAAGACATTTAAAGATACATGAAGATAATAAAATAATAAACGACCACCTGGTGGGCGGAAGTAACAGTTACTTGGGCGCTCACCCAGGTGGTCGGGGGCCTAACTGCATGGATCCAAAGTCCCTGTGGACCACAGGATTAACAAACCGTTAACTGAGAGGTTTTAAAATCATATCTCAGCAAGGCCTATAGTAGTGATATTAGTAGTGACTGCTTTAAAAAGGTGAGCCTTGGGGTGCCTGGGTGGCTCAGTCAGTTAAGCATCTGCCTTCAGCTCAGGTCATGATCCCAGAGTCCGGGGATCGAAGCCTGCTTCTCCCTCTTCCTCTGCCTCTCCCCCTGCTCGTGCTCTCTTGCTCTTGAATAAATAAATAAAATCTTCAAAAAGAAAAGGTGAGTCTTTTAAAACAATTATAAAGGTTGGAACCCTCTTTTGTCTTCTCAAATAACCATACCTGCTGTGAACCTATTAGACAAAAAAAGAAGAAAGGAAAAAAAAAAATGCCCAGCTTACTTTAAATGGCAAACGAGCCTAGCTTCAGAGTTCTGGGTAAAACCACACGCCAGAAGATGGGGGCACATTTCTGTTGTATTAGAAGAATGATCTATGCAGCCAAACTGTCTTTTGAAGGCAACTAGTCTCAATCTCTCTCTCTCTCTCTGTGCATGACTAATATATATTAGCTTTATAAATAGGTAAATATATGAAAGTCATATACGTATGCATGTTTTCAATCAACGTGCCACCTGTATGTATTTCTTGAAAAAAAAAATTACTAAAATTACTACAAGATGCATTCCAATAATGAGATGACAAAAAAAAAAAAAAAAAGCAAGCAGCAAGTCCACCCAGAAATCAAGATGGGCAAAAAAACAAAACAAAACAAAACAGGCAGGAAATCTTGAGACGAGTGAACAGAGGCGCACAGGGAAGGAAGGCGGCAGGTGCGTTTCTGAGGCAGCGGCACCAGGAATCCAGCTCCCAAGGCGAGAGTGTGTGACAGCGACTTGCGAAGGCAAGTGCGGCCGGCGGGGGATTTGCAGAGAAGGTCGCCCAGGGTTGGCATCAGTAACTGTGGGCGGGAAAATGACCCCGTCGCCCTCACTGTATAACCTGATGAAAAGGAAACCCAGCGGTCACCTGAAGCCAGTAACGGCTGACCACGAAGCCTGTCTCGCAGGATCCAAACTGAGTGTCCCGTGGTTGTTCTTCGGAGTCTGTTAAGCTTTATTGATCCAGGAAATACTGCGGAGCCCCGAAGAGCCCACTCTCCGCGCAGAACTTCCAGCTTGAACCCTGGCTCTGCCCCGATCATGGTGTGGTCGTGGGCGACTTCCCCAACCTTCCTGTGCCTCGGGTTCCCCATGCACCACGGAGGAGCGACGCGGCGTCCCGGCGAGGGCAGACATGCACGCGAGCAGCGCGGCTGCTACACAGGATGTGCTCAAGAAGACACGGTGTCCGTTCTTCACGGAAAGGGAGAGAACACAGAAAACTCAGTGTTTTATAGGAAGTTTCTACCCGGCATCAGAAGTCAGGGTAGTAATAGCCAGGAGGGACATTTCTGTGTTTTTGGCAAAACCGCGACTGAAGACGTGACCGTGGCTTTGAGATCTCTTTATGTGAAACTCACAAAATGACCGTGCCTGGGTGGGGTTCTGGCTCGGAATATCGGGTTCTCCCACCACGAAACCCCAGTGCCCGCGCGCAGGAAGCGCCACAGAGTACAAACCCTTCCACTTTGGATGGAGTAACTCCTCCCGTGCTCTTGTTTGCGGCGGGTTTCCGGGGACGTGGAGGTGCAGGTTACTCTGCTGAAACGACCCGCCGCGGCTCTCTGGCGAGAACTCCCGCGCCTCTGCTGCTTCATGCGTCCCCACCATGCTCGACTGTACCGGTCCTTCACAGTCGGAGCCAACCCGAAATGACACTCTGGCCGTCTTTCATATTTTGACAAACCCCCCCCCCCTTTTATGGGAGAGCACGCATAAGGGTTGAGAGTGTGAGGAGGGGCAGAGGTAGGGGGAGAGAGAGAATCTCAACAGACTCTGCACCCACCACAGAGCCAGACCCAGGGCTTGATCTCCCGACCCTGAGATTAGGACCTGAGCTGAAATTGAGAGTCAGACACTCGACTGGCTGAGCCCCTCAGGGGCCCCTTGACGGCTCTCCAAGGAGTCTGCTGGTACCTGGGCTCTTAGGTCCTTGGTTCCCACTGACAGTGTCCGGGATGCCAGGTCCTGGTCTGGTCGATTAACTACCACCTGCTCCAAGTTCCAAAGGTTCCCATTGCCTGCAAAGGCTGCATTGTTCCAGAACCTGCATGCTCCCAGCCCTCACATGCCCAACACACGGCCGGTCGCTCAGGGCTTCAGATGCTCTGGTGTCTTTCCCTCCACCCTGACCCTCGTGAGCCCTGCCCTTGTCCTGCGGACAGCCTCCCCAGCCAGGCCCCGTCCACACTTGAGATACAAAACAGAATCAAGCGGGAAGCTATCACGTGAAATCTCCTCCTTGAGGAACATCCATATGGTGATTTATTTTGTTTTATATCCTTCTAGGTTACAAACAGCTTCCTTGGGCTGGGATGAAGGGGAGCGTCTCTTCTGATTTTCCTGGTTGCACTCGTGTGCACCCCTTCCTGGTATAATCTCATATCCTGTTTTCAGCATGGTTGCTTTGGGCTCACTGGTCCTCATTTTCCACTAAACAGACTTTTCTCCTAACGAACTAGCTTCCACAGTGTGCAAAGGTGTTGTCAGGATAAATGGCAGTGTCTGTAAAGTGCTTGGAGTTCTCTGAATAAGAAGCTCAGAAGAATAGAGCATTAGTGCACCATTATTCTCCGAGGGAGTGGGAGGAATTGCAAAGAGAAATCATGTCAAAGATGTAAAGAAACTTAAAAGTCTGAGACTTTAAAAGGCTGGGATTATTAAAACACCGGTTGTTTGACAGGAGAAAATTAAACTGTTCTCCTGCCTCAGGAATTTTAACGCCACTTTCTCCTTCCTTACTGTACCCCACCACCTCCCCCTCCTGCACCCAGCTTTCTCAGAAGTCAGGAACATTCCATATATGAAAAATTATTCTACCGCCATGCCATATAATGACAATCTCGGAGGAAGAAGAGCGATGCCCTTTTGTCAATAGCAGCACACACAGTTACGGGTACAGCTAGGATCCCGAACGCAACACCCACGGGCCCCAGCGATTTTAAATTTCTGTTCATGGTTATGGCATGAGGTTGTGGGTCTGTGCAAGCTGAGGAGATGGAGCTGAGCTATCAGCTTAAAACCAGGGCTCCTCACGGGCTGCATCCCCACGGAAGGAGCAAACTAGAAGGATTGATCTGCTGGGAAAGAGAATGTAAGGACCACAGCTCTCCGTGGTCTCTTGGTGAAAAGAAAGGTCCCTGAGAAAGAAAAACATGATGTGCACGCACAGCATGGGTTTGTCGTTTAAGGCTGTATGGTGTGTCCATGCGCTGTGGGAACCCTCATGCCGAGGAAGAGGTCTGGGGCTGGGTCTTTGGGAGGTGATACTCTTGGGACACCTCCCAGAAACCAAAGCAAGTCCCTCTGGAAGGACATCACCACCACCTAAGCCACACTGGCTTCCTGCAGAAGAAAATGTCAGAGTGCCACCAGCAGAAGAGGCGAGGAGGGGAAATCCACATGGCAGAGACTCTACACAACCAACACCACGGTTAGCACTCCCCCGGATTTCAGAAACCACAAGAAAAGAGCTATATGGCTCTTTGAAATTCTTAGAAAAGGATTCAGAGCCACAATCAAAAAATAAAATATCATGAGGAAAGGGTGAGGCAGATTTGGGAAAGAACCAAATAACAGCTTCTAGAAACGAAAATACAGTCACTGACCATAAACAGAGGAACATGCCACTTACGGGAGGAAGGGTATGGGAGCCACCGGGCAAGCCGGGAGGTAGAGCAGAGGGGGAGCCACCGGGCAAGCCGGGAGGTAGAGCAGAGGGGGAGCCACCGGGCTAGCCGGGAGGTAGAGCAGAGGGCTACCCGGACCCAGCGAGCAAAGAGGAGGGGCATGGGACGGGGTAGGATGCAAAGACGAGAGGGCAGAGCCCAGCATGTCCTGCTTTGCCGCACCGGAAAGAGAAAACAAAGAGAAAGCCAGAGAAGATGTTTTCAGGGATAAGAGTAGAGAAGTCTCATGAGGACTGAAAGCAGGAATTCTCAGGTTGACAAAGCACAAGAGTTCTAAGCAGGATAAATAAGCATGCACTGGAGTTCGGTATCAGTCAAGGTTCTCCAGAGGAACCGAGCCGATAGGAGATTCATATACATGTCTAGAGAGAGGTCGGTGACCAGAAATTAGTCCCTCTGATTATGGAAGCGGCAGGTCCCAAATATGCAGAAATGACGCCCCAGTTAGAGCACCAGCGGGAAGCTGCCATAGAAGCAGGAGAGCCGGTGGCCAGCTTGAAGGCCACCCAGCAGAACTCTCCCTCACACAGCAGAGGGTCAGCTTCCTTCTCCGGCCAAGTCTTCCACAGACGGGGCGATGAGGCCCACCCACACCGGGGAGGGCAATCGGATTTGCTCAGTCTACCAACTTCGTGTCACTTTCATCCCAAAACACCCTCACAGACACATCTGGGGTCAGCTCTGACTACCTGAGGACACGGGGGCCCCATCGGATTGTCCCATAAAATTAACCATCACAGGTTTCTTATTAATGAAATTACAGAGCACCAAAGACAAAAGAAGAAATTTACAGTAACTAGAGAAGGAAGATACTTGACCTACAAAGGAATGAGATGTCGGCTTACAGGATCTTAGTAGATCCGAAGGTATTCACATAATGTCTTCAGAGTGAAAAGTAAGTGTCGATGTAGAATTTCTTACTCAGTCTCATTGAAGAGTGAAGGACAAAATGAAGATTATCACAGGGAGACAAGGAAGAAGCGTGAGGACACCCCGGAGGTCAGGGTGTTGGAAACCTAACTTGGAAAGTGGGAGGGCAGAGTAACAGCAGCAAACCCATGAGAAAATCCAAGGAAAATGGCAGATCTGGCTTATCTGAAAAAGAATCACTGTAACACAATCGTTACTTCTGTGTTCTCATTATAGTTGGTATTACTGTAATTGTGGTTAGGTAAAACGAAACCAAGTTAGCATTCTATATTTATCAGGCAGATACGAATTCAAAAGTCTGACAAACCCCAAAGTCGACAAAGATCAGATCACCAGAACCTGTTGGTCGAAGTTTGAATTGATACAGTGAAATTTAAGAGCCCTTGGCCATAAGTAATAAGATTCAATAGAAGCATATCCTATTACTAGCAGTTTTACTGCATGGAGGGTACATTTTTTTTTAAAGGTGTCATCTTACAACATTTAAAAGTATGCACAGCAATATTACATATTACATAGGAATATATGCATACATATAAAAATAAAAAGTTTTACGAGTTTTAAAGATCATTGTAAAAGACGTGAATAAAAGCTGCTGAATTTAGATTAGTGATTTCTCACGGGGAGGGAAGGAAACTGGCTTGGTGACGGGTCCACAGAAGACTTCTTTACACCTGTAATGATGCACTTTTTGAAAAAGTTCTGCAAAGCATAACTTCTAAATTTACAAGATTGAAAACCACAGACCAAGGGGTTTTCCTAGAGATTTTATTTCCATTCTGATATTTCATTTGCAAAGATGACCTACCGAGACCACGAAGCGCAGAGCGCAGGGAGGCGTTGGCAGCGGGGTGCGGGAGACCCGCGGGATTTAAACTAGGTCGCCCGGGCCCGGGCCTCGCTACCGGTCACGCCAATCATCTCAGCAGCAGCCTTTTATACGACGCCCAGGCGTTCCATACGCACAATCTGATTTAATTATGACACCCTAGAAACGTCATTTATCTCTGTTTCAGAGAAGAAAGAACTGAGGCTCAGAGAATTAGCTGACAGACCCGAATGCCTTCAAGCTCAGAGTGCCTTGTCATGGCTCCGCGGGGCCCTGGCTCGGAGCCCGGAGCCGCCCCCTCGCAGCCCCAGGACTGTGGCGGTTAATGTCTATCAAGGGCCTCTCTGTTCCAGGTCCTCCCCTGCCCGATGTCACTTAATATTACGATGACAATTGCACAAATGGAGCTCTAGTCTTTACTCCTTTTGTGGATAATGAATCACAAGGTCAAGCAATTTGCCCCGAGCGGTGGCGTCCCGATCCAAACCCAGACCATCTGAGGCCAGAACCCACCCACCCACCTGTATGCTCTGTCCGTAGGGCCAGAGCCAAGGGGGCCCCCACAGCGGCAAGACCTGCAACTCCCCTCTGGCTGCCAACTCTTATCTTTAAGCTTACTCACAAGAAACTGGAAACAAGTGTGTATCTAACCGGCACAGACCCGACTTAAATCTCGGGCTCCTGGATGGCACCAGGGTCAGCACAACCCTGCTCAGGACGGGTCCTCTTGTGCACGTGACCGGATCCCGCTACCTGCTTCTATCTCCACCTGTGCCGTGTCACCTGCTGCCTCGCACACCATGACGCACTGTGGAAGCGGGGCTTGCCTTCCCGGGCCACGGACAGGAAACACACTCGGCTCCCACCCGCTTGGGTTGGCCCAGAATAAGTTAGGTCATTTACTATGGACATCCAGCACCCGCTAGGAGGTGTTCAGTTCATGCCTACCCTGATGTCTCCTTGTCTTCTTACAGAGGAAAAAAGGTGTTGGGAGTAACTTGTTGCAGAGCCCGGGGACCACCAGCCTGGGTCTTGGCTAGCCTTTGTTATTGGTGGAATGACTCAGTCATTTCATAAATAGCTATTGTGTATCTATTACGTGCCGGTAACTACTCTAGGCACGGCCCATAAAAGTACCTTATATTCAAGCGAATCTATTGTATAAAAGTTCCCAGATCTGTCACTTTTTAAACCTTTTTTACTCTGCAGTAGTTTTAGGTGTACAAAAGAGTTGCCAAAATAGTGGCCAGTGTCCCTAGCGCTGTCACCTGTTTCTCTATGCTGAACATCTCGGGGACCACAGCCCTGTGATCCAAATGAGGAAATCGGCGTTGGTGCGATACTCACGAAACCACAGATTCTACTGGGACAGCACAGGGCAGCAGCTCTATTAGAGGACTATGTGGAAAGATTTCTCACGGTGGTTCCTTGATTGGTTGGACAAAGCCTGCCTGCGTGCCCCCTCTATCCGTGGAGTCGAAGCATAAGCGCTAGAAGACACCAGAGTTACTGGTTCAGCTGGCATTTGTGAGTCTCCATTTCTTTCCCCATAAACGGAAGGTAAGCTGCTGCAGGCGGCAGGAGAGATGCAGGCTGCAGACTCCCCCTCCCCTGAGCGAATACAGTGCGCAGCCGACCTCCCGTCGCGCGTGACTCACTGACTAAATTGGCATCGATCACAGCCAATTAAGTGAAAAATCAGGATTCAAACCAAGATGTTCTGACTCCCTATTTAATTTCCAACGGGAATGTTAGTAAGTGGCATTATCTTCATTTTATAGGGGAAAACATGGAGGCGGCATGCGATTGCTCCCACTTTGTTTCTATTTCCATGAGTATTCCATCGAGAACACTGAACAGGCTGCACTACCTGTGTTTATCGACCCAGAGACCAATGGAACGCATGGGGAATCCGTAACGCAAGGGGGACTGTGACCTCTGGAGAGTCATTTATCACCCCTAGATATTTTTTACAATGGTTTTAGAAACCCCGAGACTTTAATGCATTATGTATTTCTAAAATAATCTCGTGTTTATAGTAGTGATACCTGCAGGAAGATTTCTTTTTTTATAAAAAAGATTTTATTTATTTATTTGAGAGAGAGAGAGACAGAGAGACCATAATCAGGGTTGGGGGGGGGGGCACGGAGGGAGAGAGAGAAGCAGAATCCCTGCTGAGTAGGGATTCCCAAGGCTGCCAGACCTCAGGACCCTGGGATCATGACCTGAGCCGAAGGCAGACACTCAACTGACTGAGCCACCAAGATGCCCCAGGAAACAGATTTCTAAATTTGTCTAATTCTTAAAGTGTTAACAGCTTGGAGCAGAGGAAGTAGGAAAGCTTGCATTTTGATATCTATAATAATTAAGAATTGCATAGTAGAGACCGAGCCAGATTTTAAACATTTAAGAAAGATTTTTGCACATCGATACCTAATTTCTTTAATTTTAATTTTAGTCCTACTTTTTCATGGAGCTGATCCATCATCATTCATTTAAGACTTTCTATATAATTATTTCTACTTTCTATCAACATCTTTCTGTTAATATTTAAAACCATTTTATAGTTTACATTATTTGTGGCATAAATAATGCTTATATTAATAATCTCTTTATAGCAATGTCTTATGCACATTTATAAATAAAAAACACTAAAGCTTAAATTTTTCACAAGTTTTAAAAGCAAAACTTAATATTTTCCTTAAATTTGAAGTCGAAATTCTTTGAGTCATTATCTTGCTTCGGGCGGACACTGACAGGTCCCATAGGAGAGAGGCCAATGTGTTTGAAGTTAGGTGTTGACCCTGACCCTTGGGGTTTTTACTTAACATAGGGCAGACGCGCTGTATCATCTTTTTAAAGAATACTAAAATTCCTGAATTCTGAGACTCTTCAGGCCCAGGGTTTGGATCAGAGATTGTAGACTGATACTGCCTTTTTAATATTTCAAGTTACTTATTTTCATTGAGTTTTCTGTCCTGAGACTCCTGGTTAAAAGATACAATATTTTTTATTTAAAGGTGATATTCTGATTTACAATATCATTAGTCATTTTTCAGGATACCTTTTTCTTCACAACCTCCCTGACACTCATTTCATTTTTAAAATAACTTCTGCAAGTTTTAACAGGATGGAAACAGTAGTCCATTGGTGTTTTAATTCAATTTTACTTAGATACCAGCTAATTAAATTTTTTCAAATGATCAATAAAAACCATCTCTTGACATCCAGCACTCAGAGTTGTGGGGAAGTTCATATCACAGTCTCTTTATGTAAAGTGCCCCTGAATTTTCTTTACGCATTTACACATAGTCTTCAACTCCTGCTGCGATGAGCTACTCAGCTACTCAGATTGACCACTGCCCCTCACATTTATCAGAAACATTTCTCCACGTTTTAAAATATTTTTAGTTCTATTTTAGCTATCCTGGTTTTCATGGCATAGAATTCAGTTCTTTCAGCTTTTACTCTGTAATCCCTTCAATTGCTTTGCTTATTTGAACAGTATCATTTTTGAGTCGTTAATTAATGTCCTTTCACAACTAATAAAAATGATACCTTTACTATTTTCCTAACTTAAAAACAGATCAACTTCTGGCTCAGAGAGAATCAGAAGAGTGAGTTCATTCCCTGTAAACCATGACATGTTTAATTCATCATATAAAATTTAGTCAAATAAGGTCAAAACTCAAATCTGGTTTATGGACTACAACCAACACGTACTGGACTCTCTCACTGTTTCCATGAAGACTGGCGCAGCTTCAGGCAGTCCGCCGGGCTCTGCACAGTACTCCTTGCCGTCTCTTCCCGCCCAGTCTGGCCTAAGATCAGGGACATTTGTCACAAAATGCTTCCTAACTCCGCGACTGTCATGTGCACACCTCTTGGCTCCCCGTGGCTAGGAAGGTGGTGTTAGGACTGACCCTTGCCCTCAAGTGTGTTCCAGTTCGCTGAGGAGGCCAGGAGACACTGCAAGTCAGGACAGGTCAGAGGCACCTCAGGTGTGATCCAAACACTAAACATCTAGTTCAGAAGGACCCAGCAGGGTGCAGGTACGGACTGGGTGACTTGCCTCCGATGAGCTCTCCAAATACCATGTTTCAAACATGATTTTAAAAAACAACCAGTAAGACAGGCCAGGATAAATTAATACAAGAAGAAACTAGGCTTTTAGGAAGTAAATTTGAGAATATTAAAGCCAGAGGCCATAACGTAGGATTATTTGCTCTGCTTTCTAGGAAACTGGCTGGAGGACCAGCACGCATTTGAGCGACCTGACAAATGAGGTCCCCAGGGACGTGGGTACTAACCTCACGTGCATATATGACTAAAAACGACCATTTGCTAGAAGAAATCAGATGGTCCCGGACACTTGTGTTCCAAACCCGAACTTACACTCAATAACGCCTGCAGAGTGACAAGCACATTCTCACGGCGAGGTGGCCAAAACACTCAAGAGGACAACCCATAAAAGAGATTTTATGAGGAACAAAGTTAAGTGCAGACCAGAAAGCCAAATTTCTGGTCATTTAGCTTGACTGCAGGACAATGTTCAGAGTCGCTCCTGTGCTGAGGATAACCATGTGAGAACCGAGGCGTGGTCACAGCTGCTGGAAGTTTCCGGGAGGGATGGCGGGGACAGGCGACAGGCGTAAAGAAGCGCCCGCTGCCATTTATCGGATACGCACGTCCCAGGGCCGAAGAGTAGAGCGTGGGGAATAGAGTCAGTAACGCCGTAAAAGGTGCCATGACGGACGGGGCCGAGGCTTAGGAGCCGAGCGTGCGCAGAGACCCTGGCCTCATTATGCCGCACGTCGGAAACTAACACAGTGCTGTACGTCAGTCACACTTCGATTAAAAAATTAGATGTTCTATGTTTAAAAAAAATAAGCAGTGAATAAAACGGACTGGATACTTTCTTGCATCCATTAAGATAATCTATAAAAGGCTTTGATCTGTAATAGGCCGATGGGGTAGT
The DNA here is from genome assembly GCF_030435805.1 of Mustela lutreola. NCBI lineage: Eukaryota > Metazoa > Chordata > Mammalia > Carnivora > Mustelidae > Mustela > Mustela lutreola. The sequence continues at coordinate 3,144,441 of NC_081295.1, read as the reverse complement.
TTATAACGACAGCTAGTCCAATGTGAAACTGTCCATGCAACTTGGTCGTAATTTTTAAAAACTTCAGATTCAATGTGCTCGTTTCTTCAGAATTATTGCCGATATATTCACAAGAGGAACTGGCTTATAATTTACTTTTTTCGCTATGTCCTTGTCTGGCATTTCATACGATACCAGAAATGTCACACAGATGTCCCCCAGCATGGTCCATATGCAGTACAGTGTTGGAGATGAGCAAAAGAAATCATGTGAATTATCGGGAAGGAAGATATAAAATGGTCACATTTACAGATGATATGGCTAAGTACATAGAACCCCAGGAAGCATGAGGACAGATTGTTACAATTAATTCTCATTCATTGGATAAAAGACCAGTGCCTCCCTACAGCTAGTAACAACTATTTAGAAAATGTAGCTAAAATAATATGCTGTTTTGATATCATCAACAAGTACAGACTAACTAGTGTTAAATCTAATAAAAGGTGTTAATTATCCTTAAGCAAAAAATTATAATCACATCATGGAAAAACATTTTTAAAAGATCTAAAAATACGAAGTGATACCATAATCTACAGCTGAGAAGGCTCATTATTATAGAGTCATCAGTTCTCCCCAGATTAGTCTTTCAAGTTCTAGCCAATTCCCACATAATTCTCCACAGCGTCTTTCTGACAAGAAGACTCTGAAAGTCACCATGGAAGAACAAAGGGCCCAAGCCAGACACGGAGAGTTTGATGAAGAAACAGCGGGGGGTCACTTGCCCTATCAGGTACCAAGACCTTCTAATCTATGGGGGACAGACGAGGGGGAAACTGCCCGAATGACAGACAGATGCAACAGAAGACAGATCCTCGACAGGCTCAGATACATGTCAGTGGAAATTAAAAACATGACAAATGTTATGTTTTACTTTTTAAATGATTTTTTTTTTTTTTAAGATTTTATTTATTTGACAGAGAGAGAGAGCACAAGCAGGGAGAGCAGCGGAAGGAGAGGGAGAAGCAGTCTCCCCGCTGACTTTATTTACTTATTGGACAGACAGAGATCACAGGTAGGCAGACAGGCAGGCAGAAAGAGAGGAGGAAGCACGCTCCCTGCTGAGCAGAGAGCCCGATGCGGGACTCGATCCCAGGACCCTGAGATCTTGACCTGAGCCGAAGGCAGAGGCTTAACCCACTGAGCCACGCAGGCATCCCTGTACAATACACCTTAAAATAAAGTGCTTGTGCAACCGATTTTCATATTGAACAAAATAGTAAAATTGGTTCCCTGCTTTGTATTGTACACTGAAATCAGCTCAGGCTGATTTCACTGAGATGAAAATGTGGAAGAACGTTGTTAGGCTTCAGGAGCACACAAATCATACAAATGATTGACCAAAGTGAGAACTTTAAAAATAAAAAAACTTCTATCCAAAGGAACAACAAATAATGAAACTAAAACAAGACATCCACAGCAAGAAGATGCTTATGAGTGTAAACATAAATAAAAAAGGAAAGTGTCCAGACTATTAAAGAACAACAAATCCATCAGGAAGGATGTCAAAAATCCAGTGGAAAATAAGCAAACGAAATGGGGGGGGGAGCAAATACTCAATAGTTATGAAAATATGCTTAAATCCACAAGTAGCAAAAACCATCGAGACCACCATGTACTATTTCTCATGAAGCAAACTGGTGAAAACTGAAACCTACAATGGCTAGTGAGAATGTGGATCCATTTCTAACTGGTTCGATGATTCTGGCGGGAGGGGGGATCTGACAACAGCTGGGAAAGGTAAAGTGGCACTTACTCCCTGACCAAATGATTACACTGCTTCCTAGATAATCTGTCTTCAAACACTTCTCACACACAGAAAAAGATAATGCACAAAAAATAGAAACATTTTATAATAAAAAACAAAGCAAGGCAAGAAGCAACTTATTCTTCAAAAGAAAGCCGAATTCATCAAAGCCTATCTGTTTAACAGAACCTCACATACCACTGGAAAAATAAACGCACTTGAGCTCTATATCAATGTCTGAAAAGAGCAAGATGCAGAAAGACTAATACAAACTTTTTTCTACCTAGCTTATAAACTGGCAAAAATTCACCAAATATTATTTAGATATATGTGCGTGTTTCCAAAGTATAGAACCATGTCAGTGTCCAAATTTAGGACAACAACTGAGACCCTGCGAGCAGAAGGACAGCGATGAGGCTCGGGAGAGGATCATGTCCAGGGCGGTGGCCGGAAGGGGAAAGGACACTTTGTTACAGGTTAAACCGGTGGAGTTACATGGTTATTCTTGACACTGCTTTTTGTATCTTTCTGAATGCCTGGAATAATTAGCAATATGTTTACAGTGATGATAGAAATGCTTGTACACAGTGATGATATAAATGCTTCTACACAGGTGGTGTGTATTTTGTGGGGCCTCACCCAATATATTCTGTAAGTAGAAGCTAGGAATCTGCAGTTTTTAAAAAAAATTATTTATTTATTAGAGAGAGAGAGAGAGAGGCACGCCGGGAGAGGCAGAGGAAGAGGAAGAAAATCTCAAGCTGACTTCGTGCAGAGTGTACAGGCCAACACAGGGCTCGATCCCACAACCCCGAGATCATGGCCTGAGCAGAAACCAAGATTCAGAGGCTTAACTGACTGAGCCTCCCACGCGCCCCAGGTATCTGCAGTTAGGAAAAGCATCACAGGAGCCAGAGCAAGGGGCCACTTGAAAGGAAAAAACACAGCATGCGTCCTCGAAGACTTTTTAGCCTGATGCACAAATATTAATAATAACCAGAGAGATGTAAGTGGCATAACAATGACAACAAATGCGTGGATCGAGGCTGGGGACAGTCTGAGAGCTGTGTCGGGTAAATGTGTGCATTCATTCACGGTTCTGCCGATGGCTATCTGTGCCCCGGCATTACACAGAATTGGGGGAACGGCGCGTGGAACCCGATGGGCAAGATGCCACCCACTGTGGTTTTTATGCTCATATGAACAAGTGTTCAGGTAGGTAAGACACAGAGGAGCTGGTTCCCTCAAACGCCACCACCAGGGAGGGTTTCGCTCATTGAAACACGTGTACTTCTTCATTCTTTCAACAAAGAGTCAGTAAAGCAGAGGGTGTGTGTCAGGATTGCCCGATGCAGCAGACGGCAGTGCCCCGGACCCTGGGGTCTCCAGCGCGGGTGGAGCAGACAGGCACAGCCTCCACTTGATGTAAACACACTTAGGTGCTGGCCAATGTACCCACTTCTTTGATAGCCAGCTTTCAAGTTAGGGACATGTATACGCAGAACTAATACATTTTAGGAGATTGTAAGTCTTTAACATAGCCGTAACACTTAACCCTGAGCTCTGACAACTCAGTATGGTGCTAGGATATATGAATAAACTGCTGAAAGAGCTTACTCTTAGGAACGCTTCTGAAAAACTCAGTATTTTAAAAAAATGTAAAAAAAAAAAGCTTTTTAAAAAAAATTATTTCAAATCATGCTTTAAACATTGTTTATTCTTTCTTCCTGATGAGAATTATGCTATATATTAGTTACATAAAACTTAGAAAATTCACAAAATCAAAAGAAATCACTAGAGAAAGTGGTTAATTCCCCACTATATTTCCTCAGCATCTTTTGCTTTAGAATAAATGTTAAAAATTTAAAAATCATCTAATCAAAATAAATTTTTAAATAAGAATGCTTAGAAACTAATAGCATTTTTATTTTGTTTATATATTTATTTTTAAAAAAATTTTTTAAAAATTTATTTGACAGAGAAAGACACAGTGAGAGAGGGAACACAAGTAGGGGGCCTCGGAGAGGGAAAGCAGACGTCCCACAGAGCAGGGAGCCCGGTGCGGGGCTCTCTCCCAGGACGCTGGGATCATGACCTGAGCTGAACGCAGATGCTTAATGACCCAGATGGTCCTATATATTTATTTTTTTAAGATTATTGATTTGAGAGAGAGTGAGTGCTTCTGCACCTGTGCACACACCAGTAGGGGGAGGGGCAGAGGGAGATGAGTCCCTGCCGAGTGTGGAGTGGGCTCAGGGCTCCATCTCACGAGCCTAAGATCAGCACCTGAGCCAAAACCAAGAGTTGGATGCTTAACCGACTGAGCCACCCAAGTGCTCCTGCCATTTTTAAATTATAAGAGAAACATAAGGTTTCATTTGAAGATGCCAGGCAAAGCAACCTCCTTCATGAGACCGCATTAGATTCACAAATGGCACACTCTGTGTCAGAGAGTGTTCCAAATACACTGACTCAATCTTCACATCAACCCCGTGGAGTGAGCTGTGATGCTACACCCATTTTACAGATGGGGAAATTGAGGTAAGTTACATTGTTAGTAAGTAGAGAAGGTGATCTTTGAACTCAGGTAATCCGGCTCAAGTCCATGCTCAAAATTGTAAAAAGTAATGTAATATACTTTTTTTAATGTACAGGATAAGTGAATCCACAATGACAAAAAGAATGGAAGGAACAATCAAGTGACGACAGAGTTTGACAATTTTGCCAAAAGCAGAAGGAAAAGAGGCTGTTGGTGGATAAGACCCAAGAAGACGCGGCCGGTGGGCACAGGCAGGAGGAATGCCACGGGAAATCCCTGTGGCCCAGCCTGATAACCCGCAGGCAGCACCGGGAAAGGGAGGTCTGACGGACTGCTCTCTCCTCTCCACTCCAGTCAAACAGCACCGAGCTCGTGTGGCTCGGCGTTTATCATGGGCAGAGAAGTGGAGAACATTTCTCTGAGGGCACAAACCTATCTACGGGGGACCGGCGAGGCCGGCTGGAGCAGCCAGCACTCAGGGCAATCCTTCTCACGCTGTTCCATCCAGCTACCTGCTCGCTTAGCTCTGGGTGGGCCTCCATCCTGCACCTTCCATGGGCTCTTCCACAGCACCTTCCATGGAGCCATGCTGCTCCCACTAGAGACCCAGTGGGGAAACAGACCTACTAACCTAGTCTTAGAGGAGCAACACTAGACCCCCAGAGAAAATGTCCTAGTCCTTCTTTCTTAAATATGAATAGTTTGTCTCCAAAAAGGCCCATTAGCATGGAGCTGTCAATTTCACATTTATTATTTATGCTGTTTGGGTACCTGGAACACAGAAGTGTTGAGATGGATCTTGCCATGCAAATGGACACAGAAACCATTAGACAATACTAAGTGCTAAGCCACCTCAGGCTCTAGGAGAGAGGGGGAGATGTGGTCTCAGCTCTGTGCTTGCCTTTTGTTGTGTGGTTTCTAACAGTGTAATGTGAATGCACCCAAATGCTCCCTAAGGTCTGCCCTAACCCCCCCTTTCAAATATTTGCCTTCCCATGTCCTTCAGAGATGCTGGTTGCACAAAAACCACCACTGTTATTTCACTGTTGAAGACATGACAGAAATATTTATGTCTTCTTGCCCATGCCAAAAAGTTAAATACATGAACTGTTACCTGGCAAGGGGCAAAACTTACAGCAGAAAATAGGTGTAGAGCTATGACAGAGGTTCAAGAAGCCCAGTGTTGAAAACTGAGCACCGACTCCACTTGTGTGGGTGTGATCTGACCCACCACGGAAGACGCACCATGATTAGGAAATAGAATTACATCATCCTAAGGGACCAGCTGGAGAACCAGCAAAGTGTGGCTCAATTCATGGACTCTGGTTTGGTTTTCTAATATCTGCCATTGCCACTGCGCGATGTAGCCAAGTTATTTAACTCCCTTCTGACTCAGTTCCCCTTTGATGAACCGAGTACCAATCTTGTTAGGCGTCTATGAATAAATGAGTTAATGCACAATAGAGCTAGTACACATGAGATGTGAATTTGGTACGAAGTCCTCAAGAAAGACATAGCTGTCACCATTGTCACCACCATCACCATCATGACCATCACCACCATCATCACCATCACCATCATCATCATCTTCATCATCATCATCATGGACTATTTCTTCAAGTGAAGTTGTTGTTCAGAAACAAAAAGTACAAAATGGGCAACTGTAAAAGCTCCTAAAACATTGGTCAGACCCCAGATATTTCCTGTGGGAAGTGCCTATGTGTGCCTGTCCCTCCTGGTATACCTAAAAATTCCAGCTACCACCCAAATCCAGTTTTTTAGAACTGTTATTGGCATCTGAAAGAATGTCATATTCTAAATTCCTGCCTTTTAGTGTTGACCATCTCTAATGTGATGAGCGAAGAGAAAGAGCACTTTTGACTCCAGAATGCCTCCCACTTTCAGCTCAAACAGGGGCTCATTCTTTCCTTAGCATCTATTAGCCACTTCTGGAAGCTACCTGGACGAACGTGTGTCAGGGGTTCAGGCACAGAATCTCACTCTAACCGACCATTTAGGGCTAAGTGTGATCTGAGTGGGGAGCGGCGAGGCTGACGGATGGGAAGCGCTGAAGCCAGGGCAGGGGAGGGGTGGCAGGGCACGGGCCAGAGGAGGAAAGTGGGGGACAAGCTCCGTTCTAGAGCAGGGAGACAAGCCAGCGAAGGGACAGAGGAAGAAAGCCACGCTTCATGCAGAGAATAACGTGTGTGTGAATGACCTGAATTCCGTGGGAATCTGGGATCTATGCCTCCTGGCCGAGGGTGACCTCGCAGGTGAGCAGGGGTGCCTGCTGGCCGGGTCTGGGCTTGGCTGGGGGGCTCACTCTCCCCACACTGGGAATAGTTGGTCAGGTCACTGTAGGCATTCACAAGGCAACAGAGTGTAACAGATGTGTGTGTGTGTGTGTGTGTGTGTGTGTGTGTCCTACCCCCGGGACTTCCACTTCCATTGAGGCTCTTGGCCCATCTGGAGGGTTTTTCTTTTCCCAAGGCAGCTCCCTTTGGCCTCCTTTCCTTCAGTCGGTGCCACTTCAGACACAGTCATCCTGAGACGGGCATATTACTTCCCGCTCAGGATTTGGGGTCATTTGTTACACAAGCATGAGATAACCAATATAATTGGTTCTGTTATTTACGCCCAAAACAGTCTTAATAAAATAGCACTGCAGGTATATTTAAAGTTTGCACATACTCATTCCTTTAGACACTAAAGGGCCCCAAGACAGAAGAAACATCTTTGTTGCATGTCTGTGAGGAACGAGCCTTTCAGCAGATGCTACTTAACATCTAAGCTATGTTACCTAGAGACATGCGTCCTCGGATGCTTTTCTTTCGTTCTTATTGGAAAGTCAATACCAGATTTAAACCACATGAGGAAAAATTGTGTTCATTTATTTGCTATATATACATATTAAAATATATGTATCCGTGTACAACTATAAACTAATTTTACAAAAAAAAAAAAAGACCTGTTATCAGCACTTGGGTGAAATTTTAGTGATGTTTGAATTGATTATCAATGAAATGCTGTTTGAACAATATGAGAAACTAAATTACCTGCATTTTAGGAAACCCAGACAAATTAGAATCATTAGAAACTTGATCAGTAAGCCGATGCCATTTTGGAGTGACTCGTTAGCAAATTAAATAATGTACTTTAAACATCAATCCAATGAGAGAAAGAAAGAAAGACAGAAAGACAGAAAGAAAGAAAGAAAGAAGAAAAGAAGAAAAAAGAAAAGAAAAGAGAAGAAAGAAAAAATCTAAACATCAATGCACTGGGAGTTCGTAGGCTAAGTGGGCAGAACACGCTTCCCCATGGGCTAGGGCCCCTCAAGTCGAGAGAGAGGACCGTGCTTTTGACGGGAGGGCCACCAGGGGGGCCGTCTTATCAGAGCCATTCCGTGGAGGAATTTTACTTCACATTGTGGAAGGCTCATGTAAACAGCTTTCCTTCTCCTAAGCCACATGCAGAATTTTGTTTTTGTTTTCAATAAAAATATAAGAACTTCAGATTTCCCTTCATAAAGAAGAAACATGATTTTATTTCAGTGTTTAGTTTTTTCTGCCACAGACGCTAACTTGGTTAAGTTTCACCTGCATGACTTCCACAGAGGGTGGCAGGCACGTGGAACTTCGGGACAACTTCGTTTAAGTGCCCAAATCTCATCTAATCCGCAGTGCTCCTTGGAGTTTACAATGCTGCTTTACTGAAAAATGCAGAAATACTATCGGTCATGGATATTTCCCTCATACTGAGGTAAGCATAGTAACAATTCACTAGAAATAAGAACGCAGACAGCAGTGAAGAACTATATATATATATATATAAAAACTATATAGTTTATATATAGTGAAGAACTTCCACGGAAGCGTGGAAATCTAATTCATTTTCTTAGTCAACCCCCAAGTGTGAAACTAGGAAGGTACGTGATTGCAGTAGGCAGCGCCCGTGGAGAGTCCGCCTCTCCCTCTGCCCACAACCCCCACTTGTGTGCATGCTCTCGCTTTCTCTATCTCAGAAAGATAAATAAACAATTTTTAAAAAATAAAATAAATACGCAGTCCCTTTGTCAAATAGGTCACATGAGATGTCTATCATTAGGGCTCCCTCTTTTTCTCGAACTACCATGAAATTTCCGGAATTTCACAGTGCCGGGTATATAGGTTCTAACGTGGTGCTGACGTGAGAGAAAGCAAGCCTGAGCACCGCCAGCTGCGTGGCTACGGACTATGGATAGGATCCTGCCAACCTAGCTGGCTGTCTCAGCCACCAGCCGAACCCCGTCTTCCCCTGCGGATGTTCTAACTGCTCTCCCTGCGGGGTCCTGGGCTCCTGGAAGTGCTGGAGGTCGCTCACGTATGGAACCCAGGGTCTGGTACACAGTTGGTGCCTACTAAGGGAGTGCGGAACTGAGCTTCCATTGTATTTGAAACCCAGAGTGAAAGTATTTTCCCAGAAAACAATCCAGAGTAGAACACTTTCCCAGTATAAAGAGAAGAGCTATGTTCTTGAAACGGACCGATATTAACCCGTATGCTGTCGGAGGCACACATGGCTTTAGAAGTCGTCCTAGAAATAGGTAATTTAAACTTTAACACAACACTTCTTATAGATCTGGGCAACCAAAACATACATATACATATATACACCCATTTAGATATATGTATATATAATACATGTATATACATATTACAGATGTGATACATACGGGTATACGTGTGTGTGTGTGTGTGTGTGTATAAAACTCTTATTTTGGTAGCTAAGCATATGGATTTCAGACGCAGACCTCTGCAGCCCCTGAGATCACAGGCCGGCCGCCTGGCCTCTGTGAGCCCCCGCTGGCTGCCCTGTGGGGTGGCAGTAGGAACAGTACCTTACTCATCGTCTTCGTTCAAGAATTAATTAAAGGACATACGTAGAGCACTTAGCCGATCGCCCTTTTGGGGTCAAAAATACAGATATTTTGAGGAGCCTGGGTGGTTCAGTGGGTTAGGCCTCTGCCTTCGGCTCAGGTCATGATACCAGGGTCCTGGGATCGAGCCCTGCATCGGGCTCTCTGCTCAGCAGAGAGCCTGCTTCCCTTCCTCTCTCTGCCTGCCTCTCTGCCTACTTGTGATCTCTGTCAAATAAATAAATAAAATCTTTTAAAAAATTTTTTAAAAAAAGAATGCAGACATTTTACTCCTATCTGAACATCTGCCTCACGTCACATCGGTTAATCCTTCTAGAAGTAGGCTTTCTGGGCACAGTGAAGAAGCTTCTCTCAGGTGGCCTCTGTCTTGAAGTTTTTTTACCGAAATTATAAAAAGTAAATTTTTGTTTCAATAACAAAAGGTTATTTTTAAACTTGAACAGAAGCCCCGGGGAGTAAAAGTTTTTTGTAGACAGACATGCTTACTTAATACACAGTATTTGAAGTTCTAGAAAGACTAACTGTGCTCTAGTAAAACCACAGGGCAGTTTGCAACAAGTATACGACAATAAAAATTCACAGCTGTCTTAGGAGACTTGCTTCCTTGGAGCCATTATTAATGGGAATCGGTTTCAGGAGTGGAAAAAAAGAGGTTTTAGAAGTGCTGTGAATTACAGAATGACGGCAATCAAGCTATGACGATCCGTATCCTTCATCACTAGGAAGAGTGGACATCTGGTAATCAAGGTTGATTTTTCATGTTTATGTCAGTGAGGTATGATGAGTTATACCACGTGCTTTAGTAAAACAGTATGTATTAATGGTCACTTAACAAAAAAAATCCTCTGTATTTTCTTACAAATCACTTTTTAATTTAAATATTGTACAATTGTATGTTTAATTATACCCCCAATAAAACTGGAAATAAAAATAAAGATCGCCATGCCCTGTCCAAAAAAAGAAAAAAAATATCTAACTGAAAATATTTGTGTGGTTTTTGTTGTTTTTAATGTGAACCCAAAAGCTGGGAGCGGTAGAAGAAAAAGACCAGATCCATGCCTTAGAAATGTTCTTCCTCTACCTTAGATAGGAAAGAAAGTAAGAAAAAAGACATGGCCAGCCCTAATTCCCTCCACTCTCCACTCTGGAAGTGATAGGGCAAAGCAGAAATAAATTCCTATGAATATTTTTCTTCTTCTATGAGGCTTCTCTTCAGATGTCCTCACGCCCGCCACTCCCAGAAACCCAGATGAAGCTGGCGTGTGGCAGCCCCCCGCCCCGGACCTGTGATGGGAAGGACCAAGCCCTGAGTCTTTCTGTGTTTGCTCGTGAGAAGCTGTACTTTTCCTGAAACCTCTTAGTAGCAATTATTATTTTATGCTAATAGGGTCCTGACTCTCACCATATTGTAAAATAATAATTACAAGTTATCACCTTAATTAAACTTCCTGGTAAGACTTGTAATATAAACACCTGCCCTGGGGAAATGAGGTGTTTAAAAGGGTCACACAGCCGGGTGTCTCGGGGACAAGCAGTGTGAGTAAACAAGTCTTTCTCAGGGACTTCTCTCCATCAGGCTCCTTCTATCACCACTCCAAGACATGGCTGTTAGAATCCCTCTTTTCCTGAAAATACAGCACAAAAAGCAGAGTGTCTAGTCTTCCTTATCAAACACGCGTCAAAGCTGTTCTGTCCCTAGTAACTTGGAAGAATGGCTGAGAAACCGCCGTTCGGACTTGGGAACCGCGGGCTAGAGGAAACGGATGGCGCGATCAGGGGAGGGAAGGAAGCGCCCCACATCTGGAAGAGGAGGCCGGGTGGAGACGGGGTCTCCAGAGCGCCCGCCCTCAGCCGCTCGTTCAGCACTTTGGAAGGGCCTGGCAGAAGCAGGAACGCGTGCACCGAGATGCTGGAGCCCGTCTTCCAACCGCCCCCTTCCTGCCACTTAGTCTGTCGCTGTGCACGCACAAGACTGGCTTTCCAGGGTGCTGGAGTTCCTGTCCCCAGGCAAGTTCCAGGGGAACTTGGACCCCACACCCTAGAGAAATCGAGCCCTGGATGGAACCCAATGACTCAACTAACAGCAAATGAACCAGCTCTGGGGGAAAACCTGAAAATACTCTCTGACAATAAGGTAATGCTAGAAATGTCAGGAAAATGATTCTTAAATTTCAACATCCAAAAAACTGGGAAAGTTCTTTTGGGAAAACGGAGGTGTCCAGAAGCATTTTTCTCCAGCAGAATTCCTACTTCAAAAATATCTGCTTAGGGGCACCTGGGTGGCTCAGAGGGTTAAGTCTCTGCCTTTGGCTCCGGTCATGATCTCGGGGTCCTGGGATCGAGCCCCGCATCGGGCTCTCTGCTCGGCGGGGAGCCTGCTTCCCCCTCTCTCTCTCTCTGCCTGCCTCTCTGCCTGCTTGTGATCTCATTCTGTCAAATAAATAAATAAAATCTCTTTGGTGAGTGCTGTGAAGTGTGTAAACCTGGCGATTCACAGACCTATACCCCTGGGGATAAAAATACATGTTTATAAAAAAATAAAAAATTAAAAAAAAATAAAATTAAATAAATAAATAAATAAATAAATAAAATCTTAAAAAAATCTTCTTGTTTTCAAGTCTCACATGAAAAATGGTGCCTCACTGGGAAGGCTGAGTATCGTTCCTGCGTGTATGGGTCACTATCATTTCCTTTTCTGTGAATT